>NW_006434709.1:7845249-7888483 GCF_000325575.1 Pteropus alecto | reverse complement strand
TTTCCCTAGTGTGTGGAAAGAAGAAACTTCCTTTTACCTTCGAGGTTCTTTTAGCTGGTCTAAAAGTCAAATAGACATGACACATAATGAATGAAGATGATAAGAAGTATAGATAGAAATTTAGTAATTAGAAGATTTCTAACCTATCTATGCCCTGCCCCATAGATAGGTTAGAAAAGTTATCTCTGATAATCTCTTATTATGAGCACAGTCCCTAATTCAAATTCTTCTAGGTAGTTAAGTGGGGGAAGAGATTTCTCTTGAGCCCACAAGGTCTTTGTTGCCTCTAGCTTGAAACAGTTCATATACCACAGAGGCACATCTTGGGGTGACTCATTTTAAACCCCCACACCTGCAAACAAAATTCCATCTTCTTGGTGTAGCTGGTTTGTAAGAAGGGAAGTATCTGGTTTAATCAAACCATATTAAGATAAGAATAATCGATGATCACAGTGCTTTCTTGGAAGTTTTTTCCCCTCTCTTTTTTATGTTGTATTTGTTATTTATTTGTTTAGAAGGAGATGCTTACCAAAAAGAAGGCCCCTCCCTGACTGGATGTTTGCTCCTGGAAACAGCTCCCCTGAGCTATTCCTGCTTCCTATATTTTCTTCCTTCCTTTCCCTTCTGATTTTCTAAAGGCTCTAGTTTTTTTCCTACAATGATTCTCTTGCAGGAGAAGCAGAGGCCCTAACAGTGGGGCCATCTTTTGGAGGGAGCAGTCGAATAGAGGTTGTGTCCACTTTTTAGTTGGGGTCTACACATACTAGGTACAAGGCAGGTTCTGGGGCAGGTAGGGGGCCTTATGTGGGTATCATACACCCATACCTGGCAGCAGTACCCACTCTAGGTCCTAAAAATCTTTGCAGAAAAAGAGTGTTTTTTGTAGTGAGACATTCCTGATTAGATCTGAGTCAAACATGAATCAGTGCAGAAAATGAGAGCAGTACAGTGTGCATAATGTTACTGTCAGTGTATCCCTCGACCGATATTGAGTTGCCTGAAATTTTACATTATGGGAAATTATCTTTTTAATTAAATGACTTCAGAGTGAATAACATTGTTCTATAGTGAACTCTAAGTGAGCTAATGATGCCCCCTTTTAAAATAAAGCATGATGTGGGAAAAGAAAGTAGTCTTTTAATGGATCCCCAATTATTTCTTAGTCACTATTACTGGAGGTTGATAAAGACAAATTCGTTCTTAGAATATTGATGGTACAGTCTGTAGAAAGTACCAAAAATACAATCTTGGAATCTGAAACAAAGTAAATATATTCTTTTAATTCATATTTCAGGACTTCAGAAGGATATCACTCCAGCTACATATCAAAAGGTTTTTGCTAGAGTTTCCCCAGTTTCTTGCCTTTGCTTCTTTTGCACAAATATACAAAGAATGTGCTGGTCTTTCTATTTTTATTTTAAAAACAGAAATTGGAAGAACTTGTTGAAAATACTTGATACGACTAATTGAGGAACAAACAGTCAGAGGAATTGTTTTCTTGGAATCAAGTTTGGGTTGAGGAAAGTCTTACTCAGCAGTGTTCTGACCCTCTGGGTACTCAGTGCTCTCTAGAGGGACGAATATCCTCTGGCTGCTCAGTGGGAGGGGTGAACAACGTCATTAGTCCCTGGGTTTAAACAAAGAGGGCCTATAATGGCTATTTTGTTTTCTGCTTTGCAGAAGAACAAAGCTAAAGAATATGCTACTCATGATTAATTCTGGAGAAAGAAATTCCATGCAACTAGAATTTTTTTCAAAATTTAAAAAAAAAAAAAATTTCAACCCATATCAATACCCTCTTAGGACAAATGATATTGTGCAGTGTGGTGAGTGCTTAGGAGAATGTGTTATTTATTTTCATCCTTTTCCTGGCCTCCTCCTCCTGGCAAATTTCAAGGCCAACAGAAGACAAAGGGTGAGGCAAGGCTGCCCCTGGACTAATTAATGGTGGGTGGGTAGTGTTGAGTGGAGCACAGAGGGAATTGAGGCGTTGGGGTGGTGAGGGCAGCTCACCACTCATAAGCTATGAGACCCTGAATCACTTACTCGTCGTTCTCAGTCTCTGCATCTGTAAAATGGGAGACTGGACTAGATCAGGGTCCCAACCTCTGTGAGGGCTTCCCTGATAACTTAGGTCACATTTTACTTCCTTTTCAATACACTGTTTAAAACTCCATAACCATGACATTCTCTTAAGCATAATTCTTATTCAATACATACAGATTTATATTTTATCAGCCACTGCAGAATTTCAGTCCTGGTATATGGAAATTGTAGGTCACTCCTTCCATGAGTAGCTGGGAAAAGAGAAATGGAAGTTGAACATAGAAAAGAAATTAACACAAAGACAAAGTGGAGATTTTTGAAATGAAGATTTAGGCAGGACCAAGGAAGACAGGCAGTAATGATCCTGGGCTTTGGAAGTACCTCTTGTGGTATCAGTGGGGAGAGAGAGGAGAGGTACGCATGTATCTAGATGAAGTTACCATGGGCACATCCAGGGCGGCAAAACTCTAGATATTGGGAGAGATCAGTTCTCAAAAGCTTTTCCATCTCAAGCCTTCAACATTTCTCTGGGACCCAGATATTTAGGAGGCAGGGATAAGACTGATGTCAAACTTGACCTTAGGCTTGGTTCTCCCCCAAAGCAGACCTAAAACAAGGGTTTTAATACTAGCAGTTTGTCTAGATGCGATCCTAGGACGTCAATCAAAAGTGTTAATGAACACATTACTGTTGTGCTCAGCTGGGGCCTGATCCCTCTGGAGACTTCTAGAACACTGTATATGTCCCACCTGAGTTGTCCCACTTGAGGGGTAAGAGCTGGTACATTTTTCTCCAGTTCTCTTTTGCTCCTGGAAGCATTCAGTCCTCAGCACTTCCAGCCTGCCCCCTCACCCCCCAGCCTACCCCCGCAGCTGAAAAAAGCCTTCAGGCAGAATCATAGATACTTATAGTAGGAAGTTCCTGGCATGTAAGAAATATGGATAGGAAAATAGTGTGTCTGATAGAAACTACCAAATCATAAAATAAGGAAGAACTTGAATATTCAGAGGAAGACCAACCCCGGAAAGAGTTCTTCTCACTATGGACATTTTTAGAAATCCTGCAAAATGATTTTTAAACTTATTGAAACTGCAGAAAAGAAGGTCCTGAAAGATATCTTGCTAGTGAGTATAAAATGGTAAAGGGTTGAATATTTTTGTAGTAGTCATAATATTAAGATGTATGAAAGTTATTTATTTTAGTACAAGAGAAAATAATTCTAATGGTTTTCAAAGATTTACTCCAAACATCATTTCCCCTAATATGATTTCCACCATAGGGATTAAAGTTCTTGAACCACAGGTCCTTCTGCCTGAGAGTTCTTAAGAATATGGTCTCTGTAGTTAAGGAGCCACTATTATATAGCCTTTTATTTCATTTTTTTATTGATATTATTCGACCCCATTAGAAACTGAATTCTCTACAGTGATGCAGGTCCATGAACTTTTCATGGCACCTAGAACAACTCCTTGTACATAGTAGTTCTTCAATAATATTATTGATGCCATCCTAAATTTTCTCAATAGTTGCACAGTTATGTTTCCAAAATTATGAGGGAAATGATATAAATTTATAAGGGAAAAATATATCTTGATGACAAATGGTGAAAAATATGAGCAGTTCACACAGGGGGAGGAGGCTCATACAAGAATAGCAAACAGATGTGAAATGTCAAGCTCCTCTAACAACTGATTTGGTGGAGTCTATTGTTTGGTCTGACCAGAGCACTTCCATTTGGTACCCTGTCTTTGAAATAATGCACTTCCTTCCACTTCAAACTAATGGCTCTGACAGGGAATGCCAGTTATAGCACCCAACTCTCTGGCCACAGTTGATCAGTTTAGGAGTGAACAACTGACTCAAGCCAGGCCAATGAGACTCCTTCCCTGGGAATGTGGAGTTGTCAGTATGAAACACGGGAGCAGCTGGTGGCCAAGTTTCCTACTATGTGGAGGAAGCCAGGGTGAGAGAATGAGACCAATGTACAGAGAAAAGCAGAGGCCAGAGACAGGAGAAGGAAACAAGCACCCAGCTGTACTTCTACCTTTCCTTCCTATGAAAGGTTGAGATTGTTTTACTTGAAACCAAGAGCTCCATCTCGTACAGTGGAAAAATCCAAATGTAAATAAATATAATGTAGGATTATTGTACCAACAAGAACAAAAATACATGAAGATGAAAGTTTAGAGGCATGTGATGATTCTGTAATAATGCTCTTTTTCTGGAAAGCATCTTGGACATATATATGACATAGATTAGAGACTAAACCTTTAAAATTCTTCACAACCCTGAGCTTATAATTCTATGATTAATAGAAATGATCAAACACTTTGTCCAAGTTACAATTTAGGTAGATGAAAAGAAGGAAATTAGCATCTATTGAGTTTTAGAATGCAACAAATAGTATGTTAAGAATTACATATAATAATAGCTAACATTATTGAACACTTACAGTGCCTTAAGCATAGATCTAAGGGTTTACATGTATATATTATCTCACATAATTCTCAAACTAATCATATGAAGTGGGTACTATTATTATTTCTGTTTTTTAAATGAGCAAACTGTGCCTCAGAGAGGTTAAGTAATTTGCCCAAGTGGTAGAACCAGGATTCAAACACTGTCTGCCAGTGCTCACAACCTTAACTCTACATTAAAAACTACCTTATTTAACTTTGAAAAATGTAACATATACCGAGGAGATAATTCAAAGAAAAGGAAAGGCACGTGGATATGCATAGAAGCGCTCATCAGTATATCTAAAAACTAGAAAATGTCCACATACATGGCTGCAGGGAAATAAGACAGCAAATATGATACAGTGATACAATAAATAAGTGTGTTGCCGATAGAAATGCTAAACATGAGAAACATGTAGAATCAGTAAAGGACTATAGAAAACAATAGCAGATGAGAAAAAGTATCATTCAGCATGATAAATACTGGTTTCTAACAATTATGCACAATTATTTTTATGCAAGCAGTGAAATGGAACAAGTCTTCAGAGTTTATGAAAACATGGAAATTTGAGGAGTTTTTCATTTTTGTTTTAGTAAGTTCATGTTGCTATTGGGGCTTAGATATTTCTATTTAACTTTCATTGTAAAGTTGATTAAATACTCAATTAAAAGCAAACTTATTAAAGATTTAAAGTAATATTAATAGAAGAAAATAGTTTTATGAGTTTAAAAAAGGCTTTTTATTAGGTAAGTTTCATTTGAAGAATATATATAAAAATGGGAAGGACTGTATAATATACTAAGAAGAGAAAACGGTAAACAAGAAAGGTAAATTCATATCTTCTCACCTGTCCCCGATCTGTTGCAATCCTACCTATCCCTTAAAGTCTTGCTCCAGTGCCACCATCCTAAGTTTCCCAACTAGAAGGTTTCTCTAAGCAAACATGGTACTTTATTTGTCTCTCTCATGGCACTTGTATCATTTCACTTTGTTTTATAGCTGTGTACTTGGTCCCCTTCTCAACCATAAGCTCTACAAATGTAGCAACCATGCATCTGCAACATCTTTGTAGGCCCAGTTGTCCCACATTGTGCCACATGGTGGGCGCCCAACACCTGTTTGTTAGATGAATAAGTGTTCTTACAAGAGTTAAGAGACAAAAGACTTGAAAGGCACAGTTTTGAACAATAACCAACCGTGATTGGGGATTATTAGAATGGTTGTCCTTAAGAAAGTTATTTCTTCTGCCAGATTGAGGAGGTGAGTGGTGTAGTTCTGATGGGTTCCAGAAGGGTAGCAGAAGCATAAAGTGATTTTGATTTGACGAGCTCTAAAGCCAATATATCTGGACATGATAAAAATTCTTAATCTTGATTTATGATTACAGCTGGCAAAGAACATTGAAAGGAGAAAAGTTGAAGAAAGAATAAGTGGGAATAGAAATCAGAGAAATTTCAAAGGCATTATCCCAAAGAAGTCTTTTGGTCTTTCCCTCATAAGGCCCAAGTTCCTTTGTTATGCCTGTTTAAAAAAAAAAGTTTTCTGTCCTCACCTTCTTTAATCATAGGGAGTTTATTAAAATGAGCAAAGTAGATTGGACATTCTTTCTAACACACACACACACACACACACACACACACACACACACACACACACACTTTCTCTGTCATGCCAATGACTGACTGACTACTTTTTTTATTTTTACCAAATAAAAACAGACACACAGTGTCAAAGAATTCCTATTACTATTTGAATTCTAAAGGCCTAAGGATTCTTAACCTTCTTCACACTGATATAGCTCTGATTCAGATAGTATACAAAATATCAGAGGGTTCTTCCTTTCCACTTTGTCTGAGAGATGTGCGGGAACATCTTGCAAGTTGGAATTGTAAACTCTTTGGGTTCAGGAATTAGGTCATAAATTATACGCAGTGTCTTGGCAGTGCTAAGCTTAAATATTTACTAACATGATTTCATTGATTACCAGTCACAAAGAAATAAATCCTCTCAATACCTACTCTTCTATAAGCAGATAACTCCTCTACTTTGCCTATTAAATACACAGAGTCCTCTTTAAAAAATTTAGTGTGTGTGTGTGTGGCGGGGGCGGGGAGGGGTGTAATTTTTGGCTTATTGTCTGTCTTCTCTCACTAGAATATAAGTTTCATGAGAGCAAAACTATTGTCTGTTTTGTTCAAGTATGGTATCTCCAGAGCCTACAATAGTGCCTGATGCTCAGTAAATACTATGCTGAGTAAGAGAATAAATAAATGATTGAATGACCAAACATCATTCTGGTTGTGGTTTTAAAGTCTTTTGTAAATATTAATCTGAATATCTTACACGAATATACATGTAGCTCTTCAGTGACCTTCCCTTCCTTACTACCCTTCCCCCCCACTCATCAGATAAACTAATGTTGACTATGCATAAGGATCTATCAGGCTTTCATTGAATCGAAAATGAAAATGCTTTTTTCATACAACCATTTGTAAATATGAAAAAAAAATCTTGAATCAAATTCAAAAACTAAGAACAGAAATAGAGGGGGCAGGAAAGAAATGAAATGAGAGTTGATTGAACTCAGGAAAGAAATAGAAGAAAAAGAAACAAAATCAGATCAGAAATGAAGACTAAATCAGAAGATACTCAAGATTAGATTTTAGTGAAAATTTAAAAAGAAAGATTTTCAATATTTTATAATTATAAATAATGCTGTAATAAATAACCTCTTCTGCACATGTAAAGAAAATGAAAATGCTTTGCTTTTGTGAAAACTTATGTGGGGAATTTGCATCTCAAAAAAGATGTTTGTAATACCAATATATATTTTGTTTTATTCAATCCAGATTGTTGGGTGGAGTCCCTTAGCTAACAGTCACTCTCAAGCAATATGAATTGCTTGTTATTCTCACAAAGAATTTACAGGAAACAATTTGTAAAGGTTGCCATCAGACTGAAGTCATTGTTGGCACTAGGAATCAGTGTGTCATCAACCTCAGAGCAATCATTTAACCTGGGTCTGCTCGGAGAAATCTCTATAATGCAAGGAAAATTGAATTATACTGCCTCAGATTACAGTCACTTTTGATATTATTCCAGTTTGATTATGGAGTTTACGGTATTTGACATAGCAGTTTTTCTCATCCTCCCACTATGTAGAAATATCTATTTTACATGTGCTTAACACCAGACCTGTCATTACCAAAGAGGGTTTTTTTGTTTGTTTTTTTAAATCTGTTCTCCTTGTCGTACTCAGGAAATTTCTGTAGGAATAGCTAGGAAACAAATGGTTTGTGAGTGGCCAGCCTGTTCCATCCAGTAGACTGCATCTGATCAAATAATAATAGCAGAAGAAAAAAAAATTCTACTCATCTTGAAGGAACTATCCTTCAGTCTAGGTGACAGATAGGACAATTGTTCTAGGTAAGCCTATGTAGACATCATTATTGCAGAGAAACACTGGATCCAAACATGCAGTGAAGATGGACAGTTTTGTGCTCCCAGTTTCTTCCAGTGTGTTTATTTTTATCTCTCCGAGAAAACAGGGTTAAAAATAGGGAAACACATAGATTTACACCATTAACAAATGGACTAATTCCTTATGTTTCCAATCTGAGTGTCCAACACAAAATTGGAAAACAAGGTCTCGGCAAAACCCAAATGACCATTTTTTTAATCTCATTTTATTTACTGATTCAGCAAAAATGTATTGAATCCTGTGAGCCATGAACACAAAGTACTCTGAAAATAATGCAGAAACACCTTACTGTATAGACTCCCTAACCAAATGATTTTGAATGAATGTCTTCCTTACTGAGAACAATCATAGATTGATGTTAAAAATCTCCCTGTCTCAGAAGATGCAGCAACCATCAAGTCTAAGTGCTTAAGGATGCTTCATTCCATCGAGTAACTATCCTAGAAAGACTGACAAGAAGTATGTGGTCTTCTTCCTCTCCTCTCTAAACATAATCATGTCTTTTGTTTAGCAGCTGAGATCGCTGTTTATAAGCCCTGTCATTCAGCACCCTGGTATCTGGGCCTCCCAAGTTGAACAAGGTTTCTTGATTGAGTCAAGCCATACATTTGCTGATTGTCCTGGACCAGTGTGGCCTGTTGGCTGCTATCACCCTCCAGCAGCTGAAGCTTATAGTGTGACATGATTTGCCCTGATAGCCCTTCTACAGCCCACCTATTGTTCCCATCACTGTCCATTCCACAGCTGATTAGGCAACCTCCTGTCAGTGGTTCTTGTGCATCTAGGCCAAAGAAATTAATTTGCACTCATGCTTAGTTGCAGCTAGCTAATTGGACTCTAGGGTCACTTCTTTGTCTTATATAATTAATCAGAGTCTACTTAGTTAATTATTACAATATTTGTTCAACACATATCTGTTGAACATTTACAAAGTACCTGACACTGTGCAAGGTGCAGAGGACACAATAGGCCACGCAAGTTCCAGTAGCCTAAAAAATTAATGCATTTCTCTAATTTCTACCTAGTTTTTCTATTTTAAGTTGCATAAGTGTTTTTTAAACTTAACTATGAAACCATGATCCCTTCTTTTGTAATTCTATTTTTTCAAACAAAATTAACATCTCTAGAGATCTGATTAACATTTTATTCACTCTTATTTGCTATTTATGAATTTAAAGATATTTAGTTACCTAAAGGACTTCTGGAATATATTTGGGTGGTGCTATGAAGTATTTGATCAAAAATAACTTAATTCAAATTTCTAATAAAGGATTTCTACAAGTAGGTGTTTTAAGATCATCTCTATTGTTTTGTATTGCACTTGGTCACTTTTGAATCCTTATAAATATCTGGGCCTATTCTGAGGTTTCTCTTTGTTTCAGTGACTTATATTTCTATGTTGTTTGTTCATTGCCTTTTCTCTTTTTTAAGAATATTTTTTTACCCTCGCTTCTTTTCTTTTTAAAAAATGAGTATTATAACATTTTTTAAATTCTAAAGAAAATTCCGTTTTTATTTTGATTGGAATTGCGGTAAATTTAAAGAATATACTAAGAATTGACAGCTTTATAATTTTTTATTCTTTCTAGATGTTATTGCTCCATAAATTTTATTATTCTGTTTATATAGCCAAACATTTCTTATTAACTCTACTACTCTTTATGTATACTTTATTGCTAATGTAAGTTGGATCTTTTAAAAATTAGGTTTTTCTAGTTTGTAATTGCTGGTATTCAAAAATCTTAATGGCTTTTGTAGCCATTCGTTTTATCTAGTCATTTATTATTCTATTAAGTCTAAAAATTTTAGCTGATTCCTTGGGCATTTTGTTAGATGCATAATCAGTTGTCTTCAAATGGTGATATTTTGTTTCTTCCATTATTTATTCTTGTTGGGTTTATTTCATCTTTCTTCTTACATTGGCTTGAACTCCCAAACCAATATTAAATCAAAATGATGATAGAGGGCTTGTCTCTAGTGATATTTTAAATACTTTCCTTCATGCCTTAAGCTAATTGGCAACACTGAGTACAAGAAGAGGAATGACAGAAAGTTTGAAATCAAACATTGCTTTATGGAAAACTTGGCCTTTCATAAATTTAATAACTGTAATTAACTTATGTTTTTTGGTCTTTTAGCCAATATCTAGTAATTACAATATTGAGATGCTATTGGTAATATTGAATTAGGAACTGGAAATATGTTTGTCATAAGTTGAAACTTTATTTTCATACCTTCGGTTGACATTGTTATAATTATCAAAAAATTATAGGTTGAATGTCAGGTTTCTTTCAAAAATAGTATTTTGTGCTGATTTAAAAGGTATATAGCTACTAAGGAATAAATTATGATTTTGATTAATACTATCAAGAATGTTCATTCTTCCAGTGTGTTATGCTCCTAGAAAAGCTACTGGAAGTCAAAATTACATAAGCCAAATTTTTACATAAAATAATGGTATAATAAATTCAGAATTGAATTCATAATTAGGGGTCGAATATCCAAATTTTCCTAACAATGACTTCAAACATTAAGTAAAATGTAAATGTTATATAATATGAAGCCTTTTTAAGCTTATCTATAAACTAACATTAATTTATTGACTAGGGCAACACAGTTATCCATCATGTATCTTTCTATTTGCTAGAGCATCATCATGTTCTGCAGGTCTTTCTTATTTTCATTGTCATTTATTCCTATTTTAAATAAAGTAAGTTAAAAGATTAGGGAACACATATATCAAGTTCATAAGTTACAGAAGGGTTTCTTTGGAGTGTTGAGTTAGCACAAGGGTTAGGAGCAAAGGTTTTGGGGTAAGGCATACTTGGGCATAAAGCCTGGTTCTGACTATTATTCATGTAAAAATATTTAGTGAGTTATAAATACTAGGGATACATCAGCAGACAAAACAGACAACATCCTTACTCTCATAGAGTTTATCTGTTAGTACTACTTTCTAGCCATGATGTAAGAAAGTTTTATTATTGGTTTTTTTTTTTTTTTAAACAATTCTGGGCTTCAACTTCATCATTCATAAAGTAAGAATAGCAGCATCTACCTCATAGGGTCATTTTAAAAATTAAATTAGGTAATGTCTATAAAGCACCTGGCACATGTAAGAACTCAATAACTGGTAGCTCATTTTCATATTTTGAACATCTCTTTTTGAGAAAAAATGTGAGAAACAAATACTCATTGTAGAAAAGGAGAACATTAAATCACCCATAATCTTAACATCTATAGATAACTATTACTGCTATTTTAATATATACTTACAAGTTTTCTTCTATGCATATTTAAAAAAATCTATGGCACATACTTTTTAGACTTTCTGAGATCCATTTTACCCAATTACCCTTCCGAAAGTTTGGACCTTTGTATATTCCCACCTGTCCTCTCTTTGGGAGATTTAACATCAATTGAAAACTTTTTAAAAGAATAGTACCTCATTAGAACATGCAAATTTTACTTTAGTTATTGACTATGACTTCCAAATTAAAAAAAAAGAGAAAGAGAGAGAGATTACTAAGTCATGTCATAATTAGGGATCTTTTGACTAAAGAAATCCACTCAGGTCACTTCAAAAACAGAGAGTGTATTCTAAGGTTATGTGAGGAGTGGAACCAGAACCAGAGTCAGAAAGGCCTCAAGGCCCCAAGAAGTTACTTCTGCCTACCTCTGAGAAACTTTATCAACAAACCCATGGTATTTCTGCTTCTCTCCGTGCATCTGCTGATACCGCCCTCCAGAGGTTGGCTTCCAGCTTGCTCATGGCCCATAGTGGCCACCTCATGACCTTTCAGTCCAGTTCTTATGGTTGTTTAACCTCACCTAGTTTTGCAATTTCAGGTTCCTGAAAGATGAATTGAATTGTGTCAGTTTATCTTCTCTTCAACCAGTATATCCAAAGCAGAGGTCACTGTACAGCTTATGGATGGGTGCTTTGGGTCAGGTATCCCTCCTTAGTCGATCAGTTGTGGCTAGGGGACAGGATGATGTAATTAATATAGATGACCATTAGAGCATCAGGAAATGTGAGCAAGGAAGACTATATGAGAAAGTAGTTATATCTGGAACATTCTAACCAAGGATCTTTGCTAGATGTAAGGGGTAGTATAATAGATGTAATTTTGGTGGTCTAATATTTGGAAGATATTTTAATGATTTATGGGGGTAATGGTTTGGAAAATTTGAAATTTGAATTGCTTTGAAAATAGATTTTAAATAGAACTGCCCATTTAATCTGCAGTAAGAATTTCCCCTTATAATCTAATGTTATGCAGGATACATTTGCCTTTACAATGTATGAACTAATACTGACTGGTGATAAATTGTTCTCTTGATCCTGCTTAGCATACTGGAATGTCACTGTATCAAGAAGTCTCAAAGTTTGGGTTTAAATAATGGCTGAATGTAATCCTATCTTGAATGTAATCCTGTATCTACAAAGTCAAATGTCCTCCCACCTATGGCCTAGTTGTGATTTTTATCTTATAATGATGAAATAGTGGGAGAAAATATTTGCAAACACATAACTAGCAAAAGCCTTATATTTAGAATATAGTTACATGTAAAACTCAAAGCTCAATAGTAAAAAACAACAACAAAAAACCCCCATAAACAATCCAATTATAAAATGGATGAAAGACAGAAAGAGATTTCACAGAATGTTCTTCACAGAAAAGAATGTAGACATGGCAAATAATCACATAAAAAGATGTTCAACATCATTAGCAAAATCATTAGGGAAATGCAAGTTAAAACCACAATAAGATATCACTACATACCTACCAGAATGACTAAAATAAAATTTTTAAATGGTGATAATATCAAGTACTGAATAGCTTAGTCAAGGAAATATTCGATTTTTTTAAATTGAATTTTTCTTAGCTCTTGGTCTTTTGGGTATTAAATGCCTCTAAGAGGTACAACCTGAGCATTCCTATCGTGGCTCACAAGAATGTATTTTCTTACTGATGTGGCCAGAATACAGGGAAATAGAACTTGAAGCTGGGAAAGGAAAAACAAATATATCATTTATTGTTCAAGGAAGTGTAGATATTGAGACTCAAACTGACTATGTGGATTTTGCAGATATTACTTGAAGTCCTCATTTATTTCCCATTGAAGAGCTGTCCTTGGCTCAGTGGAATCACAGGTTTTGAAACATTATACGACAATTCAGTAGAAATAAAGTCATGCTTTCAAAAGGGATTCCTAAATCATGCTATAAGTTTCATGCTATAAGTTTCTTCAATCATCCTTAGATTACAAACTCTAAATGAAGAAATCTCTAGCCAAGTTGCTCAATTTTAAGAAAAGCTCATTGAACTGAAAGCAAGGCCAAATTTCTGTGTTACAGGTCAAAACTCTTCTCCCACCTCCTACTCCTCCCCCTCATTCTCTTCTTTTCCATCTGAAAAACAGTGAGGAGTAGCTCTCCTGGTGCAAAAATGTAGATTAGATGATAAAATCTGGACGAACTCAGAGGCAAGGCTCTAATGTCTGTGATGTTGTTCATTTGTGTGGTGGGCCCAGATCCAAAACAGAATACATGAATATTTAAGTGTTCCACTATCATTTTGTTCTAGAAAATATGTAGGTTTGGATCTAGTGCCAAATAAATTCCAAAATTTTGTCATTCTTTTTGCAATTCACACAAGTGCATAAAAATGGATTTGGGGTTCGATTACTTTTTGTTTAGGATTTTAGGGAGTCAAATTTATTTCCATTCTACCCAGATTTAAAATGTGTTTCTATGAAATATATTTTATATAATTGACCTTGTCTATTATATGCCTTAGTATATTCCAGACTTTTTTGAACATTATTGAGGTACATGCATTGTTTTCACAAAATTGAAATCATACTCTACATATTGTTATATAACTTTTAACTTAATTATTCATCAGACTTACTTCTCATCTTTAAATGACTACAAAGGTTTCCATTTTATGACTATTTCAGCATCTATTCAAGCACTTTTCTATTGTTGACATTTAGATTATCTCATATTTTTAGCTATTACAAATAATGTCCCTTATACATGTACCTGTCACACTTGTGCAAATACTACTAGAGAATGTAAATCTAAAACTGTGAGTTAAAAATATTTTTAATTTTGATAGTCACACATTGTGATGCTAGCCATTTGTTATTCGTCACTCCAAATAGGTTGTCGAAATTTATCTTACACCAGAAGTATATGAGTTTTCTTTTTTCCTTACCCCAGGCAACTCTAGACTTCATCAATAAGTTTAATTTTGGGTAATTTGATTGATAAAAATGAGATCTCACTTTTAATTTGCATTTTCCTAATTGCTAGTGAAACAAAATCTTTTCACGTTTATTAGGTACTAGCATTTTGTTCTTTTGTGGACTACTTAATTCATATTTCCTGCCCCTTTCTCTCTTGGGTGTTTGCCATTTATTTTATTTATAGATTTAAACTAGGGATAGTAATACTTTCTCTGTTATGAATGTCTTTTACAGAAGTTTTATAGAGTTTTACTCAGGGTCTGTATAGACTTGCTGTTATAAATCTATTTGATCATGGTGTACTGCTTTTTCACATACTGATATATTTTATTAGTTCATATTTAATTTAGATTTTTTTGTCCCTATATTCATAAATGAGGTTAGACTACAATTTTTTCTCTTTTTTCTTTTTTCTTTTCTGGTATTGTTATAAATGTTATATTAAACTTATAGAAGGAATTTGACAAATTTCATTCTCTTTCCATTCCCTGAAACAATTTAAATGATATAGAAGTTACCTGTACCTTGAAGGTTGGAGAAAATTTACTCACAAAATCACCTGGACCTGGAACTTTTTGTGGAAGAATGTATTTGTTGAACTTTAAAATATTTTAAGTATATTGGTCTATATTTTACCTTTTCTTGTACTTCATATAGTTTGGTAAATTTATATTTTCCTAGAAATTCTTTTATTTCATCTAGTTTCTCAAAGTATTGTTATAAAGTTGCATATACTATTTTCATATCTTTAACAAACCCTGTATCTATTGTTACACCTCTATTTTATTACTGGTGTTATAATTGTGTTTTTTCTTTTTTATTTGAGTTGATAGAGGTTTGTTCATTAAATTGGTCTTTTTAAAGAACTAGTTATCTTTTTAAAGAACTAGTTGTAAGTTTTAGTTCCAACAAATTTCTGTTTTATCTTTATTATTTTCTTCCTTCTTTTTTTGTCATTTGTTCTTTTTCTAGTTTCTTGTGTTCATTTATTTTCAGATTTTTTCTTACCAATAAATGCATCTAAAAGGACTATACATTCCTCTGAGTAGTATTTTGGCCATATCTCATAGCTTTTTTCATTCTTATTTATTTTATTATGGTATAATTTATATACCAAATAACTCATTTTAAGTGCAGAATTTAATGATTTCTTAATTATAAAGTTGGGTAATCATTGTCACAATCTTATTTTAGAACATTTGCATTGCCCTAAAAAAAAACCCTTCTATCCTTTTGCAGTCACTTCTCATCCACCACCAATAGCCCCAGGCCCTTGGTCATATTTTTAAAATACAAATATCCAAATCCCACTGCAGGGCTGTATTCCTCTCTAGGGGAACTAGGGGAGATCTGTTTCCTGCTCCTTCAGATTGTTACAGAATTCAATTCCTTGCATTTGTAGGACTAAGGTCCCCATTTGCTTCTTGGCTGTAAACTAAGTGTTGTTCTAAGCTTCTAGAGGCCACTGCATTTCTTGGCTGCTGATCCCCTTGCTGTCTTCAAAGCCCACAGTGGCAGATTTTCACATCACATCTGACTACCACAGTTTTTAATATGTAAAGTTGCCATAGTCACTTATTTCCGAATGTTCTATAATCTGATAATGTTTCTTTTTTCTTAATCCCTAGGTCACTTAGAAGCCTGTTTTAAAATTTCCAAATGGTTGGACTTGGGGGCTAGTGTATGTGTGTGTGTGTGTGTGTGTGTGTGTGTGTGAGAGAGAGAGAGAGAGAGAGAGAGAGAGAGAGAGAGAGAGAGAGAGAGAGAGAGAGAGAGAGAGAGAGAGAGAGACAGAGAGACAGAGAGACAGAGAGAGAGAGAGTGTGTGTGTGTGTATATTGCAATATGGCAGAAAATATAACTTGTATGGTTTCAACTTTGGGAATTTTATTGGGATTGTCTTTGTGGCCTAATACATGATCAATTTTTATAAAAGTTCAATAGGCATTTGAGAAAGATATGTATTTTCTGCTTATTGGGTATAAAGTTTTATAAATATATGAGATTTACTTTGTAACTGTGTAAATCAAATTCTGTATATCCTCATTTATTTTCACCGGCTTGATCTGTCATTTATTTTTAGAGAGATGTATTTAAGTGTACATTTTATTTTAGATTATGAATTATCCTACAGTTTTCAGGGAGAGAAAAAGTACTATATAGACCTAAATCATGTCATATGTAGCCAATGTTCCAGAATAAAAGTATAACTAATTAAAACTGGAGAGATCTGTTTATGTAGTACCGCAAAAGCATCCTAACAGGTTTTTGTTATTTCCTCTTACAGTTAATGCACTAACCCCACTGTATGAAACTATTAATTTGTTCTTCTTAATTCCTCATCTGTTTTTCTGAATACGAAGTATTGATACTTCCCAGGGTCTACAGGCTAGAAACTTTGAAAAAATAAGGCAATTCAAGAATCCAGTGAAACATTCTGAGAGTAATGTGGGGTTCTATAATTAATGCAGACCCCAAATCCCAAGGCAGATTCCAGAACTCAGATCTCTATTTTGCTTGCAGCCTTTAGTATGGAATAGACTGTCTATTGACTTGCATTTTGTAAAATTAAAGTTTGGACAGTAGTTCAGTACTGACCTGATGAATTAATTTTGTAACTTTGTCGGTTGATTTTTGTTTCATTTAAAAATTTTTAGCTTAGTCTAGTGATTACCACCATAAAGAATTATGGCATATAACGTTCTTATTATAAATTAACATACGAAGTGCTGCCTTAAAATAAATTGAAAAAAAAAGTTTAAATCACATAATCCTCATCTTAAATAAAGAGCACTCTACATTCCTATGTGAAGACCTAATAAGTGTACACCCAGAAAGAATTTTTTTTTTCAAGATTTATGGGTTTCTATCATAAAACTGTTTTCTTTTTTTTTCTCATAACTTAATCTTAAGGACCTTAAGTGTCCTGTAGTTAAATATGCTTAGTTTGGAGAGTTAAGAAAATGTAAAATCGATTTTAAGAACCACACTCTGCTAACTTACTTTTTAGGAAAGCAAATTCAACAGGGTTCTATGTGATAATGGGCTAGTGAAGATTTACTGTCTTACTCATTCCTAGGGCTGAACTTCTTGGTTTTCTGTGCCTTACTAAACTAGTTACTCTGCTGAACTTTGAATTAACAAAATAAAAACCATCAGCAGCATAAAGGAAAGCTGCTGCAATATCCTCTTATCAGAAAAAAAGAGACAAGGCATAACATCTTTGGCTTTAGGAACAAATAGTAAATCATTTATGCAAGAGAGATTTGGGAGAGGAAATGTGGCATCCAGACAAATAAATAAAATACTGACAGTGCAGTATTAAAATGAATTTAGCTAGCATTTAACCAAAGAGTGAAAATAGCCTGGTTTTAGCTTCAAGCTGGTTGGAGAGCACAAACTTCTTAGGCTGCATACACTGACCTGCAGACAGAATTTTCCTGTCAATTCACATTTCACAGACTTTCCCAAGAAATACATTGTCAAGTTTTAAATGCACGAAGCTCACGTTTTAAGATCATGGAAATATACATGTTTTCATAGGAAGATATGTAAAAGGTGCAGTCAAAGTTTAATGTAAAGGGTGAGTTTATCTGTCCATGTCCTTTCAGTTCAGCTGTTCAGTGGTCCCCAAGCTGTAAAATGACCCTTCTTCCTTTTCTCTTGTCTCAATTAGAACCGTAGAGCCTCCACAAGGGCTCGAATCTACACCTTCAACTTTCCCTGACAAATAAATTTAGCAGATACCCTCGCCGCCTCCCTGCCCCTGACTTTGCCAGCTCAAAATAGTATTCCTCTCCTTCTTTTGAATTTTTGTACCATTTAGTGCCTATTCATTTGCCAAGTAACCATGTCCTGACTTGTGACTTTTTTTCCTTTATTACTTCTTAAAACATTTACTTCTTCCTTGTTATTAAACATTCAATACTTATATTTAATTATTTATTTTAGTTTGAAAGTTCCTTGAAGTCAGGATCCATATATTCAAATATTCTTATTCGAATAAGAGGGGAAGGAAGGGGATGGAACAAGTAGTAACCTCTACCTGCATTGGGACTCTCAGCAAACCCACAATGCCATAGCTTTATACCTATTTTTCATGACAATGTACAGAGCTCAGACAGGCTCTATGGTATCATATGGTTATTATTATGATTACTGTTATCTTGGAGTAACCACCAATGGTTTAGCAGTCACATCCTGTCAGATATACCTTGCTGGGGAACCTGAGGGAGAATGAATAAAAAAGAGTAAGGAAAGAAAGTTCAGTAAGATAGAACAGAGGGACCGAAAGAGGAGCAGGGCCTAAAGCAGACCCACGGGATTGGATGCAGGCCCAGAGAATAGCTGGTTCAGTGAACAAACAAGAAAGAGGTCTAGTCGAACACTAAAGATAAAAATGAGGACAAGGTCTTCACTCTGCACAATCATGCAGCCTGGACCAACTTAGATTAAAGAACCAGAGACAAAGGAGATATATCTGAGCCATAAATGCAAGTTCAGGGCTTCAAACAAGCTGTCTCTCCACATCTACAGACCTTTTATGTTTTAGTTGAGAATAAAATCTGTTCTAGAACATAAGGATCTCTCAGTTCAGGTACCATTTAGGCTACTAGGAAAAGTCTCTATTTTTTAAAAAGGTCTTTCTATTTTTTCCGTACTTCCTGGCATCCTTTAACTTCTTTAGGGCCCTGGAATGGTCCTATCTCATTCCCATCAACTCCACCTTCTACACCATGTCTTTTCCTCCTATGCTCAACCTTATCTGAATGTTCCTTCCTTTCTCCTCTGCATTCAGGCTGCGGTGAATTCCCTGCTGTAGAGAACCACATTCTCAGGCACAAGTCGCATTGTGAGGCTCCCAGTTTCTGGCTGTCTTAGCATGTGTTTGCAATATCAGTGCCTGAAGTGGCAATAAAGCCCTATTCATAGAAGATGCTATGTCAGACTCCTACACTGACTTCTATTATTCCAATCCTTGGGGCTATTCTAAAGAGCTTTATCTGTTCCTTCCACTTTCCCTAGCATTAACTATGTGCCCATTTCTCCTGGCTATTTGTTTAAGTAGAGTGTACCTGTTTGGTCTGTTTGAACAGGAATTAGGAAGTCTTGTTGATGGTAGCTTATAGGGTTACTCAGGGTCTGTACAGACTTGCTCTTTCTCAGATTATTTATGCAATTTATTTGTCTACATTCTCTTACCTCTATATCTCTAAAATCCATCTTAATGCAATACAGCCCTTAGTGCCAAACCAATTTTTTTTCTAATACATGTTTTCCCTAAAGCCCCAATACCTTCATTCCTTTGTTCTGATTTATTGCTGCTGCCTAACCACAGCTACAAGGCAGAAAAAAATAATAATAAAAATTTAAAACCCTAGGAACAAGCACATCAGGATTAACATACTAGGTCTATGTTAAACCACCTAACAATGAACTACCTCATCTTTAATTTATTAGCTTGATTCTGATATAAATTCTGAATGAAAAGCAAAAGGTTGTGTAGATTAATAATATTAAAGTTGCAAAACAAACCCCTGAAAAATAGGAAATGTTAAGCCAAGGGAGCTATGCCATCTTTAATTCATTGCCCTATTCCTAGGCAATTCCATGCATGCAGGATGCAGGCTCACAGCTGTGTTTTTTTTAAAAGACTCTGCTGTATCAAAACCATCAGGACAAAGTATAAACAGCATAGTGTATCACTCCAAACTTTAGGGCCTAACTCACATATATTCCTTGTGACGTTGGCATGAACAACATTTCATTAAGTATCACAAATCTGCTTCTGCTACACAAATCTATCATTCTAGAGGCAAAAATTGCAGCTCAAGTACTAGATAAATCCCCAAGTGGCCTAAAGAAGGTAACTTGCAGCCAGAGATTAAGCACTGTGAATCAACAATCTGTGGGAGACGATGAAACTTTTGTTCCCCCTTCTATGTTTTTTCGGCACGTCTAATAATTAAATCTGCATGAGACAGATTAACAAGAGAAAATGACCAAATTTAATTACATATGTATGGGAATCCCACATACATGAGAGGTTCATAGACAGAAGGGGAAAATGAGGTTAGTATGACATTCTAAGCTAAGGATGAGGTAACTCATCAGGGCTTCAGAGGGGAGGAAGGTCATTTGCAGGGCAATAAGAAATGCAGATATTCATTAGAAGTTTGCCTTTCCCTATAGATAGGTCACAAAATTATTTCTGGTGATAACTCATTAAGGGCAAGGCCCCCAATTTAAATTCTTTAAGGGAGAAGTAAAAGTTTCTCATGAGCCCATAGAGTATCAACAGCCTTTAGCTCAAAATAATTTACATGCCAAGGTGGCACATCTTGGGGAGGTCTGTTCTAAACCTCTTCAAATCTCAGAATGAAAAATGATTTGAGTTTTCCCCAAATTTTTAATATTCAATAAAATCTTATGTATTTAACTTGATTGAGAATGGCAGCCTGAATTTGTAAGATGATGTAAGAAAAACAACTTTTAGGTAATAGAAATGAGTTTTTGCTTTCTAGCATAGACAGTTGTCTCAATTCAAACTCTCAGCACTACCAAATTGTGGCTTCTGTCCCTTCTGCTGGGACTGACAAGAGGGAGAAATTGGCATGTTAATTCTACAAATGCTAGAAATTATTTTAATAAACAATTTACTTAATAATTAGCTTAAACCTTCTCCCTTCAATATTTACATCAGCAAGCAGCCTAATACCAATTCTAGTATAAGTATCAAAGTTTGCAAATGATTGACTTTAAAATAAACCAAAGAAGATTTAAGGTTATCCCAATAATATTATGGCCATTCATTTGCATTTCAATATGCTTTCTTGAAAGAAAAACAGAGGAAGGTTGCAGAAATGAAGCCGAGAAGTGCACATGGGAACAATGGTGTTGTTCATGCCAACACCATTTTTGTATGTCACGGAAAGAAAAGAGAAAACTGTTGCTTCACATTATCAATTTTTTTTAACAAAACCCTTTTATCATATAGAGGTAAAACTAAGTCTGTCTCACTTACCTTTCTAATTATAGCCCAAGGTTAGAATTAATTAGGTTTTGCTTACCATCAAAACCTAGATGTAGCAAAGAATGTGGACCTTGGAGATTTACCCACCACTAGTGTGTTATTGAGTATTGCAGTGAAACGAGGTGTGGTAGGGAAGAAGAGTACAATCTGGGGAAACAGTGGGATCCCTGCTAAGCCTTGGTGAGGTCACCTCAGGTCAGCCTTAGTATTGCAGGTTCAGAAACTCAACTTTGTTAGGGCTCTATCCTTCATTAGACTGAGACAACTGATTTGGGCTGTCTGTATAATGTTATTTACTTACAGATGTTATAGACTTCCTTCCTGATCTAATAATACCCTTTGAATTGAATTTGTGATTATGAGGTTGGCCAGCAAGCATGAAATCAGAGGAAATAGTGGAGGATTGTCTTAGGAATAACCTCCAGGCCATGACGAGGACTGAAGAATTACCCTTGACTCACAATAGAGAATACCTTCTTAATAATCAGCCTCATGTAAGTTCTCAGAGTTAGTACACTCTCCCCTAAAGAGTGCTGGACAAATGCTGCCAATATCTTACTCTTTGGGTGTCCTTTCTCTGTGCTCTAAGTTTCTTGAGTCCCTTTCAATCAGACAATTGGTCAGTTTCAGTATATTTCTGCAACTGCTAGGGTTCTATGGCTATATGGAATAGAAATGAACTTTTGCTCACTTGAGCACAAACGTGGAATTTATTGGAAGGAGCTGAGAGCTTTTACACAATTGAATGAAAAGCTGAGGTCTGAGGTACTAAAAGGACCCATGAAGCTGCCCTTAGAATGCTTACCTCTTTATTAGAGGAAATAGACATTTAAATAAAGAGAAGCAATAAAGTATATAACTTTACTATAGAAATACACTCAAATTAATAGGGTTTACCAAAGATAGAATGGTCAGTTGTCCCTGGCGGAGCTAGAGATAAGGGTCAGGGTGAGGAAAGGTTTCACAGTGGAGGTGATATTTGAGTTGACTCTTAAAAGATGAGTAGTATATGTTTGCCTAGTGATCAAACAAAATAAGGGCACTCAAGGCACAGAGACATGGGAGGTGTGAAAGAATATGGCATATTTTAAAAAGTGAATGTCATTTCACATACCTTCTTCATGGAGTGGAGGGTTGGTAAGTGGAGTTTAGTGAGAAAAACTGGAGAGGAGGCAGAAGACTGACCAATAAACTGATTGTAGAATACTACTACCAAATTCAAAATTCAGTTTTATGTGTAAAACTCCCACAAACCAGAAATTTAAAAAAGTACAGATTGGGATTATTTTTCAGAGCTCAATAGTTTTCTTCCTTTTCTCAGGGGCCACTGAATCCCTCCTCACCAACCCCTTACCACCAACAGCTCCCTACACACACATGCACACACACACACACACACACACACACACACAAATCTATATGATATTTCATGCCCATCAGAGTTGTTTTTTAAAAGCTTAGAGTAAGTCCAACTTTGTAATGTAATCTCATCGAGACTGACTAGACTTTATCTCTTTGAGAACCATTCTCTGAAAATTTTGCCCTGGCAATAGGAGACTTTGCCAATAACAAACTGAGTTATTTCTAGAAGATATTTTCTCTAGGTAATAAAATATACTGAACTTGCATTCCTAATCCATACTTTGTCTTCAGATATGTACAAGCTAGTTCCTCCAGCTGGGACAAGAGTGGGTAATTCATAGAGCCCAAACCAAGTGTCAGACTATTATGGACTCCTTTTCCATTGTCCTTGTGGAGATGTTAATGCAATGTGTGGCACAATGTCTGAACGCAAACCTTGAAAAGGAAAAATTGTGAAAGATTTTGCCCATCCTGGACACAAGAATTTTGACCATAATACTCAACTCATGTGCATTCAACTCAGGTACTGAATAACTAACACTTGAAAGTGCTCATAAATTTTGGAATTTATGAAGGCAACCAATAGATTTGTTGAGAATAGCTGAATCTTCATTCTAAAGTGGTAATTCTAATATTTAAATATTCTATCATATATAAGTGAATACAGTAAAGAATATTTTGTATTTAATATTCAGTTATTGTGGATTCTGCTATTTCCCTTCTCACTAAGTGGAGGAAACCTCTAACTAATGAGGCTCCAGAAACTGTTCCGGTTCTTCAAGATTTTAGAAATCCTCTTGTTCTCCTAGAATCCTAGATTGGGATTCCATTTCTCTTTTCAGGACCCCTATTTCTAATGGCAGATACATAGCTTTGCTTATGCATTCCTCAGAGTGTAGTTTTTACCAGTTGTTTTCTACAAAAAAGTTTTGTTTTCTTTCAAAAGGCTCTTCGACATGCCAGCTGACTTGCTTTATTGGATATCAGGAATGGTTACATGTTTCTTCTGTCTGTCTCTCTAATCTGAGTGTTCTGGGGCCATATTGTGTCTGCCCCACTTTCTGTGATGTGAACAATACAGAGGGGAAGGATTAGCTATATCCTGACACCATTAATATCCTTAGCTTCTCTTTTCCACACACTTTCTCTTAAGTAACTCATAGCACTTTCCAATTAGATGTAGCATTAATATCTCTGTCAATCAAGAAGATCCAGAAATAAAAGCAAACTTACTATCCTCAGTTTTACACAAAATCACAATTAAAATCTCTAAGGAGGGATTTTTAAAAAGACCCTAAGATTATTTATAAATTTTGATTCTCCATATCATCTCAGATCCTTATTACCATAGTGCTTTTCAACTGTGATGGAAGGCATTCTCCAAAGATGACTGCAAGAATATCTCCCATCCTACATGCTCTTCTACAATGTGCCATTACTACCTTTCCATCAAAAGGTCACTATTTCTCTATTCCTTTGGATCCGGAAAGGCCTTGTGATTGCTTTAACAATAGTATATAGTGGAAGTGATGTCATGCCAGTTCTGGGCTTAGCCATTAACTAGCCTGGCAGTTTCTATTCCTGCCTCTTAGAATCCACCTGCTATGTAAGAAGTGTGACAATACAGAAACCAGCCTCTGAGAATTCCAAACCACCTGAAAGGCCCTGGAAGATGAGATGCTACATGGAGACAGAGAGAAGCAAAGAAGCACTGAAGCTCTGGACATGGGAGTAAAGGCATCATCTTGGACATCCATCAGAGACTTCAGAGGATTTTGTGACTATGACTGCATGAGAGCCCCCAAGCAAGAACTTCCCAGCTGAGCCTTGTCAGCCCACAGAACTATGAGAGATAATGAAGTTTTGCTTTGAGCCATTAAGTTCTGGGGTGGTCTGTTAAGCAGCAAAGATAGCTAAAACACAACCTATGGAGACTATAGCAGGGTCTAAGGGCAACCTGTCTTTCCAAACTCTAAATACACAAATATACTTAGGCCATTCCAGATAGATGTGTATTTATTTCTGATTTCTAAAGTCCTCAACAAAGGGTTCCAATTCTAGTTTGTAACAGTCCTTGCCATTGGGAAATAGTTTTTAATTCAGAGATTCATAGACTATAGGCTATAGACTATGCCTTACTCCTACAGCTGACCTTGTTTACATTCAGGAAAAGGAGTTCATGACATCTATTTTGGTGACCTGGACTGTACCTAGCTCTTGGAATAGAGCAAAAACCACTTTCCTTGGTGCTGCTGTCTTGTGTTAGGCATCAGGTGATGAAAAAAATCCATCTTAATAAAAGCATCCATTTTAATTAGAAATGGCTTCTTCATGAAACACACATCCTATGGCCCTGAGCTTTGCCTAAAACATTTGAAACTCCCCTGCCAATCAAAACTTTTTCCTTCAACACTTAGCAGAGCTACATGAAGAAAGATTTCTTTAAAGACTTTCAGCATGCTCAGCTAAGAGCTGTGTGGTCTTTTTTTGTTGTTGTCGCTACACTAGTGCGCTGGTTTCTTTTATCATTCAGACCATCTGTGATGAAGTCTATTTTGTTAACTCAGAAAACCTCAATTTCTGTAAGACTTTAAGATGAGGCATTAACATATTTTTATGGATTGTGCTACCATTGTGGTTTTGGAGACTTCTCATTTCTGTTATTAAAAGAAAAATCCTGCCATCTAAGCTTCTCGTAAGAAACTATTTTTACATTTATAATCTTTAAAGATGCTTATGGAAAGAAGTGCTTTGAACTCTTTCAGTAAGATTTAGCTCAGCCTAAAGCTTAACAATAATGTAATTTGAGTGAGGGTGTCTGATTCTACCTGTCAGAGATGCTACAGAAAGATACATAAATCACAGCCAGAATCTCATCTGAAACCCATTTAAAAATTCATGTGGCTAAGAGTAATTCCTGTGTGATCTGGTTTCTCAATGCCATAATATACTCTGAATATTGAGAATTCCAAGCTAGAATGCACCTTAAAATTCATATTATCAAACCCCTTTGTGCTACAGATGAGTAAACTGAGGCCACATATTCTGACTGAAAAGCATGCTTTATTCCCCACTATCCTCTTGCTAGTCAAAGTGTGCTCCGTAGAACCAGCAGCATCACCTGGGAGCTTGTTAGAAAATCAGGATCTCAGGCATTGCATCAGACCAATCACATCAGAATCTCTAGTTTTACAATATCTGCAAATGGTTCACAAGCACATTAAAGTTTGAGAAGCACTGCTACATACCACATTGCTTCCCAAGAGGACAATCAGATCTATCTAGATTCAAAATCCATATTTTTCACTAGTCAACTAAGTGGTCTTGAGCAAATTACTTAACTTCTCTGGTCCCCAGTTTCCTCAATAGTTAAATGGGGATAATAAAACCTACATTGGAAGGTCACCATGGAGTTTAAATAAAATAATGTTTGTATAGTTCCTAGTCAAGTGCCTGACAGTAGACCCTCAATAAATGGATACTGCTTCTGCTATATAGCTGCTTGCTACTACGGCTATTCTAATCACTGTTGCCTCTACTATTGCTGCTGCTACTACTGCTATTATTGCTGCTGCTTCTGTTACCACTACTATTGCTGCTGCTACTACTGCTGCTACTACTGCTGTTCTTGCTGCTACTACCACTGCTGCTCCTGCAGCTATTAGTACTGCTGCTGCTACTTCTACTGCTATCACCACCACCATGGTTATTAATATCTCAGAGAGGGAAAGTAACCTGTCAGACATTGACAAGCGGCCAAAATGAAACTGGAGCCCAGGTTTCCTGATTGTTATTCTGGTGCCATTTTCCCTGTAATTTCCCTTCTCTTTTAAGTATAGCTAAATGCCAGAATCAACATTCTTATGTAAGACCACTTTAGTTCTTAGAGTAGAAAGTAGAGAAAGGAGACAGACGGCTTTTTTAAGATTTCCATCTAAACCTCCTGGAATAATAAAGTCATTTCGCTCAATTCTGTGTCTTCTCAAACTATCGCAGCTTCAGTTCGGTATGAGTTTCTTCAAGGTGGGAGCTTCTGTTTCCTTCAACTATGGAATACTGCCTTTCTCCAGTTTTGCTTCTGGCGTCCAAAAATTTTTCCACAGAAAGTTTTACTGGATCTAATAGTACATTTGTTTTCTTAGAAAACAGGATATGTGTTAAATTACAGGGTAACCTTGATATTTTAAAGGCTGAATTTTGTGTATTTCAGTCTTAGTCCTTTCAGCATTTAAGTGTACCCATCTCTCCAGATATGTAATTACACTTTGAATTATTGTAAAGGAAGAAAAAAAATCTTCGTATAAAAATAAGATTTTGCCATTTTGAAATAGGTGTTGATTTATTTCTTTGAGGTCCCAGAATGACTTATCTTCCCTGTTTCTTAGAACTGAATGTGTGTGACTTAATTTGGGAACATTGACTAAATGCTAACCTCTCAGCTTCAGATAGACTGGATTACAAACTGTTTTAAATCCTCTGGGTGGTAGAATAGCATATTTATGTGGAAAGTATTCAAATATCCCAACAAGATCTGTAAAAGCACTTTACAACCATTGATACCTAGCAGATATTCCTGTATCACTTAGCTAAGGAGGTATAAACAGAAAATAAAGTTATACAGTGAAGTCAGTTTTGGGCTGGTCCCACTGTGTAGAAGGTAGTGCAATTCCATGCTTTATTAGAAATTACATGCCCTCAGTTGGATAGACACCATGAAAGCTGGGCATCTGAGCCCATAAGTGTGGGCTCTTCATACCAGTGGAAGAGTTCTGGGATGGAATGAAAACCCTTGAACAACCTCTGGTAGAAACGACGCATGTCATTAATGTCCAAAATATATAAGGAACTCACACATCTAAATAGCAAAAAATAATAATTTTTGAATGGACAAAAGACTTGAATAGACATTTTTTTCAAAGAAGACATCCAAATGGCCAACAAATATATGAAAAGATGCTCAACATCACTAATCATTAGGAAAATGCAAATCAAACCCACAATGAGATATCACCTCACCTGTTAGAATGTCTATTATCAAAAAGTCAAATGACGAGTGTTGGCAAGGATGTGAAGAAAAGGGAATGATTGTGCACTGTTGGTGAGAAAACAAATTGATATAGCCACTGTGGAAAACAGTATGGCGTTTCCTCAAAAAATGAAAACTAGAACTACCCATGTGATCCAGCAATCCCATTTCTGGATATATAGCCAAAGGAAGTGAAAACAGGATATCAAAGAAATAGCTGCACTCGCATGTTCACTACAGCATCATTCACAATAGTCAAGATATGGAAATAACCTAAGTGTCTGTTGATGAATGAACAAAGAAGATTTGGGGTGTGTGTGTGTGTGTGTATGTGTAATGGAATATTAGTCAGCCTTAAAAAAGAAGGAAATCACATCATTTGCGACAACATGAATGAATCTGAACATTATGCTAAGTGAAATAAGTCAGACACAGAAAGACAAATATCCCATGATGTTGCATGTGGAATCTAAAAAGAAAGTTGAACTTATGGTAACAGAGTAAAATGTTACTAGAGGCTAGGGAGTTGGGGGCAAGGGGAGATGTTGATCAAAGGCACAAACTTTCAGTTACAAGCTGAATAAGTTCTAATATACAGCATGGTGACTATAGTTAATGTATTGTACACTTGAACATTGCTGAAATCAGTTTCAGGTGTTCTCACCACACACACAGAGGTAACTATGAGAGGTGACAGATATGTTAATCGGTTTGACTGTAATAATCATTCTGCTATACATATATCAAAACATCACATTGTATACCTTAAATAAATAGTTCTCGTCAAAAATAAATAAAAATCAGGAAGAAAAAAAGGAAAGAAATGATGTGCCTCATCCTACTGTGGAGGTGAAAAGGCACTGGGTTTTCCATCCCCAGGAGTCTGAGACTCCTTGGCTACTGCTAGAGAAGAGAGTACAGTGATGAGTTTCCCTGCCTGAGGGCGGCTTCTTATATTTTATCATTTTAGTAAGCGCTGTGCCTTATGCTTTTAACAAAAACTTAAGCATTCATAGGGGTCCAAATGAATCAGAAGATCCAGGATATATTTTTTAAAGTACTCCCTTAGCACACAGACACAAATTGGCTAAATTCACGAAACAAGCTGCTTTGCAGGGTCAAGGAGCCTTTAGCATGGCTCCAAGTGTGTTACAAGCCATAGACGTAAATAAGTCTAACATTTCCTGAGTGGAGATATAGTTATACAAATACATGATGCTGTCCTAAATTTCAAAGGCAATGTTTCCCAGAATCTTTAAAAAGAGATCATTTAAAATTTAATTGATTAATTGATTTTCTAACAAAACACATACTTATACACTAAACAAACACAGTTCTAAGCACTTTACAAATGTTATCCCACTTAAGACCTATAATGTCTTTACCTGGCAGGCACTATTGTTATATTCATTTTACAGATGAGGAAATAGTCCAATGAGTTTAAGTCACTTGCCAAGATTACACAGTGAACAAATGACAGGATTTGAACTTAGGCACTTTGACCCTAAAGTCTATGCTATTATTTATTATGCTACATCATAAGGTTATTATATTGCTGTTTTCCTTATACTTAGATGGTAGATAAATTTGTTAGCTTGTAGTACTATTGAAACCAAAATGGTGAGTTCAGTACTTGAATGTGCCAATTATTGAGGCTCTGCATATATAATAGATAAGCTATAGGCTATATTTTTAATTTTAAAGTCTTCAATTAATTATTAGCTAACTTCTTCAATTTGCAAGACTATGATAGTTTTTCCTTTTAGGGTTATGTGTTATTATGAACTACAAATATACAAAGCAAGCTAAGCATTATTTAAAAAACATCTTAAAGTTGCAACACAAGGGAACAGGTAAAAATACTCAGAGCTTATTAGAAATTTTGTAAGAGAATTTAAAAGAGACTAGAAATAAGTTATTTCCCTACTGAACACCTTGATGCTTTCCTTCCATGTTGCTATTTGTATGAAAACCTGCCTCCTAGGTCAGAGTTTATTACAGGTTGGAAAAATTTCCAATAGCCAACCACAAAACCAGGAATCAAAATTTCCTGATGCACATAAAACACAAAAAACCTCCCTAATCTGTAGCCAGAGTGCTCTGAGCCCTGGAACGGCCCCATTGTGCCTGGCCACTCCAGCACAGACACCAGAGTGTTACCATGGCGGCAGGGGCCCAACTGTGTGGGCTGGTTTCAATAACCAGCAGCTGCTCACTTCAGAAAAAGCAGGATGACAGCCCAGCTCTGAATGAGCGTTTTTCTCTGGGCTTCCACCTGACCTGAATATTGTTTTCTCATTTAATTTCCTTTTATTTATTTATTTTTAGATATCAACTTCCCTTGAACTTCCCTTCTCATTCCTGTTGCAGTTGGCAAGACTACAGATTTCTCTTTGCTTCTGTAGAAAATGTGTGTGTTTTTTTAACAGTTTCTGAGGGTTTTTTTTTCTGTGCTTTCCTTATCTACCCCACTCCCACACACTTTACACACACACACGCGCGCGCACGCGCGCACACACACACCCCTACCTTTGCCTCATATAAAGATCCAGAACAAATCCACTGAGTTTATTTACTCCAAGAAGTGAAGGCCCAGATAAATCTCTTCCCCAACCCCAACTCTACATGATTCAACCATCCCCAGGGACATTTCATTTGCCCTGTAAAAATCTGGAGCTATAATAGAAAATATGACTCTTTACTCACGTTATTCTAGGCTATGTTTAATCCTAAACGTATTCTTAATTTACAGTTGATTCACTTTTTTTGTCGTTGTTTATATGTTGGCAAAATGCAAAGAATAAAAAATATAAAACTACTAATATGATTTCTGACCTGCTGCTCGCAGGGATTGCAGAAAAACTGTTCTTGATACAAGACCAGAGCTGTACTGTATTTGACATGAATTTTGGCCCCTCCAGCTCTTAAGAAATTTAGAATAATTTAGAAATGAGGCTTGTACTCGCTGTTGAACTTAAAAAAAATAAATAAATAAACTTGAAACAATTTGTTTACAAGTTGTTGCTAAAGACTGTCAGAGAAAAATGTTTGTGGGCATAGTTTCCAAAAGGCTGACAGAATACAGAACTTGCTTGGTATTCAAAAGAGAGTGCATCCAACATTATCTGTGTAGTGTATAATTACTTGCATGTAGGGAGCCAAAAAAGGGAATGCAATCCTGTGAGTTTATACGGAAGAGTTGGAGAAGCAAAACAATTCAGCAAGCATTCTTCAACCCCAGCATCTGGGAATAATTAATCTGCTTGCTATGGTTTATAGCATGAAGTTGATAAAGTTGTCTGCAACTCTGCATTGAGACCATTCGCCTTACTTAAAGCTTTCTGCTTTAGGGCTTAACATCACAGATAATTTTAGTAAATCTTTTTATTTTTAATCCGAAAATGCTGTGGCGAGCAAAAACCTTCTGCTTATGGTTTCATGATCATTTTCTTGTCTGTCTTATTCCCAGTGTGTTCAGCAAGCTGGCACTCACACACCTCCTGCTCCCTTCTTCCTTGCAGTATAATGCTGCAGGAACAAAGAGCTCTCAGAAGTGTAGTGTAGCCCTGGAAGTGTAGTGGTTTTTACATATTGTTTTCAGTAAACATGTATTTGAGCTCTGAAGAGTTTCTCTGGAATATTGAATGTATTTTTCTTCCATTTTACAAATCTTAGGCCAGGACACTGGAAATAGTCATGTGAGATTCTCTATTATATATGGAAAGTTTATTGTGACAAGTTTTAATGGTTTATGTTAGATATTACATTCCCTTAATTGTGACTTTAAGGAAGAAAGCACTACATATCCATATAATGTCCCCTCTATCCAATCGAACAATTCAGCATATTGCCGTCCCAGGGGCTTCTCTCCAATTTCTCACTAAGGCATGCTAGAATGAAACACATTTGTTACTCGGAACTTAGTTTGTTTAATTCAGGATTTCAGAATAAGAACATGTGTTTTATTTTTCTTGGCTGAGTGCTCCAAGTGTTTAACAGCGTTAGAAGTTTTCTATAGTTCTTTTGAAAGTTCATATTTTACAATATCCATCTATTTGCTTTTATCCTGGTGAGAAACAAATGGAGGAACTCCCCAAATATAGCCAGGTCTTCATGCCCCCTCTCTCTTTTCTTAGGGCTTATCTCCATACTTTGACAACTGTTTCAAATTGCTTGTGCCCTGTATTTCAGGTTTCTTTGGGCTAAGTATATGTTGTCCTTCGTGGTCAAAAATGATACCTTCCAGAAAGATTTCTGTTTATATGGGAGTTGCACTCACAAAGAGTAAGCAGCCCAATGGTCCAGTCCTCAGGCGGGAGCACTTGCTGGCCCAAAGCCAGGAGAAGCTTACTCAGAGGAGCTGCTTTTGCTCTTCTGCCTGTACACTCCCATCTCTGTAAAGTGTGACACCTTCCTGTCCTTCAGGGATTAGAGGCAGGGACTGGACCTTACATCAGTGATTAAGTACTCTCATGTCATAGCTCTCAAAAGTGACTGGATTGCTACTGGTTAGTCATGAGTTTTCCCAGATCTGTTTTCTGATACCAGAAAATAAAAAAGTAAGCTCCATTAGTTATAGGGACCTTTCCTGTCATGGTTACTGCTGTACCTCATCACATAGAAAAATTCTGGGTTTATATCACTTAATAAGTATTTGGCCAATGAATGAATAAAAGGATAAGTTGAAGTGTGACCAAGGTGAGTTTTTCCTGAAGCTGAATATATTCATTTTCAGAACAAAAACTTCTGATTTTATGTCCTTCTTACCTTTTTGCCTTTACATGCATGTATTTTGATATATCTATATCTATATCTATATCTATCTATCTATATTTATATATCTATCTTTATATATATACATATATGTGTGTGTGTGTGCGTGTGTGTGTGCGTGTGTGTGTGTGTGTGTGTGTGTGTATTAGTGCTATTAGGGAGATTTTAGGCAAATGGGAAATAATAAGTAACCTAATGTCAGTTTCCAAAAATTTTTACACTGGTCCATAAAATTCAAAATCTGGAAATCACTGTCCAAAGCATGTTCTTTCTTACTGTTGTCTTATCTCTTGCACTGATAATCTTTTCTTCATAAAATTTGCCTCACAAGAGGCATTAAAAGATTAAGTCATGTGAACCAACATGAAAAACAATTCAGATTCAGAATTACCAACATTGATGAGGATCTACCTTGTGCCCTGCCGTGTGCTATGCATGTTCACATGCTCTCCTGCTAAAGTCTTGAGAGGTATGCATTATTATTTCCTTTTTACAGATGAAGCGACAATGAGCTAGATTTTGGGTGGTCCATATCTTCCCACAAACAAGGAAGATCTAGAGGTCTGAGGTGGTCCAAGTGAGGTTAATGGAAGATGTGGGACTGAACTGAGCTTTGTTGGTCAAGGATGATTTGGTTGGGAAGAGAATGACATTGTGATACAAGTAAAGATGAGGAGGAAGAATGAGCACCATATGGTTTGAAACAGAGTCCAGACTGACCTGAGTGGAATGCAAGCAGCAGATAGGAAGATTGTAGATGAACAGATGATTGGACAAGATCATCATTTCGCATGTAAGAAGCTTCAGAACTTTGTATGTTCTGGAGCTTGCTAATTTTTCAGGTTCCCACTTAGTCAATGCCCTGAAAGACATGTTTGTCTCTTTGAATTTGTTTACTTGACTGTTTTTGGCTTCATATGATATTCCTTGGAAAAATGACCTAGCAGTATGTTTCTCTATGAGAAAGATTCTCTTCAGAACATAGTACACAATCTTGTGGGTCTTCAAGTATACTCAGTCAACAGCCCTGTTGCTGAGTGTGCAATGTATTCTTAGTTTTCTATAAGAGCCCAGACTATTGAGTTAGAAGTTTCCAAGAGGAGTGGAAGCCCAGACTATTTTCTAGCCCCATTAATACATCCTTAAGCTTCATGTAAAAATTATATGACATTAATGTTCTAAAGTCCGACTTTTTCTAATGGTGATAGCCTATGGATCTAAGGGTATGTCTACCATTATTAATTCTGAGTCATCTCACTTGAAGGATAAAAAGTTGATGAACTTTTTTATGACACATATATGGAAATACATATGTATATAAAACACCTAGTTCAATGCCATGTAGTAAATGTTCAAGAAATTGTGGATAATTATTATTTGTGGATTCTATGTTTGTGAATTTGCCTCTTCCCTAAAATGTACTTGTAACCCCCAAATCAATACTCACAGCACTTTTGTGGTCATCTGTGGACATGGGCAGAACCGTGAAAAATTTGAGTCACTTGACATAAACATTCCCAAATGAGGGATGCTCTGCCTTCTTGTTTCAGCTCTCATGCTGTAAACAAGTATCCTTTGTGTGGTCTGTTTAGTAGCAAGTTTTTAACATTTTTGAGCTGTTTGTTGGTGATTTCACAGTTTAAAATGACTCACAAATGTAGTGCTGAAGTGCTTTCTAATCTTCCTAAATGCAGGGAACACCTTATAGAGAAAATATGTGTGTTAGAAAAGCTTTGTTCAGCCATAAGTTACAGTGTTGTTGGCCATGTGTTCAATGTTAACGAATCCATAAGATATATTAAAGAAGGAAATAAGATGTCTTTAAACAGAAATACATGTAAAACAAGGTTATATAATGACTGATTGCTGAAAATGTGACTGTAGGCTCATAGGGACCTAACTCCACATTTTCCCTAGGAGCAATTGTTCTATATTTGCTACTCAGTGTTCCCAATGACTTTCTTGAACGTAACTACCACAAATAGTAAATCTATTGCATTTATCATTGTGGTCATTCAAGGAAATGAAACTGTGCGGTTGCTGTCTAAGCCCAATCTATTAAGAGTGTCAATGATTTTATAAGGTTGTAGCAGGTCTTACCTTCTTTCCTCTGCTTCTACCTTACCAAAACTATCAAACTGGACCCTGTTCAATGCAATATTCCTTCAGTCCTTGAGCCAGTGTTGTCTAGGGCAAAAAGTTAATAATCACTGCCTCAGGCCTACCATTTGTTAAGCTTGACATGAAGTCAGACCCCCACTTCCTACATTTGCCAGACCCGAATGCCTACTAGAGTGATCTTAGGTTGAACCTTTAAGTCTGTTTCACAGCCCATCAACCTGGCATCCTGAGTCTGAATATAAGCCCTGAGTTTCCACATCACCACTGAATCTCATTACCTCAGCATTTCCTATAACTGAGCATCTACCATGTGACAGGCATCCACCCAGTTTTTTACTCTCGTAGGGAAGAAAGACCCATAAAGAGATGCAGTATAATGTAGTCGATGATGTGTAGATGGTGATGTTATGTGAGTATGGAGGGAGGGATGTTAAATCCAGCAGGAAGCCTTCCCTTGCCCCAGATTCAAACTCTCATGCAAAACAGTTCCTCCAAATCCCACCCTCAGCCCTTCACATAAGTCCTGCTCACTAGCCTCCCTGCCAAATCAGAGAGCTATGGTCCCAGCTTGCCTCAAGCTATGCCCTTAGGAACTCAGGAAGGTCAATATAAGCAATGATCTTGTATGTTTTTCTCAGAAAACACTATCAATAAAGGATGAAATTTCTCTGAGATTCATGGAGAGATGGATAGCATTGTACAGGAACTAATCCAGAAGCATTAAAGTGATCAGTAGAGAGGTCAATTTGCTCCCAGCTGGACATGGGACTCCATGTCCAGAGTCCATGGCTGATATTATAGGGGACCAAGCCTGGGAAAGAAAAAATGGTCAGGAAGCTCACTGAGAATTCAGAAAATAGGTCAGAGTTGCCATCTTCATCCCCACTGTGCCAGGAGGAGACTAAAAATCCAAGATCAAGTCTATAGAAGGACCCGACAGATCCAATGTCACTTAGTAATCAAGATTTGGGGTCCAGGAAAGTGGAACAGTGCCATGGCTTCAGGAATGCAAAGAGTCGGGGTCAGACTGCAGAACCACATTGTTCCAGGGTTTCTGGTCTGAACAAGGCAAGGGCTAAGATGAACAGAACCTTGCCTCACCCACTCTGCCCCCTGAAAGGCTGGCAGCAACAACTATCAACCTAAGAAACGTCCAAACCAAATCTGTAAAGAATTTTTATAAGTTTATTTGAGCCAAACTCACACGTATGTCAGGGAGCAAGATTTCAAATCCTCTGGAGAATAAATTTTGTAGCTTCTTTTATGCATTTGAAAGTAAAGAGGGAACATAAACAGGATTACTTGGAGGTGGGAAAAAGCAAGGTGGGGATTGGATTACAGGATAGTTAACAAGATTATATGCTCTCTTGAGGGTGGTTACCCTTATTTCAAAGGTGTGTTAACCTAGATGCATAAAAACAATGGACAGGGCTTGCTTAAGGCAAAGATAAACCTTTTACTAAAAAGTTACATGCCTGGGGGTATGACTACCTACCATGATCTGTCCAGTTAGGAATTTATGATCAGATCACCCTGTGATGTTACTTTCCAGAGAACCTTTCTTTCCCACACCCACCCTACCCACCGCCCTACTCCTCCATACCCCTGTCCAGACAAAGCAGCAGGCAAGGAAAATCCTGCTAGAGGCCTGGGGTTAGAGCAGGCCTTCTTGAGACCCAGGCATAGGGGAATTAGGTAGGCAGTCTGGCTGCCCCAGGGGCCCCTCAAGTGCCCTCTTACTTGACAGAATCACAGAATCCCTAAAGCCTTTGAGCCTCTCTTTGACCTCAAAGAACAGCTTCTTCCAAGCTCCTATAATAGGTACCTGGGTGAGAGCAGCAACACTGGTTCAATACAGTCAGGACGCTGGCATTGGGGTAGGGGGCAGCCTGCCTGTGACTGGAAGCTCATTGAAAGGGGATTGGGTTTGGACAAAAGCTAAGATGAGGCCCTGTGATAACTGCCAAAGCTGACGTTCTATTATTTGTTCTAATAGATGAATATATCTTCAAATCATCCCTAGGGTGCTCAAGTTTACACATTATTTAATGCAATTTTAAAAAGGTAACAAATATGAAAACACATTGTGCACTGTATGTAACACTGAATAAATGCAGGGTATTGAGACTTTAAAATCTAGTCATGTAAAATAGGCTTTATAGCCCTAATTTTTGGAGAGGTGCTATGCTAAGTGTTATTTCATTCAACCTTCCCCACAACCATAAGAGCTAGGTACTGTTATTATTTGCATTTCATAGATGGGAAACTCAAGCTCACAGAGTAGCTAACCTGTAGGTCACACAGCTAACTTGCAAGTGGCCGAACCTGTAGTCAAGCCCATGTCTGTGTTGATTCCAAAGACAGTGCTTCCACAAAAACTGAACATGCTGTTATTTCTTTGTTTCAAAAGTCTGGCTGAGCTGTCTCTTCACTCATTGTCTGCAGAGGTTAGTCCTGCAACTCCAGATCTGGTCTTCTCTGTCAGCCAGAGGGCAGCCTCTGGGGGGGTCTCAGGAGAACCTAGTTCTGGGAAGGGCTCTCTCCTTTTGCAACAAGCCCACAACGCCAAGCTCTGGGCCTTATCTGGCAGCCCTCACATTCATGCTAAGTGCCCCAAGCAGGACACATTCCTGACTGGGTGGAGGGAAGGATTCTTAGCATTCTTCAGCAGCTGTCCTCCCAGGAGCTCCTAATCTCGAGTGGGATGGAGAAAAAAAACCTTCGTTACTAATGTTTGGAATTACTCTGAATTAAGTCCTGCTCTCCAAGCCACATGAAGGGGAAAAAGGGAGGGCGTGTGATTCAGGACCAGTGAGACATGTACTTCTTATAGCATACTCCAGGATTATGGAATCAGGAACTCACACTTTCTCAATAGTCTCTAGGGCCTGTAAGGTACTTGTATTTGACCTTCATCGTTGACAGTCGGTATTGTTTGTCATTCTTATTTATCATGGTGTCCTAATATCAGTTATACTTTGTAAACAGAACAGTTATTTAAAATAGAGGTAATGCATGAATATTACCTCTCTGCAGTAATAACATATATTACTTTTATAAATGAATTTATACTTTGCTATGCTTTATCACTTACATTATCTCATTTAATCTTCACAAGAAATCTGTAAGGTTGGTATTATTATTTTCATTTCGTAGAGGAGAAATCTAAGCTGAGAAGGGAAGTAACTTAACTGCTGTCAAACAGCTGCCAAGGCAGAGGTGGCCTGTGACCGACCAGGTCTTCTGACTTCCCTCCACCATGTTTCAATCAAGGCCTCCCATTATGCCATCACAGATGCTGCAAGGTAATAACTGGGAGTCTGCCCAGTTAGTGAGTATCATCTGATTTTTCTTCCTGTAGAGGGACTTCAGGGAGAGACTGGGCATTTGAAGATTCAGGCTGGGGAGCACTAGGGAGCTGGCTAGCACACAAGGTGTGAAACAGGAAAAGTGATCCAGCGTCTTGAGAATCTGAGTCAAAAAGCCAAGCCAACCACCTAAGCAGTGATTTTTAAGGTATGGACTGTAGCCAACTGGTAAGACAGAAGCATCCTCCTCATATCCCACAAAACGATCCCAAAATATACATCTCTTCTTTGGATCTTACTGGCAATTGGCCTTTGATGCCCTAGATTTTCAGTGTGTGTGTATGTGTGCGTGTGTGTGTGTGTGTATGTGTGTGTCTAAAGGCTACTTACTAATAACTGCTGAATTGTTAAGAGTTAGAAGTATTTGATGTTCATAAATAAAATTTTAGCACATAACTAGAGTTTACTGAGGGATTACCTGAATATTCACCTGGCTTCCAGGCAACCCTTGGCAATATTTGCAAAGCTCCCATATAAACACATACGGGGGTTCAGAACAAGCCATCTTGATATATGCCTTAGTGGTATGTGGATTGTTTTGAGCTAAAGGCAACTTTAGCTGTGGGCTCAAGAGAAACTTGTGCCCCTTCCTTAACTACCTAGAAGAACTTGAATTAGGGGCCTTGCCCATAATAAGAGATTATTAGAGATAAACTTTTTTTTTTAACCTATCTGAACAGCAGGGCAAACTTCTACTTACTAAACATCTGTATGTTTTATCATCTTATCATTCTGCAATAACCCTTTGAAGCCCCCAAAGCACTTTACTTCACCTCTAGCTCAGAATGTCTTATATACTCATTTTCCCTTTCTGTCTCTGAACCTCATGTGGGGTCTCTGACTCTCTCATGTATGCAGAGTTCCCATACATATGTTATCTTAAATTTGGTTATTTTCTCTTGCTAATCTATCTCATATCTATTTGATTATTAGACAAACCCAAAGAACTTTGAGAGTAGAGGAAAGTTTCTTCTTCCCCCACATATGCATGGACAGATTGTTGAACTGTCTGTAATTTTCAGGAAGATTGTTTTGTTATCAGTATCATTGCTGTATTGAGTTGGTTTTTTTTTTCAATGGTTACTATTCTTGCTTTTTAATTATAAATTACCCTTCATTTGTCTTCATCATCATCTATTTTTTGAGATGGATTGTGTGATTAGAGTAGGATAGTGATGTCTATATAGGTCAACACATTTATGATCTATAATGCCAGGGAAGAATAACCTTTGTGCATTTTGTCTGCTTCTACAGAATGCCTTTTAGTAAATGACTTAAAAGGCCCTTATGTTCAAGTTATGGTCCTTAAAGTACATGAAGTCCTGAGATACTGCTTTTTCATGGATATACTGATATATTCCCAGCCAGAGAATATAGCTGAGTATCCTAAGGATATTGAAAAAGCATTGAAATAGTCCTGAAACTTAGAGAACAGTCCAATAATGTGCTTATATTTTGGCAAAGTTAGAACATGGGAATAAAAGAGCCTAGGTACAAAATAAGGTCTTTCTTCTGTTTCTTGAAATGCTACCAAGAAAAACCTTTCAATACTACAAAAAGACCATCTAGAAGAAGGAACTGATGGAGAGATGTCTTCTTTTCCTGAGAATTTTTGGGTTTGAATTCAGGCAAGAAAAAATTATCTGGCTATAATTAAGGACCTAAATCTCCTTAAATGAAGCAGGCCAAAATAGAGCTATCCTCTTCCAAAAGCAGTTCTAAATCTATCCTGGAATATAAGCTTTACACCATTGTTAATCATTGTATATGTCCATTTCATAAAGTGATAATTGTCTTCAAGTAAACTTTAGTGAATAGTGAGATAGGTTTAGATATCATTGAAGATATCATTGATGATACAGATGTAAAATAATATTTAGTCTGACACCTAAAAGTTATTCATCTTGGTTTCTTGCCTAGTAACTATTGAGAGAGATAAGTTGACATTGTGCTATTTCATAAGCACATTTTGCTAACTGAGTTGCCATGTTCCTTTCAGAATTTTCATTTCAAAAGTGAGAATGGTAGTGTCAATGATTACCTTTATTTGATTTACCCTGGGTGACTAGTGATGTTTATTTGGTATGAGAAAAGCTGAGGATTAGCCTATGTCTCTGGAACACCAGCCATGGTTGGGAAATGTCCATGTGGGTGTTGTTGAATTGTATGAGATCCGTTATTTTTGTCATTATTGTTGTTTTCTAGTGGTTTATCAACTCACAAAAGCCCAAGCTATTGTACTGCTAGAAGAGCAGGTAGAAACCACATTGTTTTTAAAAATCAAAAAACTGAAAAATAAAAAATCATGGTCCCCTGCCTGTAGTTAGTAGAATTTAAATTCCCAAGGGCTATGGTCAAGTTCCATAACTTGGTCCCTTAAATTCTGAATGGGCAAGCCTATGAGAACCATTGTTTTTCTCAGTTCTTAACATGAGTATAAGAGCCTAGGAACATCAAATACAGAAACCTTGGAGAGTAAAGCCACAATAGCAGATGAATGTAGTTTTTCAAAGATCCAGATGTAGTAAGAAGACAGAAATATAGTAAAAGCAATATTCACTCCCATTTTTTTCCCCATCACAGAGTAGGGTGTATTATTTTGTTTCTCCTTTAGATTCATTACCTGGGCCAGCATTAGAAAACAATAAAAATAATAACTAGCACTTTAGAGTTTATAAACTGTATTTATACATACTAGCTTAGTTAAATTCCAAGTTAGCCATTATCATTAGACTCCCATATATATGTATGCATTAAGTTTGCTCTCATTTTAATAGAGAGAACACAGAGCCTTAGTGACTCTAACTGACTCACTTAAGGCAGCTCAGCTAGTGAGATACGGCCTGAGCTCCAAGTCTCATCTTCTGACCCCAAAGCCTATGCTTTGCATTTTATCACATAATCTAAAAAGAGTGGTGTCCTTTTTTGATTTGACCTCCTACAACAATTCAAATTAATTGCTCCCCAAATAATGAAAAATTACTTAATTATAACACCAATATCATACCTATCAGTCAATTCAGGAACCCAGATGCCTCTTGGCTGGTTCTGCTGTTTATATAACCTAAATAAGTATGAAAAGTTTGACGATACTATAACCTCCCCAGACAGCCAAGGTGATATTAAAATCAGGTCAGGAGGTTTTTCTTATCCCCTGCAAATTTTACATCATTGGTACCTAACAAATTTTAGGCCTTTGTCATTCCTTTAATAATCAGCTTAATTACTCTAGCATTCACATTTTCTGGATTATTTTTGTTTTTCATCTATTTTATGTATTCCTCCACTCACCCCACCCCCCACAGCCAGCTCTCTTAAAATTTCAGCTTCTTGTAATAAAGTCCTTCGTAGGTAGCTAGCACCTAAAGCAGGGGTCCTAGAAAAACCTCGTGCCTCTTTACTATTGAAAATATTGTTTAAATCTGTTTTTTTAAAACAAATTTCTCAACAGTAATAAAAGACTTAAGACAAAGATTCTTAGTACAAAGTCTAAAAGTCATATTGAGAAAAACAAAAAAAAAATAAAATGGTACTAGTCACCAGTATACACAGGGATTTGGATCATTAAATTATATAACCACTTGATTTCAAGGTTAAATCCCAAACCATCACCAACAAGTGTGCTCTGCCAAATGTCTAGAGGTCTGGAGCTAAAACCACAGCTAAGCTGAGTCCTGGGCTATATTTTAGTCTTAAAAAAATTTTCTCTCCAAATATTGAGGGATTTGTCTTTCTTTATGGTTTCCTTTATCAACCAAAGAAGAATCTTAAAAGAAAACAGCTTCTAGCCTTGTATCTTCTTCTTTATGAACTCTTTCACTGGGTTAAGCTGAGGTGGGAAAGTTCTAGTCTTAGCCAGAGATTTACTCCTGTAAAGACTGCCTAGCATAATATGCTACCCATAAGGATGCAGACTTCCTCCCTTCTCATTTTTCAGTGCCTCCTGGCTTCATCTACATCCCTCATCCTGCTTCACACTCCCTCTTAAGTTATTGAATCTGAAGATAAGCAAATTATATAGAGGCAAAGGAGAAAGGGAGGTGGGGTAAGCCTCAGAGTCTACATGGAGAATCCTATAAAGAGTTTCATTTGTCTTTTCATCATTACCAATTATTAATTTATGACTTAAAATTAATCTTGCCCTTTCTTGCAACATTTGGCAAATTGAGTCTCTGATTCCTATCAATGGATTGTGGAGGGTGAGGGGAAGAAAGGGAAGGTGGGTACTTAAAATTATTATTGCTTGCAGCATTGCCAATGTGTTCACTAAATTCAGAACCAGTTGTGCATAAAACAGGAGGGAGGATGGGAGTGAAGCTTTGGAGTTTAATGAGAGATCACTGGACTCTAGTAATCAGAAGATCTGGGTTCTTTCAGGTGTGGACTACTGGGTAGCAGCTGACAGGTGAAAGGTCCTAAACCTGCTTCCTTTCAGAGAGCTTCTCATGCAGTAGTGGTATCTGGGGTGAATGTAAGGTCATTTGGTGACAAAGGACAGTGGCTCTAGAGAAAACAAAACAGTAGTCTAAAAGTCCAGAGTCTTGAGACTTGAGTCTTACTCTACTACTAACTAGTTATAATCGAATCTGGCAGTGCCTCATCAGCAAAGTAGGGAGAATAACACATTGCCCAGCTTTCTTTATAGGATGGTACTGAATATCAAATAAGATAGCATGTATGAAATACTTTAAAAAAATACATGTAAGATAGCATGACTAAACTGAGGCAGTGGTCTAAATAACCACTAAGGTGCCTTCCAACAGCACAATTCTGTGCCATTGACCGTCTTGATCTGAGGTCTGACAAATTTATTTGTAGAAAATCTGGTTCTTCCAGAAACATTGGCAAACCATTTATAACCAACCTTATTGTGCTTAAGAGGATAGTGCTATTATGTAGAACTACATAAGATAGTAGTTCTACATAAATACATAAAATAACTAGAACGATATAAAATACTGAAAAAAATGTTTTGTTTTGTTTTGTTTCCATTAGTTTTGCACCTGGAAGGAAATACCTAGCCTCTGAATGAATCATAGTAGCAGGTTGGGGAGACTATATCATACCATAAAGGGGAATTAGAGGGTAGGAAACTAGGGTAGTATCTCAGAGAACTTTCACCAGGATAAGAAAGGGTGGAGCACCTGGGTGTATTTATCTCAGAGGAATAAAAAATGTGATGGGAAAGAACACAAATGCTGTCATAAAATATTGAAAGGGCCATTACAGAGGAGATGATTAGATACTCTGTTCCAGAAGGCAGACCACTGGGCACAAAATGAAGTTGTTGGACTAAATGATCTCTA
>NW_006434709.1:7829756-7845180 GCF_000325575.1 Pteropus alecto | reverse complement strand
ACAAGAAAATACTTTCATAAACAAAATTTCTTCTTCAACGGGCAGAGACACCCAACCCTGAAGATATTTCAACATTCATAAGGAGCCTGGATTTAGGAAGGATGTGGAGGACATGCCTCCATTGTCAGTGAAATCAAGCTCCATGACAGAGTGGCCTCACCAATTTCAAGATATTTTGATTTATTAGTAGAGGTCTGTGTATCCTTCACTGTCAGTTAGGGTAGATACTATCCAGCTACTGATTGTTGTCATTCTCTTCTCCTTTGCTTAGAAATTGTTAAGAAGCAGCTTTTCTAGTGTATTTGGATTAATAGCCTTGTTTTTTATTTTAGGGTATTTTTGTTGTTCATTGAAACCATCTGTAAACAGTTATTTTTATAGCAGCTGCAAAACCAAAGCCACATACAAGCTTGCACCAAGGAAATCCTATACTCGGCTTGGAATGAAGATGTCACTGGATTCTGTTTTGCAGATAGCATGTGATAAACCGATTGACAAAGTCTATGCTAAACTGATTGACAAAGTCTAGAAATAAATCAAGATCTAGAAATAAATCAAGATCATCCTGACGTTTAGGAACCTAACAGATGTTACCAGCACAGTTTTAAGTTCTTAATTAGGTCATAGGCCTATAATGAGTTATGGTGTTTTCTGACCGAGGCAGCTATACTACCTGACTCATAGGACAAAACATTACTGGATCTAGGGGAACAATTTCATTATCAACTGTGAATTCTCCAGGTAGAAGAATAAGATTAGCAACAGCATATTCACTAAACACCCTATTAGTGTTGAAGCGAAGCTCAGCCCAACACAGTTATGAGGGGGCTAAACATGTAAACTTAATACACAAGAACAAAAATAACTATGTACACTAAGCAAGAAGTAGAAGACAGAAGAAAGGCCAAAAGAAACAATGGATATATTCGGATGCTTTCAGTCACAAATGCCAGAAAACTCATCGCAAAATGGTCTAAGCAAAGGGAATTTATTGGCTTACATAAGGAAAGTTCAAGCTTGGCTGGCCCCAAGGATGCAGATGATGTCAAGATAACATTCCCACCCCACTCTTCTCCTTGATCTCTCTATCTCTCATCTTGGGCTTCATTCCCTGGAGAATCCCTTTACTTGGTGGCCCTTAGAAATTGCAGGCTTACATTCTTTCAACTCCAAGTCAGATAGAGACTGTACCTCTTTCCCAGCAATTTCAGCACAAGGCCTCTAACTGAGTTTCACTGGCTTGGCTTGGGCCATGTGCACTTTTCATTAGTGGTAGAGGCTGAGGGATGGGCAAATAAGGTCCACCTAAATATCGAGAACAGAAAGTAGGAAAACTAGGGGAAGGAGGAAGAATGAATGTTGGGCAGGCAAAAATGACAGATATCCATTTGCCTAGAACTGCTTCAAGCAATGTGGTAACATCACGGATAGCTGGAAAACTACTTCAAGCTATAGATCTAGGCATCCAGAGGTCCAGAGTTTGCCATTTTATGAACAGAAGTGTCAGGCCTATCGCAGATGAGAATGTGGCAGCTCTAAGAACACCAGGCAGTTCTGGGGTCTGGATGGTCTTTAGTATAAGAATAGATGTCAGGCACACTTGACACAAGAAGATCTCACATTCTCAGAGTGGCCTTATTAGACACAAGTGAAATACATTGGAACTTATTATCTAGTAATGTCATTTTGGGAAACAAAGAACAACCCGTGAGGGTATGTGGGTGTGTATAGATGTTCAGATGTTAAGTGTCAGTGGCCTTGATGCTGTATAATGGATTGAGAAGCCCTCAGAAGAGTGAAATAGCCAAGCAATGGTTCTGGAAACTTTAGTCACAATCAGATATGGCGATGCCTTTCTGCAATTATTTGTATTTCTTAATGCTACAGAAATCATGAAAGTCTATCAAGGGCTTAAAAAGGAAAATCATGTTCCTATCTTTTAGCCTCCTTTTCCATGAAGTCCACTAGAAAAGGGAAGGAAGGAAAGAAGAGGGGAAGGAGAGAGGGAGAAAGAGAAGGAGGAGAAAGAGAGAGAGAAAAGAAAAAAAGGAAGAAGGGAAAGGTAAAGGAAGAAAGAAGTTAATTCCATGTATTAGTTTGCTGGCACTGCCATAACAAAGTACCACAAACTAAGTGGCTTAAACTATGGAAATTTATCATCTCACAGTTCTGGAGGCTAGAAGTCCAAGATTGTGGTATAGATAGTGTTGGTTCCTTCTGAGGGCTTTGAGGAAGAATCTGTTCCAGGCCTCTCCCCTAGCTTCCGGGGGTTTGCTGGCAATCTTTGGTGTTCCTTGGCTTGTAGATGCATCACCCGATCTGTGCCCTTACACGGTGTTTCTCCCTGAGTGACTGTGTCCAAATTTTCCCTTTTTATAAGGGCACCAGTCATATTGGATTAGGGCCCATCCTGATGATCTCATCATAACTACTTCTGCAATGACCCTAATTCTGAGTAAGGTCACATTCTGAGGGGTAGAATTTCAATATATGGATTTGTGGTGGTGGAGATGCAATTCATTCCATAACAGTTCATAATCCTTCTTAATATTCTAGAAATTATAAATGGCTGCGCATTTTTCTCCACTGTTCAAATTCTAGAGCTAAATATATTCTAGGATGGGCTTCAGAATTCCCTCTTTCCCATCACTGAGATCTTATGATGACTAAAGGATAAAAGACCAGATTCTTTCAGTTTGAAAAATTTATATATCTTTTGAAGCAAAAAATTGGAGGAAAATCAAAATTCCTCTTGTATAAAGGGACTGATTCTTTGGCTTTCTAATGGGAGAGGGGATATCTTTGTTACTTTACTCTTAAAAGGGGCAAGAGAATACAGTACTTCTCTCTCCATTCTCCCTCCCTGAAGACAGGGCCAGGGAGGGGTGTTTAATTCCTAATTTGACTTTTGAGAGCAACTTCTCCTAATGCTGATCTCCAAGTGATCACATGTTACTGCAAATGCCCACTTGCTCAGTGTGAGTGAGGCTTTGTGCTGAACAAAAGGAAAACAGCCCTACATTTAACCACAGTCAAGTTCTTTGTAGGACAGTCAAGAATAACATGCATGATTGCAACCCACAAATATATACCTCATGTCATCTGTATTTTGCCTACTCTTTAGGACAGAGGCTACTATTCCTGGACAAGTCAGCATTAATCCTGGACTCCTAACTCCAGAGCCAACTCTTACAGAAAGTGGCACTTCCCTTCACCTCTTCCTCTCCCTATATTTTCAGTCCAGCCAAGCATAAATAAGTAGGCAATTTCTACCCCGATCACTGAAGCTCTAAATATAGGGCACTGAACTCACTAAATGATGAATACATGCCATATGGAGCTAACGGCAAGTTCAGATGTAAATTATCTCCATATTGCTCTCTGCATTGCAGATAAAAAGTCCCTTGTGTCATCTCTTTGTACTGAGCCGCGTGTATCTTAAAACAGCTAAAAGTCACTGAGAAAAGTAGAACAATTAAATTCATCTAAAAAGGACCTGGTATTACTTGTATCAATGATTAGTAAATGTTTTTTAAACATTATTTGAGGTTGTGCTCATTTTATTTCATTTGGAATTTCATATTTTAATTAAACATTTGAATCCTTTTGGCCAGCTGTATCAATAGTGCAGTGCCATCCATATACAAGAGTTGGAGTCAGAAAACCCTGGTTTGGGTTCTTGCACTGACGATAACATTTGCCAAGCCCTTACTGAGTGCCAGCAGCTGTTCTAGGCACTTAAGTTATATCATTTACCCTTCACAACCACTCTAGAAAACAGGTCCTGTTATTCCCACTTTACATATGAGGAATCATTCGAATAGTTACTAGAAGAGCTGGATTCAAATCCATGCTTTCAACCACAGAGGCCATGCTCTTTCTACTACTCCCTGTGACCTCTTGCCTTCTAGCTGTTTTGACCTGAAGCTGATGCAAATCATTTTTTGGTCTCTTTTTCTTTATTCTTGAAGAGGAGGGCTGAATTAAATATTCTCTAAGATCCTTTTCAGTGCTAAACATTGTCTTTCTGTGATCACTCTCTTTTTACTTTTCAAAATGTAGGTAAACCTTTAAATATTTAAATATATTCTTTAACTCCTAAACAATGCTGTTGATGGGAGTGAGGATCTTTCTTGTTTCAGAGATTGGGAATAACAAAGTTCAGAAACTATTTTGCCTTGGGCCCATCTCCCTATGTGCAGTCTTTTAGTAGTGCAAAAGGGACATAGAAAATCCCAGTTGTATTAGCAGAGGTCCTGAGGTTCTCAGACAACATATGGGTGGGCAATGTAGAAGTACAAGCTATTTGGGAATTTCAAGTAACCACTTATTATGTGCCTAATTTTCTGGGTATTCCTATGTAGAGTCAATATAAATACATTTGTGAATGAATTTAGACAGACTGAATAAGAATTTTAGATGTGTTTACTTTTGAAAAAAGGGAGGAACTCATAGAAAAGTAGACTCTGGAAAAGACTCCTCAGTTTTCTTTCGCATTGGAACTTGATCCTTTACAAAAGCAGTGATGTATCTAGTAGCAGATTTTTAAAAAATGATTTCTAGCTTGAGAGATAATTGATGAAGAAAGCGATTTCTTATTGGATGTATAAGTTGGTAATTTTGGATTGCATGAATGATCAACACCATCTCCTCCTTTGTGCTTCATTAATTTAATTAATAAAATTGTAATGCTATATGCTCCTCTCAGAAGGGAAAGGAAGGAAATCTACGCTTGTTGAGTATTTTCTATGTATCAGATGTATTATGTTATTTTCTTTATCACTTCACCTTTTTTACCACCCAGCCTTAATCATAGAGAAAGATAGGAAACCACTTTTGAAATGGACAAATCAAAATAGGATCACCTTTTTCATTTTCTCAATGACCTGAGGATTGTGCATTAATACCTCTTTTTGTAGAAGAGTGATACAGAACTGGATGCAAGTTTTAAAATGACTATTCCAACTTTGATTCATGAAAGATACTGTATGAATATTGAGAAGGCTGTTTTCGTGCAACCCCACATAAGGATGTGTGCATCCCATTTCATCTATCCATACTCAGGAGTCTTAGAATAAAGTCTGTTATTTTTTAATAGTCACTAAGCCCATACAAATATTTAAAAATTTTCAAAAAACTTTCAAGGATGGTGATCCTTTTTATCAAAAAAGGACCCTTAAATACAGTAAAACTCAAGTTAGTCTTATTGGTTAAAACACAGAAGCCTCAATGCCTCATCAGTGAGCTGTAGAAATAAGAAGTATCAGTAAATGTAACTTCAATAGAGAAAAAATCAAGTCTGAGAAAAGCAGAAGACAAAAGTAGGCTAGTTTAGAATCTATTTTGTGATATTTTCCTGAAACAACATCTCTGTTAATATTGAAACAGTTTTTAAAAATTACAAGTGTCTATTTTTATTAACGAGTTAAAACCTTCTGGCTATATTATGATTACAGTAATATTAGATTCTGACTTTTTCACAATGCAACCATTTTATTGAGTATGTATCTGTCCTTGTGTTTAAAGTGAGTTTTAGCCTTTCATGATGAATGATAAAGTAAACACAGAAAACATTTACAGTTATTTTTTAAAAAGCAGTAGATTTTTAACTGTAGGAAGTGAAAAACAGTTATTTGTTAGGGTTTATTAATATTTGGTATTTCTTTATATGGCAGAATTTGCATGGATAGTGTTTTAAAAGTTTCTGAACTTAAAATAAATCGTGATAAATCTGCTTTTTAATCATATTGGTATTGTCTATAATAGTTGAAATTTTAAAGAGATCTGCACAGGAGTAGGTGGACTATGACAACTTTTAAAAATCTGGGAAATCGTAAAAGTAGTCTGGTTAATAAACAGTCACCTACAGTATAGCATTTAATGAACAGAGCCTCTGGATCTCTCCTCTGGAGTAGTTTAAAAAGTTCACCTGGTTCCTTCCTCTCTCCTTTCCTTTCCTTCTTCCTTCCTCCCTCCCTTAAAAAAAAAAAATTAAAAAAAAAAAGCCATCTGCCCACCTAGAAATGATGGAATACATGTATTTTTGAATTGAATAATTCAAAATCATTATTTAATAAGATTTTGAACAAATACTAACCAGTTATAAAGCCATGAAAGGCTCTAGTAGCCAAGAATGCATAATTTTTAAACTTTGTCACTTATCAGCAGCTGTTCTTATGCCCCTTAAGCAAATGCTTAATTAACCATATAGATTTAGTCAGGTTAAGAAACTGGAGTAGGCTGAAAAAGAAATTAGAATACCACTGGAAACCTATTTCATAAGAATAAGATCCTGCCCTCTCCCTACATATCAATCAAATTTGAAACCCACAGTGTTTAGAATTTTCTGACTGATCTCAGCTAATATGAAAATGCCAGGGAAAGGAGGCAGGTGCAGTGATGACAAACAGATTTGTACAGTTCTAGGTATTTTTGTTATTGTTGGCAAACTTTTGGAAGATCAAATCAAGAGCCTTTGCATGCTCTCAGGTTAATGTAGAAAGTTGTTCCATCCAGAAAGAGGGCTTTAACTTGTTTTTAAAAGAGTAACTCTCCTCCAAACAAATCTAAAGGGCTTTTCTTCTTTCTTCCTCAAAAATCCAGTGTATTAGAATTATGTATCTTCACATGTGACAGAAAAACAAATAACTATGGTTTATGTGATTATTTTTGTTTCATATAAAACAAGTCTGATGGTAGGAAGTTCAGGGTAAGTGTAATGGTTTTATAAATTTGTGAGGAACCCAGGATCCTTCCAGCTTGCCACTTTACCATCCCTCATCCTCATGGTCCAAGATAGGTGTGAAGCTCTAGCAGATCCATTCATATTCCAGCAACAGGATGCAGGGAAGATGAAAGATACATCTTCTCCATTTAAGGAGACTTCCTGGAAGTTACACATAAGACTTAGCCAACTTAGGCACATAGCCACATCTAGCTGTAAAGGTGGCTGACATGTCTTCAGCAGAGTAGAAATGGCTCAGCTAAAATCTGGGGTTCCTATTGCTAGAGAAGAAAAGGAGAACAGATATTCAGAAGTGATTAGCAATCTTTGCCTCCAAACTTGAGTTGGAGTCCAGGGAAAATTAGAACCCTCCTCTCCTAACTCCAAGTATGGGGCACTTTTGTATTTTAAATTTCTGTGTTAGAATATTTTATTTTACTGAGCTCTCCAGCATATTGAGTTGTCTTGTGACTTTTGGTTAAAGGTGTCTGCAGAATAATGTAACTGGTGAGTACCTATGGTCAGTTGTCTGTTTCTATATTCTTTTATTTTTCTAATATCTCTTCATGAGATATAAATCACATACCATAAAAGTCACCCTTCATGTGGCCAATTTTAAGTATATAATTCAGCGTTTTTTTTTTAAAGTATATTTACAGAGTTGTGTAACCATCCCTAGTATCTAATTTTAGAGCATTTTCGTCATCCCCAAAGTAAGTCCATACCCATTAGGAATCACTCCCCAATTTTTCTCTTCCTTTTTATCCAATCATCTGTCAAAGGACACTTAGGTTGTTTCTATGTCTTGGCTATTGTAAATAATGCTGCAATGAACATAGGGGTACATATATCTTTACGTATAAGTGTTTTCACATTTTTCAGGTAGAGACCCAGAAGAGGGATTGATTAATAGCCTACTGTTGACTAGAAGCCTAACTGGAAACATAAACAGCTGATTAACACATATTTTATATGTTATATGAATTATATACTGTATTCTTACAATTAAGTTAGAAAAGAGAAAAATGTTAAGAAAATTATAAGGAAGAGAAAATGTACTTATAGTACTGTACGTATTTATAGAAAAAATCTGCATATAAGTGGACCCGTGCACTTCAAATCCATGTTGTTTAAGAGTCAACCTATATACTTTGCTCCATCCAGAGTAGTTATGTGAGTTCCTAGGATGACACAATTGGGGACCTGCAACAGTAACTCAGTTCTTTCAACGTCAGCCTCATCCTGTTCTCTTTGTGCTTTACCATAATTGCTGTCTCAGAAAATGTAACTTCAATTTTGGCATGTGTTAATTTTGCATTTTTGTAATTAAAATAGCATTATTTTATATCTATAATTTAAAAAAATGGATCAATTTGTCTAAAGTGATTCAACAAACATAAAAATGATAAAATAGTAATGGAAATATAATTCAAATAAAGAAATAAACATAAATTGTGAAGAGGACTCCAGTGCAAATTATAAATCTGTATGAGCTGTGACAATTCTATATATGACTGCACAAGCAGCCACAAATTGGAAGTACAATAATACATATCTGAAAATTGAATTTCAGTGAGTGAGGATATCTATTAATGTTAGTCCTCAGTGCATTGTCTTTTATAACATTTTTCTCAGTTAGCTTTTGTGTCATTGTTAAATAAAACAGTCACCTCTCATCAACTGAGATTTTGTACAGCAAACACTAAATAATGGTTTCTAATTGATGAAGAATGTGAACTCCATCAGGGCAGGGATTTTGTGTCTTTTGATGTGTTGTATTCCCAATACGTAGCACAATGCTTTGAGCCTCGTAGATTTACTTAGTATTCATTAGACAATTATTAATTTAATAAATGGGGTTTTCACTTAAAAATATCAAAGAAAACCAAAATCATAAAACTGTCATTCAAAGTTGTACTCCTTATAGCAAAACTAGGTACAAGTTACAATGTTGCCTTTAAGCTTGCAAAATCTTCTGAAAAGTAATATGATTTTAATAAGAGAGAGCAGAATGAACTATTGGCAAAATTGTTTGATCAAATAACATTCCTGGGCATTGAAAATATCCATAGCATACAATGTTGATGAACAATTAATATCATACATGTAGTGCAGCAGTTTCAATTTCCAGCATGATATGTATGAAGAAGTACTCAACAGGTTACTGTTTATCACTGACAACTGCAGGATTGTGGTAATTATTATTTTGTAAACTGTGATGTAAGCTAGAGAAGAGGCATGCACAAAGTAGCTTTGTGAGTAGCTAGGGAGTGTGTTTTTACAAGAATAAAAGAAGTTGAGCAGTCAATAACAGGTCTGTTTTTGTTTCAGTTGTTCAGGAAAGGGTGAGTTTTTAAAATACAATCAAGTTATGACCTCTAAATATATATCTTTTTAGCATGTATTGTGTAAAAAAAACGTACAAGTATAACACTCTCCTTTTCTACACCGAAGTATGCTGGTTATCAGGAGAAAGATGCTCACATAGTTTTTGAAATAAATGATGGGACATTGATATTGCCAGATAATAATTCCCAACAAGTGTAACTTAGTACTATATTCAATATCTGAAATAGACAAACATTATTTCAGAGATAAAGTATGGTTTTTAATGTTGAAAATGTCAGGATTTCTTCAGAAGACTGAACTATGGCACAAAAACTTAACTCTTGCTCAACAGTTGACTTTCTTTCCTTGGAGAAAGATAGCAATGATTCATTATTGGAAATATTTTAAAACAGTATCCAAAAATTGCGACAAAATATGAAGAAATATCCAGCAGCTTTCACGAAGTCCTCTTTGCTTCTCAGGCTATGTTCTACTCTCTATAAGCCCAGTCGCTAATTGAGTGGCAGCTCTCTCTGGCTTCCATGTGATTGCCCTTGACCTGGAATTTTTTTCCACCTGGCCTTGCCTAGCAGATTGCCCAAACTATGCATGAGTTGGGTTTATTTTATAACCCTATTCATCTGGGACAGGCTTCTGCAACAGGGCTACTTGGCTCATGCCCAGTGCCCTGGTAAGTGGGGTTCTAACTGATTCCAGCTTGCTGCTGTTTTTTGCACTATTTGGAAATGCTTTTTATTTAACACCACATTGGGTAGGGGGGTGTATTCAATGCCCTCCAAGATTGTGAATTCCTACCGATTTTTCTTTTGCCTTTCCTGTCTAGCCTTATTATTTCACAATATGTTAAAATATATTATCTTGTTCATACTAAATATAGTCATCCAGTAATTATTCAGAGGAAACCACTGGCTGGATGCTGTATCTGGTTACCTAAACTTTATTCCAGTTATTGAAAACACAGAAAAAAAGAAACAGAGTTCAGTCTACTCTTTATAATTCATCAAAAGCTCTTAATATTTCATGGGAAATGACCAATAAACTTTAGTCAAGAATATCTATTGATTTTATAGGAGATAAATTTACTGAATTTACTGAATTTAGCAAAGACTTTTCAGAAAGACCTAATTCCAACTCAAACTTTTGTTACAAAAATCACAGTAATGGCCCACTTACTTGCAATGTGTAAATAACTCTGGTAACTGCATTTACCTTGGCATACACAGCATTTGTGGACTGTGACTTGACCATTGTGAAGTTAGAGTAATTTGAAGAGTCAGATTGAGAGGATGGTACAGAACAGCAAGAGTACTCTAGAGTCAGAGCTGATATTTAGCTGATCCACAATTAGAATAGCAGGCCTATGGTTTATAGCTGTCATTCAATCTGCTTCCTTCCTCAATAGCAGCCAGCCCCACAGATTGCTGCCGGGCCATCTTGGTCTATCAGTAAGGCCACTTTAGGTCTAGTGGCTTCCTGTACACCCTTTTAGGTGTCTGGGAATCATCGTGTTGGGCTTTCAGAAACTTCCAGGTAAAGATTCACTGTCCATTATGGTAGCTACCAGGCATGGGCAACTATTTAAATTTAAATTAATTAAAATCAAATAATATTAAAACTTCAGTGCCTCATTTACACTAGCCACATTTTAAGTGCTCAGTAGTCCCAAGTGGCTAGAGGCTACAACCAGGTATACTATGTAGCTTTCATCATAGAGAGTTCTATTGAACTGTGCTGCTCTAAAGTCTTGGCTGGACTAGATACAGGGCCCAGCTTTTTCTTAAAGCTCTTGACACCTCCCCAGAGCTCTGACAAAGCCTTGGAAAAAAGAAAATTATCTCTCTCTCTCAGTTCTCAGATGAGATAGATACTGCCATCTCAGTTGCCCCTTTCCAAGGCTTGTGTCAGAATAGAGTGAGAATAGTGCAGTAAGTCCTGTCATAGGGATCCACCAGCATCTAGCCTCTCGTTAATTTTCTTCCAACCTTTTCTTCTTTCTAGTCTAGGAAATTCATTTTTCATCTCTGTGAAAGGAAATTTTATTATTGTTTATGCCAGTACTGTCCAATAGGAACATGTGAGCCACATATATAATTTAAAGTTTTCCAGTAGCCACATTACAAAAAGTAAAGGAACAAGTGAAATTAATTTTATGTTTCATTTAACCCAATGTATACAAAATATTATTTTAACAGCTAGTCAATATAAAAATTATTAATAAGATATAGGCCCTTCTTTTTACATAAGTCTTTGAAATTAATGTATATTTTATACTTACAGCACATCTCAATTTGAACCAGCCACATTTCAAGTGTTCAATAGTCACATGTGGCTAGAGGTTATTCTATTGAACAGTGCAGGACTCTAACTGGATTCATTACTCCCTAAAGGGCTAGGATTTTGAAACTCAAAAACCAAGGAAAAATTCTGTTTCTCTGCATGCTGTTATTCTCCTTTCCTGAAACAATCAACAAAAACCAGCCTCAGTGAGGGTGGGTATGATGCTGCGGGTGTCTTGGGGAGGGGTATAAGAGGAGAGAGCCCATAGTATAAAAAAATACCTGGAAAAACAACTACTACAAAAACCATTGGTTAACATTTCAAAGTATTAGCCTGCCACAGCAAATTTTTTAAGTACACAAAAATTGCTGTAGGATAAAAATTTTTGCTATGGGTTTAAAAGAAATAATTTTATTAGCAGTTAAAATTGCAGTAATATTGTTGTATATAGTATAACTGCTATTATAACTGGAAAACAATATAAAAAACTGCAGTGTTATTATTGGGAGTAAATCTTATTACCATGACCAAGGCACAGATAAATTCTATTAGTAGTTAAATCCTGTAATAACAACCTCTGACAATTTTTACTGCAAAAACTGTAAAACCCAAAGATAAGAATTTTATCACCAGTAATGATAATAATTCAAGCCGATGGTTGCATTTCATAGAGTAGAATCTTCATTTTGGAGGTTTCTGAAACAGTGACTAGAAAAGCTGCTTCAGTGAAAATAATTTCTATCATTTAGAAACTGTCATGGCAGAGATTTAAAGTTTTTGGGTGTCATTTCCATTTATTTCTTTGTATTCTATCTTCACTCTAAGCTTGATGATATTTGAAGGCAAAATTGAAATTATTTTAAATGTTGAAGCTTCTGTTAAGTAAAACTTCTATAAAATTTTGTGATCAATACCAAAGTCAAATGGACAGGACAATTAAAGTAACTTGTACCCACAGGTTTATTATATGCAGATTAGGCCTAGGACAGAAAAATGATGAATCAAGACCTGAGTAAACAGGGGATTAGAAAGGGGCAGAACCACAGTGGGCCATTCTATCTCAGAAGAGGGAAGGTCAATAGAATGTACATACTAGTAGGCAAGGGGGATAGGGGCCTTAAAAAGAAGGTAACTTGTAGCATTCCAACAGCTCTCAGCTAATATATGGCACGAAAGGTGGTCATGAGAATTGAGGGTAAGTGAATTCTTAGTGATTATTATAAAATTCTGAGTCCACAGTGATTATTGGTGTTCCACTCTTGATAATCACCGAGTTAATGAGAAAGGAACAATGTAAATACACTCTTTTGAGATCCTTTAGTCCTTGAAGTAGTGATGTTTTGTAATAACTAAGTATTGTTTGAAGGTCTGTTTGTTTCTGGTTTATTTTGCTATCAAGTACAATAGTATACTTTATCAATTACCATTTATTGACTGTTTACTATGTGCCAGGTACTTTACATATACGTCTTCCATCTTCTTAATATCCCAGAAAGGTAGGCATGATTATTTGTTTGACAGAACAGGACTCAGAGAGAGATTAAGCAGCCTGCTGAATTTTTTTCTGAACATCTGTTTCTGAAAACAGAACAGGGAACATAACATTTATGTACTATTATTAGTATTTAATATGATAATTACTCGAGTTGATATTCAGTAATTATCAGCTACCTGGGCAAAAAAATCTTAAAATATTCTATATTAAAGGTTCTTCAATAAATTTAGTTAGCAGAAAGGTTGTTTAAATAGAAAAAAGAGTTACCAGGGAAGAAGTAGCTGCTCTATGGGACCTTCAGGAGTCAGTTTGTAAAATTGAGCTCAGCAGCAAAACAATGTCAAGTTCTGCTTTTAAGTCCTTGGTCTCTTCCTAGCTACCTTTGCAGCTAGAATGAAAAAGAAGAGTTTACATCCAAGAAAAATACTTCCCTTAAAAAGAACTGTCTTTTGAGAAACTCTTTGTTGGCCTCAAAATTTTCTACAACTTGAGAAAGATTCCCTGGGAGTCAAGCACACTTTTTTTCTTCTCTCCCTCTCCTCTCCTCTCTTCTCCTCTTCTCCCCTCCCCTCCCCTCCCTTCCTCCCTCCCCTCTCCTTTCTTTTTTCTTTTATTTTCTATAAAAGATATTTAAAACTGATTGCTTTTAAGATAATTTCTTTACAAAGAGTCTTTTTTTTTTTTTTGAGGAGAGTATTAAAAAAAACCCACGATGACCGCATTAGAAAGTTTGAGAACTTCTGAAGAACAATAATAAATAAGATGCAAAATCTTCCTGATCATCATGTGGGTTGTTCCTGAAGGGCAACTTAGATTAAAATAGTTTGACCATTTCCATAAATTAGCCATTAAAAAAAAAAAAAAGCCATACACTTAAAGTCTGTTAATAATGCAGAATATATCATTGTATGAGAGCATAATGACTGTAGGTTGTAGTGACTTAGTAAACCACTCAGGAAGGATACCCAAGAACTCTAAGATGTACACAAAATAACATCGATATAATTATATGGTTATCTTAATATTTTAAAATTAAGATTATAGCAAAAGAAGTAATATATATGTCCTTTTCTGTAAAATGCACATTAGTTCACTTTACTGAAATGGAAATAGATTTAGATATTGGATTCAGGCCTTCTATCTCTCGCCCCATCTCTCTTGGTTCTTCAATATCTTTCTCTTTCCTGCTATGTCTACAGATGTGTTCAGTTTTCACCCATCATTACTCCTGTCCTGTCTCTCAAAAAATCTTCTCTATACCCTAACACCTTTGAAGCTACTTTGTCCCTGCACCCTGCTCTCCATCCTTATTAAGATTAAGAATGACCCTTAATTGTTTCCAGGACCCATCATGCTTTTCTTTTTGTATGTTAGCTTACCTCTTTTTTCAAACTATTTGCCCCTTGCTGGTAGGGGGTGCTCCTACTTCTCTGACCATTCCTCCTTGGTCTCTTTCCTACTTTGCTTATTCCTTAAATGTTGGGATTGCCCTTAAATTTCATTCTTTGCACTTCTTCTTTACACCAGAGGTCTGTGAAACACCTAAAATTGAAGCCAAATTCATGATAAGACATTTTTTTTCCTCCTTGGGAAAGTGCCTATAGCTTTCATCATATTCTCAGAAGGGTCCTTGGCTCTTTTAACAAGGTTAAAAGTACCTCTGCTCTCACACTCTTAAGTTATTTCATCCTCTTTTGCCTATTAATCACCCTTATACGCCAGCCACTCCCCAATCTGTGTACGGTTCCTACCAGGGCAAAAAGACCGACAAATGAATAGGAGAAACCCAAGATTCAAATAAATGTTGAATTAGAACGAGAAGAAATTGCACTGTAAACATTTTACGTCTAGCTTTTGTCATTGAATCCTGTTGAGGACCAGTTGACAATGTTAGGCGGAGATAGGCGGGGTCACTACTTCAGTTTGTTAAGGGAAAAACCCCAGGAGAAATCGGGTGAAAACAGGGCATAAATACCCTAGTTGCTTAGTGGCAGAGGAAAGGGCGCACCCAGCTCCTAGGGTGGGGATAGGAGAGAACGGGAGAGAAAAACCACAGCAGCCACACTGCCCACAGCTGCAGCGAAGCCAGACCCGGGCTTTGCTACCACGAACTCAAGCCAGAAACCCCGCCCGGCACCCGGCGCGCGTTGACAGACATCCACCTTCAGCAACCATTTTCCAATTCACCGTAAACATCCTTACTCCTCCAGTGTATCGCTTCCCTCTCCAAGCCAATCAGATGAGTGGGCGGGGTCGTCCTTGGTTCCAATTTGACTTTTTTTTTTTTTTTAAACGAGAAGGGTACACTGTGGTGCGCCGCGTTCCGGCGGGGGGAAAAACACCTCCAGAGCTAGGGAGTGGAGCCTCTGTGATGGGCACCCGGGTTGGCCAATGAGGCGCCCCCGTCGCTCAAAGGCTCGCCAGCCGGGGTAGGCGGGGCATATGCGGGGCCCGACCAATGGCGGCTGGGCAGACGGAGGTTGAGCTGCCGTGGGTAGGGTTAGTGTGAGAGGTGCGGCGGGGGAGGTAATGATGATGGTGGCGGAGGAGGAAGGCGGGGTAGGGGGTGCTGGGCGCTG
>NW_006434709.1:7814506-7829595 GCF_000325575.1 Pteropus alecto | reverse complement strand
GAGATGGAGGACTCGGTGGCGGCGGCGGCGGCTGCTGCTGCGGCGGCGACGGAGGAGCGGCGCTGAGGAGGGAACCGGGCCAGACTCTGCCCGACAGCGGGATTAGAGGTGTGAGGAGGAGGCGGGAGTGGATGTGCGGTGGGGCCGGGGCTCGGGGACCAGGCTAGGGTCTTCTTCTGGCATAGCCTGGTGACAGGGATCACAAGCGAGTACCTCCTGCCTATGCTGGGGGCCAGGGGGTCTGGGCTCTGTGCATGAAGAGAGGAGGCTCCGGCGGACGACTGTTCCCTGAAGATGGGGGAGGGAGGCACCGCACCCCGCACCCCGCACGGTGCACTTGCCGGGCTGGTCATTGCTTCACGCCCAGGCAGGAGTTTCCATTTCTCTCCGGTTGGCAGCGAAGGTGAAGGAGAACCCAAATGGACTGAAGCCGGGACATTGCCCTCCCTCTGCCTTGAGATTTCCCTCCACTCCTCTTTCCCCATCCATTTCCCCCTCCGACTCAACAACAGCATTCCTCCCCGCTCCTTAATTTGTTCTAAGCACATATTCTAGGACTCGAGGCTATTAATTATCGACTGAAAAACAAAGTTTATTTTAAAATACTCCACTCCCCGCTCTGACTTGCCATGGACATTAAACAGCATCCCTAGACTTTCCCGCTCTGCTCGCCCTTCTCTGGTGCTAAGAGGGGGAGGTAGGGCCCGGACTTGCGTCTCTGGATTGTTGATGCTGATTACCAGATGTGTTGCCCCACGTCTTCGGTGTGAATTGTCATTTTTTTCCTTGGTGTCTTGCATCCTTGATGTTATTGGCTTCTGAGGTTGGTGTTTTGTTTCATTGTTTGAAAAACATGCGGAGAACTGGGATTGTTGCAGTGTTATCTAACATGGGTGGTTAGTCATTTGTCATGCTTCTCTCATATTTTTTCTTTGTTTTGCTTTCCAGCCCTCCAGAATACACATCATATAGCCCCTGAGGTGGAATGGTGATGTCTCCATAAGGGAACCTCCTCTCACTCATCCTGTCATGTGTATCACACTGTTCTTGACTGGGCCATTCATCTAAGATGGGATTTACCCTGTGAAACAGGGAGAAGACTTATGGACCCCAAACATCATTTCAAGTTGTAGTTGAGTTCTTAAAAGTACAGACATACATGCAAAGCTTTTTTGCTTTGGACCCTCTGCTTTGTTAAAGCTGCTGTGCTGCTATAACCCAAAACTGCTCCAGTGTATTGACTGATCATCATGGCTTCAGTTTGGAAGAGACTGCAGCGTGTAGGAAAACATGCATCCAAGTTCCAATTTGTGGCCTCCTACCAGGAGCTAATGGTTGAGTGTACCAAGAAATGGTAAGATGTACCTGGGGGTAGAGTTTGCTCTGCTGTAGCCTAAATTCACTGTGGCCTAAACTCTGCTTCTTCTGACAGCAGATTTACCTTTCTGTAATGCACAAGTGTGTAGAAACTGGGTTGGGTGCAGAGTACACTAAGAAGTAATGTGGTGTGCACTGCTGCTGCTGGTACCATCCCTGTGGGTTTTAATTACTGTACTTCAGTATGGCTCAGGGGACTATAACTGAGAGCACACTAAGTACAGTAAATTTGGTCCTGAGGTCTTTCATCATTACTATTACAATAACTTTGATTTTTACAATTTTAAGGAAACGAAGAATGATTATTAAAATATTATAAACATGCATTTGTTTTAATGTAACATGTATATGTTTTAAAAGCATTTTAATCTAAAAATCTGTACTATTGGGTGGTGATAATCTATTTTGTTCTTGATTTTTCATTTTTATTTGCTTAAGATAAAGAATTTTTCATTATTTGAATAATGGAATGCCAATCCACACAACCTTAGAAATTCTGTTGTTATATGCTTAGTCAGGCAACTGTGTTTTATTTTAATTGCCAAATGTGATACATTTCTCGGCCAGACTTAGCAATTAGTAGTGCTTGTCTATGATTCGCTTCTTTCCACTTGAGCAAAGTAAATTTAGGGCTTTTCTTTTCACTGCTCTGTATGATAGGCAAAAATTCTTATTTAGTGAGAGAAGAAAGTTAATCTTAAGCAAATGGTCTTTTGAGTTTTGATTTATTGCAGTGATTAAGCAGTATTACTGCAAAAATAAGTCCATTTCATAGTCTACAGACTATAGTCTCATACCTGTGTTAACCTCTTTTTGACATCCTTTTTATTAGATGAAAAAGATAGCTTACTCTTTTCTAGAACTCTTAAAGCATATTTGGATATTTATTTAGAAACTAATTCCTGAGTGATTTTTCTGGAACTTTTTAGGAATATTTTATATGCAACTCAAGAAATGCAGGTACTGGTAACCTACTTTATACTAGGCATTGTGGCTTTAGAGTTGAATATGACATAATCCCCACCCTCAAGGAGCTCACAGTTCAGAGTAATGACAGTCATGTGAATAAATTCATTGTGATAAATGCAATAAGATAAATATCTGTGGTATAGGATTTTAATCTCTCTCTGTCACTTAACAGTTATTTAATTCTCTGTGGTTTAGCTTCCTATCCACAAAGGTTATAATGGTACTAGTTCTTAGGAAGAATTATTGTGAAGATTAAATGAGTTACTACATGTAAAGTGCTTGAAACAGTGTCAGGTACATAGTAAATGCCCAATAAATGCCATTATTACTTACAATGTTGGCAGAGGAAGAAATATTTAACTCTTAAGGATACTGAGTAGGGTCTTGGGATAGCTTCCTGGGATCTTAGCTGGGTTTTGAAAGATTCATAGTAGTTAGTCAGGAAGCCAAAGGAAGAAGAAATGAAGGATATTCTAGACTGAAGCAACAGCCTATGCAAAAGCATGGGGGTATCAAGTAACATGGGGTATGTTGGAAATTCAAGCAATGTGGTTTGATAATGATGGGACTTAAAGTGCTGGATGCAGGGAGTACAGTGGGATATGATGTTTGAGAGGTAGGCAAGGTTCAAATCATGGAAAGTTATGTGCTGTTATATGTGGCATTGACTTTATTGTATGGGTGATGGGGACATAGTGAAAGGTTTTGAGTGGAAGAGATATTAGGTTTGCATTTTGGAAAATCACTTGAATGACAGCACGGAATAAGTATCACAGTGGAAAGGGTGATTGGAGGCAGTGATTTTAAGGTAGCTGTTGCAATAGATAAGGTGAGGGAAAAGGCTTAGACTAAGGCAATGTCAGAAGAAATGGACGGGAGGAACATTTAGGACACAAAATGGATAAGCGGTGGTCATTTCAATTGGAGGTCTGGAAAGGAGGGGGATGAGGGAGAGGGAAAGTTCCAAGTTGACACCCAAGTTTCTGGCTTGGAAGACTTGGTTGTACTACTAACCAAAATAGGGAATACATGAGGGAGATCTTGATTACAAGTATTTCTTAACTTGGCAGTGTACTGGGAGCATCACCTTTAAGATGGTTAAGTTAAAATCTCTTTTCTAAGGGATATAGAACATATCAGGTGCCCACAAAATCAGTTTTTTCTCCACAATTTGCAGCATTTCTGTATCTTTTTCTCCTTGAGAAGTATCTAAGTTATTGTTAATGTGTCTCAAGGTGAAAGCAAGAATGAAAATTTAACTTGATTAAAGTTGAATAGATGACTTGATTATTTTTAAGGATGGCCATTATGGTACACCTATTAAATTAGATCCTTATGATAGAATCTGGCTTAGCATTGGAAACAGTTGAATGTTCTAGAATATTCAGACATATAGTCTGAATATTTTGCTTTTTTTTTTGTTCTCATTTAACAATATAGTTTAAAGCTAACAAGGTGATAGGCCCAAATAATACATATTTGTTTGATGTATTGGAATTTTATTTATAAGTAGATCCTTAAATAGAGCTTTAAAATCTTTTCAGTATATGAAAATTTGTTGTAATGACTTTCAGTTAGTATTTCTTTTGCTTCACTTTACAGTAGGTTCCTGTGATAAATAGATATTGGGCCCAATTTCTATACTTTTATCATACAGTTTCATTCCTTCCTTGTTTTCCTTTCTCCTGTCATTCCTTCTCCTTCCTCCCTCCCTCCCTCCCTCTCTTCCTCTCTCTCTTCCTTCCTTCCTTCCTTCCTTGCTTTCTTCATTTTGGTCCTTACAAGAAGTCTTAAATTATTGGATGTATGTGTGCTGAATTAGAAACTATTTAAAGGACATAAGAAAAAATAGACTTGGACACATACTAAGAACATTTTTTATCAGCTACTTTTACATTTTAGGTATTATTTTGGAGAGTATGGAAGAATAAAAGGAGAGGAAGGAATTTTAGAGATGCTAATTGAATAAAAGGAAAGAGACATTAGTAATAGCATTGAAGATAAATTGCAAGTATTGAGAGGATACGCAAATACACCTGTTATAAATTAGAGAAGGAATAAACTATAAAAAGAAAGAACAGTTAGCATTCTCTTGGGATTGTGCCTTGGGAGGTAACCTGTGTATATAGGTGCCATTGCTTTTTAGAACTTTGCTACTTAAAGTGTTTTCTGAGAAGCAGGAGCATTTGCAGCACCTGGGAACCTGTTAGAATTGCTGACTCTCAGGCCTTGCCCTAGACGTACTGAAACAAAATCTGCGTTTTAATAAGATCTACAGTATGCATATTAAAGTTTAGGAAGTAGTATTTTAAAATAAGGTTTTCAACATTACTAAATGCCCATTTAAGACTCCAGGATAAAGTATATTCAGAATATACTGACTTCTGCATGAATTCAAAACTGAAGAGAATGAAGATGAAACTCAAGGGATTCAGAAAAGTTATACATAATGTGTTGATGGTAGAAGATACTGGGAATCAGGATATATTTTCCAAGGGAGAACGTGTTACTTCTGTGATTATGGAGAAGAGAAACTTTCCCCATGTTCTCTTGTTGTGACCATAGGGTATGAGCCTGGACATGATAGATAACAGGATGAAGGGTTTAAGGAGGCCACTCTTTATATGTAGGCCATGAGCAAACTCACACTACTTTGCCCTTGATGAAAGGATGGATTCTATAGATTAAAGGGTTTGGAATTTCTGTTTTCTCTTCGTTGCCGTTTATAGTATTTTGCCTTTGCCTTCACTGCTGCAGCCTGAGTTTCCTTAGTTCAACAGGGTCCATTTCCTTATTCTTTCATGGTGTAGTGGTTCTAGAACTTAGGTCAGGAACAAAAACCAGAATGATTTTTATTTGTCTGGGAGGAGGAACGTATACTGTGAGGTTCTGTTCCTCATTGCTCCTGTTCTGCCAGATAGAGGCTATGGCAAATTTGGAGATAAGGGTTTATATTCCCTACTCTTGTTGTCTCCAAGTCATTTAATTATTAATCTCACTTAACTGATGCAGCTGTTGGCAAGTGGTGAGCCTGGCCTCTGGAGATGAGTTTGAGAGAAATAGACTGTGCCCTCTTTTATCTTTTAGTTTATTTCTTATCTTATTCTTTTATCACCTGCAGGCCTTTAGATTTCTGAGTAAAATCTTCACAGTATGAGTCTTCAGTGGCTATTCAGGTTTTTAAGGAAGCTGCTTGAAAGTTGGCAAATTGTGATAATTTAAGTTGCAGAATTCAGTTCTGGTAGTACTTCCTTAATATATGATGAGAACCATTATGTATGAGCATGTATATTATTTTTCTGTGTATGTGTCTGCGTTATCTAAATATGCAAATATATTTTATATATGTTTTTATATTCTATCTAATTCTCAGTATGGCATTCAAAAAGTATTTAAAATACATTTTTCTTAAAAAGACAAATATATTTGTTTCTGATTTTTCCGTCATACAAGAATTCTTTTTTTTAATTTTTAAGATAGGTTTAAGTATAACTTATTTTAAAAATAGATTATATAATCACATGGTTCAAAATTCTAGAGGTACAAAAAGGTGTGTGTATATCCCTGAAAGTAACTCTTCATTTTTTCCATTATTCCACACCTCTTTGCAAACTGTGTGACCTCAGGACTTGAAAAATTAAAAAAATAGCTCTTCCAGTGCTTAAGTTTGTGACGCTGGCTTGTTAGATAAAATATAAACTCCTTAATCTGATGTTCCAGGCTCTCCGTAACTGATCCCAATTTAGTTTTCCAATTGGACATCAGAATGCTACATGCACTTCAGGTATTAACTTGAGTTTATGAAGGCCATATTACATTAATAAGCATTAAGAGCCACTTCTTTGGGTAGATTAAGCAAGTATTTCTCTGTTGACCATCTAATAGAGTGAGATAGATAGAGGTACATCAGCCTTGATGTAAAGAACCTACTTTTGAAATACATTTTTAGAAAAAAAATAATAATTAATTGAAAACAAACTGTTTTAGGAGTATATGGAAGGCCAGTGTGTTTGGAACACAGTAGAACAAAGGGTAAAATGATAAAGAGGTAGGGCCTGTGAGGTAGGAAGGCGTTAGATCATGCACAGCCTTGAAGTCATGGTGAGGGCTTTTGGATTTTAAGTGTGATAGGAAGCCATTGGAGATGTTTAAGCAGGGAAGTGATATAATATGATTTACATGTAAAAAAGATTATTCTGGATACTTTGTGGAATATGAACTCGTGTGAGTAAAAATAGAAGCTAGGATACCACTTAGGAGGCTATTGCAGTAGTCCAGGTAGCAAAGAGGTAGTGGTGGAGGTGGTGAGAAATAGTGCTGTATGTATGTAGGTAACACACACGTCCTACCACCACACTTTATTGAGTTATAACTTACACTTTTACATACAATAAAATGCATCCATTTTAAGTGTATAGTTCAATACGTTTTGACATACGTATATACCTGTGTAACTGGAAATACATTTTTTTTTGAAGGTAAAGTTGACAGGACTTAATGATGTATTAAATGTGATCTAAAGTGAGAGATGGATCAATAACGATTAGGTTTTTGGCCTGAGTAACAAAGTAAATGTAATAATTTCAGGGAAGGGAAACACTTGGGAAAGACTAGGTTTGATGTGAAGGAGAAATCAAGAATTGGCTTTGCTTTTTCAGGAAAGAGGCTGGAGTCACTTGTACAGTCACACTTGCTTAACGATGGGGATACCTTCTGAGAAATACACTGTTAGGTGATTTTGCTGTACGAACATCATAGAGTGCACTTACACAAACCTAGCTGTTATAGCCTCCAACACACTCCAAGGCTATATGGTATAGCCTGTTGCTTCTAGGTTATAAACCTGTACAGCATGTTATCATACTGAATATTGTAAGCAATTGTAACACAATGGTAAGTATTTGTGTATCTAAACATTGGAAAGGTACGGTACAAATATGGTCTAAAGGATAAAAAATGGTACATCTGTATAGGGCATTTATCATGAATATAGCTTGCAGATCTGGAAGTTGCTCTGTGTAAGTCGATTAATGAATGGTAAGTGAGTGTGAAGGCCTAGGACATTACTGTATACTGCTACAGACCGTACAAACACTGTCCCACAGGCCCTACCCCTGCTTCCTTCCATGAACAGGGATGTGGGCTAGATTGATTGGAAATATCAAGAATAAACTGGCTGGTAAGGTGTAGATCACCATAATAGTGACTGTCAGTAGGGAGCGAAAGGTAGCCTGAGGATAAATAAGAATAAGAAATCAAGATGAAGAGAGAAATGAACATAGGATAGGGGATTGTCATGGCAATTTGGTTTTGGCTATTGCATGCTGGAATAGTGGTCAGATTAAGGAACTTTGTGGTATTAAAAAATAAAGGGTGTTTAACATGGAGAGAGAGGGTGTAGAACTGAGGACTCAATGTTTTGACTTTGGAAATTTGTTTTTGGTTCCATTGACCATATCTGGCACAAAAGTCTCTCTCTGGTATTGAAATGATGGAAGAAATAAAAATTATCTATGCTTTACATCATTACAACCTGAAAATATTTCCAAAGTACAGGGACAGACTGGCTCCATACTACCACAGAAAGCTTTTACTTAAGTGACAGTGACACTTAATACTTATTAAGGTAGCACCTGTGGGCCTGTGTCCTTGTACAGGATCTTAGGTCTTCAACAAAGAATTTACAACAGTGTACTCTGAAAACCATCAAGCTAAATCTGGGAGGGCTGTAGTGGCCTCTGAATATATAGCCCTTGGGGGACACAGGCTCTTCTGTGCTGAAGCAGGTCAGTGGCTGACTGATTGGAATGTAATCTGGGTACTCAAAATTGATTTGCTGTGAGAGGGAATCTATTGCCAAGCCCCACAGATACTGCTACCTTCAGAGAAAAAAAAATTCTTCCTGTACCACATATCCTTTTGTTTCTCTTAAGGAAATACAAATCCATTATAATCTAATGGGATCACTGTCATATATGCAGTCCGTCATTGACCAAAACATTGTTATGTGATGCATGACTGTGTGTAGATAGAGTTTATAACCATGGGGCTAAAGGAAATTTCCTGTGGTATACATGTAGATTAAGAGGACCGAATACTGAGCCTTAGGACATTTCGACATATAAGGTGGGGAAGAAGAAAAAAGCCAGTAAAGATGACTGAAAACAAGCATTAGGGAGGTAGGAGGGAAATTAGGAGAGTGTGCTTTCCAAGGAACCAAGTGCATAATGTGTCAGGAAAGGTGTGGTTAGCTGAGTCAAAATACTTTTGAGAGTTTTTTAAAAAATACATCCTCAAGTAAAAAAAAATGTCCTTTTTTAAATTAAATTTGTGGTGACATTGGTTAATAAAATTATATCGATTTCAAGTACACAATTCAATAGTACATCATCTGTATATTGCATAGTGTGTTCACCACCCAAAGTCAAATCTTCCATCACCATATGTTGACCCCTTTCACTCCCCCGCCCTTGAACCCTCTGGTAACCACTAAACTGTTGTCTGTGTTTGTGAGTTTTTGTCTTGTTTGTTGCTTTCAGTTTTATATCCCACATATGAGTGAAATCTGGTTCTCAACTTTTTCTCTCTGACTTATTTCGCTTAGCACAGTAATCTCAAGATCCATCCATGTTATCGCAAATGCAGTATATTATCTTTTCTTATGGCTGAATATTCCATTGTATATATGTACCATATCTTCATCCAGTCTTCTACTGAAGGACACTTTGGTTGTTTCCATGTGAATAATGCTGCAGTGAACACTGGGGTGCATATATATTTATGGATAAATGTTTTCAAATTCTTTGAGTAAATACCCAGAAGAGGGATTACTGGGTCATATGGTAATTAATTTTTAATTTTTCGTTCTTAATTTTTTGAGGAATCTCCATACTCTTCTTCAGATGTTTTAAATAAACATGCTATATACTTTAAATATGAGTATACCTTAATTTCTTTTTTTAAAAATACATTTAAGTAGGATTTCTTCCTATATTTGAATGGGTTGTCTTTGTACTTCCAAGTGCTCCCATTCCTCTTTAGACATTATAGCTGTTAGGGGATGACCATGGCAGTTGGTGGTTGAAATGAAATGAAGATTTTTTGAAGAAGGTGGTCAAGGAATTTAGAGGCAAAAGTGTGGGACAGATTATATGGCTCTTGAAATTGCTGAGCATATTTGGAAGAGAACTGGTTAAGACAGGGACTAAGGGGCTGAAATCTTAGTGAATGAGGGGAGAGATGGGGAGGAAAGTTTTACTTTGCAAAGTATTCTGTTACAAGTTATGTAAATCTTGAACACCTTATTCTTTGAAACATAATAGCACAGTCTTCTTTTCCATGTGGTGAACTGTCAAAGGTGGGTATAATTTTAGTAGACAATAAATGGATATGTTACTTTGTTAGTAATCTTGTTAGTGTTTTATAGACTGATTAAAAAAAACAAAACTAGAATTGTTGCATGTAGTATTTTATCCAGATTTTAAGTGTTTATTCTATGTGAAGTTCAGCTGTACAAAATTCAGTCGTGGTGGTTATTTAAGGAAAACAGTGGAGCCCCTTTCTGGACATTGCAGTGCTTATATCACGTTTGCCTCCACAGGAGACTCAGTATGCCTGTAAATGTCTAAACGGTTGGCCAACTTTGGCCTGATCCAAGCTGCCTCTTTTGTAAAATAAGTTTTATCGGTGTATAGCCATGTCTACCTGTTTACATATTGTCTGTGGTTGCTGTTATACTAAAATGGCAGAGTTGAGTAGTTACTACGCAGACTGCATGGCTGCAGAGTTTAAAATACTGGCCCTTTAAGAAAAAGTTTAGAGACCTCTGCTCTAAATCATTGGAATTACTTGAAGCTAGTATTTGTGAAATCTAGAGTATAGTACTTTTCTGTCTTTGTGCCCAACCTCCAAAGTATTAGTTTAATCCTATTGTAGTCTAACTGCATAAACAATAGTGGGGAATCTGTTGTGCCTGCTTTCCAGACCCATAGAAAGAAATTTAGAGTAGCTTTGAGGAGCATTTAGCCCTGTGTATGTTCAAAATATGTATTTTTCCGGCTGTGTAACCTTGGACAAATTGCTTAACCTCTTAGTACCTCATCTGTAAAATGGTGATTATAATAACAGTGCTCCCAGGATAGAATTTTTTTTTTTGACAAATTAGATAATGTAAAGTGATTAGAACAGTGCCTGATATATAGTAAATGTTACCCATTGTTATAATTATCTTTATCATATTATTTAAGCAATAAGTAATGAAGAGTGCTGTCTAGAGAAAAAGGAGTAGAGTAAGTGAGAATACTGAAAATATAACCTGAACTTTTAAGAGTATTAGAGAAAGATGAACTATCTCAGAAGGTTGGAGTGACACAAGAGGTGAGAGTAAATAGGGAATGTGCTAGCAGAAGCACTGTGTTGAAATAAACTAAGTTTTGACAGTACTTTGGCATGGGGGGAAAGGAAGTACATATTTTTACTTCTGGAGCAAAATCAGTTCATAAGATTTTATAACTTTATTTCCTTTTTAATAATCATTTTAATATGGCTAAGGAAACTAACTTAATTCCTCCAAAATAGAATTAATTTGCTAGCATGTGTGTGTGTGTTTATGCGTGTATGCACATGTGTGCGTGCATGCACACAGGCTACAGTGACTGTGATATTTAGGATATATTTCTTTATGACAGTTTTTCTTTAAAATTTTTTTCCTTCTTGTCATAAGTCTTTTAAATGAACCCATTGAGCAAATTGTATCTTTTGGTAGTGCACAATTCCCTTAGTTTGGTTTCAAATCTTGATTTATGTATTTTAAAAGTTGACTTTTAAAATGAAATTTTAAGGGATTATGTGAAGTTCTACCTCTTTTAATTAAGTTTCACATTATTTTTGCAATTAGATGCTCAGAGAACTTAAAATTAGGCTTTTAAAGAAATGTGCTATTGATGCATCAGATGTGTTCTAATTTTGTGGAAAATTTCAACAAAAGAGTCACTGAAGTAGTTTACTGCACGTTATAAAAATAGTCCAGTGTGCTGAAGGAAAAACTGTACAAGCATTTTGAACTGAATGCTCAATAGGGATGTTCATGTTCATCAGGGCTTTTGCATATTTTTTAAAAGGAGTGGGACTGAGTTTGTGAAATGGGGCAGTAAAATTACTATAAGATGTCAGTGTGTGTTTGTCTTATTTTTCAAAATAGTTATATTTTTAGGCAGCTTTACTAATAGGCAATCTTTAGGTGCTAAAGATTTTCTTTGGTAAATTTGATCTATTAAGAAATATATCCTGGCGTTATTAATCCCAGTGGTGTTATTTTAAAAATACTTTTAAAATAAAAAAAAAAACACTTAAAAATGACCTTAATACCTCAATAACAATAAAAAAGATTGACTTTAATGCAAAGAAGTTATCACTTTAAAAACTGATATATTACCTATGTCCAAAAGAGTTTGTCAGCTTAAGAATTAAATATAACACTATGTTGACTAATTTAGGGATATAAATAGAACAAAGATAGGCTTGAGGAGCAGAGAGTACATGTTACCAGGCACTTAAGAGGAGTTACCTTTGGACACTGGACTTGTTTCTGAGTTTACTGGCAGCTCAGGCAAAAAGGGAAGCACACTGGCTCACATAATATTCCTTCTGGCAAAAGAAAATATCCAAATTCATTGGCAGAGACTTTTCTTAGAACTTAATTCAAAGAGGATTTTTATTATGGAAAAAAAAAAGTATGGCATTGGATAAAGTCTCCAACTAGAAAAGACTCAGACTGTTAAGTTGAATGTTTATATCGACCCTTCAGAAAGACCCTTTATGAGAGAGTATGGCTGAGAAACCTAGTTTTCTGATCATCTAATTTAAATGAAGGGTACAGTTTTTTATAAGAATAATGGGTATTTAAAATAAATCATCCAGTTCTGTGCTGTGCAGTACAGAAACAACTAACCACATGTGGCAGTTTACATCTGAATTTAAATTAACTGACTTCAGTTCCTCAGTCATGTTAACCACATTTCAAATGCTCACTAGGCACATGGAGCTAGGGGCTACCATATTGGGCAGTGCAAATGTGGAACATTTCCATCATCACAAAAAGTTTTATTGGACAGTGCCGTTTTAGCTATTTCCTCTCAAACTGGCTGATTTCAGAACTGCTGGGGCACTTTGCAAATATGAAGATTTCCTTGCCTATTAGAAAGTCCTGATTTTGTAGGTCTGGAATGGTGTTTACAAATCTCTCATTTTAGAAGTTCCCCAATTGCTTAAGATCATCAAGCCAGGTTTTAAAACTACCATATTTCATTCTTTCTCAAATATCTGTCTGAAGTAAAGCTTTGGCAGATGCCTGATGACAATTCCTATTGGTACTCCAGAAATGTTGAAAATTTGAATTGAATTTTCTTCCTTTGGTTCAATTTTGTTGTTAAAAGTGAGCAATGTACTTTATGCCTCATATAAAGCTGTCAAATTAATATAAACATTAGAACAGCTTCATTCATTCACTGAAAAAAAATTAGTTCTCTTCCATAGAAGTAAGGACCGTTGGGGTATAGCTAAAGATAGAATAATTTTTTTCTAAAAGTTTTGAAACTTCTCATGTATTTGCACTGTTATACTTCTAGGTAACATCCCTGGAGCTGTTGATTTTTTTCTCTGAAGTATGCTTTAATTTTCACTCCAGTTTTTCTATTGCCATTGCCTTGGTGGCATCCTTTCATCATCTCTTGCCAAGCCCGTGATTCCCGAACTTTGCACTTTGGAGCCCAGAAGGCACTGCAGAGAACTCACAGGTGTTCCAAGAGCTGCTTAAAAATTTTAAAGAAAACACAGCAGCATCTGTGAAAAACCACAAAGAGGTAGTTTGTTTTCAAAATTACACTTCTACATTCCTTCTAATAATACTGTATTTTTACAAAGCAGAGTTTTTGGTAGTTGCTACGACAAAGAGCAAGAGCAAGTGCCTTGTAAAAATATATATGGTACACGAAAAGAAGAAGGCAGTGTTCTATCTGATTCTAAGGTTTGAGAAGTTGTGCAGTACTCAACACAGGTGCTAAATTGTTGGGACATACATCCTTCTTAAGTTGTTTAGACCTGACTTCTTAGTAGCCAGAGTGTTTAGCTATGTCTTTTGGCCTGTGAAAAAATTACTGACATATCAAGAGCCTTATAAACCTAGAAAGCTTGGGAACCTCTGGTGTAGGCTTTTGTGATAGCCCTTAACACTTTCCTAGCCCTTTCTGATTCTTTATATTACTGCCATAGCTATTCTTCTAAAATGAACCTTCTAGATTTCCCCTTTATTTATAGGATACTGTTAGTATGGTCATTTTAATCTGTAAATCTATCTTTATTCTGTTGTATGAGTCTTCCAAAAATTTATAAGTATTTTTCAATTATAGTTGACATACAACATTATATTAGTGTACAACATAGTGATTAGGCATTCATATAACTTATGAAATGATCACCCTGCTAAGTCTCACTAGTGTTCCAACCATTCCCTTTAAGTATGCTAAATCTTATTTGCTACATGCAAATAGTTTCCCTCAAACATCTTTCATTCTTCTCTGTCCCCTTCCAAAACTCATTAAATGCAAAGAGCATGTAGTAATACTCTATCTCAAAGTAACTTAATTGAAACTGAGTTTATTCATGCAGTAAGTAGATTTAGAAATTGAGTTTAATGGTTCAGCTTTAATTTGAAGAGTACTCTAATTTACAAAATAATCTTTTAAAATTTGGTTCCTTTATTTTTTAAACTTTTTATCGACATTAGGTTTAAAAGAGTTGCAAAGATAGTATAGAAGTAGACCTGTTGGGTCACGTGATAACTTTGTTTAACTTTTTGGAACTGCCAAACCCTTTTCCAAAATGGTAACATCATTTTATATTCCCACTAGCGACATACAATTTCTTCACATTCTTGCCAGCACACCTTATTGTCTTTTATTTTAGCCATCCTAGTAGGTATAAAGTGGTATGTTACTGTAGTTTTGATTTGCATTTCTCCATTTGCTGGATGATGTTTAGCCACAATTTTTTCATGTGTTTTCCTGGCCATTTGTATATATGTATTTTGGAGAAATGTGTGTTCTGATCCTGTGCTCAATTTTAATTAGGTTATTTTTATCTTTAGCATTGCATTATAAGAGTTCTATGTGATTTCTAAATATTTTCTCTCAGTGAGTTGTCTTTTCACTTTCTTGATGGTGTCTTTTGATGCACAAAAGGTTTTAGATTTCATGAAGTCTAATTTATTTATTATTCTGTTACTTGTGCTTTAGTGTTGTATCTAAGACTATTTTGAGTTAATTTTTGTGTATGTTATAAGGAAAGGGTCCAACTTCGTTCTTTTGCATGTGAATAGCCAGTTATTCTAGCACCATTTGTTGAGTCTGGGTATATTTTTCCTGTTTCTTTTTGTACAAATGAGCAGGTATATGTACTTTTTTCCTTTTTTTTTATTCTTTACACAAAAGGTAGGAAAATGCTACTGGTACTTTCACTTTGCTTTTCACTTAAAGATATATCCTGGAGATCATTTCATAGAGATCATCTTCATCCAATATTGGTAATTATTATTACCTAAAGTCCTTAGTTTATATTAGGGTTCACTCTTTGTGTTGTATACCTATGGGTTTTAACAAATTTCTAATGAGATGCCTGCATAGCAATATCATACAGAAGTTTCACTGCCCTAAAAATCCCCTGAACTCCACTTATTCATCCTCTTTCCC
>NW_006434709.1:7809422-7814482 GCF_000325575.1 Pteropus alecto | reverse complement strand
CAACCACTGATCCTTTTATTATCTCCATAGCTTTGCCTTTTTCAAAATGTCATACAGTGTGAATTATATATTATTTAGCCTTTAGAGATTGGGTTCTTTCACTTAGCAATATGCATTGAAAGTTCTTCTATATCTTTTTGTGGCTTGATAACTAATTTCTTTTTAGTGCTGAATAATATTCCAGTGTATGGATATACCACAGTTTGTTTATCCATTCATCCATTGAGAGACATCTTGTTGCTTAAGTTTGGGTAATTGTGAATAAAGCTGCTATAAACATTTGTGTACAGGTTTTGTGTGGAATGTAAGTTTTCATCTCATTTAGGTGAATACCAATGAGCAAAATTTCTTATCCTTTGGTAAGGGTATGATTCTTTTTGTAAGAAACTGCTAAACTGTCTTCCAGAATGCCTGTATCATTTTGCATTCCCACCAGCAGTGAATGAGAGTTCCTTTTGCTCCACATTCTCACCCGGATTTGATAAGTCAGTACTTTGAATTCTCACTGTTCTAATAGGTGTGCAGTGGTATCTTGTTTTAATTTACAAATTCCTAGTGATGTGATTTTGAGCATCTTTTCATATGCTTATTTGCCATTTGTATATCTTCTTTGGTGAAATGTCCAGATCATTTGCCCATTTAAAAAATCAGATTGATGTTTTCTTCTTGTTGAGTTTTAAGAGTTCTTTGTATATTTAGGATCCGTCCTTTATCAGATATATGTTTTGCAAATATTTTCTCCCGACTTGTGGCTTGTCTTTTCGTTTTCTTAATAGTGTCTTTTACACAGCATAAGTTTTTAATTTTAATGAAGTCCAACTTACAAATTTTTTTTTTCTTTCATGGATAATGCTTTTGGTGTTCTGAAAGGTGTAAAATCTGTGTCTAGATTCATTCCAGCACAGTTTGTTCATTCATCCAAGAATAGTTCAAAAGATTATCTTTTCTCCATTGAATTGCCTTTGTTGCTCTGTCATAGATAAGTTGATTATCTTTTGTGTGGATCTATTTCTAGGTTCTTTATTCTGTTGTTATGTATTTGTCTTCTATTCTTTCACCAATACTACACTGTCTTGATTACTGTTTGCTTTATAATAAGTCTTGAAGTTGGGTAGTGTTAGTCTTCTCACTTTAAAGTGTTAGTCTCCTTTAATATTGTGTTAGCTATTTGGGATCCTTTACCTCTCCATATAAACTTTAGAATTAGCTTGTTGATATCCACAAAATAACTTGCTTGGATTTTGATTGGGATTGCATTGAACCTGTAGATCAAGTAGAGAAGAACTGATATCTTGGCAATATCAAATCTTATTCCAGGTACAGAGAGCCTTTCCATTTATTTAAATCTTTAATTTCGTAAAAGTTTTATAGTATTCCACGTGTGTGTGTGTGTGTGTGTGTGTATGTGTGTATGTTTGTTATATTTATACCTAAGTATATCATTTTTTACTGCTAATGTAAATAGTAGTGTGTTTCAAATTCCAGTTAATTATTGCTGGTGTATATAATAAAACAATTGACTTGTGTTTTAACCTTGTACCCTGCAACCTTGCTGTGATTGCTTCTTTGTTTCAGGATTTTTTTGTTGATTCTTTGAGATTTTCTACATAGATAATCATGTCATGTATAAATAAAGTTTTATCTTTTTTCTTCCCAACTTGTATATCTTTTATTTGCCTTTCTTATCTTACTGCCTTAGCTAGGACTTCCAGTATGATTTGAGTAGGTGTGATGAGAGCAGAAGACATCCTTACCTTCTCCCACCTTAGTGGGAAATAGTTTCTCACCATTAAGTATGGTGTTAGCTGTAGCTTTTTTTGTAGATGTTCTTTACCAAGTTGAGGAAGTTCCTCTCTATTCTTAGTTGGCTGAAAATTTTTATCATGAATGAGTGTTGGATTTTGTTAGTTATGATCATAATTTTTCTTTTTTAGTTTGTTAATATGATGGATTACATTAATTGATTTTCTAATGTCAAATTAGCCTTGCATGCCTGGAATAAATACCACTTGGTTGCAGTGTATAGGCTTTTTTTAATGCATTGTTAGATTTGATTTACTAATATTTTCTTGAGGAATTTTACATTTGTGTTCATTAGAGATATAGGTCTGTAGTTTTCCTCTCTGATACTGTCTTTGTCTGTTTTGGGTATCAGGGTAATGTTGGCCCCATAGAATGAGTTATTAGTATTCTTTCAGCTTTCACTTTTTAGAGGAGATTGTCCAGAGAATTAGTTTAATTTCTTTCTTAAATGTTTGGTAGAATTCACCGATGAACCCATCTGGGCCTGATACTTTGTTTTAGAAGGATATTAATTATTAATTCAATTTCTTTAATAGATATCGGACTATTCGGGTTATTTATTTCTCATTATACCAGTTTGGTAAGATTGTGTCTTTCAAGGAATTCGTTCATTTCATCTAGGCTATCAAATTTATGGGTATAAAGTTGTTAATGACATTTCTTTATTATCTTTTTAATGTCCACATACTCAGTAGTATTGGCCCCACTTTCATTTCTGATATTAGTATTTTGTGTTTTCTTGTTAACCTAGCTAAAACTTATCAATTTTGTTGATCTTGTCGAAGAACCCACTTTTGGTTTTGATTGATTTCTCGTTTTCAATTTCATTGATTTCTGCTCCAATTTTTATTATTTTCTTCTTACTTTGGATTTAATTTGCTCTTTTCTAATTTCTTGAAAGCTTAGATTATTGATTTTTAGATCTCTTTCCTTTTCTAATGTATGCATTCAATGCTGTAAATTTCCTTCTAAGCACTGCTTTTGCTGGGTCACACAACTTTTGATAAGTTGTATTTTCATTCGTTCAAGTACTTTAAAATTTCTCTTGAGACTCCTTTGACCAACGTGTTGTTTAGAAGTACATTGTTTAATCTCCAAGTATTTTGGGGTTTTCCAGCTATCTTTCTGTTATTGATTTCTAGTTTAATTCCATTGGGAATGAGAGCATACTTTGTATAATTTGTTTTTTTAAAATTTGTTAAGATATGTTTTATGGCCCAGAACGTGGTCTGTCTTAGTGAATGTTACATGTGAGTTTGGGAAGAACGTGTAATCTATTGTTGGATGAAGTATTCTGTAGATCAAGTTGGTTGATGGAGCTGTTTAGTTCAACTATGTCCTTGCTGATATTTTGCTAGCTGGATTTATCAATTCCTGATAGAGGTGTTTGGTAGTCTCCAGCTGTAATAGTGAATTCATTCATTTCTTAAAGTTCTATCAGTTTTGCCTCATGAATTTTGATACTTTGTCATTAGGCTCATACACGTTAGGGAATGCTATGTCTTTAGATAATTTGACCCCTTTATCATTATGTAATACCCCTCTTTATCTCTGATAATGTTTCTTGCTATAAAGTCTGCTTTTTCTCAAATTACTATAGATATTCCAGCTTTTTTAAAATAGCATTTGCATGGTGTATCTCTTCTGTCCCTTCACTTTTAATCTGTCTTTACCTTAAAAATTGATTTATTGTAGACAACATTTAGTTAGTAGACCTAAGATTAGTTGTGTTGGTTTCTAGTCATTATGATAGTTTGTCTTTTAATTAGTTTATTTAGACAATTGATGTTCAAGTAATTAATGATATTGTTGGATTAATATCTACTACACTTGGTACTGGTTTCTATTATTTGCCTTTATTCTTTGTTTCTTTTTTGTCTTCCACCTTTTTTCTGCTTTCTCTGTTTGTTTTTTTCCTTCACTGGTTTTATTTTATTTATTTATTTTATTATTTTTTAAATTAAGTTTATTGGGGTAACATTGGTTAATACAATTATATAAAGGTGTACATTATAATTCGATATATGTATATTCTATTGTGTGTTTACCACCCAAAGTCCAGTTTCATTTAGCTACCATATATTTGATCCCCTTTACCCACTTCGCCCTCTCCCTACCCACCTTTAAACATCTACCTTCCCCCTCCTCCCCCACCCTCTACTCTCTGGTAACTACTAGTCTGTAGTCCATGTCCATGAGTCTGTTTGTTTGTCCTGTTCATTTGTTGCTTTTAGGTTTATATCATATAAGTGATATCATGTGATTTTCAACTTTTTCTGTCTGACTTATTTCGCTTAGCATGATTATCTCGAGGTCCATCCATGTTGCCGCAATGGCCGTATTTCACCTCTTCTTATGGCTGAGTAATATTCCATTGTATATATGTACCACAGCTTCTTTAGCCAATCATTTATCATAGGACAATTCAGTTGCTTCCATGTCCTGGCCACTGTGAATAATGTTGCTATGAACATCGGTGTGCAAATATCTTTTTGGATATGGGTTTTCAAATCTTTGAGTAAATACTCAGTAGAAAGATTGTTGGATCATGTAGTAGATCAATTCTTAGTTTTTGAGGAATCTCCACACTGTTTTCCATAGTGGCTGTACCAGTTTGCAGTCCCATCAGCAGTGTATGAGGATTCCTTTTTCTCCGCATCCTCTTCAACACTTGTTATTACTTGTCCTGTTGATTATAGCTATTCTAATGGGTATAAGATGGTATCTCATTGTGGTTTTGATTTGCATTTCCCTAATAGTTAGTGACATTGAGCATCTTTTCATACGTTTTTTGGCCATTTGTATGTCTTTTTGGGAGAAGTGTCCAAGTCCTCTGGCCATTTTTTAGTTGGATTTTTTTTTTTTGTTGTTGTTTTTTTTTTTTATCAGTGTTGTCAAGCAGTCTGGCTCAGCTTACAGTGCTTGACAAGATCTGCACTCCAGTCTTTGATTATGTCAGCACTTTTGCAGTTTCTTTATGTGGGCAGAGAGAGAGAGAGAGAGAGAGAGAGAGAGAGAGAGAGCGAGAGAGAGCGAGAGCAGGAAAGAGAGCAGGAAACATGGCTATGAGATGAAAGTAGAAAGTGTCTAGCTAGCCTCTATCAAGGTTTTTATTTTTATCATTTTATTTTGAACTCTGTGGAATGGTTTGGCTCTCAGGTCCTGGAATCTCCTCTTCTGGTTCCTGGATATAGACAGGAGAAAGTTTCCTATCTGAGCCAGACTCCTGGAAGGGGAGGTGATGGAGGAGGGGGCTG
>NW_006434709.1:7754324-7808372 GCF_000325575.1 Pteropus alecto | reverse complement strand
TTTTAAGATGAAGAGTTAGGTTGTTTATTTGGGCTCATTCTTGCTTTTGGAGATAGGCCTATAATGATATGAACTTTCCTCTTATGACCGCTTTTGCTGTGTCCCAAAAGTTTTGATATGTTGTACTTATCATATCATTTGTTTCTATGTATCTCTTGATCTCTTGTTTTTATTTCTTCTCTGACCCAGTTATTCTTCAGTAGCATGTTTAATCTCCATGTATTTATGATTCTTCCTGGCTATTTCTTTTTGCAGTTGATCTCTAGTTTCAAAGCATTATAATCAGAGAATATAGTTGATATGATTTCAACCCTCTTATATTTGTTGAGGCTATCTCTGTGTCCCAGTATATGGTCGACTCAAGAATGTTCCATGTGCACTAGAGAGGAATGTAAAAGCAGCTGTTTTGGGATGGAAGGCTCTGTATATGTCAATTATGGCCAGTTGGTCTAATGTGTCATTTAAGGATGTTATTTCTTTATTGATTTTCTGTTTGGATGATCTGTCCATATCTGACAGGTATTTTGGTCCCCTACTACGATAGTGTTTTGGTCTGTTTCTCCCTTTAGTTCTGTTAGTAATTGCTTTAAATATTTCGGGGCTCCGTGATTGGGAGCATAGATATTAATAAGTATTATGTCTTCTTGGTTCATGATTCCCTTTATCATTATGAAGTGTCCCTCAGTATCTTTCTTTACCTTTTTGATGTCAAAGTCTATTTCGTCTGATATTAGTACTGTTACTCACGCTTTTCTCTGAATGCCATTTGCTTGAAATATCATTTTCCACCCTTTCAGTTTGAGTCTATATTCGTCTTTGGAGCTGAGATCTGTCTCCTGGAGGCAGCCTATGGTCGGGTTTTGTGTTTTGATCCATTCTGCAACTCCGTGCCTTTATATTGGTGAGTTCAGTCTATTAACATTTAGAATGACTATTGAAATATGAGGTCTTCTTATAGCCATTTTATCTTTTGCTTTCTGGTAGCTGGGTGTTTCCATTGCTTCTTTGTCTTTGTGTTTCTGTTTTCTTTATTTTGGTTGACTTTTGTGGGTTTTGCCTCTGATTCATCTTGTTTTATGTTACATACTTCAGTTCTGAATCTTTGGTGTGTGGTTACTATTATGAATATGTAAAGGATAGTTATGTATATCGTTGTTCATTTTCTTCCGCGTGTGCCTTATCTCCATTCCTTTTTGTGAATCTGGATCTTTGAATCTTCCTTATTTCAGTCATTGTTATCTCAATTTGTCCCTATGTATGCTGAACGTTCATTACTACCTTGTTATAACAATTCTCTTCTTATTATTTAAGCTTATAATGTCCTGGTCTTAGTAACGGTTGCATGCCTCTGCTTCTATTTGCCTGATCGTCACTTTAATTATGTATTTTTTATTTTGTCATTTTGTTTTAGGTAAGCTGACTCCTTTCAGTATTTCCTATAGTGCAGGCCTTGTAGTGGAGAATGCCCTCAGTTTTTGTATATCTGGAAAGGTCTTAATTTCTCCTTCATATCTAAAGAAGAGCTTAGCTGGATACATTATTCTAGGCTGGTAGTTCCTTTTACTTAATAGTTTAAATATTTGATTCCATTTCTTTCTGGCTTGTAAGGTTTGCGCTGAAAAGACCGAGGATAATCTAATGAGTTTTCCTTTATAGGTTACCATTTTCTTCTCACTGGCAGCCCTGAGAATTCTGTCTTTGTTGTTGATTTTTGATAATTTTAATAGAATGTGTCTTGTCGAAGGCCTTTTGGGTTGAGATAATTGGGTATTCTGTTGATTTCTTGAATTCCAAGCTCCAGCTCATTCCTTAGATTTGGAAAATTCTTGTCCACTATTTGTCTGAAAATGCTTTCTAGTCCCTGCTCCTTTTCCTCGCTTTCGATAATGCCTATTATTCTTATGTTTCCTATCCTGATGGTATCAGCTAGTTCTTGAATAAATTCTTGTCCACTATTTGTCTGAAAATGCTTTCTAGTCCCTGCTCCTTTTCCTCGCTTTTCATAATGCCCATTATTCTTATGTTTCCTATCCTGATGGTATCAGCTAGTTCTTGCATTTCTTTTTCATTATTTTTCATTCTTTGATTTCTCTGTCCTTCTGATTTATTTCTAGATTTCTGTCTTCAATATCATTGATCCTTTCCTCCATTTAGTCGACTCTATTTCCCAAGCTTACTATTTCATTTTTCATCTTTTGTGTTTTTTACCTCCAGAATATCTATTCTGTTCTTTTTGAGGATTTCAATTTCCTTGATCTGCTCATCTAGGTGTTTTTTCAATTTCTGAAATTGTTGATATGACTCGTTTTGGAATTCACTGGGTTTTTTCAGAAGTATCATCCTGAATTCTCTGTCATTTAAATTGCATATTTCTATGTCTGTAAGCTTATTTTCTGCAGATTTTTCTCTTTCTTTCTGAGATGCCTTGCCATCTTGGTTGTTCATGGTGTTTAATCAATTTCTCCACCTGGGCATTAATGGAAATGTATTCTGCTTTTTTTCCAGAGAGATGATTTATTATATAAAGGTCTCTCTTTAGCCTCCTGCAAAGATGACACTTTTCTTTTGATTTCCAGTAGGTGGCGTCTAAGCCTCTTGGACCCTTGCTTTATATAAAGACTTAAAAATTACTTTTTATTTTCTGAAAGATATTTAATCATGCTTGCTACTCTTAGTTTCAGTCCCTGTCAGTGTTAGCAACAGTTTTGGTAGAGTTTGCTCAGATTCTCCTGGGGCTCAGTGGTGTTCAGTCTTGGAGGAGGGTATGGGAGGAGGGGCCCTCTGGGTTGGGGGTTGGGGGCTGCTGCTCAGCCTGGGTTTTGCAACTGCAGCCAGTAAAAATCGACGGTTATTTTTTCTGCATTCCAGCTTCTCTGCCTCCTGCCCTGATGCCTGGGCCCTGTGGCTGGCCGTCCACAGGGAGCTCACAGACAGGGCTGTTCAGAGAATTCGCCACTCCTTCTCTCCTCCCCCTGCTACAGGTAGCTCTGGCAGCGAGAGGCAGTTTCTTTATTTCTCCCAGTCCACCACCCGACACTCGGGATTCTGACCTGTGGTAGTTCTTATGCACAGATCCCATGCTCAGACATGCTGGTGTGCAGTTTGAGTGTTTTTTGTTGAGTTTTAGATGTTCAGCTTATTGTTGTTTCAAGGGGAGAGCTCTTTGGACATCTCTCACCCTGCCATGTTTTCAAAGATCTTGACACATTATGCTTTAAAAAGAAGCTATCTGAGTCATTTTGAGTCTCTTTTTCTTGCTGAAGAAGGGTAGAGATGGTGAATCCAAGGTAGCAGCACTCTTGATTTTTAACTTAGTTACATATAAGGCCATAATTTATATAACCTTACTAAGTATCCAGTGGTCCTCTTAGGGTTTATCAGCATCCTGGGATGTGTCACAGAGCATCTTCCAGTATAATCAGCGGCGCAACAGGTGCAGAGAGAAGGAGGGAGTTAGGTGCCCCTTCACTGTATTTAATTGAGCATTTTATATGATTCCATTTTTTGTCTTCTCTTAGCATATCAGTTTTACTTCTTTAAAAATAATTATTTTTAGTGGTTGCCCTTGAAGTTACAATATATTTTACAGCTAATCCAAGTCCTCCTTCAAATAACATATTCTTTCATGGACAGTGCAAGTACCTTATAACAGAGTATTCCCAATTCCTCCCTCCTGTCCTTATAACACTGCTATCATTCATTTCACTTATGTATAAGCTCTAACCATTAAATATGTTGTCGCTGTTATTTTTTTGAACAAAATTTATCTGTTAGATCAATTAAGAATAAGAAAAATAAGAAATTTTATTTCGCCTTTATTTCTTTAATGCCTTCTTTGTGTAGATCTGAGTTTCTGAAACTATATAATTTTCCATCTTTCTGAATTTTTTTTTTTTTTTTTTTATGTTTCCTGCAAAATGGTCTACTGGTGACAAATTGCTTCAACTTTTATTTGTTTCAGAAATTCTTCATATCTCCTTCACTTTTGAAGGATAACTTAACTGGATACTGAAATCTAGGTTGGGACTTCCCTACCTCCAACACTTCAAATATTTTACTCAATACTTTTCTTGCTTGCATGATTTCTGAAGAAGTTCAATGTAATTGTTATCCTTGTTCCTCTGTAGAAAAGTGTTTTTTCTTTGGTTTTCTTTAAGATTTTTTGCTTTGTTTTTGATTTTCTGCAGTGTGAATATAATATGCATGGTTGTAAATTTTTAAATATTTGTTTTGCGTGATGTTCTCTGAGCTTCTGGAATCGGGCTTGATGTCTATCATTAATTTGGGGAAATTCTCGGTCATTGTTTCAAATATTTCTTTTGGTTCTTTCTTTTCCTTCTGGTACTCCCATTACGTGTCTGTTACACCTTTTGTAATTGTCCCACAGTTCTTGGATATTCTGTCCTTTTTCATTCTTTTTTCTATTTCCATTTCAGTTTTGGAGGTTTCTACTGACATTTCTTCAAGTTCACTGATTCTTTCCTCAGCTATGTCCAGTCTGTTGATGAGCTCATCAAAGGCTTTTTTTCATTTCTGTTACAGTATTTTTTTTATTTCCAGTATTCCTTTTTGATTCTTGCCCCAAATTTCCGTCTCTCTGCTTATATGACTCATCTGTTTTTTCATGTTGTCCACTTTTTCCATTAGAGACCTTAGCATAGTCATCATAGTTGTTTGAAATTTCTGGTCTCATAAATCCAATATCTCCGCCATCTGTGAGCCTGGTTGTATTGCTTGCTCTGTCTCTTCAAACTGTGCCTTTGTGTTTTAGTATGCTTTTAATTTTTGTTTAAAGCTAGATGTGATGTACTGAGTAATTGGAACTGAGGTAAATAGGCCTTCGGTTTAAGGTTTTATGTTTATCTGGATAGGAGTAGATTGTGTTTACTATTTGCTCTAGCTATATGTGTCAGAGGCTGAAATTTCATCTGTGCACCTTTTTTTTTTTTGGTCTCCTTTGTTGTCTTGGGATTACCTTAGAGACTTTTTAAATATTTAAACATATATTATAGAAACACAGAATTATGATTACCTTAATGATAATGTCTATGTATCAAGTACTTATTCTGAGCTAGATTAGATACAGTGATGTATGTTTTATATGCAATCTGACATTTATTCTTTATAATGACCTCATTATGGAAGGCACTGTTATAGTCCCCATTTTACAGAGAAAGAAACATAGGTATAGAAAGCTGAAATACTTTATCAACATACACACAGGTTCTTAATAGGGTTTAGAACTAAGGTTTAAATCCATAAACCTCAGACTCATAAAACAGCCTGACTCCAGAGACTGCTTTTCAGCCAATATGTGTGGAATGAGCTTGCTGAAGTTTTATGAGTTCTTTAGTTAATTGGTTTTGTTTTAATTTTACTTGGAAATATTTGATAATATTAAAGTCATAGTGTTTGGCTTAATAGCTTGTTGTTTTTAATGATTAATAATATGTCTGGTACTTCAAGTAGAACAATAGGAGCAACATCTTTAAACAATAAACACAGTTTACTCCTATCTAGATAAACATAAAACCTTACACTAAAGGCCTATTTGCCTCAAGTCTAAGAGAAAATGGTATATAATTTATTTTACAAAATGATAATTTAAAAAATTCATCATAATAAATGATATAATTCTACTAAATTAGAATTGGTTATATAAAAATGGATCTCAACAGAAACTATGTATTTCTGTGAATCAGAGAATCTGCCATTCCATTAATTTAGAATTATTTTAAAAAATAATTTTTCTTATTTCAAGTTTATTGAGTTTTCTTGTAATACATATGAACAGGAAAGAACAATTAGAATCATAAAAATATATGCATAAATGTTTAAGGAAATCTTAATTGAACCCCCTTTTAAAACAGCATCTTTATTTTTCTTAAACTTATAATTTCTTAGTGTGTACAAAAATATTTCTAGTTTTTATTTTTTTAATTTTTGCCTTCTTTCCTCTTTTCTTCCAATGCAGTTGAATATTTTTTAAATGTTTATTGGTTGTTTTAGATACTTGTTTTTCTTGGCTAGACTTTAGTTGTTAAATATTTTAATGTCAATTACTGTTTTGTTAAAGTGATTTTTATGTAGTATTGTTTGAGATACTTTAACTTGCACGAAAAATTTTTATTTTGAAGATAAATCTGTGTTGATGAATGACGCAATGCTACAACTGAGACTCATTTTTTTTCTTTAAAAATGTTTATTTCACTTTCATAAGAAGTGCTTATATGTGTCTTTTGTAGTTGGATAGTTCACTGTTATAAAAATATGCCCAATTTCTTCAAATCTCTAAATATTGCTCTTCATCTCTGCCCAGTGTTAGCCATTTCTAATCTTCCTTCAAGTATTAGCTGAATTCTTACTTCCTTTGTAAAGCCTTCCTTAATTCCCGTTGTTATTGATCTCCTTTCCTTCCTCTAATATCTATAACCCTGATAGTCAAACATACTAACTATATGCCAGACATATTTCCAGGTGTTATGCTTGAATATTTCATTTAGTGCTCACAGTAATTCATGGTACTGCTATTATCTCCAAATAACAGACAAGGGCAACTGGGCTTTGAGAGGCTGAGACTTGCCCAAGGTCACACAATTTTGGAGCCAGGATTTAAATTAGATCTATTTGATTGTAGAGTTCATACTCAACCACTTTGCTACTGTTTAAATAAACATTTAACTTCTTTTGTTTTTCTTTTATACTTGCTCTTGTAACTTAATCATGGTTCCTACTAGATTGTAAACTCATTGAGGGTAGGATCTGATTTCTAATATGAGCCAAATGCAAGGTTGATAGTTTTTGAGGAGTACCAAAAGGTTTTATAGGAAGTTCACTGATGATTACATACATCTTTAAATACTTTTAATGGTTTTCAGTATGTACAAAATGTTTTATGGTAATTATCTCTAAATTAAGACCACCCAAATACATATTTTAAATTATGCTTCCTCCACTTTTGTTTCTTAAAAGAAACTCATTTATAATAAAAGTCATAAAATACAGAAAAAATATAAGGAGAAAATAGTACCTATAATCTCATCACCCAGAGATAACTATTTTTTATGCTTTGGATGTGCTTTCTTCCAGTCTCTTTTACAAGCATAATTTTTTCATTTATTTTACCAAATTATGATGCTTTGGTTATACAATGCTGAATCTGAATTCCTCAGATTTATTATAAATTGTGAATGTCATTGTTAATAACTGCCTATTAAGTGGACGTGCCATAATGAACTGTTTTCCTATGGTGGATGTCTTATAGGTTGTTCAGTAAAAATTAAATGTCAGGAATGCTTTAGTGAGCATATTTTGTATAAAAGCTTTTTATGTTCCAGATTATTTCCTTAGTTTATTTTTCCAAAAGTTGGATTACTAAGTCTATTTTTTTGTCTTGTGATATATTGTGTCAGATTGCTCTATAAAAATTATGTTAGTAATGTACCTTATAGTTAGCAATGGCATTCTCAGACTCACCATACTTTTACAAATAATATAATTTTTAAGTTGCTAATTTGATGTTAAAAAAATTGTTTCATTTTGTTTTAATTTCATTTTTGTTTGTAAATTTAATATTTTTATTCTTTAACAAGTTGCCTTTCCTTTTTTGTAACTGTGCATTTTTACCTATTTATTGACTGGAGTCTTTGTCTTTTACTATTGATATGTGTGCTTTTTTTTTGTTTTCAGATTTAAAAGGCTTTTATTATACATATAATTCCTTCTAATTGTTTTTTTTTTTTTTTGGTGGAGGTTTTTCTGTTGTTGTTGGAATAATTTTAGGTTTATAGAAAAGTTGCAAAGATAGTACAAAGCTTTTTATATATTCCTAACTCAGCTTCAGTTTCCCCAATGTACTCATCTTACATTTCTGCAGTACATTTGTCAAAACTAAGAAACAAACATTGGTATATTACTTATTAACTAAACTTTAGAGTTTATTCAGATTTCACTAGTTTTTCTATTAATGCCCCTTTGCTGTTCCAGGGTTCAATTCAGGATACCATTTAGTTTTCTGTGAGAGTGTCTCAATCTTTTCTCGTGTATGTGTATTTTCTTTTGATTATGTATGAATTTTAAATTATTCTGGTAAAAAGGAAAAGTGGAAACTGAATGCTTTATAATAGGAAGGGAATTGATCTATGTAAAATAGAGCCAGGCAACTTCAATAGCATCTTTACTAAAGTAAATAAGGTAGTAACTACTGGTTCTATGTTAGATATCCTATAATATCAGGATCCTCAATTTAAAATTGTAACTCAGATCTTAATTTGTCAAATTGTTTATATTGTGGAGAAAGTTATTATATGCCTATTGTGGACAAGATCCTAACTTTCTGATTTCACACAGAAACATTTTATTTTATTTTATTTTATTATTTTTTTTTTTTAGGTGAGGCAACCCTTGGTTGACCTCACAGACTGCAAGGACCTTGTCAGCTTACAATCCCTTGTTTTTTATTTTTTTGCACCTACAGCACCTGGTCTTCCTAGGTGGTCTCCCATCCAAGTACTAACAGGCCCGACCCTGCTTAGCTTCCAAGATCAGACAGGTTCGGGCTTGTTCAGGGTGGCATGGCCATAGACAGAAATGTTGCATTTTAGAATGGCTCCTGCATGAAATTTGGGAACGATGTCTCTGAAGCACTCCTAAAAAAATATCTCTTTGGCAAGTCATTAATTATTCAAATATGTAAAATATTTGTTGAGACATTAACTTCCCATGTATATCAAGTATATTGGAGATGACAAATTTGCTTGAAAGAAACTGGATTATGATAAATTTGTGACAAATTGTATTGGGTCTCAGACTGTACATAGACTCCATTCCACGTAAAACAATTCAGTGTTATAATTTGAGTGCCTTTTCTTTCCTATAGCAACAAAGTAAAGGAGTTTTTACCATAATTGAAATGTCTATCATGAAAAAAGAAAACAAACAATTTTTTTGGAAAGAGGGCTGAAAGGAGAAAAAGAGAGAAGAATGTGAGCCAGCAACTGTTTTTGTTGGAGGGAAATTTTAACACATTTAGGACAATGAGATTTGAATTCTAATATTTGATGCTTTTGCGTGCATTATGTTTTTTCTCCCTTTGTAAAACTTTTAGACAATGATTTTACTAATCAAGCCTGTACCTAGCATGTAGAGTAGGCACTTAATAAGTGTTTCACACACTATTTGGGATAGACTGTATTTTAACATTGAATTATTCAATTTTTTAGTGTTTACTAAAAGAAATAATTAAGGTGTTAGTTAATTTGTAGAATGAGAAGGAGAAAAATTGTCTACAGCCATGCCACCCTGAACAAGCCCGATCCTGTCTGATCATGGAAGCTAAGCAGGGTTGGGCCTGGTTAGTACTTGGAGGGAGACTACCTAGGAGGACCACCTAGGAAGACCAGGTGCTGTAGTAGGTACAAAAAAATAAATAAATAAACAAGCAAATAAATAAATAAATAACAAATAAATAAATAAAAGAAAAATTCTTCTGCTACAAGTTTTCCCAATTGCGCGTAATGCTCTTAATTATATTTAAATGAATGGATAAATTAGGTCACATGTGATTGATATATTAAGCAGATTGTTACATATGATTGTTATTTTAATAGTTGAATTTTATATAATTAAGTTGTTTTCTTAGAAATGTCAATGGAAATTTTCAACTTTGAAATTTGCCTCTTGTTATTAGGATGGTCTGTAATCAAGTTATGTATTAAACATTTTAATCAAAATTTTAGCCATTTTGATGACTAATGCTATTGGGTATCTTTTCATGTGCTTATTGGCCATTCGTATATCTTGTTTTGAACTGTTTATTCAAATTTTTCACCTAAGTTAAAAAATTGGGTTGTTTACCATCTTATTATTAATTTGTTAAGAATTCTTTACATATTCTATATACCAACATTTTGGCAGATAGAAGCATTACTAATATTTTCTCCAATTCTGTATCTTTCCTTTTCATGTTTACAATATGTTTAAGAACATTTAATTTGGATGAAATCCAAGTTATCAATATTTTCTCTTATATGTTTTGTGTCCTAGCTAAGAAATCTTTGCATATTGCAAGAGATTTCAGGAAGATTTTCTCCAATGGCTTTTTCTTTTCGACAGAACGTTTACATTTTATTTCTCTTTGATAAGGTAACATCATTTCTCAGGGAAATGGTACAACTTTGCACATAATTTTACAATCCAAGAAGCTACATCTGTCTCTGCTTGTGCTTTGGGTTCATTTTGCAGTAGATGAACCACTGCCTGCTCCTCTTCACCGCGTCATAGTCCCTGCAGCGCTTCTTGATGACGCCCTTGGTCTTGAACCCCAGAGCAGGCTGCAGGCAGGGCAAGAGGCAGTAGGAGAGAAGTGAGACCACAGCTGTACTAGACTTTGCATCCACTTGAACTGCAGCACCAAGGGGACCCAATAGGAGTGTGGATAGTGCACGCATGGTGGAGGATTGCTGTACAATGACTCAGATGTACTAGAGGATTCATGACAAAAACCATCATTTTCCTGATCAGAACAGCTGCCATGTTGTGGCTGAATTCAGGATGAACCTGCCTTGGCTTCTCTAGAAGTTCTTTTGTAGAAGTTTTATAGATTTAGCATTTACATTTAGGTCAATGATTCATTTCAAGTTAATATTTGTGTATAATGTCAGATAGAGGTTGAGGTTTGTTTTTTCCCATATAGCTATCCAATTGCTTCAGCATGGGTATCCATTCTTAATGTGTGTGATCAGAGATAGTAAAATAGAAATCATAGTATACTTTTATTGCTAGCAGCAAAATTGATTTTTATTGAACACAATGAATGTGGTATTTGCTTATAGAAACAAGCAGATTTTGAGATATTGAATGTTAGCACACAGAATTAAGATAGTCTATTCAAAATACAAACTAGATATGCATTGAAAAGATAATTAGATTCCAGGCACAATACTACTGCAGTTTCAAGCTGGTATCAGACTAAGGGCTATAAAAAGTTATAGCTTTAAAATGTAATTTGATAAGCAGATTACTTAATAAAAGAATATGAAAGGTACAGTTAAAAATAAAAAGAAATCTCAACTAGGCTTTTTTTTTATCAGAACCTGCAAAGGAAGGAAGAGAAAAATCTACATTTCCACTGGTAATTTTTTAAAAAAGAACAGGATCAGGAGAGATCTAGAATAGAAACCTAGAGATGGGCAAGGGTAATTTTTTGTTGTTGTTATTTGCTTGTTTCTCTTCAAGCTGTAGACTGAGTAAGCAAGTTAACATTGAGCCTTAGGAAGATTCAAAAACAGATGACATAAACCGTGGTTTATTTATAAGCAGTTAATAATGGAAGAGACCAGAATGGTATCACTAAGAAAAAGTCATGTTAGACAAAACCGAGTTCATTTTTTTTGACAGATCTGCTCTTTTGAGAGATGAAGCAAATGTAATAAACATACCACATTTATAGCTCAGTAAAGGGTTTGCTAAGTTCCGTGGTGTTATTATCAAGATGGAAAAAAATATGTTCTGGAAATTGGATAATTTGTTATTTTAAGTCCAAAAGAACATTTCTGCATTCTTACCATAAGACTTGGTGCTTGTCCCTATTTTGTTTATTTTTTTCAATTACTTGTGTGCAATATAGAAGCCATGTTTCAAATTATAGCGGATATGGGAATCAAGAATCAGGCTCTCAAAAATCTCAATTGGCTAGAATCATGGGCCATGTTTAACAAGATTACATTGAATGGGATAAATATAAAGCCATGCACTAGTGTCTAAAAGATTCCTGCCATGTAAGTGTTTAGTGGAAGAGATTTGACTTAAGAGTTAAGTAAAAGATCTTAGTTGGTAAGCCTACTATGAGTCTGATGTGATGTGGTCGTTAATAAAACAAAAGCAAAACAACTGTGTTCTTAAACTGTATTAATGGAGGTCTCTAAGAAAGAAAGTTAAGGACCCTTCTCTAGTCAGACCGCATTTGGAGTATTAGCTTCAGTTCTGGGCATCCTAGTTTAAGATGGTTATAAGCAAGTTGGACTGTATTCAGACAAGATAAGGTTTAAGGAGTTGATATTTAGCTTACAAAAGAGAAAATACTCCAGGGTATATAGAGTGGGCTGTTTATATTATCTGAAAGGCTATTCTTGGAAATGGAAGTAGGTGTATTCAGCCTGGCACCAAGAAGCAGAATTAGGATCAATGGATAGAACTTTTAGAGAGATAGGTTTTTCTCAGCATAGGGGAGAGCAATCAGGGTTGTCTGAAGGTAGACTGGGTGGTCTGGGAGGAGCTAATGGATTCCCTAGGATCTAGATAGGATCTGGGTAACTGCTTGGCAGGCATAATACAGAGTGCATTTGTGTATCTAGATTAAGTAGGTGTTTAGACTATCAAGAAAATCTTTAAATTTTTTTCCAAATCTGAGATTTTAGAGTTTAATAAAATGACAGAGGCAGCCTGGAACATGCCCTTATTCCTTAAGTAAGGAAGGCTTGCAAAATGAAAGAACATTTCAGTCAGGAGCCCTGGTTTCTAGTCTCACCCTGTTGCTGTCCAGCTGAATACATCTGTAAAATTAAAAGATCATACAAGATCTCCAAGCTAAATTGCACCTCTCAAAAATTCTATTGTTGTGACTTTTACAACCCAGTGCTTTAGGAGCTTTAGGAAGTGGAAGGAGGATTGGTGGTAGGTTTGGTAAGGCTCCAAATTCAGAGACATTTGTAAGGTAAGAAGTGAAGCATGACTTACTGTGAGCAAGCTAGGAGAAATCAGGGTAGGGATTGCACAAGAGTATATGAGAAGGACAGAGACAAGAAAACTAGTCCTCACCAACTCCATTGCTGATCTTTTCAAAGATTTTGACATAGAAGATATTACATTGTTCTGTTCCCTCTTTGGAAGAAAATGATAGGTTATTTTCCTTTAATTTATTCTAATTCAGAAACTACTGATTTCTTGGAATCTCTGGACTTTCAAAGCTTTTAGTTAAATTCAAATTTTAAAAACATATTTTTATTTATAACTACAATTTTGGTATAAAGAATTTAAAATAAGAGTTAAAAGACTTTAAGACATCTACACATTTTAAAAGGTAAAATTTTAAATACTGCTTTTGATTTGAGAAGGTATGGGGCAGTAGCTGGTATCAGTTACATTGATTGTGACTTATCGGGAACACTTGCATATTTTATTTTCTAGGGATAATACATTAATGCTTTTAATATTGATTTTTTCCCATAAATTAAAGTCATATTGGCTTTATGTTATTAATCACTTTAGTTTCTATGTAGTTATAAATCTCAGAAAATTGAGGCTCATGATCCAGTGAAAGTTGATTGGTAGAAAGGTCAGAATGAGGTAGAAGTTTGACTCAAAAACAAAACAAAACACCCCCCATCAGTGTTACAGTTGTAGCATAAGAAGCTATTGCATGTACTGCGTTCTTATCTTATCATTATAAATAGTAATGTATTTTTCTTTATGATTTTAAAAATCTTTCATCTCCTAGAGTTCTTCACTAGGGTAATATCTTTTAGAAAATAAATATAGAAAGTTGGATTGATACCTTTTGCGGTCTCTTTGTGCGGTCTCTTTGGACTTGTGTTTGTTCTCATGTGACTTCTTTAACCTCTTTGCTTCTCTCTAAACTGATAGAATTGTTTTAAAAGTTAGCTAGTAACATTATTTGATGTTTTTTCCCAAGTTTCATTTTAAAATTAAAAATATATTTATTTTGAAATGACATGCCCAAATCTTCAAACTGAGAACCACCACAATACAGTATGGTTATTCCTGAGGGCAAGCAAGTATAATTTGCTATTACTCACAAGTAAAGTAAAAATCAACCTTCCTAGTTTATAGAGCTTTGAGGGATCATTAGTTATCATTCCTACCCCCAACATTCTTATTCCCACACACATACTCACAGATCATTTTTTCTTTAAAACTTGAATATTTAAACACTGATGTGTAAGTTTGTTAGCACATATGTTAATTAGTAGAAGGGATTCAATAAGTGTCACTGTAGAAAGGGTAGTTTGTTGCTTAAAGACTTGATGGGGCCATTTTGGTGTTTACCTAAGGTAAAAGGAGTAATTATATTTATTTTGGCACTGAGGCTGGAAGAAAATATACCCAAATGTTAATCAACATTGGTTATGGGGTGGGGATGGGGGACTAAAAAACTCCTTAAGCCTTCACTGAGCTTCATCAGATGTTAACGTTTTGCCACATTTGCTTTATCATTGTCTTCTTTTTATATCTCTACACATGTATTATTTCTTTTTTTTGAATAATTTGAGAATAAGTTTCAGAATTATTTTCCTTTACCTTAAACACTTTCATCTGTGTTCCAGATATCCATTGTAGTATAAAAAAGTCTCCAAACTTAATGGTATAAACCAGAGGTTAGAAAACTACCCACAGGGCCAAATGTAACCTTCAACCAATTTTTTTACAGCCCACAAAGAATAAACTTTATGTTTTTAAATATTTTTTAAAAACTTGAAGACTATTTCATGACACATGAAAATTATATGAAATTCAGACTTCCATATCCATAAAGTTTTTAGAACACAACCACGCTCATTTATTTACATATTATCTGTGGTTACTTTTGTGATACTACCCCAGAGTTGAGTAGTTGTAATAGAGACTGCGTGGCTTTCAAAACCTAAAAAATTACTCTCTGACCCTTTACTGATAAAGTTTGCCAAACCTTGGTATAAATTAACAACTAGATGTTATGCTTACAAACCTGTGGTTTAGTATACTGGGCATTAGGTGATTTATCTCTGCTCCTCAATTTATAGGGTATCATATGGGATGGCTCGAAAGGGTAAAAGATAGCTGGGAAAGCTTGAAAGGGACCATATTTCTAGTGCCTTGATTCTTTCTCAAACATCCATTGGGGCTGAATGTCCAAGATAGCTAATTTACTCACTTGTATGATTCCTGGACTATGGGCTAGTTAGCATCACTTACTTCATGCATGGCAGTCTCACGGTAATCAAACTTCTTATGTGACATCTGGCTTCTACCAAAGCAACTTTTCCAAGAAGACAGGTGGAAGCTGAAAGGCTATGACCTACCCTGCAAAGTCCTATAAATTCATCAAATTACTAAGACTAGCTCAGATTCAAGGAGAGAGAAGGAATAGGTTCCACTTCTTCATGAAGGAATGGCATGTACCTATAGGAAGGGAAGGAACTATCGTAGTGTATATTTCTGAAGACTACTTTTATTAAACTTTTTATTTTGAGATAATTCACAGGCAGAATAGTAGATTCTGTGTACCCTTTATTGTTTTTCTTTTTTATGGTAACTATGGTATAACCAAGATATTGACATCGACATGGTCAAAATACAGAACATTTCCTTCACAAGAAGGATCCTTCATGTTCTATTATAGCCATACCCATTTCTTTCCCATCTCTACCCCTCCTGAATCCTGGGCAAACACTAATTTGTTCTTCATTGCTATAATTTTGTCATTTCAAGAATGTCGAATGGAATAGTATGTAACCTTTTGGAGACCAGCTTTTTTTCGTTCAACATAATTCTCTGGAGAGTCATACAGGTTGTTGCATGTATCAATAGTTCATTCTTTTTTATCGCGGAGTACCATAGTATTCTATGGTATAGATGTACCACCATTTGTTTAACCATTCACCCATTGAAAGACATTGCTATGTTGCATCTTCCAATCCATGAACAAAGTATGTCTGTACATTTATTTGGATCCTCTTGGATTTCTTTAATCAGTATCGTGTGGTTTTCAACATACAAATTCTTTCAATGTTTTCTTAGAAAACATTTATAGCTAAATATTTCATTTCTTTAAGCAATTATAAATAGTATTTATAATTTTGGGACACGAAGAAATACAGTTGATATTTATATGTTTATTTTATATCCTGTGACCTTGCTAAACTCAATTATTAATTCTAGGAGTGTCTTTTATTGATTCCTTGGTAAGTTTTTATTTTGTAGACAATCATGCCATTTGCAAAGGAGGAAAGTTTTTATTTTTTCCTTTCCAATCTGTATGCCTTTTATTTCTTTTGCTTGCCTTATTGCACTCTCTAGAACTTCCAGCTTTGTGCAGAGTAAATGGTGAGAGTGGATACCCTTATCATCTTCTTAATTTTGGAGAGAGACCATTCGATTTTTCACTATTATAATGGTAGCTATAGGTTTTTTACAAATGCACTTTATAAAGTTAATAAATCTCCACTCTATTCTTGTTTTTATTATGAATGGGTATTAAATTTTGTCAAATGCTTTTTCTGCATTGATTACTATGACCATGTAATTCTTCTTTAGTATATTAATATGGTGGATTACTTTGATCAATTTTCAAATACTGTGACAGCCTGGCATTCCTAGAATAAACCGATTTTTTCATGGTGTATAATTCCTTTTATGTAAATATTTTGTTAAGGAATATCTATAGGGATGTAGTTTTCTGGTTTTGGACTGTCTGTGTGGTTTTAGTATTAGGGTAATATTAGCTTCATGAATGAGTTGGGAAGTGTTTCCTCTTTGATTTTCTGGAAGAGATTGTGTAGAATTGTAAAGAGATTGTGTTTATTCTTTAAATGTTTTGTAGAATTCTCCAGGGAAAGGGTGTCTGGAGATTTCTTTTTAGAGAGTATTAAAATTATGAATTCAATTTTCTTGATAGTTATTAGGGCTATTCTAATTATCTTTTTCATAATTATCTTTTTGGGTGAGTTGTAGGAGTTTGGGTTTTTTTGAGAAAGTGGTCCATTTCATTGAAATTGTCAAATTTATGTGTGTAGAGTTGTTTGTAGTATTCTTCTTATTTTTTTTTCCATGTCTGCAGGGTCTGTAGTGATATCCCTGGATGTGTTCCTGATATTGGTAGTTCGTATCCCCCCTGTTTTTTTTTGTCAGCCATGCTATAGTTTTGTCAATCTTACTGATCTTTTCAAAGAACTAGTGCTTTGTTTCGTTAATTTTTCTCTATTATTTTTGTGTTTGTTTTACTGATTTCTGCTCCTTGTTTTTTCCTTCCTTCTACTTGCTTTTAGTTTCTTCTGCTCTTTTTTTCCCTAGGTTCTTTATGGGGAAGTTTAAATTGTTGATTTGAGACTTTTCCTCTTTTCTGGTGTACATTTATTGCTACAAATTTCTTAACACTGCTTTAGCTATGTCCCGCAAATTTCAATATATTTTATTTTTCTTTCTATTCAATTTGATGTATCTTTTGATTTACCCTGAGATTTCCTCATTGACCCAGGTATTACTTACAGGTGTGTTGTTTGATTTCCAAGTGTGGAGGTTTTCACGTTATTTTTTCTGTTACTGATTTCTAGTTTGATTTCACTGGGGCCAGAGAAGGCATACTGTGTATGATTTAAATATTCTTAAGTTTGTTGAGGTTTGTATTATGGGCTCAGAATATGGTCTATCTTGGTATACATTCTGTGGGCACTTGAGAAAAATATATATTCTATTCTTGTTTGGTGGAGTATTCTATAAATGTTGATTAGGTTTTTTGGTTGATGGTGCTGTTAAGTTCTACATCCTTGCTGACTTTCTGTCTAGTTATTTTATAAATTGTTGACAGAGGGATATTGACATCTTTAATATAATTGCAGGTTTTTTCTCTTTTCAGTTCTATCAGTTTTTGTCTTACATATTTCACAGCTTGGTTTTTTGGTGTATACACATTTAGGATTGTATGTCTCTTTGGTGAGTCAGCCTTTTAATTGTTATATAATGATCCTTTCTTGTCTTATCATTTTCTGTGCTCTGAAGCCTTCTTTTCTGTATTAATTTAGCCTTCCTTTTGGTTAATGTTTGCTTTATAAATCTCTTTTCATCTTTTAACTTTCAGTTTGCTCGTATTGTTACATTCGAATTGAGTTTTTTGTAGACAGCTTTTAGTTGGGTCATGTTTTTTAATCTACTCTGTCAACGTCTATCTTTTAATTTTTGTATTTAAACCATTTACACTTAAGGTAAGTATTGCTATATTAGGGCTGATTTCTGCCATTTTAGTTTTTGTTTCTGTTTTTCATTTCTGTTTTCTTTACTGTGGGTTACTTGAACAATTTTTGGAATTCCACTTAAATCTATAGTGTTTTTGAGTGTATCTTTGTTACAGCTTCTTTTTGGTAATAACTAGAGTGGCTGCTCTAGTTATTACATTATATATACATAATTTATCACCTCCACTCAGCAGTGAGGCACCACTCCCACTTCCCACTGGGTTGGTGTTAGAGAAGGCCAGGTAAAGAGTCAGAACTTTCATCATCACTTGGTACTGTTGAGAACTCACAACTCTGCCTGGTAACAACAAGAAGCCCTGTTTCCCTACTTGGGCATCAGTGGAGATGGGGAGAACCTCATTCCTGATGTGGGCTCTGCTGACACCACAGGTAGGTGAAGATTCGATACTGTCTGGCGGAGATAAAAAACCTGGCTGTCTACGTGGCCTCTGTTAGCACCACCCTGGCAGGCATCTTGTTACAGTCTCATGAAGATGGAAGTCTAGGTACCTCACTCAGTCTTTGTTGGCATATGTTGGGGTGTGGAAGTCACAAATTTTCTGTGGTGTTCAAATGATGTAGAGTGATTGTTTTCTAAAAGCTTTTGGTCTTGCCAGACTGCCCCTTTCTTGGTTCTTTAACTTCATTTGGGGCTTTTTATGTGTGAACCTGTTGGTATTTGGGAGTTACTAGTTTCATCAGCTCCAAGTTCGGGATATTTGAGGCTGAGTTCCCAAGGCAGTCTGCCTTCTTCTCTCCTTCCTCCAGAGTCATCTTATGTTTGTTTCATAAATAATGTCCGGTGTTTTTATTGTCCTTAGTGGGAGGAATAGGAAGAAGTATATCTGCTCTGTCTTTCCATAAGCAGAAGCCTATCCTTCCTGCTTATATCTGTGATACTTTTTAGAAGCATGCTTGTTAATGAGAAGTGTTTCTGATCCAGATTAATTTAGTGTTGCATGAGTTGCTTTATTATAATTGCAAAAGTAAATTTACTTTATATGTACAATGTGCCAGCATTTTTAGGTCCACAAAGATAATCTGTCAGCATGTAGTTACTGAGCCACAAATGAGTAGGAATTGAAGGAGATATGGAGAAGAACTGGTCTAGCAGAAATCGACAGTGGAGAACATTATGAATGTCTCTTTATATTCTAAAATCTTTAATATTCTTGCTTTTTATGATGTTAGGTATTGATGGAGAAGAAAAAGATTGAAATTAAAAATTCATCAGAATAGAAACCATTAAGTAAAATATTGGTATATTTAGTTAATAATTTAAAGATTTTTAGTAGTAAGAACACTATAAACAAGATTGCAATTAGCAAATTGGGAAAAATGTGTCAGTAAGAGAGATTACCACGTGAGCAGAAAAACAGGCAAAGGACATGAATATGTTTTCATAAAAGAAACATAAATGGCTAGTAATAACACTGAAACATTTTTTTTTAGAATGAATGTAGCTTTTTTATGATTATATAAATAATATATACTCATTATAAAAATTCAGACATGTAATAGTATAAGGAGAAACTTAAGATCACCTGAAGATAACCACTGTTAACCTGGTGGCTATCATTCTTCAGCTGAACTCATTATACATATTCACCTATGCATTATAATTGAATGTCCTATGTGCTTTATATGGACATTTAAAAATAATTGTTCTTTTATTGGGATAGGTGTTTAAATTTAGCTTACCACCTCAATTACTTACTGGTCTTTAAGTGTGAACTTGTATTTTTTTTCCCTTTAATCTGTGGGACTGCTGAAGACCTAAATTGGAGATTCTGTCCTCCAAAGATCTGTTCAGGGATCTGGCAGTGCTACTGATGCAGGACCACTTTAGCCATCTTCTAAAAAGCAAGGTTCAATGGAAAGCATCAGTTTCAGTTCTGCCACTTTGCTCAGCCTTAGTATTTGCAGTGCTGGTATTGGCATTTGCCAATTGGATTACTGGTATTGGCATTTGCCCTCAAGGCATGACCTCTCCAGTTTACTTACAGATCAGAAATCCCAGCTTTTATATCAACTAGACTCATGGCTTGTACCCCTCACCCTTCACCTTTTTTTTAAGTAGTTAAGGGGAAGTTGGGGGTGTGGTCCTTAGAGAATTCTCCTACTTTTAGGGAACCTAGCAATATGTTTAAACACACTGTACATTTTCCAGAATCTACTTGTTTTGCATTGGAAGGACCCTTTGGGTTATCTAGACTGCTATAACGTCAAAAGTGGTATATTTAAGAATGTCAAAAGTGGTATATTTAAGAATGTGATATGCCTTTCCACTTGAGTAGATCTGTTTTATGTGCTTCAGTAAGGTTTTATAATTTTCTTCATATTTATAAAAGAATAAAAATATTCACTATTGGCTGTAAGTGTGGGATAATTTTGATTCTGCTTGAAGGAATACAAATTAGTGTGACCTTTTGAATGGAGGTTGGCAGTATGTCTTAAAAGCCTTAGAACTGTGCTTCGACCCTGCAATTCTCTTTCTAGAAATTTATCATAAAAATTTACTCATAGACTTGTGAAAATATTCATCTATAAGCAAATTTATTTTGTTATTTATAATAATAAAAAACTTGAGGGACGAGAGGGAGAAAAATTATGTATATATGTTAAAAAAATTTTGTATATATAGTATGAAAAAAACTGGCATTTAAAATAATAAAATAAAATCAGAAAAAAAAAAAAGCTTGAATGATAATAACATCTACACTTGGGGGATTGGTTAAATTGTGCTGCAATCCCTATAAAGGAATACTTCGTGGCCATTAAAGTGTAGAATAACACTAAATTAATGAAGTTCATGAAATGTTCGATGAACTAAAGACGATTGCAAAGTAGTACTACAATATCTTATTTTTCTTAAAGTATATTTTATATTATATATTAATTACTAAATCATTTACTATTTTATTAATAAAAAAGTGATTTGTTGGTTTTTAAATTGGTCTATGTAGGTAGTGAAATATGGGAGCATCTAATGGATTATGTAAATCACGATAGCAGGAATTAGACTCAGGATGAATAACATTGGATGATAGAAGGAAAAGGAGCAAATGACTTTAAATTTATAAGGAACAGTGATTTTGAATCTAGAATTCTCTCCCATCCAAACTTTAAAATTAAGTACTATATTGATTCTTTAACATTCTTTTAGCTCCAAATACACCTTTCTATATTCTATTCTGATGCTGGAGCTGTGCAAATTCTATTTCTCAGACTATATTAGATGGCTTACAGTTAGTTTCTACCATTAGGAGACAATCAAGAAGAGAGGAGAAAAGGGACTTTCTACCTATTTTAAGGTAGAATGTAAGTAAAATCATATAATCCTTTTGTGTCTGGCATTTTTCACTTAGCATAATGTCTTCAAGATTCATCCATTTTGTAATATGTGTCAATTTTATTCTTTTTTTAAGACTGAATAATATTCCATAGTATGTATATGCTACATCCATTTCAGGATAAGATTTATTCATTCATCCATCGGTGGACACTTGGGTTTCTACCTTTTGGCTATTATGAATTACGTTGCTATAAAAATGAGTTTAACTTTTTGGGGAACCACCAAACAATTTTCTTCAGTGCCTGCATCAGTTTACATTCCTTCTAACAATGCACGAAGGTTCCAGTTTCTCTGTGTCTTTCTGGCATTTGTTCTATTCTGTTTTCTTTCTTTTTCTTTTTTTTTCTTTCTCTTTCTTTTCCTTCTTTCTCTCTCTTTCTCTCTCTCCCCTTCCCTATTCCTCCTTCCCTTCCTTCCTTTTCCTTCCCCTGCCCTTCCTTTTTCATGATAACCATCCTTATAAATGTGAGGTGGTATCTCATTTTAGTTTTGATTTCTTTGCTAATGGTTAGTGATGTTGAGCATCTTCCCATGTGCTCACTGGCCATCTGTATATCTTCTTTGGAGAAATTTCTATTAAAGTCCATTGCCCATTTTTTAATTGGTTGAATTTTTGTTGTCGAGTTGTAGTTCTTTACACATTCTGAGTATTGATCCCTTGTCATATATATGAGGTGCAAGTATTTTCTCTCATTCGATGAGATGCCTTTTTACTTTATTAATGTCTTTAGATATACAAAAGTTTTAAATTTCAATGGAGTCCAATTTAACTTTTTCTTTTGTTGCTGTGCTTTTTGTCACATCTAAGAAATCATTACCAAATACAATGTCATTAAGCTTTTGCCTATGTTTTCTTCTAAGAGTTTTCTAGTTTTACACTTGTGTTTAGGTTTTCTGATTTTTGAGATCTATGAGTTAATTTTTATGTATGGTATAAGCTAAGAAGAGTGGGACCAAGTTTTGAGAGACCAATCCCTGGCCAGGTAGAGGATGATGAGCCTGCAAAGAGGATGAAAAGGACAAGTGTCAGTAGTGTTAAAAAGTCAAGTAAGATGAGGACCCCTCCAAAGATTTTATTACATTTAGCAGCATAGAGGAGACAGGAAGAAAAGCACAGGTGCTTAAAACAATGACTGGTTTAATTTATATGTAGCATATAATTTGGAAATTAGAAGATTGGTAGAGGTCAAATTAAGAAGGGCTTTAAGTAAGTTTGAATTTATTCTCTAAGCAGCAGTAAGGCATAAAAAGGATAATGAAATTGTAATTCTTTCATGGGGGAGTATAATATGTGGCAGAGAGTCTGTTATCTCCTTTGTATTTGAAAAATTGAGTGAGGCATAAGTCGTTAGTTCCAGGGGAACTAGTTTTGCCTGATTGGTGCTAATCTTTGGCCCTGGAAATAAATATCCAGCTTTTGACTATTGGATATATACAATGTACTCAGCTTCTTGCTGTGGCTACAGCTGAAAATAGCTCAGCCCTGTTTCTTTTTGGCCATGAGTAGTCTGTATTGAACTGAGTTATTTTAAGCACAGGGCCAGACTTCTGATTGATAGGTGTTATTTATGTGCCTGCAAGTCATCAAGAAGTGCTATTGTTTTCTGTTTTACTGTGCAGAAACTAGTTTGGGGTGTTTTTTTCAGCCTCTAGGCTATTTATCTGGAACCTCTCAGCTTTGTATGCCTCAGTATAAGGCAATCCTGAACATAAGATTGTTCTCCGTCACCAGCATTTTCCCACTTAGAAAGTCCATTAAAAAAAATTTCTTTTTGCTAACTAATAAGGATAGAGGTGAAATAGTCAGATGTTTACTTATATTTTATGTAATAATTTAACTATATGTGTTTAAAGCCACAGTGTATAAAATAAAATTAAATATATATAAAAATATAATGAATTCCACCAGATTTCTTAAAACAGTTTTCTTCCTCAACTTTATCTTGTAACTCTTCAATTTTTGCTTTCCTAAATGAAAAATGACAATTTCCAGAATGCTTTCTTATTCTTTAAATATTTCTTTAATATTTTTCATGGGTACAATATCTTATATTTCTAAGGATATTAGTGATAATATCCTTTCAGGTCTTTTTTCTCTTTGGCCTTTCAGGTCTTTTTTCTCTTTTTCAGCCACTTGCCTTGTATATTAGAAGCTTTCCTCAGATGATCCTTTGTTGTTTATTCAAATTGTACGAAGCTATTTGGAAGTGCTGTGCATAGACAAGAGATGGTCGCTAACATTTGAGAATTTGCTGAAAGACAGGCACTAAGCTAGGAGTGTTACTTGAGTTATTTTAACTGATTTTTACATTGGTCCTGTGAGGTTCTAATTTCACAGATGAGGAATCTCTTGAGGCTTAGATGATACAACCAGAAAAAGGGCAACCAGATTCACACCCAGCTCTCTCTGCCTTCACATGATTCTTTTATCCATCATATTCTGTTTCCCTTTTTCTCTGCCTCTCGCCCAGTAAATGCTTCTTGAATACCAGGAAATCTCTTGAGAACTTTTAAGTCAGTAGAAACAAGACCGACTAATGTGATCATACAAACACACAATTGCAGCAGTTACAGAAGTGTGTTAAGAGGAAATGTTGAATATGATTATTTAGGAGGGCTGAGAAAATGGTGAATATGATTATTTAGGAGGGCTGAGGAATGATATATTTTTTTCCTACTAATTTCCATTCCGTGGAGCCAAGTACATAACTTGGAAATACTAATATTTATGTGAGTAACATGTAGGGCTCGTTAGAATAGAAGTAGAAAAAAAGAAGTGGTAAATAAAATGCTAAATTAAAGGAAGCATTATGGGTGATTCTATTAAAAGGAAAGTAGAAAAGTAGAAAGCATTTGAGAAGACCAGTGTTATACACTTGATGCAGCAGTGATTGATTATAATGCTATTTATCTCAGAAATAGCTTTATATTTAAAAAAAAATAAGCCCTTTATATTATTGAATAGTACAGTAAATATATATATACGTATATGTGCATGTATGTATTTTTTGATGGCCCGTCAGAAAGTACACTCAGCTCAAGTATACCAAACTGTACTTCCTCAGTTTGAATGGTGCTGTCCCTAAATACTGACATGTAGTATTAGAAATACCTGTCAGCAAAAGTCCTTATTTATCACCAGTTAAATATTTTTAACCAAAAGTACTCACTGTAAAAATCTTTTCAAGATGGTAAGAAGTTGCAAAATATAATTTAATGAAAGTATTTTTAAGTAACAACAATTTGCATCTCTTATTATTAGAATTGTCCTTTCATTTTTGCAGAAAAGAAATATATCCTATATATGCGTACTGAATCTTGTCTAATTTTTTCTTATTGAATTAATTATTACAGCTTGCTGAAAAACTCTTGTGAAGTAAGCATAAAGGAGTATAATTAACTGGAGCTATACAGCAGTGGTAGTACAATAGGAGGCAGTTGTATCTACTAAAGAATAAAAATAATTACCTGAGAAATAGTAGAGTATTTCTGTGATAAAACAATTTCCCCCCTTTTGTTTCAATATTCACAGTATCTCACCATGAAATGTTCAGTTATGGCTAAGAGCTCTTTCCCCTAAAAAGAATAACCTTGTTCTTAAGTGAAGTGCCTGTTCACATTAACTTCAAGGATGATATTTTGAGTTCTCTTTTTCTCATTGAAAACATATCCTAGATTCTGTGGTGAGGGGACTATGTTGTACTTTTTGTGTTCTGAGGACTTATTGTTCTTTATTTTTACTTTAGGAAAAGCTCAGAGGCTTAAATATTAATTACTAAGTTTGGAAGTGTTGCTTTTATCATGAGAAACATTAATTTTATAGGACATAAAAAGGTTAAATTTGGTCTCCGCACTTTGCAATGTAATCTTCTACAAAATAGCAACTGCACAGCAACTGCTTTTATTTTTATATATGTGTATGTTTTTATTTACTGAATTTTCTAGAATATTGAGGAGACACTATAGTAGACACACAAGTCTGATTAGGTTTAACCTAATCAAAGTTTATTTGGTCCTCACTTTTCAGTCTACAGGGGTATTCCAGGTTGATTGGCTTTCCATGTAGTCTTTCAGGGGCCCAGACACCTTTTATCTTGTGATGCTGCATTCTAGAATCCTCTCCATTCAACTGGTGTGGAGAAGACATACTTGTTTATTATCCATTTTATTCCAGAAGTGATACCAGTCACTCTCACATTCTAGTGGTGAGAAGTGTCGTGTGGCGCTATCTTAATGCATATACGTGGTGGTGGTTGGGAGGAAAGGTGAGAGATGAGGAACTTTTGCTATACCTCCCAGAATTAACAACTGTGCTTTGGACTGGAAGCATGAATCTTTGGTGGTCAGTTTAGTGCTGTGCTAAAAAATATTACTTCCCCTTTCATAATATTGTTTAAAGTTGGTAACATTAGCTACCTCTAGATTGTCAGAAGATAGGAGGCAAGTGTTCCCTGTCACAAATTCTTTACCCTATTACTGAATTTCTTATTTCATTTTAAACAGCCAAATATCTAACCAATCAGAGTCATTTAATCTTACAGTCACTGAACCAATGTTTTAGAACTAGCTAAGGTTTAGTGCAATCTCTTTTTTGAAAAAAAAAAAGAACAAGTGATCTGAAGAGCATTTGTCATATTATTGTTTGGGCTGTAAAGGAGTGCCATGTTGACTTTGCATATCCAAGGAAGTATGGCCCAGAAATTGGAGGGGCTGCAAATAGAGGGGAGGATGCCAGAGTCAGGTGGGGCTTATTGCAAAATTTTGCATACAGCCAGCTCAGTACAGTGCCAGAAACATAACAGGCATTCAATAAAATATTTGAATGTTTATTATGATTCCAGAAAGTAATGAGACTGGTTTTCATCTGACAGTTTTCAAATTTTTCTCATGGCTTTTTTACTCTTACCTCACAGCCGTGACACACATGAGAGTGGAAAAGAATAAAGAAGTCTGAATTTAAGCCAGAAATTTTTTTTTCTTTAAATTTACCTTGATACATAGTGGCTCACTAGTGGTAAAGTAGAGGGTACAATGGAACCCTTTAGATCGATTTCACAAAAAGTGCGTCTGTATGTTTTTTGTGTATGTGTAAAGAAAATGTTTATGGAAATATATGTGTGTATATATCTATATAATGTCTGTTGTATGTCTATATGTATTATGTGTAGGTCTACCTGGTTACTTAAATAATGGGATAGAAATGTTAAATGTGTGTTGTTGAATTCTCTCTAAAACTGGGCTCTATCAGGTTGTCTTGACTTTTTTTGACAATATTGTACTATTATAGGTTCTTTGGTAGTTAGATAAAACTCTCGCAGATGCTCTGTCCCTGGTCTCTTGGAAGCACATAAGGAAATATTTAATGATTCTTTTCTAGTACATCATGGATGCTTGAAATAGTAATTGTGGTCAGCTAATTGTGTAGTTATTGGTACTCTTCTATTGAGAACAATAACTCACAGTGCAGTTTTGCTTTAGAACATTCTACCATGTCCCTGATAATGTAAAGGTGGGTTGATTTCTATTGAAGACATTTAAAAAATGGTACATGATTTAGAATCACAAAAACAGCAGTCTCTGTGGGAATTCTCAAATAAGTAATTTATGTTCTATTTACATTCTTAGAACTTCAGGCATATTGATTAGGAGACTACCCTTCTTGATTTTTTTATGGTAAAAGGCTTCCCTATTCCGAAGTACTGAGATTAGAATGAGTTGAGGAGGTGCTGAGAAGCTGAGTTAGAAGGAGGCAACAGTGCAGGTGGCACTAGAATGATGTTGCGGCGGGGAGACACCCTTACTGTCATCACAACTAATGCCTCACCAGTGTTTTAAGTCAGAAGGTGTGGAGATTACTTACCGCTTGCTACAACATAGTGGTTCTCAACCTTAACTGCACATTAGAATCACCTCTGGGACTTTTAAAAATCTGTACACCAGACCAGTTAAATCAGATTCTCTGTGGTGGAACCTAGGCATCAGTATTTTTAAAATCTTCCCAGGAAGTTCCAATGTGTAACCAAGGTGAGGATCCCTGCAGAGCTCAAACAAGCTGCAGAGAGGATGTATTATATAGCTACTGGCTTTAGTTGGACCTCATCAATTATAATTAACCAATTGGGAATCCTCAGATGAAACTTAAGGTTCATTCAGTTGCAAATGGTCATTAATTCTCAACTTTGTACTCGATTCTTATTAGTTGTTGGGGATACAAAGATAAATAAGATATGGTTGATAAAGGAACACAGTCTAGTAGAGGAGATAAAAATAAATATTGTAATACAGAGCATATAGAATATTAAGATAGAGGTGTGTCTCAGGTATTACTGGAAATGTAGTAGAAGGAGCAGTTAACTCTGCCTGAAGTTTGGGATATGGGAAGAGGTGGAAATGAAATGAGAAATGACCAAGGTTTCACAGAGAAAGTGATGGATTAAGTTTATCAGGGCTTCTGGTCAAGATGGAATAGATAAACTCTGTGCTCACCCCCTTCCATAACCACCTCAAAATTGAAACTAAACTACAGAACAGCCATCATTAGAATTGCCTGAAGTCTAGATGAACAGAAGTCCTTTAACTAAGGATATACAGAAGAAGCCACATTGAGACTGGTAGGAGGGATGGAGACAATAGGCTGGTCTCACACCTATGTGTAGTGGTTAAAAATAGGGAGGGCTATCTTGGCTGTGGAGGTTCCCCCTGAGGCGTGAGGGGTCCCAGCCACACACTAGGCTCCTCATTCCAGGGTTTCAGTGCTGGGCAAGAAAGTCCCCACAACTTCTGGCTATGAAAAACAACAGAGATTATGGTTGAGCAAGATGGATGGAGACTGGAGTCCTAGGTGTCTCTCTTAAAGGACCCATACATGGACTTACTCACTGACAGACTTACTCTGAGTTCCAGTGCTAGTCAACAGTTCAAAAGGTGTCAAGGACATACAGGTAGGAAATGAATTGTCTGGCTTCAGGGTGAGGGCAGGAAATGCAGCTTTCTCGAAGACAGAAGAGCTGGCAGAATCTATTATTCTTTTATTGAGCCCTCCCACCATCCAGCTTACACACACAGGCTCAGGTAGACACCATACCCAAGTCTCCATCAACCAGGCCAACACTCTTCCCCCTGCCCTGGTGATTCCTCAAGACCCCACGAGACCCCACCCAACCCCACCCAACTTAACAGGCCCTCCAAGCCACTTCCCGTGGGTTTTCCATACAAATGGCCTGGCTTGGCTCCGGCTGTGTACTCTCCTAAAATATCTCAAAGATTCACAAACCCCAAACAAGCAGCCATCTGGCCTCAGCATTCCCCGTGCCTCTTGCTGAGCAGCCCCAAGCCCAGCACTAGCAGCATCTGGCCTCAGCTCACAGCTTAGCCTCTCCCAGTCACCTCCAAGCCCAGCACAAGTGGAAACTACCTGCAGATCACTTTGTAGCTCATACCAAGTTGCCCTGGGCAGGGCACAGACATCAGCTAACTTTGGCCAACACTCCCAGTGGCCAGATTGAGGTCACATCAGAGTACCACACAACCACCTCTACAAACGACATACCCAAACGGCAGACTCAGTAGGCACCAGAGCCCCGCAAAAGTGAATCCTGCTCCTTAGGGTCAGCCCCTGCACAACTGCTTCTCCACTGTAGTCATGCCAACAGCAATCAAGGCTCAATTAGAATAGGAGAGCACATACAACCCCCACAAGAGACACACCTGGAGCACCTGGCTCAAGTGACCAGGGAAACTGCACCACTGGGCCCCATGGGAACCTACTATGTAAGGCCCACTCTACCAAGACCAGGAGACATGGAAGCTCTACTTAATACATAGAAACAAACACAGGGAGGAAGCCAAAATGAGGAGATGAGACAAAGGAACATGTCTCAAATGAAAGATCAAAACAAAGCCCCAGAAAAAGAACTAAACAAAATGGAGATAAACAATCTATCAGATGCAGAGTTCAAAACACTGATTATAAAGATGCTTAGTGATCTCAGTGAGAACTTCAACAAAGAGACAGGAAACATAAAAATGGAGATAGAAAACAAAAATGAACCAGTGAGAAATGAAGAATACAATAACTGAAATGAAGAATACATTAGAAAGAATCAACAGTAGATTAGATGAAGCAGAGGATTAAATTAGCAATTTGGAAAATAAAGTAGCAGAAAACACTCAATTAGAATGGAAAAATAAAAACAATCTCCCCCAAATGAGGATAGTTTAAGGGGCCTTTGGGACAACATCAAATGCACCAACAACCAACATTTACATTTATAAGGGGTACCAGAAGGAGAAGAGAGAGAGCAAGGAATTGAAAACCTATTTGAAGAAATAATGGTGGAAGACTTCCCTAATCTGCCGAAGGAAATAGAGATACAAGGCCAAAAAGCGCAGAGGAGAACTCAAGAGGCCCACACCAAGACATCGTAATTACAATGCCAAAAATTAAAGGCAAAGAGAGAATTTTAAAAGCGGCAAGAGAAAATCAGTTAACTAGAAGGGAGCTCTCAATAAGACTGTAGCTGATTTCTCAATAGAAACTTTGCAGGCCAGAGTGATAGACATGAAATATACATAGATGAAAAGCAAGGATCTACAACCAAGATTACTCTACCCAGCAAAGCAATCATATAGAATCTTAAAGACAGATAGAACTTTCCAGACAAGAAAAAGCTAAAAGAATTCATCACCTCTAAACCAGTATTACAAGAAGTATGAAATGGACTTCTTTAAGAAGAAGAAGAAAAAGATAAAAATATGAAAATTAACATGGCAATAACTATATATCTATCAACAATGACTTTAAATGTAAATGAGTTAAATGTTCCAATCAAAAGATAGGGTGGCCGAATGCATAAGAAAGCAAAACCCTTACATATGCTACCTACAAGAGACCCACTGCAGATCGAAAGACAGACTGAAAGTAAAGGGACAGAAAAAGAAATACCAGACAAAACAGACTTTAAAACAAAGGCTATAACAAGAGACAAAGAAGGCTATAACAAGAGACAAAGTAATTTCACTTCTGAGTTCTTATCTGAAGAACTCTAAAACACTAATTTGAAAAGACATGTATCTATATGTTCATTGTAGCATTATTTTCACTAACCAAGATATAGACGCAGCCTAAGTGTTCATAAGTAGATGAATGTGGATAAAGAAGAAATGGTACATATATACAGTGGAACATAACTCAGCCATAAAAAGAATGAAATCCTGCCATCTGCAAAAACATGTACAGACCTGGTGGTTATTATGCTCAGTGAAATTAGTCAGAAAGACAAACACTGCATGATTTCACTTATATGCTGAATCTAAAAAAACAAAATAAATGAACAAACAAAATAGAAATAAACTCATACATACAGAGAACATTTTGATGGTAGCCAAATTGGAGGGGGGATTGGTGAACCAGAGGAAGGGATTAAGAGGTACAAATTGGTAGTTACAAAATAGTCATGGGGACATAAAGTATAGCATAGAGAATATAGTCAATAATGTAATAACTATGTATGGTTTCAGATGGGTACTGGTTTTATCAGGGTGATCACTTTAAGTTATATAAATGTCTAATCACCTGAGACTAATATAATATTGTATGTCAACTGTAATTGAAAAATAAAAAAAATTATTTTAAAAAGTTTATCAGGTAGAAGAGGGGAGGAAAGAGGAAGTTTAAAAGGTTATAACATACAAAGATGTGAAGAAATGGAATGAATAAATGTCCAGGGATTGGTTGGAAGGCAAGATGTCTATGAGATTGTTTGCAGATTATACAGTTAGAAAAGTAGGTTAGAGTCAGATGGTGACATGCTTTATAAACCATGTTTGGGGATATGGATGCCTGAGTGTCACAGAGTCAGCTGCATACAGGTTATAGATGGAACATCTTAAAGGATGAAGCCGGTCAGGTGTGAAACAGCTAGTAGTGTTAGAGGTTCTAGTAATCTGGACAGCATGGACCTTGTTTAAGAGATTTATGTAACAAATGGTTTATAAAGTTTAAATTCAAACGAAAATAAAGCAGAATGCTATTTAGGTCAAATAAATCTGTCAAAATTCAAACTGTAAGTGGCACTTTGTAGTACCTTCAATATAGGAGCCCTAAACAAAGAAAAGCTGTAAGATTCGGTAGCATTTCTAAAGAAATATCATAGAAATACAGTGAAGAGGTGAGGTAGGGCTGAAGATAAGATCATATAAAAAGGTTAATGTTGTAATCTAGGTGAAATGTTCCAGCAAGCCACATCAGACGAGGTAGCTTAGACTTGTTGACTGCTCAGTTCTTCTACAGTTAAGCTGCCAGCATTGATAATACCCTCTTTCCAGCTTCATCTGTCATATTGCTGTACCGCTCCCCATCTTCACTATCATTTGTCCTCTTCTACTTTTCTGTGTGTTGAACAAGATTTTGTTTTTCATTTTCAGATTTTGTTTGTTTATCCACTGGTATAGAGTCTTAGATTAACACTGTGATGCTTTCTTCTATTTCACTTCTGCATCTGGCTACTGCTCCCAGCATCTCACTCAGGGAAGAATGACCAAAGCAAGCTACTGGTTTTAGTTTTCAATTATTGTCTTTAAAGCCTGACACTAGGTCAGGAACTAAGCTTAGTCTTGGATGGAGAACTACCACGTTTATACCATGTTGGTTCCCTATAATTATCAGAAACATTGTGTATTTGTTTAGATGGCTCCTTAGCCAAATGGTTTAATTGGAACCTTCCTCTTGTTTTTTTGTCTAGCTTTTCTTCAGGTTCTACCATCTAAAATAAGCAAGTATTATCATTTTACCATATTTATGTTGCCTCTTAAATCATATTCCTTCCCTTGTTTAGCTGGGATCTATACACTGTAAACTCTTAGTCTTTATATGCCTAAAATCATTAAAAATTTTTTTATTAAAATGAAACTAACATACAGTATTGTATTAATTTCAGGTGTGTACATAGTTATGTAAAACCATTTCTTAAATGTGATTTAGCCACATTTAGGATAAAACTATAAGGTGGCAACTCCTTTCCCTTAGCAACTTGAAGACCTTTAGCTTCATTGTCCTTTGGGCTCTGTTGTTGCTCATGAGAAGTTACTGTCAGTATAATTATTCCTTTGTTGATAACTTGTCTTTTTTTCCTTTTATGAATTTTCTCTTTATTTTATGCTGTTCTAAATTTGCAAAGTGGGTAGATTAATTTTTATCTATCCTGTTTATTTGTTAATATAAATTTTCTATCTATGGACATCTACCTTTCTTCAAGTCTGGAATGTTCTTTGCCTTTCTCCTCAGTATTTCCTCTTCCTCCCACTGTCCTAAACTGTGGGACTATGTATTAGGTGTATGTACTTCTCAATTTGTCTTGTATGTCTTTTACTTTAAGTATTTTTATCACTTTATTTCTCTGTGCTACATTCTGAGTCAGTTCCTCTGTAATATTTTTTATTGGACAACTCTCTCTTTGGACAGGTGTATAGGTGAATTACTGGGTAAGGAGTTATGACTGGTGGTCTTTTATGTATATATGTATATGTACGTATTTAATTAAGTGAAGTAGGACAGGTTATCTGCTGATAGTAAGGGTAAATGAAGGAAACATAGAAAGTGGTGAAGGCCACCAAATGATTATATCATTCATTTCTTGGTTAAAAAGCTTTTATCTAAAATTTTTAAAAATAAAAATTTAAGGAAAATAACGGAAAATAACGGATAATCATAGTGTTGATGTTTTCCGTAAGCGCTAAACAGAACTTAGTTTCAGCTGAAAATGTAAAGATTTTTTGTTGTTATTGTTTTCTTGTTTATGTTATATCGGCAAAAAGTTAAGAAGAGAGGTCTGAGAATTAGGAGACCTGTATTTTATCTTGGTTCTGCCAGAGCTTTCAAGTAGTTAACTTTGCCACTTTTGTAAGCTTATAGAATTAGAATAATAGTATGTACCTTGCCTATTTTTCAGTACTATATTATTTTTATGAAGATAGCAGAGATGATTGATTATAAAAACGTTGAAAACTGTAACCATTGCTCATAAGATATAAAGATGCAAAAATAGTGTAACCCATAGATTTAAATTATTTTGGAAGTGCCATTTTTATGCTTATTTTCTCGAAATTAAACTGGATACTGTGTTAGAAGTATAGTATTAATTTTTGGAGAAGATATAGATGTGCTTTTTAAAAAATAGTCACTGGTTCTAACTATTTTACTTTACATTGTTTGTTCCAATGAATTAACTTGCTAAAGTATTTTTAGAAAAACGTGTGGACGAAATATTAATCACTTAAATTAGATTCTATCTGCATTCAACATCTGCTGTATTTGAATAATCTACAGAGCTTTATTGTAAAAGTAACTGCTCTATGTAGCCTAAAGCATATGAGATTTTTATCTTTTTAAATATACTAGAATCAAACTTTATTAATTTGATATAAGATAACTTAAATTATATTTAATATTTTTCCTGTTTGGCAGGCAACCAGATAAACTGGTGGTAGTTTGGACAAGAAGAAGCCGGAGGAAGTCTTCTAAGGTTAGTGTATATTTTTTCTTGACAGATCTTGCCTCTGGTTTATTATTACAAATAGCACAGGAGGACACTAGCCCAATGCAGACAGCAGCCTGGGACTCACACCAGTCCTTCCATCCTCGCGTTGGCAAACAGAGGCTTCTACTCTGGAGCCTTCATGGGGACCTGGGCACCTTTGTAAGCCAGAGCCTGAGCCTGAGCTGGAAGTGGAGCTGCAGGGGCAGCCTGGGCCTTGGTTTGAGTCTTGGCCTCGGACTTTGGCCAGCAGACCCTTGGCTATGTGGGCATGAGCACGTTTCTTAAGCTTGGGATGAATGATGTTGGCAAGTTGACTGAGCTTGTGGTGCTGCTCTTTGGGATCTTGGGCTTGATTTCCTTGGGCTTTATGAGGGCCTTGATAGCCTCAGCATGTGCACTCATGGCTTTGGTGTTGTTGGCCTGCATCTTCTTCAGGCCCTTTTTGCTGTGCTTCTTGGCAAAGCGCATGTTCCTCATAAACTTGGGTCTACCCGCTTAAGAGATTCATATCTTTGTGATTGGGGTTTCTTGATGCCATTTCTATGCCATTTTCGAGACTGGTTGTACATGGTGTGGTTCTTGGACTTGGCTGTTTCTGTACTGTGCGGCTACCCTTAGGTTAGTCTATTTTCTAAATTTCCTACCCAAATATTGAATTCAACTTTTAGTATAATTATTAAGCTTCTCTGGTCCCAATGTAGAATATTTTAAAATATTACTTGATATTTTGGGTTATTTCTGATTGTTTACTAAAATGATTGATGAGGCACTGTAATCTTGTTACTGCAATTCTTAAAATAGGAGCCAGATAACTGAGTTTTGATCTTGGATTTGGTAGCCTTGAGGAAGTAGTTATTTAACTTCCTTGTACTAGGGTATTATGACCTAATGATTAAATAGGAACTACTTATTAAATTGTACCTAGGATTAATTTATTCAGATTCTAAGAGGATGAAGTTAGGGCACACTTAAGGAAGTTGTCATCTGAATTCATTGCTGGGTTGCAGAAGAGAAGGAGTTGGGTTTTTCAAAGACTTTTTACTGATAGCTTTGTGGAGAGTAGAATAGAATTTTAAAATGTTCAATAACAATTGTACAGATATTTTGAAAATTCCATTCTATAGGAATATACTCTAAGTAAATTTGAGTATATTTTTATAAGCACATAGTAACTGCAGGCATCTTTATTAGATGTTGATTCTTCTACACGCAGACCTATGTAAAGAAATTATAACAATTAAATTTCAGAATTTAAAATTTTCTATTAAGGGTATCTTTTCAAATTTTATTTTTATTGAGGTAAAAATTTATTTACAGTGTAATTGCACAGATATTAATTATATAATTTACTGAGTTTTGATTCATATATCCTTGTGTAATTACCATTTCTGTCCAGATATAGACTATTTTCATCACTTTTTGTGTGTGTGTGTCCTCTTCCAGTTAATTCTCAACCCTCAGAGGCAAGTACTAATTTGATTTTCTGTCACCATAGACTAGTTTTGCCTGTTCTTGAATTTTATGTAAATGAAATCAAACAGTAGTAGTATTTTATACCTGGCTTATTTTGCTCAGTATGTTCTGAGGTTTATCCATGTTGTAAATATTGGTAGTTTTAAAAATTTTTATCCCTGAGTAGTATTTTATCACGTGAACATACTACAATTTGATCTCCCATTAATGAACATTTGCTTTGTTTCCATTGAATACTGTGAATATTCAAAATTGTGAATAAAGCTTCTATAACTATTACTGTACAAGTATTTTGGGAGACAAATGTTTTCATTTCTTTTGGTCTAATACCTAGGAATGGAATCACGGAGTAATAGGGTAGGTACATTTTTTAAACTTTTATATGTAATCCTACCAGCAATATAGGAAAGGTCCAGTGCTTCATAGCACGAATGGCATCTTCTTCAAAGCATAGTTTTGAAGCATTTTATTTTGTACCTGGAATATTTTCTTATCCATTTACATATGAAAAAGGGTTCTGAAAATAGATTTAAGGTCTTCTTTCAGTTTTGCTGATTGGGTCTTAAGCTTCGTGGAAAGGAACAATATGAGATCATCCACTGAGTGTAATAGATGAATATGGCTACTACTACAAACATTAGAAATAGTCCCTAAATGTATTTAACTATCAACAGAAAGTGATTTACCCCCTTTAAAAATTAGATATTAATTATTTTCTTAAGAAAATTATGAAACAATTCAATACTTCAGATTATAGGTCATTTCAGAATATCCATATTTGAGGCTAAATATATTTTTCATTTAGTTGCATTTTAAAAAGTCAAATAATTTTTCTTTTAGGTCAGGTTTTTTCATATTGTATCAAATATTAATCGAATCAAGATGTTGAAATACAAATGTGAAATGCAAAAATGAGGCTACAGGTTTATTTTTCTCAAAATGCAGTATTTTCTAGAAGGAATTATTTCTTGTTAGACTAATTTTCCAGTTGTGATACTCTTAATATTTTAAATCCCTTGTGCTACAGTCTTTAAAATGTGCTACGATATCAAGAGAGGAGGGTACAGTTGCAGAGTTTTGTCTTATGGTGGTGATGTTGGCAACTCTAAGATAACTTTATATGTGATGTTTTAAACCTTTGAGTATATGCAGTTTTATAAATTGAAAATTGTCAACTTAACTATATGACAATTATACATTTTCAGTGAAACATTTTGATTTTGTTGGAATCAGAAATAAAGAGTGCTTACTCTGTGTTTAGTTCCATACTAGGTACAAGTCTTTTAGGTAAAATATGACATGCAATTATTAGGAAATAAGGCATTTTATGGAGTCAGTACCCAAAATTGAGAAGTGTTGCCTTTTTCCTAGGTCTACTTTTGGCAAATGCCAAAGAATCTGTGATGTGATTAAAACGTGAGAAAAATAGTATAAAAGGAATGAGATAATGTGGTAATCTTTTCTACCATTATCTGTACTAGGATGCTGGCAAATGATTAAATAACCTGCCTTTCGTTACTATACTGAAGAGCTAAATAACTGTACCTATATTTCTGTGACTAATTATTTTATAGGGAAATCTTTTCGGCTACCCTGAATGAAAACTGATCAGGGTTCTTGTAGTGCTGATGTTTGCCAATATGATGTGCTTTTTCTAGATCAGGTTCTTAAGAACATAAATTACTGTCCCTGTGGATTTGTACAATTAAATTTTTATTACCATAGCTGTTTTTAGTTACCTGTATTAGACTTATTCTTTTTCTAGTCTCAGTTTCTAAAATTTGAGGTAGAAGTTGTAGTAAGCTCTCTGAAAATAGAAATGCCTTTTTTTTTTCATGTTTGCCACTATGTACATCCTTGTTTCTTCTCTAGTAAAAGTTACTGGTCTTTTTTTTTTTTTTTTTCTGCCTAATATATAATAATTAGTTAACATTATAAAGCTGACATTACTAGGTACTCCGGTGGACTAATTGATATTGTTATAGTGCCCTTACTTAGCTAGGTTGCACAGTCCCTGAAAAAAAACACCAGAAAGCCAGAGCTCTAAGTTAGTTGGAACTTTTTCTTTGGAGAGAGCAATGCTGTATAGAATTGTGAGAAAATAGCAACATACTAGTAGTTTGAGAACTATCACCCTTCTATCTCCTTTTATTTTTTTTAAGTTAGTTAAACAGATTGTATTTTTGTTTGGTCAGCAATCAACTTACCATTTCCTGATTCAAGATTGAGGATTGAAAAAGGCCATTTAGAGGACCAGCATTAGGGTACCTGAGTAAATTATCTAAAACCACTATTGCCTAACCACCCAGTTGTTAGGTGGTCTTCACATCCCCAGCTTTTTCCACTTTTGATCTCTGTGTCTACACATAAATGTTAGGACCTTAGGGATAGAAGACTATTTTTTTGACTACTATGTGACTCAGATAGAGCTGGGTATGTTGTTTGTAGGTTGAAGAACTCTGAATTTTGAACTCATGGAGTGTGGTTCTCCTACTGATTACTGGTATGGGTTCAGGCAAGCCATTTACTTGTTGATTGCTTCAATTTCCTTATCTGTACCTGGATTAGATCTTCTAAGGATATCTTCAGGTCTAAAATTCTTTTATGTTTATTTTTGTCATTAAGAATTTTATAAGGACTCTATCTTTTCTGCTGTGGCTAATAAGAAAAGTTGTTATTGTACTCTTCCTATATTTCTATTGTATAGGGAGGCTATGAAGAGAAATAGCCGGATATGCCATCACAATACATGAGAATTAGAATTGTCCTAAATCTTCAGAATTGAGTATGTAGGGTGGAGTTTTTATTAGGGATTATCTAAGATGGGCAGAAATTTACTTTTTATTTATTTATTTATTAATTGAAGAAATGCTTTAAAATTTTTTTTACCCCCTGTCTACCTCCCCGCTACCCCCTCATGGAAATAGGCAGGAAAATAAAGGAATCTCTGGAGATGTTTTTTAATCAACAAAATTCAGTTCTTTACCTTTGGCTATGGTGTACTAAATCTCTTGAGGTGAGTCTCTACTTCCTTTTCTTTACCTGAAATTTTGTGATGGGGGCAATGGAGAGAGAATAAAAAAACATATTGACAGTTTATGAACTGAAGTGGGAGGATACTGCTAAGGCTGTGTCTTCTGCTTGTATTTTAACTAACAAGATCTAATATTTACATGGGCATGTTTCCATGATCTTGATCCTTTCTCAGTTCCATTTCCTGTGTTCAAATCCAACTTCTGGCACTTACTTGCTGTGTTATCTTGGGCAAGTCTGTGCCCCAGTTTCCTCATCTGTTAAATCTGCTCCCTCACATGTGTCTGCAGTCATATGGTCTAACTTCTTTCCTAACTTTGAACACAGATAGGTCTGTGCTCCCTGCAAAGGGCCTGTCTATTGGGCTGTTAATGTCTTAAGGACCCTACTCCCTTTGTACTGTTAAGGACGTTGCTCTAGTAATTCTGTCTTCTGCATCATTAAGTTTTCCTTCTTAGATGGATATTTCTCATCAGCATACAAATATTTTTCTTCTTATTAAAAAATTCTCTCTGACACTATTTCTCCCACTAGCACCAATATATTTTCTCTCTTCTCTTTCAGCAAAACACCTCAGGGAAGTTGAGCGTCTGTGCTATCTTCAGTTTCTTTCCTCCTATTCTTTCTTGAACCCATTCTAATCTAGTCAGGCATTTGCCCTCCTTGCTCTACTGAAACTGCTCTTATAAAGTCAGTAATAGCTTCTGTTTACTTAAATCCAGTCCAGTGGTCATTTTTCAGGCCTCATTCTATTTGACCTATCACCAACATTTGGCATAGGTGATTGTTTCTTTTCTTTGAAACATTTTCTTCACTAGAATTTCAGGACACCACATACCTCTGGTTTTCCTTCTACTTTACTGATTTTCTTTTGCTGATTCCTCCTCATTTCTTTGACTTGTTAATGTGCTCCAAGGATCAGTGCTTGAGCCTTTATATTTTCTAGCTGTACTCACTCCCTTGGTATCATATCCACTCTTAAGTTTTAAGTATCATCTGTATGCTAATGATTCCCAAATTTATAACTCCAGGCATATATACCCAGCTGCCTATTTGAACATCAATTCTTGACTATCTAATAGGCACCTCAGATTTAATGTTTGTAAAATTGATTTCCTGATAATACTTCCCGAACCTGCTCCTCCTGCAGTCTTGCCTATTAATACCCACTCCTTTCTCCCTGTTGCTCAAAGGGAAAAGCCTTAGAATTAGCCTTGGCTATAGCCTTTTTCTCATATAATCAGACAACAAACCTTGTTGTCTCTATCTTGAAAATATAAAAGTATTTTCAGAATTTAGCCATTTTGTACTATCTTTCTATCAACCCAAGACAAGTCACCATCAGCTCTCTCCTGCTTTATTGCAGCAACTTCTTACTTGGTCTCCCTGTTCCCTCTCTTACGTCTGGAGCCTATTCTTGATACATTAGCTGGAGTGAATCTGTTAAAAAACATAATTTAGATCATCATTCCTCTACTTCCATCTCCCTCAAATTACAAGCCAAAATCTTTGCGGTGGCTTCCCTCTGTTATTTCTCTGGCCTTGTCTTTTAATGCTCTCCTCTTTGATGACTCTTCTCCAGCCACTTTGGCCTCATTGTTATCTAACTGCCTCAGCACCTTTCCAGTTGCCGTTCCATCTCTCTGGAAAGCTCTTCTTATGTATTTACATATGTGATTCTTTCACCTCCTTAAGGCCTTAAGTGTCACCTTCTCAGTGACACTTTCTCTGACTACCCTATTGAAAATTGTTACTTTCTCTTGCCCCCTCCATCCTTCTTCCCTGCTTCCATTTTTCTCCATAGACTTATTCCGCCTAACATACTATAGATTTTATTTATTTATTTTTTTGTCTGTCTCTTCCTACTATTAACTCCACTAAGGCAGATATTTTTTTTGTACTCCGGTGCCTAGACAGTGCTTGGCTGATAGTATCAATTAAGTGAGTGAGTGAGTGAACGAGTGAATGAATGAATAGTAGCTACCTCATAAGGTTCTTAGGCAGATTAAATTAGTTAAACATAAGTAAATTGCAGACATGGACTGACATAGAAAGTACTCCATAAGTGTTAGCTTTTATTATAAACCTTCATGGCATGTCCATGAGCAGTCTTATAGCCTATAGAGATGATGACTTAGTTGAGGTGCCTTGGCATACCTAATCTTCCATCAGCTTTGGCTGGAAATGGCACCACAAGAGAAGAACTGTAGTGGTAACTCCCCAATTTTTTTTTTTTGTGGGGGGGCGGGTGGGCAGTTCCTTGGGGAACCTTGATAATCAAGATTTACAAGGAAAAAATCTTTAAAATTATAAGTACTAGAAATATTAACTGCAAAACCTGCTTTCTTCTTTCCTTGTCTCAAATAAACATTAACAGTCTAATGGGAAAGGAAATTAATTGCGAAGTATAAAATTAGTTTTTCTTCTAATGAATGAATTTGCCTTTCACTCTACTACTTCCTAGATCATAAAAATAATTTTTAAAATGTCTCCTAATAAAATTTTTATTTAGTCACAAGTAGTAGTTTTTGAAAATGAGACCTTATTTTTGTATCTTCTTTTGTGGGGATATGGTGAAGTTTTGTTTATAGTCATCTACAGAGAGTTATCATGTGATATAACTGTCATGGCCCAAGTTTAATGCTTGAAAAGTTTTATTTTGACTATTTTTGTTTCATGGAGACTACAGATCTAATGGATAGTTAAATAGGGTCAATATGTTTTTATAAATTATTAACATTGTGTTTCCTGTACTTCATATTGAAGCCATTATTTTTATTCTGGTAGGCTCATAGCTGGCAACCTGGAATAAAAAATCCATACCGTGGTGTTGTAGTATGGCCTGTTCCTGAAAACATTGAAATCACTGTGACACTTTTTAAGGTAAGTTTTATTTTTATAAGTTAAAGAACTTATATAATCATGGTTCTAAATGACAATATTTCAGTATTCCTTGTTCTACACATTTGGGTCCATCCTGGTATCTTAATGTGCATTATTTTTAGGGACATAGCAGTTTATTAACAATGGAAGGGCATTAGGATATTTCATGGTCTATAAAGTCAGAATAATTTGTGTGTCCTTTTGAACTTGTTAAAATTAAGATCAGTTGGAATACTTTTACTACTTCCTACTTTCTACGCACAGGAGACTTTAAAGTGCTTTTCCTGTGGAGAGCTGAGGTTTGTGGAATTATTAGTCCTGAGCCTCATTTTCTTAGTCTTGTTTGACTAATAACAACATACATTTTAAAATTAGTATTTGATAAATATTTTAGTGATGTTAGTATAAGTTTTAAATTGATATTTGGGTAAATATTGATATTAATATTTTATAAATACTATAGCTGAAAAAGCAAAATTCCAGTTGTAAATTCAAAGTGCAAATCCAAAAACATAGCTGTGCATATACATACTTGCCTGTTTTACATGCATTTTTTTCTTGATAGTCTTTCATATTTCTTGAAACATTATAAAGTATTTCTTACACATATGGTGATTAACTACTAGAATATTTACTTTCCTAACCAACTCCTCACCTACTCCAAAAAAATCGAGGAAGTCAAATATGTCTTAGTTTTAGCTTCTTTGAAAGTGGTGAAATTAGAAAACAAATGCTTTATTTCTTATTTGAATCATTCCAATTGTATTGAAGTTACTTTTGCAGAAAGACAGGAGGAGGAAGGACATCTCATTAAGCATCGGGACATGAAATTTAAGTAGAGCAATGTTATATGGCTTAGAATGTGAAATCATCATGTAAAATTGCTTTCAATCTTGTGATCCATTATATTAATTCATTTATTCAGGAACTACTGCAAAAGTCAATAAACAAAACAATATAATGAATGTTACTGTTCTAACCCAGGAATGGAATACTACTCTGAACTTTTATGACTTTGAGTGTTAGTCTGTAGGAAAAAAAAACCCAAATGCCCCTTTCTCCCCAGTTTGCTATATTAAACATTTCTCTTCAGTTATACTCTTGAGGCAACCTTGTGACCATTTAAAATATTTAATCATAGCAAGTTATGAAATAGGTACTATTTTTATTCGTATTTTAACAACACAAAACAGACCTAAAGATGTATATGTTACAGTTTGGGGTTTTTTTTATTTAAATATTTAAGAATATTTCCAACTGATGCTTTTATCTTCCTGATTCCCCTGTCCCCCCAGAATTCTAATAGAAAAGCAGAAAAATAAAACAAAACAACTTTTCATTTTTTCATGGCAATTAGATCTTGTTTTATGAGCAGTATTTAAAATATTCAAGTGGAAAAGTTTTTCATATTTCCCCCTTTATTTTACTTATATTAAAGTATCACAATCACTTAATTTTGAAATTTGCAAGTAGGAAAGTACGACTCTAAACCCGTTATGTCCGAAGTACAGTATCCACAGAGGTGTGCTCATAGACAAAGTATGTTTTGAAGTTATTAGTGTTTCATTTTTATATGATTTAACCAGAAATTAATTTCTTTAGCTTGCATGCTTGTTTTTGAAATTTGAAAGAGATTGAAATAGCTGTTTCTAGTAAATGAAAAAGAAACCTTTTAGGATTTGAGAAGGAAAACGGCTCTTTAAGCTATTTTCATTTTTTCTCTACTGCAGTAAGAAAGGAGACTCTAGAGGGTAGACAGTAGGATACGAAGAAGACTTAATTGATTCAAGCTGGAAGCAATCTTCATTACAACTGTTTTTGTCTGGTCAATAATATAGCTAATTATGTAGCTATGCCATTTTAAAGTGTCTTGAAAATGCTCATTACTATTGCTCTTTTATATCTTTTTACTGACTTTGCCCGATCAGATGTGTCCTGTGGTCCCACTGAAATTATTTTTTTAGGAGTACAACATCATTGATGTTTTAAAAAATTTTATCTGCTTTGAGAATGAATGTATGTAATATGTAAGGCACTTTTTAATATTAGTTAATTTATGATATATATTAATCCATTCATCAAAGATTTTTGAGAATTTTTTGTGTGGCTGGTACTTTTCTAGGTCCTGGGGACACAGTGGTAAAACTGAACCAACAATGTGGCTAAAAGTAAAACCCCAAACTGTAACATATACATCTTTAGGTCTGTTTTGTGTTGTTAAAATAGGAATAAAAATAGTACCTATTTCATAAGTTGCTATGATTAAAACAGTACAATAACTGGGGCAGAGTATGTGCTCAGTAAATATTTTGTATTATTATTTATTGTACTAGCTGTGCTGTAGCTATGCTGCATTCTTTGGCAAAATGATGGGATAAGGCAGGCAGGGTGAGTGGTAGGATGTCTCTTTCTTCTGCATTATATCACAGTTCATTACTTGGTCTCTAAAGTAGCACTGTTTGTGCCCTAAATTCGTCATGGAAAGCTCCTTCAACCTTTATTTACAGTAGTCCCTCTCCATAAACCTAGTTCATGGGCAGCACCAGGCTGGGGAAACAAATACCAAGTAGAATTCTTTCCCTTTCTTTCCCTTTTACCTTTTCCTACCTCCCCTTTACCCATCACTACCAAAGAAACTCCTTTTTGGCAAGTTTTTATTCTATTTGTGGGAATTTACTCATAGAAATAGCTCCCTCAATACAGCTTAAAATCAGCCAACCACCATGTTATTACAGTAAAAAAAAAAAAAAGTAAACAGAAACAAGGAAGTAACTAAGGAGTTTTGAATTTATCCTCTAAGTTGGAGGGGTCACTAAAGAAATCTGAGTTGGTACTAACATGATCAGAACTGTGATGTAGGAGAATTGATCTGTACAAGATTGATTGGAGGGCAGAGAAACAATGCTGCAGTCGCTTTTATCTAGGCACAGAGTGATAAGGATCCAAAATAGGCTGTGGCAAGAGAAGCAGATTAATAATAGGCTAAAGTGGAAACAGTTATGAATAAGATGCTTGCCTAGGAGAAGCAAGTGAGACCTGAGACCCAGAAGGGGAATAGCAGAGCCCATTCCCCATCTGTGTGTGCTCACTCACGCTTAGAGTGGAATGCTGAGCCAAAAGCTTCCTTCATCCATCCCCCACTTCCAACACATGGAATTGAACTTGAATAACCTAATTGCACATATGATGGAATTCCACTTTCTTTTTTATGTCTTATACTCTGTTGCCTTTTGCCTTTACTTATTCTGATCATCTGTAGAAATCCTATATACCATGCCACCTAGCCCAGATACTTTCTCTCTCATAAAGCTTTTACTGTTCTTTCCTGTAAGAAGTGATATGTTGTTTTCTAATATCTGGTGAAACCATATATTTCATGCATCATATATCTATTATATTAGTTTTTTTTGTCTTTACAGGCAAAGACAACTATGTTTGAATCCATATGACACTTCTACACTCCTTTACCTAATAAATATTTGTCAAATAAGTACTTGGAAAAGTGCACCTCATCTTTATTTTTTTAAGTTGCATTTGGTTGTAGGATCCATCACCCTTTCTCAGGTTTCTGAGGCATTTCCAGGATAAATGGGAATGGAGGGGGGATGAGAATATCAACAGCCATGCCAGTTTGCCATTTTGTGTAGTTTGTGAAGTCCTTCTCAGTGCTTTGAAATTTCAGATATTTACGATCTCTGCACCAAAGAAAACCTTGCCTCAAGTGGCAGTTTTAGTTTAAAATACAGATATAAAAATGAGATTAGGGCTTGATAGAAGCATCTAATAATAAAATGCTTCTTAATAGTTCACTCACTAAGTTGTCTCTGATTGGGTTTCTTTTTATCTTGTCATCTGTGCAGTGATAGAAGATAATGATATGCATCAATATAAGTAAAATAAATTTTCAATATAAAACAATGCTTTAAATTTAGAGAAATTATGGCAGTTTTATAACAGTAGGCCATTCTGCTTCTTCTTTTTTAAAAGTTGGTAAAGCTAAAAGCAAGGCCATCCGTATTTTATTAATTGGATTGATTACAGTAAAGAAATGTATTTCAACTTGGATTTTGCTTTTGTTACAGGATCCTCATGCAGAGGAATTCGAAGATAAAGAGTGGACATTTGTCATAGAAAATGTAAGCTCATGGCAAATTTTCTCACTTTTCACATTTTTTACTATATACACTACTAAAGTACACTAGCATTTTGGTGTTAGAAATGTTGCCTTATGAAATGTAGTGATTTGTAGCTTTTAGAATTTTTTTTTAAAACCAACACAATTATTTGCAAGCAGTACTTTTATTTAAACCATAAAAGTAAAAATACTCTTCAATACTGAATTCTATATATATTCGATTTATTCTGTGTGGAGCTTGAGGGAAAGACCATATCTTATTCATCTTTTTATCTGTTCAACATCTAGCGTGGTGCTTCTAATATAGCAAGTTCTCATTTAAATATTTGTTTAATGAATTCATGAGTGACCTTTGACATTTTTTAAAAATAAATATATTAATTCTTTGTTTGGTTTGAGGGATTCTTGATTTGCACTTGAATAATCATCTTTAGTTAATTTACATATTGTGGAATCCCAAGTGACTAACAGGTTTATAATAGGTGTTCAGTAAATGTTTTTGAATGGGGATTGAGGAAGATAGGAAATGAAAATATAGTAAATTAAGAATATGGGTTCTGGAGTCATAAAGACCTGATTTTAAGCCCTTCCTTTTTCCTTTCTTAAATTCTCAGCCATAAATTTGTAGGATTGTTACGAGAATAAAATAATTTCAGTGAATATTAGCTTTTACCATTGTCGTCATCATTGTTATTAGAACATATTTTGCAGCATATTCTTTCTTCCAGACTCACGATATTGCCTTTGTTTTGTATGTCAGTGATAAAAGTGACAGTACACTTTTCCAACAGTAACTGGGCCATTTTTAGTCTGGAAGAGCTGCAAAGCTTGGGAGGGAGATTAGGTTCAAGCATAGTAGGTGGAGTTCTGATGACTGGATATCAAGCCAGTGTCATTTGTTAAAGGTTCACACATACTAACAATAAGTTTGGCTTTTCTATGATGATAGATTTGAACATTATACTTGGAGTACCTACCATAGTTTTAAAAACAAAATTAGATTTCTTGAAATTGGTTATAGCTTCAAAAGCTAGCTTTCATTCTCATATCAGGAGCTTCTCCTTAGTGGATGTTCTTTTAGTTTTCAGTATTCGTGGCTCTGTTATTACATCTGAAGTTTCTTTGTTAACTTGATGTATTTAAGAATTAGCCAATTAAATTTGGGTTGTAATTAATGATAAAAGGATGCAAAAATTAACTTTATATTTGTTTAGCAATGTGTTCTTACTACACAATTCCTCTTAGGATAGAGAAGCACACCAGTTTCAAATGTTTGAAGAATAGGTTATGAACTAATTAACTTACTGAAAAGTAGAAGTAAAAAAAAAAAAAGCCGTATGATATAGATTTAAGTTTGAAGGCAAAAGGCATTCAAATCTATAGAATTTTAGGAAAAACCCTTTTATAAAATTCTGTTATATATTTTATAAAGGTATTTTAAAGGTCAATGGAGAAATATTAAAATTTAAAACAGTGAGATTTTAAATGGATCATAAGATATTTTGGATTATCCTTTCCATTTTGAGGTGTATGTTTCTCGTCAAAAAGTATATTTTATATCCTTTTAATGAAAAACATATTTATATCTAAACTCAGAAGCTTATTTTGCCCATTTCCCTTTTTTTTACTCAAATGGTTGAAGTTACTAGAAATCTGACTGTCAGGTAAGAGAATGGCAATAGGGAGAACATGGAAAATAAAATACGTTAGCATGCCTTCTCTCAAAATCTAATTAATAAATTAGATTTACAGAAATCCAATAAATATAATATAGATGGCTTTTAACTATTATTCATGTAGTTTATAAAACCAACATTAATTGAACTGTTACTAGAGATTAAATTTTATTATGCCAGCCATTGATTTTGAAGACCTTACGCTAAGTTATGTAGTGGATGAAACATTAGACTTGTGGAGATTCTCAGTCATCATTATGCTTTTTAATAGCTGAAAGATTTTCTACCTCCTTGTCTCTCTGCCTCCTCATATTCTTATTTGAAAAAAAAAATATGCATTTTTCTTTCTCCCATATCAAAATAGAGAGAAAACATGAACTTTTGATTGGGCTAGAATTGAGCATAAATCCTGATTTTGTGTCTTCAGAGCTGGTGACCTTGAGTAGATTATTTTTTAGGACTTGTTTTCTTCAGCTATAGAATAAAGTGTTTCTGCTAAGTGATCTGAGAGGAGCTTTCTAGGTTTGTGACTTTGTTTTAGCTGATAGAAATATTTTTATAAATTTTTTGAAAATTACCTTTTTGTAGATCAGATTTTTGATTTTCAAGTTCATGGAGAATGAAATATTTAAAATAATTATCTGGTGCATCATTTTGGAATAAATTAATATCTCCCTAATTTATATCTGACTTTAAAAATTCATGTCAATGTATATGTTTTCTGTATGCTTTTATTTCTGGAGTAGAATATGAGTATTGTTGCAAGTTTCCTATTCTGAACTTTTTAGCACAAATTCTTTTCCTCTTATTCCTTGTTTCTATAATAGTTATTTCCTATGCCAAATTAAAAAAAAGAAAATTAAATTATATGGGTGAAAAAGGTGAATAAGAATAAGAGGTACAAACTTCCAGTTATGAAATAAATAAGTCACGGGCCTGTAATGTACAGACAGCATAGGGAATATAGTCAATAATATCTTAATAACTTTTTGTGGTGACAGATGGCTACTAGATTTATTGCAGTGATCACTTTGTAAGTTGGAAGTAAATGTTGAATAACAATGTGTACACCTGAAACTCATATAATATTGTATGTCAACTATAGTTTAATTATTTTAAAGAAAAGAAAATTGAATTGTGGTATAATCTCGCTTTTCATGTAAAGGAAGATACTACTAGTCTTGTAGCAGAAACCTAATTTCTCAGCCATGGATATAAAAAATAATTATACCCATCTTTTGAGAGATAGCCAAACCTTAGGGAAACCTAGGTATTAAAGAGCTAATTTAAGAACGTTAAAATTAATCAGAATGGGAGGGAGGCAGTTTTTCAGCTATGAATAACAGTGACAACAATTAATAATGCAAGAAAATAACATACGAATTTCTTATGATTTCATTGTTGGCTTATGCCTGTTTTTACAGCAGGATTTTTTTTTAGAGATAATTATGAGATTTGACCTATTTTACTAGCATCATGTTTATTTTTTAAAAGAGGTTAAAGAGAGGTAAATGCTAAATGCATCTATTATCATATTTACTTACATTGTATATGGTTACCAGACTTCGGAATTATTGTGAAATTATATTCTCAATGCATAGAGAAGAGCATGAATACACATAACTAAAGCATTTAAAATATATTAACTTAAAAGAGAATACACTGACTTACATACTTTAAATTGGGATACCTATCATAAGTTGTGATCTATCTAATGTCAAAGGCTGAGTTTGTATAATTAAACCTAAAACAAAACAAAAAAAGGAAAGTATTCTCACCAGGAAAATGGACTAGAATTGGGCAGGGCCTTAATACTTTCTGCCCAGACTAATTCCTAAGAATGAGAGGAATAAATGAATTTGTTTTCTTTCCTATCTAGGTATTAATTCTTTTCTCTTGTTCTGGAAAAGCTAGGTCAACTTTTCGAGATGATAACAGGACCCCTGCTTGGATAAGTAAATTTAACAGAGGAAAAGTTCTATTCCATTTATCTCTATATATACCACATTTTTTTTTACGTGGTGCCTTTTGTGTAATAGGTACTCAATACATATTTGTTGAAATAGTGAGTGAATGATTATAGTTAAACTCATTTAACTGTTAGAAATCCTGTAAAGATTATTATTTTTAAGAAAAGAATTATGTAAGTATCCATCAACTATACTGAAGAAAATTTCCAAATGTAGACTCTACTGGCAATGAGACAGTATGCGAAGGATTCATGAACCATTACATAGAAGCTCTTCTGATCAAACTCTACTTAATTTACATAGCTTACCCCATACTTTCCATTCTGTCTATGAAATATCCTGATTTTAAGCCCACATGTGTCAACGTAGTTAGTAGGCTACTCTCTGACACACTCCTACACACTTCTGCTCTCCCAAGTAAGTTGTAGGTTGGGTTTGTCCCTTACAAGAGACCTCTTATAAGGCTGCCGACCTATTATTGTAATTACATAGTTTAATTAGATACTTCATAGGCCAATGAAATATCAGTTTGAAGAATTATTTTATGAAAACTATTAAATGCTTTAGAAAGAGTTGATAAAAGTGAGTTGGTAAAGAGTTGTTAAAAACTGCTGTAAAATCTGGTGTGGAAATACAACTAAAGAATCAATACAAATTTATAAAAATCTGGATTATTTTATTCAGATTGCTTCTCTATTGTCCTTCTTAAGTATTCATTTTCATTTCAAAGAAATTGAAATGCACTAATGATACAATCAAAAAAGTTATACTCAGAGAAGAGGCCATAAAAACTGGTGGATGAAACATAATATATATCAAACAAAATTAAAATGTTTGTATATCAGTATTTATAATTCTATATTTAATTGATCCCTTCCCTGTACCATTCAGATCACTTAAGAGGAATTCTACTGTAAATGTATATTAAACAAGCCATTGTTATGAGATCTGTCCATATACTCATCTATAGGAATAAGTAACTGTTCTTATATATTTTCTTTTAAACTAGAATATAATATAAGTAGACATTAAATTTTTCAGAGAGTAGCAGTAGTCCCCTCTTTATCCACAGGGGATACAATCCAGTACCTCCAGTGGATGCCTAAAACTGCAGGTAGTATGGAACCTTATATATACTATGTTTTTCTATACATACATACCCATGATAAAGTTTAATTTGTAAAGTAGGTGATTTCAGGGGTAGAAGATTCATTCTTTCCGTAGATTTTTGCAATCTCAGCATACATTTTTTTCTTTTCCTTATTAAGTCAAGAACTTTTACCTTTTCACTCAAGGAACCACTTCACTGCTTCTCTTTGTTGTATCCAAATTGCCAGCATCACTGCTCTTGTGCTTCGGGGCCACTATTAAGCAACATTAGGATCGCTGGAACGCAAGCATTGCGATACCTCTGTAGTCAGTCTGATAACCTAGAAAGCTACTAAGTGTAATGGGCAAATAACCTAAACTCTGGACAAAGGGATGATTCCCATCCTGATGGGATGGGGCAGGACAGTGTGAGATTTCATTACACTACTCAGAAGGATGTGCAATTTAAAACTTACAAATTGTGTATTTCTGGAATTTTCCATTTAATATTTTTGGACCACGGTTGACTGTGGGTAACTGAAACCTTGGAAAGTGAATGATGGACAAGGGGGTACTACTATCCTTGACATCATCTAACGTGTTTTTAACCTTTCAAATAAATGAATCAGTATTTGTTTATTCACTCATTCAGTAACAGTTAATTCACTATGCAAGTATTCTGTGCTGGGCACTATTCTAGGTACTAAAAATAGAGTGGTGTATAAAACACATAAAAAATTCTTTTCTTCATGGAGCTTACATTCATGGGAAAGAGAGATAATAAAAATTAATGTGTGTGAACTATATGCTATGTTAGATAGCATAAATATATAATGTATATTAAATACATGATAAATATATAGTATGTTAGATAAGTGTTATGGAGAAAAAAAGAGAAGATAGGGATAGGGATCCCCCATTTTGTGATTAAATGGATATAATCAGCCTTCTTATTCCTTGTAAGGTCTCGAAAGAAGAAATCAGATGTGCTTATCAAATTAATTTAAAATATATTTTAATAAGAGCTTATTAAATAAATATTGTAAGATGTGAGAAAGTTTTAAAATAACCTTGGGAATCTATATAAACCTTTTTTTAGGTTGTAGCTCCCCGCAGTGGTGAATGATAAAATTGACAGTTATCCCGATAAATAGTTCTATTACTATAGCAATACCATAATACAATGTTGTGTTCTTCCTTAGATTTTAAATGTGCTTCCACAAGATGTACAGAAAGGCTAATGAGTTTGAACTAAAGTCTGTCTTCTCGTAACATCTCCTGGGTTTTCTTTGAAAGTCTTTTTGGTAAATTGTTCTGACACTAAAAGTTGTCCTGACACTTTGAGTGGAATTTTAATATCTTTTCCTTACACTTTGTGTTACTATCCCACAGCCAATAAAAAAGTTTAAAGTTTTGTTTAATGTAAAATATCCCAATAAAACAGAGAAGTCACTAAAATACATTACTCTAACAAATTTTTTGGGCACTTACTGTATACCAGATACTACGTAGAATCTTCAATATACATTATCTCATTTAGTAATTATAATAACTGTGAGTCAGATATTAATAATTTTACTTTATAGATTAAAAAAATTAAGACTTGCTCAAGGTTATATAGCTAAGAAGTCAGGATTTTATTCAGTCTTGTCTTTCTTCATGGCCTTTGCCTTTCTTAGTGACAAAGATGAAGAAGAAATAATTTTAAATTATAGAATCATAGAGAAGTTTTTAATCTGCCTTCTGTACTGGTAAACCTGTGAGATATGTATGTATTAGATTAGTAAAGGTGGTCTTTAATTATTGTACATTTTCAGGCTAAAAGCTATTAGGATTAATTTCTTGAGTTCTGTTAGATGTTACAAAATGGAATTCCAGAATTTATCAGTCCCTAGAATTCTGAATATTTTTTCTCAAAGCAACCTTCCTGCTGCTTTTTGTAAATTGAGATAAAGCTGTCTTCATTTTTTTGCGTCTTTTGTTTCCAGTCACAGGGAAGATTTCCCAATTTTTTTCTGAGCTTTCTTCTTTAGACCAGAAAGCTACTTACTCATAAGTCAGAACTTTAGAGGTGATTTTACTGTTTCTACCTTTGTGATCTTACACAAGTTATAGCTTTAGTGGTCTCAGGTGTAAAATTATGGTATTAATATCTACTCTACAGGTTATTGAATATTAGAAATAATGTGTGTAAAGCATCTACATACATCAGAAGGGGTAGCTGCTTTTATGTCATTCTTTCTAGATGATATAGAAAAACATGAAGGAAAGGAAGCTAGATTTCCAAATTTATTGTTGCAGGATTTTAATTTTTCTTCTCCTGTATACCACTTATGCCTCTCAGTAATATCTAGACTTGGCCTTTTGAGCTACACTTCTCTTGCTCAGGCCTGCATCCATGTCTGGAAGTGCACTGTTGCTTTACTTTCCCTTCTAATAAAGTTTTTCTTTTCTGCTGTATTTCGACGTCTTGCTCAATTCTTTGTTTGAGACATCAAGAGCCTGGACAATGCACCGAGAGGGGAACCCCACTCTCTTGTCGGTATTTTAATTATGCACACATCCATCTTTCTTAATTTGTTACAGTTTTTCAGTTGATTCCTTTGGGTTTTTCAGATTCTGCTGTAAAAAAAAAAATATATATATATATACACACACACGCACACACACACACACACACACATATTACATGTATATATGGACTTGATCATTATCTCAAATGAATGACAAAGCAACTTGTAAACATTTCATGTAGCTTTTGACTTAGGACACCTTCCTATAAATTTAATCCAAGATTAAGAACCATTTTGTTTTCTGAAATTAAACAATTGCTGGTAATTTATTAATATCTACTTCTGACAGTCTATGTTTGTGTTTATTCATAACATGAATATATGAATGTACTTCAAAAATAAATATAAATGAGTTTTAAATTATCCTTTATTTTGGATTATTTATAATCTGTATCCCTATCATTAGTGCAGACCATCAAGAATGTATACTACACAACAACATGTTTCTCTTTTATCTACCACAATATAATGCTTGTTCACTCAGGCAATTGGCATCATAGGTTTTATTTTTAATGTGAAACTGTAACAGTTATATTTAGAAAATTAAAAAAAAATCCTGGTACTTAGGTTGGTTATTCAACTAAAACTGGAACCAGTATATTTATAAATTATATCCATAGGTCTTAATTTTAAACATCTAAAAATTTTTATTCTTAGATTATTTTGGGTTTTCTATGAATCCAGAAATGCATATTGATGAAAAGTACCAATCTAGGTTGATTTCATTCATTCAGTCAGTCATTCTGAAAATATTTAATGTGCATTTTCTATATGCCCAGACATTTTGTTAATAATGTACATACAAAATCAGTTAAGACATACAGTTCTGAGATGCATATTCTCCCCCTCTTCACATTTAAACTTCTCTGAAATTGGGATCATCTTACATTTTTGGTGTCCCACAATGATAATTGGTAGTGTTTTTTTCTTTCTTAACTCTCTGTAGAATAATGGCACATCATTTAAAAAACCAGTGGAGATTTATATGTGATGGCATAAAGTAGCCTGTTCTGAAGTGCATAAACGAGCGAGGGTATTATATAAGTAAAGAAAGAAATATAAGAAAAAGGATATCCTTAGGGGACTGTAAAGGGAGGCAAAGTCAGGCAAGACTTTCTGGAGGAAGTGGCTACAAAGCTTTAGTTTTTAAGAAAAATTAGAGTATGCAAAAAAGGCATTCTAAGCATAAGAAAGAAAGATCAGGTAAAGGCAAGTGAAACAATGTTGAATTCAGAGTAGTAACCATTCTTGATGAGATAATTGAAAAGAGAAAAAAGAAACCCAAACCAACCAAAATAAAACATGAGACCCCCCCACTAA
>NW_006434709.1:7752796-7754236 GCF_000325575.1 Pteropus alecto | reverse complement strand
ATATAAATATATTAACCCAATAAATTTAATAATAGACATATGTTTAACTTTAGATGCTTTGTCCTCCTTAGATATCAATGGGGTATCAAACTGTGTTTTCTTGGGGCCACCTATCCAGTCTTTCCCACTTTCTACCCGTGACCAAGGAGATGGGCAGTTTGGCTCCTTGGTGCTTTTTTATTTATTTATTACTATTTGATGTTACCTCCAGAAGCCTTTTAAATGGATAGGATGGGATATTAATTATTTTAATTCCAAGGCTCTACTACAAATCCTTCTCTCCTTTGTTTCTTTTATTGGATAATTTTCAAATTCACCTGACAAGATTATACCAGGAATAGAAATGATATAATTGCTCAAACAATACAATGTAAACAATATAAAAATCACAGTTCCTGGCCTTATTAAATTTGTTTGAATCTTCCTTTGAAGTCAAGTCAGTATCTTCATCTCACAAAGTTGAATTCTTGTAAATTACCTCTGCTTTTTCTTTCAGAGGAAAAAAAAATATATATAAATGCTTCTCTCAGATTATTTTCCTTCTCTGTCATCTCTGCCAAGGGATCTCTGATAGCTGGGTAAAGACTAGATATCTTTTTCAGAAACTATACCTTATACTTTCTTTCATTTAAACTGGTGTAGCTTTACATCAAACTGAAAAGCTTTTGCACCGTGAAGGGGAAACCATGAACGAAACGAAAAGGCAGCCTGCTGAATGGGAGAAGATATTTGCAAATGATATGTTGGATAAAGGGTTAGTTAATATACAAAAATATACAAAGAACTCATACAAATCAATATTAAATAAAGACCAAAATATACAAAGAACTCATACCAATCAATATAAAAAAAGACCAAAATATACAAAGAACTCATGCAAATCAATAAAAAAAAATAGATGGGCAGAAGACCTGAATAGACATTTTTCCAAAGACATCCAAGTGGCCAACAGGTACCTGAAAAGATGCTCAATATCCTTAATCATTAGAGAAATGTAAATCTAAACCACAGTCAGATATCACCTCATACCCATTAGAATGACTGTTATCAAAAGACAACAAATAACAAGTGTTGATGAGGACATGGAGAAAAGGGAACTCTTGTGTATTGTTGGTGGAAATGTAAATTTGTGCAGCTACTATAGAAAACAGTATGGAAATTCCTCAAAAAACTAAAAATAGATCTACCATTCAACCCATTAATTCCACTTCTTAGTGTTTACCCAAAGAAAACAGAAACACTAATTCAAAAAGATAAATGCACTCTTATGTTCATTGCAACATTATTTACAATAGTCAAGATATGGAAGCAACTTAAATATCCGTTGATAGATGAATGAATAAAAAAGATGTGATATATGTCTACAATGGAATATTACTCACCCATAAAAAAGCGAAATTTTCCCTTTTGCTACAACATGGATGGACTTAGGGTATATTA
>NW_006434709.1:7747478-7752776 GCF_000325575.1 Pteropus alecto | reverse complement strand
AGGGAAAGATAATACTATATAATTTCACTTATTTCTGGAATCTAAAAAACAAAACAAATGACCAAACAAAACAGAAACAAACTCATAGTTACAAACAAACTAATGGTTGCTAGAGGGGAGGGGAAATCTCTCATGGGTACCAGAGATTTCCAAAGGTCCTAAGAGTGAGTAGTACATACAAGAATACCACAACCCACATCACGAAAATTAGAAGCATCCCTTCCCCATATTACCAACACAATAATTTATAATCTAAGTACTAATCAGAGATGGCCCAGCTTTCTTGGGGATCGGACATTTGTCCTAGTATAGTCCTAGTTATATCCTATCTATTAATGTTCCACCCACTAAAAGTCTGACCCAGTTAACTTTCTTGAACCTGATCAGTCCCTGTTGATATTCCTTCAGTGACACTGAGTGGGTGGAGAGGAGCTTCAAACTTCCACTAAGAACATAATCTTTGTTCTTCTGTTAACCCAATAACTAAAGAGTGGTTTAATCAATAATGCCTATATAGCTGTATTTGTCAGTATTGTGTACTATATTGTATACTTTAAATTTAATTATTTTTCCCCTGTCATTCATTTATCTTGTATTTAGGAAGCCCGTCCTTTCCCCCACCCTGTTCCCTGCAGTTGGTTAAGAAGGAAGTGAGAGAGTAGAAATCTCCCCTGTGGGATGGCAAGAAAATTCATGTATTTAGCCATAGTGATTACTTGCTGAGAGAGTTTTGTCCTATGCAGCACTGACCAGTTTACATTTGAAGAAGAATGATACATGGAAGATCCTGTATTAGTACGTTCTCTTTCAGGCCATTCATTCTGTTTATACTTCTCAAACGTGTTCTTTTCTTATAGGCCGAGAGTCTTAGACCCTTTTAGATTTCTAAATAATTCATAAATTTGAAAGCAGTATATAGGGGACCTCTGCTAATCTTTTCCTTTATACAAATTTAGCAGTTTGGGTAAATCTAATGAAGACCCAATTTTTAAAAATCTCAACTTAAATATTTAAGATTATTTCAAATATATACAAAAGTAGAAGGAATAACATAATAAACCACTAGGTATCCTCTCCCAGCTTCAACAATCTTCAATATTTTGCCAAATATACTTTCTCTCTCTCTCTCTCTCTCTCTTTCTCTCTCTCTCTCTCTCCCTCCCTCCCTCCTTTCCTCTCTCACTCCCTTCCTCCCTTCCTTCCCTCCCTTCCTTCCTTTCCTCCCTCCCTCCCTCTCTTCTTTTCCTTTTTTTTTTGCCAGATTATTTAAAGTAATCTCAAATGTAGTATCATTAAATAATAAAGGTCACTTTTGAACACCTTCAGCTTAGGAACTTGCTAAAGGATACTGGCATCTCAGAAAAGGTGACATTCTACAAAGGAATTTTTTTTTAATAAACTTTCTTTTAGATGATCGTTCTGACCTGGTAGGCCTAAGGTTCAAAATTAGCTATTTCGTTTCTTGAAAAATGATATTACTTGTTCTTGTTTCCACATGGAAAAAAAAATTATTATTAGAAGCAACAAAGCTTTCTCTCCAACACGTTCAGAATTAAACTCTTGGATTTAGAATAGGAAGCTCGTAGTTCAGACAGGCTTTTCTGGTCTTTTAATTATCCTGTCAACTTATTGCTGTATATGATTATGTGAATGGTGACTGGCTGTCTGTGTAAATTAGGTAATATCATCTAGATATGGCTAATAGTTAAAGGAGGCTTTGTCTGCCAGTCCACTTTCATTTTGGTTAAACTTCAGAGAAAGTTGATATATATACATTTTTTCCCTCAGTTTTCCTTATGTTAAAAGTTTAGTGTACTGTTCTTTCAGATATGCTTCTAGAGGAAAATTACATATCCTTTATTCTCAAGAGATCCTTTGGCTTTAAAGAAAATAATGGAGAAACTTTTTTGCATTAAAAAAAAAAAAGAAAGGTATGCCTAAGAATGACCATATGCGCTTTGAGTCTGCCAGAATCTACAAAATCCTAAGATTCTTATAACTACCTGTTTGCTTGAATACTTACTTAGTTTTCCATTTTTATCTTGTCTAATGTCTGTCATTTTTTGTTAATTGTCAATTTTATTAGAATATATTAATTAGAAAAAAGCAAGTTTCTACCTTCAGATCCTGCATCCTAAAGTTCTGGACACAGGAAGGGACTTAACCGTACTGTATTTATCTATGTATACAATGTAAAAACCTCTATTAAAATAGTAAATAAACTACTGCATGTTAGATAACTTATTTCATGTAGCAGTTTACTTTGTAAAATGGTCTTAGCTAACAAATGTAAGGAAAAGTTTTATTTTGCAGCAACAGAGCACTGTTTTCTTACTATTACAATGTGTATGCTATTGGGTAGTTTTCTTGATTGGATTTTCTTTTCAATTTTAATTTTTCAATTAGAGTTGACATTAAATATTTTATATTAGTTCCAGGTGTATAGCATAGTGGTTAGACATTCATGTAATTTACAAAATGATCCCCCCAGATTAGTCTAGTACCCACCTGGCACTATATGTAGTTATTACAATATTATTGACTATATTCCCTATGCTGTACTTCATATCCCTGTGACTATTTTATAACTACCAATTTGTACTTCTTAATCTCTTCATCTTTTTCACCCAATCCCCCTGACCCCCCTTGATTGGATTTTCTGATTTTGTCCCAGTTCATTATGTGGAGATTCATCTTTATTAATGCTAATCATACCTTACAGATGAAGCAAGTACAATAATATCATAAAACTTCACTGAATTAAAGTCTTAGTATCATAATTGCTTATTCATTCACTATTTGTCAAATGGATACCATGTGTCAGATATTTGCTAGATATTGAGAATCTAATAGTGAAAAAGATATGGTACCTGACTCTGGGTATCTTTGTCTGTGGGGAGATAAAAAGGCATAAGTATAGGGTGTCGAATGTGTACATACAAAGAGTGCTTAATCTAGTCTTTGTGGGTTAGGGGACGCTTTTCAATGAAAGTGATATATAAGTTGAGACCTAAAAGATAAAATTTTTACAATCCTTTATCTGTAACCTCAAATCCCAAACACTCTACTGCCTAAAGACTTTTTTAAATGTTTATTTTTTGGAAGTTTAGTTCAAACTCATTTGGTGGCAAAACCTGTCCTGACCTGAAGTGAGGCTATTGGTAGTATTTATTCCACTTAGTGCAAATGTTTATTCATTTTGCTGCAGAAATATTAATGTTTGATTATGGAGTCTTGTCTGAGATCTTGTTGGGAGTGTGCTATAATTAGGCACTGTGATATAGGCATAGGTACTGTATTGCCTTTCTGAAATCCATATGAGAGAGTTCAGATAAGGAATTAAGTACTTCTGATAGTCAGCTGTAGGGATTTTGGAAAATGCTTTAGGTGGCCGGATTAGCTTGAGCAGAGGTAGAAAGAAACTGTGGCTCCTTTGTGGAATAGCATATAGTCCAGTAGATTATTTTCTTGACTATTTCATTTTTTTTAAAAATGGTTCATTTTTCTAGGGTTGTAGTAATTTACAGCCATTTAGTTGAATTATATGACAATTAAGGAGTTAAAAAATTTAGTATATAGTTGTTGTGAATCTATAAATGTACATGGTTCACGTGGTGGTAATAGTGGTAGAGGAAAGAACTGTTGATGTTGTTAGCTTTAAGTCAGCATTCACTTAAAATCATCCATGTCCCTTTTTAGCAATGCAGATATCTGGGTCCCAACTTGGACATATTGAATGAGAGTTTTGATGTAGAAATATGGTGGCTTTGAGAATATTGGATTCATCCACTTATAAATTTTTGGCAAATTAAAGATTTGGAAAATTGGGGGCTGGATGAGTGTATAAAACAGTATTTTACATGTTATGAAATGTATTCCATTGTGAAAATAATTTCGTGCCCTGATACTTAGATCAATTAACACATAGTATACTTTATTGCAGGTTATTACAGTTTATTTTTCTTTTTAAATTTACTTAGCTAAGCTGATGTGATATATTAACTTTAAGATCTTGCTTCCTCTGCCTTTTAAAATTAAACTGTATCAACCAATCAATAATAATTTCATTAATCTTAAATAACATTTGATAAGTTTTGTTAAAGAATACAAAGTGTTTTTCACATAAAATACTTCATTTAATCCTTTAGAAACCTCTCTACAGTGGACATTGTTATAATTTTTTTGATTCAGTGAGGTTATATGACTAGCCGAAGAACACACAGAAAACAGCTTAGCTTGGTCTCAAACTCAAATCTTCAGACTCTGAAGCTACGTGCATATTACTGTTTATTTCTTCATCAAACATTTATCGTCCTAAGCATTGTGTTTAGAGCTTACCTGTACTAATTAATTACTACAGGGCATCCACATGAACATCTCTACTCAGATACTAAAATCTGGTTTGAGAGATACACACATGAAACAATAATAAAGTGATATGTACTATGATAAATGTACGATAGCTGAAAAGTATAGTAGAAATTAGGGGTAGATGAGTTAATATGGATTCACGTTATCAAGATTGTTTAAGAAGCAGCTTTTCAAACATGCCTCTAGTCTTCAGAGGTATGCATCCTACTTCTTTACTGTTAAGGGTAATTGAGAGGAAAAGTTGGAGAAGCATTATATAGGGAGAAAAATAAGGCTTTGGGTTCAGTTAGACTTTGATTTGAATCATACTTACTAGCAGTGGAAACTTGGATTTTATACTTATTTATCCTTTCAGAATCTCTGTTTTCTCATCTATAAAACGGGTGTTTTACAAAATGGTAGCTGGAATTAGAGATTTTAAAGGCATAAAAAGCATCTAGCCTAGTGCTTATTATATAGTAAGGATTCAGCACATGCTCATTATAAATGGCAGAGAGGGACTTTACAAATGAGGAGAAAATAATAAATGTGGAAAGAGAACTTGAGGAGGTAATAAAGAAATCACTTAATTGATTAGGACCAGATCATGGAAACTCCTGAATACCAGATTTGGAATTGAATGTGCTTGACCAAAGAATAGGTCTTTATAAGCAAAAGCTTTCAGAAAGGATATATATATTGAGGTAGAGACGCTTATTTATAGAACCACTTAGATCTCTGAAATAGTCTTTACCTCAGTAGGCAGGCAGCACTGGTGATAGATGCCACAGCTAGCTCGCTATCACACCAAGGAAAAGCTCTTAACCTTGAATCTTGGGACCCTTAGGGGTTCTTGCATGGATGTACTTCAGAGAATTGAGATCTCTTTAAAATGCAGGTAAAAGTGTATGAAGGTCTTTAAAAAAAATAAATAAATAATAAATAAGT
>NW_006434709.1:7730209-7747462 GCF_000325575.1 Pteropus alecto | reverse complement strand
TATATTCAATGAACTTGTTTTCCCAAACACTTTAAGGACCACTGAGTATTTTTACAATTTTTGAAAAATAGGTACATGACATGATACAAGCAAGAAAACCACTTCTCATGGAATAACTTTTTTTTTTTTACTTTTTTTTTTTACTTTTTAACTTTAGATAGTGGTCATCCTTTTTTTCTTTAATCTCCTATACTTTTTGTAGACAGCAAATGGAAAGCACTAGCATATAGCCCCAATTAACTTTTTTTAGTAATAGTTAAAATTTTTAATTTATTAGAGGTTTAAGTTAATGTATACGTGTCATCAAAAAGACCTTAAAACTAAAGGAAGTAGAGCAGTAGCATAATATTTTTACATTGCAATAGATATTTCTATTTAAAATTGGTAATAGAATAGAAATTATTTTAGTAAATTATTATTATATCTCCAACAATTGTATGTCCTTTGAAATGAGTGTAAGTTGACTAAAAAGAGACTTCTGGGAGTTAAAGAAAATACCACAGCTTCCTATAAGCTAAAAAATAGTCTAAACTTTAACTGAATGAATTTGATGGCATATAATTTGTGCAGTTATTATTTAGTCACAGTAGTTTACTGCAATCTGTCTTCTAAATTGCTAGAGCCATTTAGGTGATTATTCTTACTTCCTGCTAGCTACCTTCATATGTCTTTTACATAGGTGAATGAGAGAAAAAGACAACCAGAGTTGCTTTCAATTCTATTTTTGCTGGTTGGAGGGAGGAAGCTGATAAACAAGACTGTCAGCTATCAAAATAAATCTCTAATACTACACTAGAGATATTTAAAACCAGCAGTGTATTTGAGCGATTTTTTACATGTTTTTTTCATAGAAATTCAACAGTTAGAGTATTAGCGCATACAAGATGTTATGAATCTGCATGAGGCCTGTTTTACCCCTGATGAAAAGCATTAGAGCAGAGACTTGGTAATCGTTTTACAGTAGGGTTCTAATGACACTCCTGACTTTTAATAGTAAAGTATTTAAGATTTTTCAGTTCTCTACTTTTACTTGTTTCTCTTCTCTGTTCTCTTAGTAATATAGTATTAGTAATAAAACTTCCTTAGTCTTATAATGGAATGGATTTTTGGCATTCTATTTTTCTGCCACACCAGCCACCTGGAAAGACCAGTTAATATGTTGAAGATTTCTACATAATTCTTTGCTCAAAGACAACCATGAAGTGAATTACAAAACAAACAAAAACTCTTAAAAATCTAAGTTAAATTATTTCTTTGTATAGAATTGGAACTTTGCATTATGTACTTGGATCTAGGTGCATTTATACTGACAGAAAAGCAAATGGAATGTTTTCATGAATTATATCCTATTAAAATGGAATTGTTGACATTATAAGAGAAATATGTAACTGATTAGAGAAACTAAATTTACCTCTACACTTCAGACCCATTGTAGAAAGTTATCAACTTAGGGATACTAAACTGTCTTAGTACTTTAACACCTTTAAGCTCTCTAGAAAATAAATTTACACATCTGTAAATAATCTATTATCCTACCTATTTTCTTTCTATTTTAATACCTGATTTTTCTTTAAATTCCTGTTTTGTGATTTTTTTCCTTGCAATTTTTCTATATCATGAATTTAATGAGGCATTTTGTCTGGTGTGTCTTACATAAATTGGGTAGAATTGTTGATTTTGATCAGCACTGTAACAACTAGAAATTGATGAAATGCAGCTTCTTGAAATAACAACCTTAAGCTCAGTGACATGGTAAAAGGGTTCTGATAAATATGGTACTTTAGTTTAAAGTAATTTAATGCTTGAAGAATATTCTTCTTTGCCTTAAGACAGGATTGTTTTTATAAAAATTATTTTGGAAAAACTGAGCAATACACAGATACTTTGTAACTCCTGTTCCTATCTTGTCTTTGAAATTTGGTTGATAGTAGTTGTTATTTCATTACTAGGAAACAGAGGTAAAGAGAAGATATTTCTTAAATTGTGCAATAGTAGCAGAACCAAGGGTAGAAACTCCTTGTCTCCTAAATCTTTGGGGGCCTAACCACGTTACTATGTTACTGAGATCATAAGGACCATAGACAAAAATAATGAAAACATTTGTGTTTTATTATCTTTCCAAGTTGCTTCTTGTGAACTTAAAAGAACTAGTTACATAGAGTATATTCTCAGACGATTTGTAGCTAGTAGCCATAGCAGAGGAGGAGCAGTTTATCATTATTTCTGTTAATAACTTTTTTCCTGGAGTTATTTACCTTTCAGATTGTGGCAATCTAAATTATCTTGTGGCATTTATTAATTATTTCAACTAAATCATTAAAATAAACTAGACTGGTCAGAACATTTGAGAATATGCTGAAAGGAAAAGTGTGTGTTGAACTTGTTAAATATGTTTGTTGAATCGCTTAATAGGAAAACAATTCTTTCTTTTTCTCTTTCTCTGTATATAACTTTTCTCTATATATAACTTAAATGTAAGCCCTGTCTGCTAAGAAGCACAGAACTGTCCTTTTGGGTGTCAGGGGTGGGGGTAGGTAGGGAGAGTACTCTATTGCAACATTTTTTAGCCAAAATTTCTTTTTTTTCTCCCGTCTTCCTCATTTCCCCCACTCCCCCGACTTATGGATGTTGCTATTTTCCCCTTAAGAACTGGATCCCTGAAGGCGGGGCGTGTCCTCCCACATGCTTGTGGCGTGTATCCAGGCCAGGGCCTGGCACACCGGGGGTATGGTCCGTGGCTCCATCTGGGGCATGAACCTAGGACCTTCTGCATATAAAGCAGACGTACTAACCACTACACTATGGAGCCACCCCCACCAAATTTCTTGATATAACTTCCTTCTTGCTTTTCCTTTCATTTCCTACTTTTGTCCTGAATTAATGGATTTGATTTCATAAAACCCAAATTATTGCATTCTTTTGAAAATAGAGTCAATTTGGAGATAAATCAATCAGTAAATAAATTTGAGGAATTTCTCCTTTCTCATTAAACTTAGAGAAAAGTTTAGAAAAGGACATGAAATGGGTATAAAATTCTTAATTATATCATTGGAAAGCATAGGATTTATTTACATTATATTTATACATATTAAACCTCTTTAGCCAAAGCAATCAAAATATATGCCTTGTACCTCTTTTACTCTAGATATTTTCCAAAATTACTTTTCTGCTGGATTTTTTTTCTCTTAAAACCATGAATAGCATGGTGACTATAGTGTATTTGAAAAGTTGTATACTGTGTTGTATATTCGAAAGTTGCTAAGAGAATAGATCTTAAAAGTTCTCATCACAAGAAAAAAATTTGTAACCGTGTGGTGATGGATATTAACTAAATTTACTGTAGCAATCATTTCGCAATATATACATATATCAAATAATCATGTTGTATACCTAAAACAAATACAGTGTTATAGGCCAGTTATATCTTAATTTTTAAAAAAGCAACCAAAGAAAAATAGGATTAAACTCTTTATAAAAAAGACCATTATTCTACTTAATTGGGACACAGGAGGATTGTTTTTTGGACTTCATTATACTGACTGGGTACTGTAAAATTGGTTATGTGTTTACTTCCTAGGCTTTGGAGATATAAATAAAACAAAGTTTTGGTCCTCAAGTAGTTTCCAGTCTAGTCAGGGAGACAGATCTCTGAGTAAATGGTGGGACTACAGTGATGGTGCTAGAAAAGAACCAAGTGGAAGGTCTTTTGAGGGTGTCAAGCAGTTGTGTCTATCAGAGGCATGATTTGAAAGACTTTCAAAAGTTTACCACTAGATAGAGCTGTGTGAGAAGGATGGAGTCTGGAGTAAGAACAGAGAGAGAATGACCTTGTTAAAGATACAGAAATAAAATTGCTTCAGCTTCATTCCCAAAGTGGGGGAAGGAGAGGGGGGTTGAAACTAATAAGATGAGCAAGGACCAGATTGTGTTGGGCCTTGCATGGTATATGAAAGAATTTGAACTTTATCCTAGAGGTTTGTCCAGCCAAACCTGGCTGCCCATCAGAGTCTTCAATGAGTTTAGTAAAACATACAGATTTGCCTAGACCCTGCATGATTCTAATTCATGATACTAGTAAGCTATCAGGAGCCATGGAACAGTTTTAAGCAGAGAGGTAAAATGATCAGACTTGTATTTTGAAAAATCAGTTTTTAGCTTTCAAACATTTTAACTATGCTTGTCACTAAGAAATACATTTTATGTTATGATCCAGTGTATACATATAAGCACCTACATATAATTAAACAAAAGATTCATGAAATACATCTTATTCTTGCTAGTATTATGGGATGCACTCTAGTATTTTTTGTTCCATCCTGATATTTTAGAATGCCGGTTGCACTAAATTGATTTTGTAACTCATTAAATTGAGTTCATGATCCACTAAAGGGCTATATAGTCTACAGTTTAAAAAAATAGTGCTGTAATCCTAATGGGAAAATATATTTGCAAGCAATGCCTCCGATAAGGGCCTAATATCCAAAATATACAAAGAACTCATACAACTCAATAACAACAACAAAAAAACCCTAATGATCCAATCAAAAAATGGTCAGAGGACCTGAACAGACAATTCTTCCTAGAGGACATACTGATGGTCAACAAATATATGAAAAGATGCTCAACATTGCTAGCTAATAGGGAAATGCAAATCAAAACCACAATGAGACACCAACTCACACCTATTACAATAGCTAGAATCAACAGGACAATTAATAACAAATGTTGGAGAGGATACGGAGGAAAAGGAACCCTCTTACACTGCTGATAGGACTGCAAATTGGTACAGCCACTATGGAAAATAGTATGGAGGTTCCTCAAAATACTAAGAATTGAACTACCATATAATCCAGCAATCCCTCTACTGGGTATTTACCCCAAAGACTTGAAAACTCATATCTGAAAAGATATTTGCTCACTGATATTCAGACCCCCCCCCCCCCCCAGACCATCTAGAAAAATCTCATTCTCTGCAGTGAGAAAGCAGAGAAAGCCGAAGAGAGGGCTGGGGAAGTAATTTTAAGAACAGCCACACTCCACATAACAGCACTATTCACAGAAGCCAGGACATGGAAGCAACCAAAGTGTCCTACAATAGATGATTGGATTAAGAAGCTGTGGTACGTATATACAATGGAATGAATATTAATCATAAGAAGAAATGAAATACTGCCATTTGTGACAACATGGATGGACCTCGAGATAATCATGCTAAGTGAAATAAGCCAGACAGAAAAAGTTGAAAATCACATACCACTTATATGTGGGATATAAACCTAAAAGCAACAAATGAACAGGTCAAACAGAGACTCATGAACATCAACAATTGACTAGTGGTTACCAGAGAGTAGGAGGGAGTGGGGAGATAGGTTAAAAGGGGTCAAATATGTGGTGACAGAAAGAAATCTGACTATGGGAGATGAACACACAGTATAAATATATATGTGCCTTACTGTTAAAATGTACAGCTGAAACATCGGATTTCATTAACCAATGTCACCATAAAAAATTAATTAATTAGTAAAAAATAGCGCTTTAGAGAATGAATTGAGGTGTATGAAACTGAAGGGCTGAAGATCAGATAGGCAATTAATTCAGTTATTGAGGAAGTAGATGACATAGGCCTGAACTAGGGCAGTGGCATTAGCAGGTACAGACAGGGAAGAAGGGAGAGAGATTCAAGAGGTATTTAGAAGGTAGTAGAATAATTCTTAGTGACTGATTATTTCTGAAGGTTGAAGGTGGTCAGGGAGTCTAGAATGCTTTCCAGATTTCTAGTTTGAATATTTGGATGCTTGTATTGTTCTTAAGCAGTATAGAGAACACAGGGGAAGAATTGGTGAATGCAGATTATGGAGAGAAAAGTTGGATATATCAATGACTTTTTTTTCCAAGTCAGATTCATTAAAGTAAATGGTTTTTCCTTCTTACTAAAGTACATATCTCAAGGCTTCGTCCTTTCTTTTACCTTTCTAATTGATACAACCTACTTTTTCTTACATTGGTCTCTAGTATTTTTATGTCGATTGCCCTAAAATATTTGAAAACTTTTTCTCTATGCTATAAGGTCTTGTCACACCAACTCAGTCTTTTTTAGGACATCTGACTGCTTGACTAAAATAAAACATAAGAATTAAACTTTTTTCTTTTTTTCCAAACCACATCGTCCTTTCCTTATGTCAGAGGTGGCAATCTCATTTTTCTGACCCTTCTGCTTGTTGTTATCATTAAGTATTTCACAACTTCTTAGGCATTAATTGTGCCTATTGTATTCTTATATGTAACCAACTAATGAAAAACTACAAGGTTATGAAATAGAGCCAGTATTATTTGATCTGTTTCATTCAGCCATGCCTAAGGTCTACCAAGGAATCTAGCAGTTGGTGTGAGAATGTATTTTTAGACACCGAGAAAACTTTCAGCAGTCTTTTAATGACAATTTGTTGTTAAAAGCAATGTAGGTTGAAGTCAGCTGACTGTCCTCCAGAACTTAATGATCATTTTCTGCCACTTGTGATCCATTTTGATAGATCAGATTGTTGTCACTGTCCAAGTTATTCATAGTTTCTGTGGGTCAGGAATTCAGGAAGAGTTCAGCTGGGCAATTCTGGCTCATAGTCTTTCAGGCAGTAGTCTGAGGTGTTTGGGGCTAGAGCATGAGGCGGGTAAGGGCTAGAGCATGGGAAGGAGGGGGAACCTTTTCACTTCATGTTGCCTGAATGGGTTAGTTTGGATTTCTTTCAGGGCAGTCTGCTGTTATGGCAGCTGAGGACTTAGGAGTGACTATTCCAGCTCTCCAAGGGGAAGTTGCACGAACTTCTCTGACCTAGCCTTGCTAGTTACTTCCCCATACTCTGCCACAAGCCAGTCACAAACCTGCCCAGATCCAAGGGGAGTGGAACTAGACTCTACCACTTGATGGGAGACTGGCAAGGCTCTAGAAGAAAATGTGGGCTGAAAAATATTTTTGTAGACAATTTGCAATAGCTGTGTAGAAAATAATTAATGCCATCATATGGATCTTTAGTTTTGCCTGGAGTTTTCTATCATATTGGTACTGGTCTTCTAAAGATCAAGTTAGCTTTTATGATAATATCTTGTTTCATCTCTGAACTTGAATAATTTGCTTTCTCTGCAGCAGAATTACGTATATAGTTATGAAGATACTTTAAGTCTGTGTGTAAGATTTCCCTGGTGCAGGATGGTTCAAAGCCGCAGCAGTTTAGCATACTCTACAGAGTGGGGTATTTGAATTACATGTTATCTTGTGTGTGTTTTCTAAGAGCAGTTCTAGATTCCTATCTTCAAAAATCCAAATGACCCTTATAGCCTGTTGAATAGACTGTTGAAAGTTTTCTAAGTATCTGAAAATATACTCTCATACCAACTGCTAGATTTCTTATGAGACTCTAGGCATGGCTGCGTGAAATAGATCAAATAATACTGGCTCTATTTCGTAGCCTTGCAATTTTTCATTAGTAATAGGAAATAGATCTGACAAGACATCATCTTTCTTTAAGTATGTGCACTGTTATTGCTTATTTTCAGAAATAATCTCCTATCAATCTAGTCATGAATTTTGATTGATAAATTTGTTTAGTTCCCAGTAGTGCTGTCATGCTTGAATTGTATCTAACAAGTATCATTTGATAATCTGCTGACATCAGTATTAATCCTAACTGTGGCTCTAAAATTCTACTTTATACATATAATGTGTAGAAAGGCAATCCCTGAAGGATACAAAATAAAGAACGAAAATGAATATGGAGAGTTCCCGATTCCTTATCCCCATTAATGTGTTCTTTCATAGAGGAGTGGCACAGTTTGTCTATATTGAAGAAGTCTCTCTGGAATAGTCATTTAGTGTAATGCTGTTTAGAGTATTATAACCACTTGATGGCACCCTTTGATTTGGTACAAACCTCATTAGCCATACTATACTGCAATATAGTATTTGTAATGGAATAACACATAAGAACTAAAGAGTGCAAGGTATCTGGCTAATGTAGAGATGAAATGAATGCAACAGCAAGGCTAAGCTTTCCTGACCCTTCATGAGAGAATAGATGAAAAAAGGAAGAATAAGCTATTGTGCCAAAGGGAGATGATGAAATTCAAGATCCACACACATAATCTCTGGCTCAGCCTCTGAAATGTTAATCCCTGGGTAGAATTATTTGAGCTATAGATTGCAATTTATCATCAAAATGGCACTGTGTCAAACAATACTTTTTATATGTGAGATGTTTAGAACTATCCAATTTTAATATAAAATGGTTCACAGAGCACTGGCTAATATTTAAGTAGCAACTCTTTAGAAGGTTGTGATTTTGGGGATGGAGTGGGGGTGGTTTCTTTACTTCAAAATACTAATTATATTTTAGATTGAGGGCTTTTGGAAATCTTCAGCTTTTCTTTTTAGTGACAGTTTAAATTTAGTGTCAGGAAAAAGGATTTTTAAAGTGCCTTTTGTTAAATTAAGTAGAATTGTTTTCTTTCACATGCTAAGAATATTTCGATAATTATAGAATAATTCTGTGGTATTCTCACATTGCTTAAAAATACTCTACCTGATGAAATAGTATATTTTTAGGGTTTATTTGGACTTTTTAAAAATTCTAATATTATATCAAATATTCATAGATGTTCTCTTAAATTACCAAACTTCTGCCCAATAGTGAATGCTTTCATAGTTAATGTGTGATATTTCCTTCTTAAAAGTCAAATTTTTCCAATTAAAAAACTTAAATTTTAATAGTGTAGTTGGGGGACAGGTGTTGCTTATGTCTACTAATTTGTCATTCAGAGTAACCATCATGTTGAGGGCTTTTCTTATGTTAAAAAAAGACCTAACTTGGTTTTTAAAAGATCAGAATGCTTAGATTTTAGAATCTAGAAGCTTGAAAATTCAGTTTAACTATGTATTTTCCTTTCAACTTTATTATGATTTTTTTATCATGATTATTTTTAAGAGGCTTCCTTTAATTTAAAAAACAATATTTCTATTTTATTACTAAGAAATTTTACTTAACTTTGTATTCAGATTCTTTGTACCTGTTTCTAAAGGTTCGCCAACAGGGTGATCTCTAACAAAAACCAATAGATCATAGAATTTCAGTACCTGATTGCAAATGTCGAAGACATGCTGTGGTCCGGTATTAGGTACTGCAGCACAGATCTGTGAAACACTACTCATTTGTGCATGGATAATTCTGTCTTGCCTTATTTTAGCTCTGATGAGAAAGAATATTTAATTTAGTAGTGGTGGGGAAGGAAGGTCGGAAGGGTCACTGTGAAAAGAGTATGTCCTATAGAAATGGCTTGATTTTGACATCTGTCTTCTTAAAGTGATCATGAAGAGTTAAGGGTGAGATCCAGAATCATGCCTATGAAAACCAGAAGTTGTGCATGTTTGAGGCACTGAGACACTGTTCTTCCCTTTATAAATTCGGTCAAGAAGATAGCATAGAGGCTGCTGCTATCAGTAAAAGTGTTCTGTGAGACTGAGTAGTCATTACAAATTGCTTTTGGAGGCAGAGGTTTCAGACTGTGCATTGGAAAGACACAGACATGTATAGTAGACAAAGAGCTCGGTGTTCTTAACCTGGTGATATTCATAGTTGCTTCACCATTTACATAATTACATCTGCTCACGTTTTAATTTAAATGCCACCCTGAGAATTGAGAGTTAGCTGAGTGTTTTAAAATGTGACTCTTGGTGGTGAACACACAATACAATATACAGATGATATATTCCAGAATTGTACACTTGAAACCTATATAATTTTATTAACCAATTTCACTCCAATAAATTTAATAAAACTTAAAAAAATTAAACATAAAAGCTGGAAAAAAAAACCCCAAAGTGACACTTTCTCAATTATGTAACCTCCCCTGACCTGGCCACCATGCCTTTTCTGTTTCTAAGGACCTAATGTTATAAAGGACAGGCAGTGCTTCAAACATGAACAACTTCTAGTCTTCATAGGTGTGATTCTGGATCTCACTCTTAACTCTTCACAACCACTTAAAGAAGACAGCTGCCAAAGTCAAGACTGCAGTAACCTTTTACGTAAGCCTGCTGGTTCCACACTGAGTGCCAATGCATACATCTTCCAACCCACTGCACTGGCAATCTCATACCCAGTTGCTGAATACAGTGTTCCAGCCTGGTGCCTTTCAGCATACACAAAACTGGTCAATGTCCAACTTTAACCAACCACCTACACTAAATCTGAAACCTTGTGATGCTGTTATAGATGCTTGCAGAGTGGTACTTCTGCAAATTTTTAAAAAGATGAGATTGTAAAAGCTACTAGAAAAAAAAAATCCTTTACGATGCCAACTACCTAAAATTTGTTTTCTAAGCACCTTTTTAAATTTGCTATAGTATGTTGGCAAATTTGGTGGGAAAAGGGTATTTTATACTTCTTGAAGGTTTTACCACATCCTCCTAGTTTTATAGGTCTTATTAGAAAAGTTTCAGTGGGCCAGTCCTTCAAACAGGGCCCAGATGAATATTTGTATTTCAACTGTAGCAACAAAGTGCATTATTGATGATTGACCTTTACCCTCATGTAGTGTAGTCTTGTGACATTGAATGAAAGAAATGAAGAAACTGCCGCTTGGCTCGATTTGTATCGGTGAAAGAAAGCAAACAGAGTGGTTTGTCAGGTTGCTAAAAATGTCAAAATATAGTCCTGGGACAATTTCTAGCACAAAGGTTTTATGTTTTGTTTTTTTCTTTTGTTTTGTTTTTTAAATAATGTGTGGGTGGTTGGTTGTTCTTTGAAAAAACACACCTTTGAAAGAAAATTGAATTCCAGTAATGCCTATATCAGATTAATAATAGGAAGTAAAGTGTTTGCCTTTATTTAAAGTTGTTTATTAGTCAAGTATTTGTTGGTGACATGTTCGAACATTAAACCTTTAGAGAAGTTCACAATTTTACAGAAAATAATGTTAATTTATATAAGTACTATGTAGCCGATAATGTGTTATTAAAAAATATAAAAGGTATCTCCCTATTCACACTTTCGTTATGTTACAGTTTTAGTGATCATTCAAACTACTTTTAATTTCTACATCTAAGTTACACAGTATAACAGAACTACATTTCAAAAGTAGGATGTAAAATATTTCAGTATAATTTCTTTGTTACTTGTCTATTGTTTCTGGCTTTGCAGGTAAATCAAATATTTCTTCAAGTAGTACCCATAAGTGAAATACCCTTTTTTGTAGACTTCATCATTCATACTATGGTTAAATGAGCACAAATATATGCAGTTGTTGCCCCTGCTATTGTTTATCCTAAAAGCATTGCTTTCTGATAGTTAATGTATTTCAAATTATTGTTGTAATATTTTTGTTGTTTAAGTTATAACCTGCCATTATGTTATTCTATAACTTTACAATCTAGTTTCCTAATGGAGATGTGAGTTTCTTAATTCAAATAATTAAATAGAAATTTAGAACTGGAAGGAGGTGTAGAAATCATGAAGTTCTTTTCTCTCATTTTATAGATAAGGGAACTAAGGTATCATGATCTAGTAACCAGCCCAAAGTCATATTGTTAATTACTAGGAATTTACTCACATCCATTCATTTTCTTCACTCTCACTCTGAGATTTACCTACCAACATAAAATATTTGTATGTGCGTGGTAACGTGATTTTGAAAGTTTGCTTTTTATATCTCTTCAAATAGAACATAATTCAGCTTATGGAATTTGATTTATTGTAAGAAAAATATTATTAGATAAAGATCAATTTTACTGAGGTAGATTATTGATAATAAAACAAGACTAAAATACCCAGCAGGCACACCTGGATTATTCATTTAAATTCAGTGCTTAAGTTCACCTGCTTCAGATCATGTGTGTATATACTAGCTATATACTAAAGTTTAAAACCTCACTTAATTGTAAGCTTTGCTAATGTTTTTAACAAACAGAGTTATTGAATAGTATAAGCTAGCTTTAGTTTCATTTTAAAAGATGGTCAATATAAAAATGTAAATTATATAATTGTGTGAAAATATTTGAGTTAAACTATTTTTAAATAAATTATGATATCAGGTTTGTTAGGTAAAAAATTTGTAGTTTTAATTCAGCTTTTTAATGATATTTTTAATACATATACAAATGTCCATTTAAAGTTTTCTTTAGAATGATTAAAATATATGTAGTTTTATATTTACAAATTATTTAAATAGAAATATTATTTGGTCAAGAATAGTAATCATATGTTTTTAAATAATATGTATGATGATAGTTTAGATATCTGTACTTAGAGATTGCTTTAAAATAGGATTATTTTTCATATTAATGTAAATATCTGTCCTGGCAATCAAATAATAATACTCAGCAGTAATGCTTGTTCTCTGCATATTGCGAACTAATTAGAACTTTGCTCATAAAGCATTTTTGTTTCAGAATTTCTGAATACAGTTGTGTTATACCCAGCCTTCTCCTCATGATCTAGATACAACAATTTGTTATATATAGGTTAAACTTGGATTAATATTGGTTTACAAGTACTACTTACAGCCCATTATTTTAGAGCTCTGCTTTTAAGGTATGTCAATTGCTACAGTTAATTAAAGTGCTACATATGCTGCTGTCTAAGCCAATTTAAAGAATGGGCATGTATTTCCAGTTATGTGAGCTACTGAATGATTGTACCTTAACATGAGATCTGTCCCTGTAAGCCAGTAATGTCCTATAATTCAGATAGATTAGTGGTTTATATTCCTTTCTCCTTCCCCAGACATCCCATCTTTTTGCTTATTTTTAGAATGACAGAATTCTAAGTGTATATAACTGATTTCTGCACTTAGAATAATGTTTTACAAATAGTATACCCTCAATGAGTGTTTGAAAAATGACTTTGTTATTTATTAATGTACTAAATTTGTGGATTTTCTTTTACTTTTACCTTAGCTTATTATTTAACTTTTCATGTGATAATCTTGTCTCTCCCTGCTGATTTTAGGCAGCTACCTAAGGGTAGGAAGAATATTTATTTATTTTTTTGTAGATGGGCAATACTCAAATTGTATTTACTAATGTGTATACAATAGATGGGTAAGTGGGTGTTCAGTTGATTTCATTTTCAGTAAACTTTAAGCCCTGCTACCTGAAGTCTTAGTTTCATGCCTGAAGAAAACATTTGTTATAAATTCTATGAATCAGATATTTAGGGAATAGTGTGCAAATAAATTAATGTGTATAACTTTTTCTTCTTTAGGCTTATTTTTTATTAGGACTTAGTGGATCTTGTACAAATTTTATATTTATTATACATCTGACAGTAATGTATAACAATGTATAATATAATAATGACAGTACTAGAAATATTAAAAAGAAAAATTATCCATAACCCCATCATTTTAATAAATTGACTGATTTTAGCTTAGCATTTACCTTTTTTATTTTGAATATATGTATGTTGTATAATTTTGTCAGGTTGTCATTCCTTGTTTGCATTTAGAGTAGATTACATTTATAATTAGTGTTATTACATTTCTTATTTTAAAATGTGCATTATACCTCTGTCATTATGAGGCTTCAATAGAAATGCTTTTAGAGCTGATAACTTTCGCATAAGTACAAAAAAGTTCTACTCACTGAACTGCTTCCCAGGTGTGAGCTGTGAGGGGGGCCTCCATTCTTGCTGCAGTAACTCTCGCTTTGAGATTGGCTCTAACAATAGCTTGACCTAGTGAAAATCTATAGGGTTTCATTATAATACAAAACCCATCATTCACTTGGGCTTTTGGAATGGTCTTGTTGATTCATGGACAGTTATGGTGACTAGATTCAGAGTTCAGTTTAGAAGTAGATTTCAATTAATACGTGTCCACAAAAAGATCATATAAAATGAAAGTAATGGCTCGGGTGTGTGTGTAAGGTAAAAGTGAATTAAAATTGAACGGAGCTACCTGAGATTGCTCAATTTAATTTGGTACAAAAGTCTTATTACCTTTCCAGAGATTGAAAAGAATAATTCTAAACTGGTAGTGACATTTTGTAAATACGATCCACTAAAGAAAGAAGAGAGAAATAGAAATGACTAAATTTCTTTATTCTCCAATGCAAAAAAATATGAGTAGTTGCCAAACATATGTGTTGTGAAGGAAGAAGAATGGGAGGAAAAAGAATCTACTTATGTCAGAGGAACTGTCTCCAGAGTTAAGCCCTGGATCTGAAGTCTTGCTTACTCTGAATTTCTACAGTATCATCAAGTAGTCCCAGAATGTCCAAATCATATGCCACCAGTATTTCTTATCCTCAGCCTGACTTCTAATTTTCAACCCTTGTTTTATTCTTTCTTTACAAGTTGCTGTTATTAGCAATTTATGAATAAAGTGGAGATCTGAGAACTGGCGTCAAATCCATCCTTTCTTAAACCTTCTTCTTGAGAGGACTGTTTCTAAGTAACCCACCGCATTTTTCCCTATACATCTTTATTTTTCTGTACCTCACCCCACTTTGGTGGACCTAATTAGTGAAAATCTGCTCAAAAGTCAGTCACAGTATGGTTTAAATCTTATTACCAGTTTTTACTACCTTCTCTTTAAATCAAACAGGTGTTGCAAGAAACTCAATTGCTGTAATTAGCATTTCTTGTTAACTAGATAAAGTAGTTTTAGTTTTCAGAAGTGATTTTATAAAAATTATTAAAAGACAGTTTAGATTTACATCTCTCACTGACTCTTCATATGTGTTCATATAATAAGAAAACTTTTCTTCCAAGTGGATATTATTTTTTAAACATCATACACCAGAAAAGTAAAAACACTATAAATGACTATTTGTTAGGCTAGATTTGGGTGCTTATTTTTGGATACCCTAAACATGAGTAACTCTGATTTTACAATATAGCTACTTTTTACTTTTTTTTTAAAGTAATTTGTAAAAGTTTCTGCATATTTAAAAATTAAAGAAAATAATCATGATTGCTTTAGCATAGTTGATATTAAATCTTCTTTAAATAAACTTTTTACCATGTCACCAAAAGTAAAATACTAAATAGATAAGTTCACAAAGCCTATTTTAGATATAAAGATACATAGCGTTTTTCCTAGTTTCTAAGTTAGATAAACTGCACTTCTGCCTACTTAAATGCATTTATTGTTTGTGAGCCTAAAACATGTATAAACCTTTTCTTATACCACATGTATATTTAAATAAGCAACACTTTATATCTTCTCCATATGAAGTGAAATATTTCCTTAACACTAACACAACACAAGTCAGTTCTCAGCCAAAGCAAATAGAATGAATGCTTTGTTAATCATCCGTAACTAACGTGTGTATACACAGAAAAAAAAATCAAATCTGTTTTTGACAAGAACCTTTTGATGGAATTAACAAAAAAAAAAAAAAAGGAAGAAGAAAGAAGAAACTTTTAACACAGGTCTAATGTGTTAATTTATGAGTTTAAAAACTTATGTTTAGTTTTTTTTTCTTTTTTCAGTGCAGGCACTTGTTAACAAATCAAATAGTATGGAAGAACTTTTAATGAAAATCAACATTCTTCTGCCCTTCCCTTCCTACTTCCAACTCATTCCCTTGCAGTTCTTTCTTTTAACTGCTCTAGATTCTAGTTATTCTGGTGGTTCTCCCCATGGTTCTAGTTCTATATGATATATTTGTACTCTATTTCATGATTTATTAACTTCAAACAACATTTGCTGAATCTCCAATTCAAATTGCACGTGCCTGGTTAGCAGCATTTTAGAAATGCAAATAGTTATTTCCTGACGATTTCTTCAGTTCACTTCCTTTCTCGATAAAGTTCCTCAAGGGATTAGTATACTTCTGTCATTGTGCTTACCATTGTTCCTGTCATTGTGCTTACCATTGTTCCCACCACTTCCAAAACTGCCTCACCCGCAAGCCCACCTTCACCTGCTCTCTGATTCTTTTCTACTTTTTTCCTTGTTAAAACCTATTCTGTACCCCTTTTTGGTGTTAAAGTTTGAATAAACCATATATTTGAATTAGGGAATTTTATACTTTTCCTTTTTAAGATATGCAAAATTCGTTTAAAAATACCCGTATTACCCTAAGATAATTAAAACTGTCTTTTAATTTTTTTCCCTGTGGGTCAGTGGCCCTTGTAAGAAGTAAGTTTCCTTTCCTTCCATAGTAGATAGTAGCTGAGCATAAGGATTTTGATCTTAAAAAAACAGAAAGAGCAGGCATAGTATAAATTTGACTTGATGGATTTTATGCTCTGAGAGTTTAGCATTCTTCTCAAAGACTCTTAAAATAATGTAAAGACAAATAATAAATTCTGAAATGTTAGTCTTTTTTACTCTTCTGTTCCTTCTTGGCTCAGATGGACCTTTCTACTATTTTCCCCAACAAAACCCTTCAATATGGTTCATCTTCACTTTCCATCGTTTCCTTGGAGATAATTCCAATTTAAAGTGGTAATCAGGATAAAAATGGAGCTTGGTATTTAATTTAGGACTTTACTTTTAATAGACTGTATCGAAAGATTAAAGTTTGTATCTAGAGATTCTAGAACTAAGTTTAGTCCTTTTCGAACAGTTTGACTCTGCTTGGAAATATGTATCAAACTGTGTGACCTTGCCTACATCTTCCTTCTCAGCATCATATGAATTACCTTTGTTAATTTCCGTTGCTCTAAGAAAGTCAATTGTAGCTCTATAGTTAAGCCAGAATTCCTGCTTTCAAAATAGGGATATTAGATTGTGGATCAAGACTACTAGGTTATCATTGAATTGGTTTTTCGGTCTCCATAAAAGCTGTACATAGAAATACATTCTAGGATGTGATATGCTTTGCTTTCTTAGGTAGCCTAACTGTACTCTGAGAATCTGACATCTCCTTTCTTAGTTTATATGTCAATAGAATTTACTCTTATTCTGCCTAATCAAGTATCAAAGAATAAACATGGTTATGTTTCTTTCCTGATTCAGCCTCTGTACTAGTTAAACTTTTCCCTTTACAAAATATATAATAATATGTATTGATAACTTTTGTTTTTACTTTATCAGGTAATATTTATAAAAATATTTTTATGGCATTGTACTATTTTCTAAGGAATCAGTATATTTTCTGGTTTTAAATGAAATAAAATTTTTGTTTTTTATATTTCTATGTCTTTAGGCTATAATTATATGATTAACATTTTAAACAAGAAAGAACTGATCAAATCTATTAAAAATATTGGGACTTTGCTATTGAAATGTCATGACCATAGGAAATTTTCTTTCCCT
>NW_006434709.1:7672038-7730172 GCF_000325575.1 Pteropus alecto | reverse complement strand
GAGAATTTTTTTTTCTTTTAAAATAAGACAATGGAACTACTTCAAAAACAGCAAAATAAGAATTGTTTCATGAAATGTTAAGCCTACACCTATTTCATGTCTTACAAATTTGAAGTTAATTTTTGAAAATACAGAAGGCAGTAAAAGTCATACAAATAAACATGAAATTTGAATTCTGACACTGAAGCTACCTATCCCATTTCAATGAAGTGAAAAGCTATGTCCAGTTTTAAGTGAACGATAGTAGGATTTGGGGAAACAGAAAAATAAATGTTAAATACGTTTCATTTTTAAAATGTAATGTCTTAGATGACATCATTTTTTTCAAAAAGTTTTGCATAAATTTGAATTTTATTCTTATTTGTTGAATTTTACTAGGTTTTCAACAGGAAAGTAAAAAATTCCCACTTTTTCATTATTAGTTTTTAAAACAATATTTTATTTAAAAAGCAATAGATTGCTGAAGTTGTTTTAAAAAAACTAATAGAGTAAAAATAATTATTTTTGTTCTCCCTCATTTCCTTAGAGAACTTACTGACTTACTGTTAAGTTTCCATATGTATATCTCCAGAAATGCACATATCACCTTTTAATACACAGTAAGAACAGAATAATAATATTTTGTATCATGCTCTTTTCAACCCTGAACATTGATAGTTTTTAAGTATATAAGATATACACTGTAAAGTTTTAACTATATCATTATTTTCCCCACATAAAACTTAAAATTTTCGTTGTTAGGGTTTTTAAATGTAAAGTTTTAATTACAAATGAATTATGGCTTATTCAGAGTTCTAATAAAGTTTAATACTTTTAATTCTATAATATATACCATTTACAAAGCACTTCCATATATTTCATGTTACTCGATCCTCTTGAAAACTGTGTAAATAAAATCTAAGGATTGTGTGGTTTGTTACGGGTTTATCTAAGTTCAAATTTTTATCTTTCTTAAACACCTCTTTTCATGACTTCTGACTTTTTCCTAATTTTTAAGAACAGGCAGAGGCAAATCTTTTCCTTTGTCTTTTAAATTCTCCCCCCTTCTTGGTCGTTCTCTCTAACACACACACACACACACACACACACACACACTTTTTAAAAAACCTAATGAATAGAAGTGCACTGGTTTTATCTTCCCTAGCTCCTATGAAACTTTTGAGCCCTGTGAAAGGACCCTATTCTCTTCTTAAAAAGAGACATTTAGGAAAATCTAACTAATCATTCATTCTTTGTTCTATGCAAGAACATATTCTGACTGTTAAAATATGAACATGTAAACATCATATACAAATTTCTGTTTGTTTTTAAAAGACGTGTTCAAATACTGCTTAAAATTCTTCTGACTCTTAGCTATGCATGACTTTTGTGTCAGATCACTTTGCGTGCAGTAACCTGGTGGTAGTTGTTGTTGCTTGTGCTATAATTTGAGCACCAATAGCGTGCTGGGCACCATACCAGACACATCCCAGCCCTCCAGGCACAATTTGATTGGCAGAAAGCTATTCCCATAGAATGGTAATAATTGCATAAAAGCAAAAGGAACTGAATTGAAAATTTTGTCAATAGTTAACCTGAAATAATCCTTGTTAGATGATGTTCTCCAAGTACAAGTCTAAGACTTTCGTTTTGTGTAAGTACCGCGCGCACTAACCGATTGTGCCACTGGAGCTCAAAGACTTTAGTTTCAAAGATAGTACGTTTTAAGGTACTTACCTTTGCTGATATGTTAATGAATAAACAAAAATATGCCAGCCAAGTGTGCTATTATTGTATATGAAAGGCCAACCAGTTAATTTTACTTAACACAACTCCTTTTGCTTGATAAGCAAATCTCTTTTGCTTTTTTAATACTGGTTGGAGGATTCCTACACATGAACATCTACCTTAAAAAAAAAAAAAACTGCAAATGAAAACAGTGGTAGAACTGATGATCCGATTTAAACTCTTAAAGGTATGTCTTGATAAACTTATAGCAAGTTTAAACTTCCTAGGCCTAAGTTTCCTTTGTCATCTATAAACAAAGGTTATACCACCAGCCTTACCTATTTTTAGCAAGGTGTTAATGAAGATCAAATAGATAATGGTCTCAAATTAGGTCACTAAACAAATGATGAAAATGGTCATTAACTTTTAATAAATATCTGTGAAAATCTCACCTTTTTTTTTCTCTGCAAAGTGCTAGGTACTGCCAGTTGTCTGCCTCTTCAGAAGCCTTTTGATATAGTGGTTGTAGTGGTTAAGACTGTGGGGTTTGAACATTTCTAGCTGTGTGGTTCTGGGAAAGTTGGTGAACCTCTGTACCTCAGTTTACTTATCTGTAAAATGAGAGTAATAATAATATGCCTTTTTCATAGAAGCGTTGTGCATTAACACGTGCTGAGAACAGTAATCAACACATGATAAGCTGTCATAGTTAATCTTGTTATAGATTTGACTTAACTAGTGGCTAGAGTTATAGAAATCCAAGATGTAAGAAATGTTTAATGATTTCCACTATAGGAAAAGGCCCTGAGTGATACATTATTATCACATGGTCTCACTAGTCTTTTCCACATGTGAGAAATAGTCTTCAAGCTTTTATATTCAATAGTCTAAAAAAACTCTATATGTGATTAGGATTGGTAAGGTTATACAATTCTTATAGAGAGCTGTGTAGTAGATATATCACACAAACCATGTGTTAACCATAATTGCTTATTGAAAAAGTTGCCTGTAACCAGATATTTACCAAAAATGGTAATAATTTGAGGTGTTGAATTTTGTGTTTCACAATATTTGCTGATTTTTAGCCAAAAACATTAGTTGATCTTTATATTACCTCTTTTTTTTGAACTATGTTTAATGACTGTCTTAACTGTATATGATTCCTCAGCTTTAGATTTTAATAGTTAATTATGACTTTTCAACTTCAGAAAGTTTAAGATATTTTTATCACCCTGGAGCTGAAAAGCACTTTAAGAAATCACCTGCCTACCTTTCTGCTCTTAGGCAAGGCTGTACCTAAAACATCACAGAAAGCTATGGTAATTATTTATATGATTTTTTTAAAATCTAAAGACAGAAGATCCTATAACTTGCCCTGAAGCAAGCTCAATGTTACAAAAATATTTAAGTATTTAATTATACTGGAAGCTATGAAGTTGGGACATCGATATGAGGATCTAGATACCTCTTTATCTCCACTTTTCATTCTTTTAGTTACCAGTGGGGGGAAAACAATTTTTTAAAAAACACTTAATCCACTTGGTTCAAAAGCAAGTAAATGTTTGTTGAAATTGTGTTCTATGGCACTAGAACCTGGAAGTGCAAGAAAAGAAATATGTATTCATTCTAACAATGATATTTTACCCATATCCTTCAAGTAGGTTTGTAGTTGACTATATGAGCCACTAAAATAACTACCTAGAGAAAGAGAAGCAGCTTTCTCTATGGCCACCATGTCTCCTTTAGAAACCACCACATTAAATTCAGGCATTACATCCACCACATTAAAAGTTCTTATGTAGAATACAAAGGTGCTGTTTCATTAGATAAAGGTGGAAACATGCTATCCATAACTTAGAAAACCTCAAGTATTCAGTAGTTTTTATGCCAGTTATGTGCATCCCATAATTGGACCTTTCATCTAGTCTTCGCTTCTTTGCACAAACTGAATGTTCCTTGTCCTTTTTGTAGTGATGGCAGTGATGATGTTTGAATTTTGAAGCCATATGAATGATACTTTAACCCTAGATTGTCCTCATATTCTGATGTCCCTGAAAAATCTCATTTACCTCATGTTTTTAAAATGGTATTATATGTCTCTGGTGATAGATAACCCAACTTTCTTATCTCTTTTCTTTAATGCTATTTGTAATGCCAAATCTATAGCGACTCTTTAAAGAATATTAATATCAGAAAAAAAATTTTTAATGTGAGGATGGTGATTTTTAGCTGTATAATATATAAAAAATCGAAGATTGTTTCCTATGATTTTCTGGTTAAGAAATTTTAACGACCATTGAATTGTGTTTTATATTTGATAATTGTACAAAGACTATATAAACTGTATCACTGAAAAAAAATCTGATATAGTCGTTGTAAAGTGACCTAAACCAAGTTGATCATTTGTAAATCTTAGGGTGTTTTGTTTTTGTTGTTTTGGTAGATAATGGTGGCCACTGAAACATTTAGTGTTTCTTTGCAACTATAACGTTTCTTTAGTACTATAAAGAAATGACCACATTCTGCCTCACAGAGGTAGTTTTTAAATAAACATTCATTAGCATGCAGAACCAAGTTTATAACAACCTCTTCTGTAAGGTTCATGAAGGAAGCTTTGAGCTCTTCATTTAGGCATTCCAACCATCACCTTACATGAAAGGTTCAGTAAAACTAGATACACAACATTCAAAGAGCAAGATTTAGTTATCTTTCTAGTCAGCAACAGGGAACCAGAAATGCTGCCAAACCGACAGCTTGATACAGGACTTTTAAAGGATCAACTCTAGGCACCATCTCTAAAGGTAAAGGCTATATAGTCTTTGCCGGATTTTTATACTCTATTTATTCAAGGGTAGAAAATAACTATAACAATTTCTATAATTTACAAGTCCTTAATATTTAATTTTAGTAATGAAAGCCCATTTTTTAAAATTTTATTTTTAAAGCCCATTCTTAACATTCATCTTGTTAATCACAAGCTATTCATTGTAGCAATAAACTCCGTTTGATATTCATTATGCTAATTAACAATGTCTCAAGTTTTGATCACATTGTGGAGAAGGGATGTGCTTGTGGTTACTTGCCCCTGGAGTGTAGCTGTCTGATACAGTGCTCCCTCCATGTGGTTTGTCAGGACGATTGACTGCCCCTGAAGTTTAACTAACTGACACATTGGTATCTTTCAACATCATCTATACTGAAGTGTTCTAAGTATGTTACAGACGTCATAATAGGAGTGTTGTTAAATATTTAAAATGGAGGAAATATAATACTTATCATTTTTCAGCATGTTTTTAAATTTTTTAAAATGTTATCAAAATACATTTGATAACTTAAAAATACATGTGATCAGTTTACTTATTCACTGTTCTTTTCTTCATTAGAGATTTGAGATCTGGCTTTTAATTTTTTTCATACAACTCAGTAAATTTATTACTAAATTTAAAATCATGTTTTGCTGTCTGTTATTAAGTGGCATAATTTACTTAAACTAAAATTTATCGTTTATAGCCCTTTATATTTCATAGAGTTTATATATTTGTACTTCACAAGTAGTTTTGTTCATTTTCTATTTCTTGACTGGAGACCAATATCATTCATTATCTTTATAGAATAAAATTCATGTATTCATTCAACAATTACTAAGCACCTGCTGTGGGCAGGGAATTATACTAAACTCCAATAGAATTTTCTAACTTTAGTATGCATTAGAATCATCTTGGTAGCTTGTTAAATCTCAAGTGAGATCCAGGACTCTGCATTTTAACATATATCCCAGGTGCTGCTGATAAAAGTGGTCCCAGTCTATACTCTGAGGAACATAACCTAAGCGATAACTAATAAACCAGACTAACCATCTGCCTTGAAGAGGATCAGTCTAGTGGAGACAAACAAGGAAACAGAACTAATAATTGATACCATACGGGGTCAAGTGCAGGGAATTCTAACTTTGGCTGAGGAACTAGGAGAGGCTTCTCAGAATATTTGATTTCTTAATTCAGTGGGTGGAATGCGGGCCACATTTGCCTCCTAGGGAACATTTGGCAATGTCTGGAGATTTTTGATTGTCATGATTTTGTGGGGGAAGGGTAAAGGTGTGCCATTGGCATCTAGTGAGTAGAGGCGCTAAGGATGTTGCTAAACACCCTGCGATGCATAGGAAAGTCCCCCCAAAACAAATAATTATTTGCTCCAAAATGTCAGTAGTTCTGTGCTTGAGAAATCCTGCTTTCATTCAGTTATTTTTCCCCCTTTCTCCTTAATGTCTGTTGCTCTTCTCTCCATATAGTTTGTAGAAATTGCACAAGTATTAAATAAGAATAGATGATATTAAATATGAATAGATGATTATTGTCAAAGATTCAAACAGTGAATAACTGTATAAAGTAAAAATAGAAGGTTCATACATAATTCTTCTAGACTTTTTTTTTCATGAAATTACATAAACATACACATTTTGAGATTGTTAGGTTTCTGTTTTGTTCTTAAATGGGATCATACTTCACATATTATTTTGTGACTTGCTTTTCTCACTTTACTATGTGCAGTTGCTGCATAGTTTTCCATATTACAGATGGATGTACCATACTGTTTTAACCATTCTTCTGATGATGGATATTAAGGTAGTTTTCAGTTTGCTTGATGGTGTTAAAACTAGCACTGCTTGAGATTTATACACACATGCACAGTAGATTCCCAGATTCTGGGATAGATTCCCAGAAGTAGAATTGTTGAGTCAAAGGGGATATTTATTTCATTTTATAACGGGCTGTAACTGTTTATATTCCCACCAACAGTGATTGAAATGCCTGTTTTCCAGACCCTCACCAACATTGCATATTACTAGACTTTTTAATTTTTGTCATTCTGATGAGTAAAAATATTGTCTCATTATCATTTTCATTTCCCTGATAACTAATGACGTTGAGCATCTTGTTACATGTTTATTTGTCACTTATGTTTTTCTGTCAATTGCCCAAGGATACTCATTGCCAATTTTCAATTGAAATTATTTTTCTTATTCATTTGTAGATCTTTATGTATTCTATATATTGGTTTTTACATATCTTACAGATGTTTTCTCCCTACCTGTCACTTTGTTTTAATTATTGTTGCAAATGGTGTCTTTCATCACATAGTAAGCCTTTAGTATTTATGTGTTCAAATTTGTGTCTTTTCTTTTATGCAGGATAGTGTAGTAGTTAAGTATACAAATGGCAGAGCCAGATTGTGTTCAAATTTTATTTCATCTGCTTACTAGCTATGACAAGTTACTTAATCTTTTTGTGCCTCAATTTTCTATCTTTAAAATGGTGTAGTGAGAATGTCTACCTCACAGGATTGTTAGGAAAAACAAATGAGATATTACAGTAAAGCCCTTGTAATGCCTGGCACAGAGTAAGTACTCTATAAAAAGTAACTTCTTTGTTATTTCTTCTGGTTTTGTGCCTTATTTAGGAAAGTCTTCTGTGCCTTAAAATTATAAAGATTTCTCACCAAAGAAAAATTAACAACATACATTTGGTAGAATATTATCAGAGCATTGGATGTAGTTGGAGGAGGGACTGTTGATTTTCCTTCATATATAGAATCACAGGCAGTATCCCAAAGAGCTTTGCTCTGTTAAAGAGTTTTAACTTTATCTTGGAAGCAGAGAAAAGTCATCGACAAATTATAAGTATATGAAATAGTTGTATAAAGATTCCCACACTTTTCAAATCATTATGGAAGAAGAAGATTGTAGAGTGAATAGTCTTGGTACTATTTGGGAGGGGAAAAAATTAGCTCCTCACCACACTACAAAAGGAATTCCAAATGGCTTAAACAATTAATTTAAAGCAATAAAATAATAATGAAGACTAAAAGAAATTAGAAGTGTTTATTTATTAAACAATTGGATAATGAACTTTCTAAACTTCTAAGCAGTGGGGAAGAAATCATAGAGGAAAATATACATAGATTTGTCTACATAAAAATCAAAACTAATATGTAGATATTTTAAAATCATATTAAGACTCATTGTTATCTAAGGAACACCTGTTTGTTGGGAGCGTATATTAGTATAACTTCTAGAGGACAAATGGCAGTCATATAAAAAGTTTTTAAAACATATATGCCTTTGATCTAGTTATTCAACAGAAATGTAGTGAAATCTTTAATTATGAATGTGAAAAATTAACTGAGAATTTTTACCTAGTTATTGCTTATAATATGAAAAATTAGAAACAACTTCAATATCTAAAATTGTAGTTAAATTATATCCATACAATAAAATCTTTGTAGCCATTATAAATGGCATTGTAGTAAAATATGTATTGATATAGAAGTATAGTATGTTCATCATATTTTAATGAAAAATGGTTTACAAGAGTATTTACAGTGTATGATCCAATTCTTCTTAAAATGAATATATAAAAATTAGAAAAACAAATAACAAAAATGCTTAGCTTTAGTAGAGGGATTATGTATAATTTTCATGTGCTTTATGACTTCTTTGAATTTCCTATTTTTTCACAATGAACCTACATTATTTGTGTAATAAGGAAAATATAAGGTTTTTAAATTAAGAGATTAAAAGACAAAGCAAGAAAATATTAAATATGTTAGCAACAAAAGGCTAATATTTCCAGTATTTAAAGAGCTCCAGAAATCTTTTTTTAAGACTAAGGTCTAAATAGATAAATGAACAAAAGGCACAACTAATTTTCAAAGGAGAAAATATAGATAGAGAATAAATATGGAAATATATTCGAGGTCATGAGTTATCAAAGACACGCAAATTAAATCAGTGAGATACAAGTTTTCTCTTAACAGCTTAGCAAATATTTAAAAATATATAGTAGCGATGTTGTGGGTGTGGTGAATGAGACTAGCGCTGTTGTACACTATACTTTAAAACTTGGGATGATTTCTTTGGAAAGCATCAGAACACTTTACTCAAAATTTCACTTCTAGGCATCTGTCCTAAGCAGTAGTCAGAAAAGCCAAAAATACTTTGGGCATAAAGATGTTCATTGTAGCATCATTTCTAAGTGACATATGTGAAGTGACTTAAATGTTCTTTGATAGGGAATAGTTATGTAAATTTGTGGTGTAACCATATTTCAGAATGATATGCAACTTCTAAAAATTAGGTTTACAAAGTTATAATGTTAAGTTTTAAAAACATAAGGTTTTAGAAATAGTATCATCTCAACTATTTTAAACTAGAGAAAATGTCAAAATATTAGCAGTGGTTTCAGCTAGTGGGTAAAGTTTTGAGTGGTTCTTTTTTGTACTACTTTGTGTATTTATAATTTTGTAGAGCGAATTTTCTCATATAATCAGAAAAATAAAGATATAGGATTTAAGAAAAAAAGATTATCACCCCCATAGAATTATAGAATATGAAATCTGGGTGTGTGTGAGACAAGAGAAAAGGCCAAGAGTCCAGAGGCTATAGCATTGATCTGTTCATAGACGATGATGCTTCAATTTAGGAAAAAGTGGTATTGGAGTTGGAGGGATGTGGGCCAGATTCTGGAGAGATTTAGCAGTTAGAGGTAACTGGATTTGGTGAGTCTAGGAATTGGGAGGCTTGCTTGATGGATGGTGGTACGATTCACTGAGTTGATAACTAAGGGGAGAAACAGCTTAAGGGAGAGGGAGATGAGTTAAGTTTGATGATGTAGAGTTTGTGATAAGGGTAAAGTAGTTCTGTCTAGTTATGAAGATTTGGGAGTCATTATCAGCACACATATTCAAGTCCTGGCCTTAAACTAGTAATGCTCAGGTACTAGGCCTTTAACAGATGATCCTATTCCCTTTAGAACACCTACTAAAAACTAATTAAAGATTCTGATAGTATAGTTTCTGGTTAAGGTTAAAAAAAAAAAACATGTAATATGAGTAAACTTTTAGTGGCTTTCTTTAGGATTACTGGACAAAGGGTTGCTTTGCTATAACTTCCCTGTAGCAACTTGGTAGTAGACTTGACTTGGGGGTCGCTTTAATAATTTTTTTTTGGTAATTTGGGCAACCTACAACTCATTTAGACTTTTGACTTGAATACTTTAACTTGTATTTTTGTGTATATCTGGAGTTTCCCTCTATTTGAGAAGATTGAGGTTTTTTATTTGGATTTGTTTGAGGGATGTTAAGATTGTATTCTAAAGTCAATATATTCTTAAAAATGTTTTTGAATATCTATCTAAACAGTTTTTTAATGTTGATTCTTTACATTTACATTTGTGCTACCAGACTCTTCCATCCGACCATCTAAGTTGGTTATTTTAGCTGATATGGTTTCTAATTAAATCTTTGTGGTTGAGAGAGCTCCCCGCGGCATGTCTGCTTTTGCATTTAATTGCTCCATGGACTTCAAATTAAATTCTATAGTATTCCATTTTGGTCTGCTGATGAAGCAAAGATCTTTTAAGCATGGCCTGAGAAATGTGGTTATTGTGATAGCTCAAAGGACTAGCATCACAATTTTGAAAAAGTTAGGATGATTTGACTTCTAGATTGACTTTTTATCCTTTGAAAATAAAGTTTAAAGTGTTATCACAGAGTTAAATGAGAGAATGCCAGATATTTAATAGGCTCATAATAAGTATTTAGGAATAAATAAAACAAAATTGTTGGTATTGATATTGTAGTGCATCAGGTTATTTTGTTTTAGAAAAACAAATTCTTGGGACTTGTTAGGTTGAATTTGAATGAAAAGTACCAGGAGACAAATGTGATAACTCTCTGTTGGGGATGGTATAAAGTGTTTTTGTATTGGGGTCACAGGTTGGATTAAGAAACTTCTAAGGTCCCTTCTGACTCCACGTTATCTCATTTGACCATTTTGGTTCTTGAGTCAGTAGAGAAAATGGATCTTTTCACAATATTTGGGTATGTTCTTTACTGTTAAATAATTCACATAGTCATAAGACAGAAGGCAAGATCTAATAACTAAGACTTTTAAGCATTAGTCTGTGCACATGTCTTTAGAGTGTTGTTCAAAATTCTGTCTGCCTGTCACTTCATTTCTTGGCGCCCTGATTCAGTTGTACAGAATCAGAATTTAGAGTTCTAATGGACAAGAATGAACAGAATTAGGCATTATACTGTGAGGGTCTAGAAGGGTGTGTGCTGTGAGCATTGATTTATCATCTGTTATTGACTGCCTACTTAAGGTGATGATGTTGTGACATGACATTAAAACAGACAAAATAAGAGAATGGTATGGTTATATTGATGATCATAGGTTCATATCTAGAAAATTCCAATAAAATCTCAAATAATCCTAATAAATCACTAAGAATTACTAAATTGAAAAGTTTAGGTCAGTGTGAGACAAATGGACTTTTATTGTGATGGCTGTTTCTTTATCAAAATGCTTAGTTCTGTTTTTGTAAAATTCAAGTGAAGAATTCTGCTTCTGGCAAGACTCGATAGCATGAATAACTCTCCTATTGAAAAATAGCTAAAAGCTTGGGTAAAATATGACCAAATGATCTTTATAAGTGCACTCTTGAAATGACACAGATAGAATGAATCCAAAGAAGTTTTTTTGTTTGTTTGTTTGTTTGTTTTTAATTGAAAGCAGGAAATATAGAAGATGAGCATTCATCGTAGCTTTCCCACTGAATGTATCCACTAAACCATGATTTTACTCCTCTTAATAATGCTGCATGGAAATGCAGAAAAAGTCTAATACCTCCCATTTCCCCAAGATGAAAGGTCTAATAAGATCTCCTTGTTGCACAAAGCAGACACCCTAGAGCTGTACTATGAGCGTAAGGATGAAGAAGAAATAAACTCACTGCACAAAAGAAGACAATGAAGAAAATCACCTCTTCTGTTCTCAACATTAATAGGTAGAAGCGATATCACCCTTAAAAATTTATAACCAGAAGCTAGCCCTTACATGGGTTTCATTTAAGTATGTTCTTGATGTTGTAATAAAAAAATTAATTTCATTAAATTTCTGCCCCTGAATATTATTAATCTTTTTAATATTCTCTGTGACAAAATGGAAAGTATGCATAAAGCACATATACAATATTGCAAAGGACAAAGTTATTCAAGAAAAAGCACTTGTGTGATATTTCACTGTAAACTAATTACCCTTCTCCTTTGGAACACCATTTTTACTTGAAAAAATGAGTAACAGAAAAACTGATTATTCACCTTCGGCTATTTATTTGGCAAACATTTTCTTGAAATTGAACACAGTTAAACTGCTACTTTAAAGGTAAGCAACTAAAATTATTTGTTGCTAATGATAAAATTAGAACTTTCAAGTGAAAATTAGAATTCTGAAAAATTTACACTTACTACTTTAAGTTTGATAGTTACCCAGTGTTTTAAAGAGTTTTCTGGAGAAGGTAGCAGCTTAGGCTTCAGGAGGGTCATGTTCTGCAGGGCAAACAGTATGTGAAGTAGGGCTGAGGAGGGGCTGTCCTTCTAGTACCCTTGTCCACCATCACTCCTGCCTGCTTTCTGGGGAGGCCTTCACAGCACCCTCCACCATTTCCCCCAGCCCGTCTGCCTTACAGTTCTGCCCTGCCCCATGCCCCAGGAAAAATCCAGCTGCCCCAAGCGTGTAGTATCTGAAATGGTCACAGCTTATTCTGGCAAAGCCCAGTCAAGGCAGAGTCCATCCTAACTCCTGGCTCCAGGTGGGCTGGGGAAGGGGCCTGGGTGAATGGAGAACTTTTTTTTTTTTTTTTTGATTTCCATTCACTTTAAGGGGAAAAATTATGATACATTTTGTTCTAACCTATGACACCTAAACAATTTTCACATTGCTAACTGAAAAATTAAAATCAGTTATATAAGCAATAGACAACAATATTTGAAAGAATATAATATGGTTTGTACATGGAAATATAATAAAGATTTATTTAAAGTATAAAGAGTATTTTAATGGTAGTGATATAAGCAAATGTATTTTTTTTTCGGTATTGTATAATGAAATGTGTCAAGATTTAGGATATCTGCATAATTCAAAGAATCAGTATTTTCCAAATGACTAAGGTGTACATTACAAGATCATGTATTAGTAAAAAATTCATTCAACATGCATGATAGAGCAATGGAGTTTAATTTTAACAGAGTTTGAAAAGTTTATTGATATGATTTCAGATTCCACATTATTTTTAACCTTTAAGGAACTACCACTTGTAGAGTTTTAGTATATATCAAAGAAGACCCAAAATTATCTGAAAAGGTCATTAAAACACTCTTATCTTTTCCACCTGCACAGCTGTATGAGGCTGATTTTTCTTCATATACTTCAACCAACCAGCATATCACACAGACTGAATACGAGAGTGGGTACGATAATACAGCTGCCTGTTAAACCAGATATTTAAGAGATTTTAGAGAGACATAAAAACATTAAAGAAATTTGTAAAAATGTGAAGCAGTGATTTTCTTCTCATTAAAATGTTTTATATAGAGAGTGTACAGAAAGCAACAGGTCCACATGGGTTTACACATAAATTATACCAAACATTTAAGGAAGAAATTATACCAATTCTCTACAGTCTCTTCCAGAGGATAGAAACAGAGGAATGCTTACTAATGCCTTCTGTAAATTCAGTATTAATCTATATCAAAACCAAACAAAAATATTACAAGAGAAGAAAACTACAGACCAGTACTTCTCATAAACACAGAGGCAAAACTTCTCAACATAATATTAGCAAATTGAATCCAAGAAGTATAAAAAAGAGTTATACACTAAGACCAAATGAAATTTATCCCAGGGATGCAAGGCTGGTTTAATATATGAATCAATTAATATAATCTATCACATCAATAGGCTTAAAAAAAAATCACATGATTTTATCAATAAATGCAGATAAAACATTTGACAAAATCCAACACCCATTAATGATAAAAATGCTCAGTCAACCAGGAATAGAAGGGAACCTTCTCAACTTGATAAAGAACATCTGTAAAACCCCCATAGCTAACATACTTAATGATGAGAAACTCAAAACTTTCCCACTAAGATCAGGTACCAGACAAGGATGTTCATTCTCACCACTCCTTTTCAATGTTGTACTGGAAGTCCTTGCTGATGTAATAAGAAAAGCAAAGAAAAGAAAGGAAAAAGTATACAAATTGGAAAGGAATACATGGAAAACTGCCTTTGTTTGCATAATATATGATCATTTATAATTGACAAGAAAACTTCTGGAACTAATAAATGATTATAGCAAGGTTATAGGATACAAGGTTTCTATACAGAAGTCAGTTGCTTCCTATATACCAACAGTGAACAAGTGGAATTTGAAATTAAAAACACAATTCCATTTGTATTAGTGCGCCCAAAAAATAAATACTTAGGAGGTTTAAATCTAAAAAAATATGTACAAGATCAATATGAGGAATACTCTAAAACTCTGATAATGAAATCAAAGAACCAAGTGGAGAGAGATTCCATGTTCATGGCTAAGAAGACTCAATGTTGTCAAGATGTCAGTTTATCCCAACTTGGTTCTATAGATTCAATGCAATCTCAATCAAAATCCCAGCAAGTGATCTTATGGATATGGACAAATTGATTCTAAAGGTTATCTAGAAAAGCAAAAGACCCAGAATAGCCAACACAATAGTTAAGAAGAAAAACAATGTTGTAGGACTGATACCACCTAACATCAAACTTACTATAAAGCTACAGTATTCAAGACAGTGTGGTATTTGTGAAAGAGCAGACAATGAGATCAATGGAACAGAATAGAGAACCCAGCAATAGACCCCCATAAATATAGTTAACTTATCTTTGACAAAGGAGCAAAGGAAATACAGTGGGTCAAAGGTAGTCTCTTCAACAGATGGTGCTGGACAACTGGACATCCTCATGAAAAAAATGAGTCATGCAAAAAAATGAATCAAGAAATATTTTCCTTTACAGAAATAAAAAAAATGGACCATAGACCTAAATGTAAAATATAAAACTCCTAGATGATAACACAAGAGAAGACGCACATGACCTTGTGTGTGATCATGCCTTTTTAGCTCTAACACTAAAGGCATAATCCATAAAAGAGATAATGGATAAGGTGGACTTATCCAAAAGACAATATTAAGAGAATGAGAAGACAAGCTACAGACTTAAAGAAGAAATTTATAAGACACATTTGATAAATTTATAAGACACAAATATATAAAGAACTTAAAACTTCACAATAAGAAAGCAATTCAATTTCAAAAATGGGACAAAAACTTTAGAGCTGCCTCATCCAAGAAGATGTACAGATGGTAAATAGACATATCAAAAGATGTTCCACATATGTCATCCGGCATATGCAAATTAAAACAACAGTGAGGTATATTACACACCTATTAAAATAGTTCAGATATGGAATACTAATAGCACCCAGTGCTGGTGAGGATGTAGAGCAACAGGAACTCTTATAAATTGCTAGTGGAGATACAAATTGGCATAGCCACTCTGGAAGACACTTTGGCTGACTCTTACAAAAATAAACATACTCTTACCATATGACCTGGTAATTACAATCCTTGATGTTTACCCAGTGAAATGAAAACCCTTGTCCATGTGAAAACTTGCACAGGGATGTTTATAGCAGCTTTATTTATAATTGTCAAAAGCTTGGAAGCAACCAAGATGCCCTTTAGTAGATGAATGGATAATTGGTATATACAGATAGTGGAATATTATTCAGTGCTAAAAAGAAATGGGCTATCAAGCCATGAAATGTCATGGAGTAACCTTAAATGAATATTACTAAATGAAAGAAGCCAATCTGAAAAGGCTATATACTATACAATTCCAACTATATGACATTCTGGAGAAGGCAGAACTATGGAGTTGGTAAAAAGATCAGTGGTTGCCAGGGGTGTTGGAAGATGAATAGGTGGAGCACAGAGAATGTTTAGGGCAGTGAAATACTCTATATAGTATACAATAGATATATGTCATTATACATTTGTCCAAACCCATAGAATGTACAATACCATGAGTGAACTGTAAAGTAAACTAAGGACTTTGAGTGATTATGATGTATCAATGTAGGTAAACAATATACCATTCTGGTGAGTGATGCTGATAATGGGAGAGACTGCATGTGTTGGGGCAGGGGGCATATGGGAAATCTCTGTACCTCTCTCTCAATTTTGTTGTAAAGCTAAAAATGCCCTAGGAAAAGTCTCAAATAAGAAAGTATATCCATTATTCATAAAACTATATTATTATGTTAACATAAGTTTATTAGTTATGTTTACATGAATTAAATATTTTGTAAATTTCTTATATTTAATTTTTAATAGGGCAAGTATTGGTAGATTTAACCCATGTAAACAAATGCTCTTTGTAGTCCTCAATTAAAGCATGTGAAAGGGTCTTGAGGTAAAAACATTTGAGAACTTTTGGTCTAAACTCTCCAGGTAAAAGACAGAGATTATCAGACTGGTGATTAAAAAAATTTTTGGCTGTATGCTATTTACATGAAAGAGTCCTAAAATACAAGGAGGTTATGTCATAAGGAGGAAGAGGAACCTGTGAAAAAATCTGTGAGAAGCTTCTCAGTTCCTTTACTTACTTATTCCTTGATTTGTGTGCTTTAGAAAATGTTCCATGACCTCACATTTGAAATTTCTACTGCTTTGAATGCCCTTATTACATAGGAAATACAGAGATTTTTGTGCTATAGGTGTTTTGCATAAAAATAATCCTGTTGTAAAAGTGGACAACAGTGTATGCATACCAGTTAAGTAGTTTTTATGGACCCATGGAACATTTATGAAAATTGAATGTGAGTTAGGCCATACAGCTTGTTTCAATACATTTTTGAGAGGTTAACATTTTACAGACCACATTTTGTGACTGCAAATCAATTAAATAGTAATTAATTAACATAAAGATAAGTAGAAAAACTCCATGTAGATTTAAAAAAAGTTCTAAACCTCTTGAGTCAAAGAACTTGTAATGAAAAATTAGAAAATATTTAACTATAGAATAACCAAAATAATTCATAATAAAATATTTGACTTATAAGTTTAAGGGGAGAAACAATGGAGTCTTGTCTCTCCGCCATGATTCAGATGTCACTCCGAAAGCATTCCTTTTAAAGATCAAGAATGACACAGAGATGGCCTCCTCTACTATACCTAGTCAGAATCATCTTGAAAGTCCTAGCCAACGTAGTAGCAAGAAAAGGAATGAAAAGTTAAAGATTGGAAAAATGAAATGAATAGCTAATTTTCTAGGTGATATGATTGTCTGTATAAAAACCTTCAAAGGAAATATATATATTATTTAAATTAACACAAGGGTATATTAGGTTTCTTATATAGAAAATATGCAAATTCAGCTGCCTTTCTATATGCTAGAAACAATTCAAAAATATAAAAGTAATATGATTTATATCGACAACAAAAAATAATAAAGTACCTAGGAAGAAATCTAGCAATATATATGTAAGACCTATGTGGAGAAAATGATAAAACTTTGGCAGACATTCAAGATTTAAATAGATATGTAGAGGGAAATATCCTAATTTAGAATAAGGAGACTCAGTATTGTGAAGATGTCAGTACATTCACATTATTCTGTAGATTTAATTCAATTCCAATCACAATCCTACCTGGAGTTTTTATAGAACTTGAAAATGTTTGAAAGAGCAACAGGTCACAAATACCCAAAGACACTCCTGAAATATGAGAATAAGGAGAAAATTTGCCCTAGCAGCCACCAAAAATATGATGAAACTTTGGTAGTTAAAGTGATATTGTCTTGATGAGAGGTTAGAACAATTGTCTAGTGGTACAGACTTAGGGGGCCCAGAAACAGACCTATATATGCAGATCAGAGTTTTGGTAGGTTGACACTGCAGATAGGGGAAAGGGGGGATATATGGACTCTTTAATAAATAGTGCTGTGGCAATTATTTAAACATTATTGTTTTTAAATGAAATTGGGTCCCTATCTGAAAACTTACACAAAAATTAATTCCAGGTGGCAATCACTTTTAAATGTGAAAAGCAGAGGTATAAAAGTTTTGAATGCATTGTAGAAGAACCTTATGACCTCTGAATTGGGGAGATTTTCTTTAACAAAATGCAGAAGCACAAATCATAAAGCAAAGGTTGACTGCACATTAAAATTGAGAAATTGGGCTCATTTTGAAGAGTCCATAAAGAGTGAAAATACAAGTCCAAAACTAGAAGAAGATATTTACAACACACATAAGTGACAATGGATTTAGTGGATGCATGTATATCAAGAACCGAAAGATAAACAGCACAGTAGAAAAAGTACAGATTTCACAGAAGGGGAAACACATGGCCGATAAACTGTGAAAGGATAATTGATGCCATTAATAAGGAAAATTCAATTAAGTGTAATGAGGTAATATTTAATAATCTCAGATTCGTAAAGATGAAAAAGAAAATACCAAGTATTAGTAAATGTGGAACAATGGAAACACTTAGGGAGTATAAATGAAATACAGTCACTTTGGAAAACAATTAGACATTTCTGGTAAAGTTGAACATTTTCATATCCTATAACCAGCAATTCCCATTCTAGAACTATGTCCTAAATTATTGCACATGTTCAACAGGATATAGATAAAAGAATATTTATAGAAGCTTTTTAAATAATTCCTGCAAACATACCACATATCCATCAATGGTAAAATGGATAGGTAAATTATAGAATATTCATATAATGCAGTACTAGAAGCAATGAAATTTAATGAATTACAGCTGTACATATCAGCATAAATGAATATCAAGAACTTGATACTGAACATAATAAACAAGTCACAAAACTGTTAATGTTATTATATTTTATAAAATTTAAAAACATGCCAAACTAGACAGATACTCTTTTTTTTACTTTTTTATTGTGGTAAAATATATATAACATAAAATTTACTGTTTTAAACATTTTTAAATGTATAGTTCAGTGACATTAAGTGCACTCACAGTGTTGTATAACCATAGCCACTCTGTTTCTGGAACTTTTCCATCGCTACTGACAGAAACTTTGTACCCATTAAATAACTCTCTCTCTCCTCCCCCAATGCCTGGGAACTTTTGTTCTACTCTCAATCTGTATAACTTTGCCCATTCCTCATATAAGTGGAGTCATACAGTATCTGTCCTTTTGTGCCTGGCTTATTTCACTTAGCATAATGTCCTCAAGGTTCATCCATGATGTAGCATGTGTCAGAATTTCATTGCTTTTAAGACTGAATAATATCCCATCGTGTGGATAGACCACATCTTGTTTATCCATTCATCAGCAATATATTCTTTAGAGATGCATACATAGGTAGTAATCTATTTTGGAAAAGGAAGGGGAAGAGTAACCTGAAATTCAAGGTGCTGGTCACCTCTTGAGGAAGGAATGGGATGATGCAATTAGGGAGGGTGCATGAGGATTTTAAGTTTCTGGTAGAGTTCTGTTTCTTAAGCTGGATGGTGGGTACAGGATATTCATTTACTATTTATTAAATTTTACTTATATGTTTTATACGCTGGTATGTATGATATATTTCACAAATTTTTTAAAAAATTCAAATGATAATGCCATTAGTTTAATTTTCATTGTCTTATAAAAGACCCAATAATTAAAGTATTAATACATGACAATTTTTTTAGAAAATGCTATGTAATAAAGCTCTGAAAAATTATAAACTCTAAGTAAGTTTCTCTCCCTCTTCTCCGCCAGTCCTCTTACATGGGAGAAAGAGTTAAATTTTTAGCATGTCGTTTATTTTATGTGACATTTTATGTGACAATAGGTATAGGAAGTCAGTCAAATATTTTAATAGAAGTTATATTAATTTTATTTATCTTGGAGTTCATAATAAATGAAACACCATACAGTGAACTATTCTGTAAGAAGATTCTAACTTGAATAATTTGGACAAGTGATGTCCTAACTCCTTATCATATGAACAAAAGAATACTCCATTTAACTATATTGCTTGCTATCATTATGTTATATGTTATATTGTTAGTTTTAGGAGAGAAAGTGGCAAGATTAGCCACATACTTTTTTGCTAAAATGTACAATGTTTAAAAATTTTATAAAGAAGTCTTGAGTCTCACGAGAATGTATTGATTTATTTTATAATCAGTTCATTCCTTATTAGCTATTATAAAATCTTTTCTCTTTTATGCTGTACAGAGGAAATATTTATTCACCTACTGCTTATATTGTAACCACCTGAATAACATTGAGAGTATATTTAGGTGGAGAATTTATTTTAGATTTAGCAAGAATGTAGGGGGTCCATGCATGAATTTTAATAACTACATTGCTACATTACTGTTATGACTACTTTACTATATTAATGTAGTAAAGACATTACTTTAAAGCATACATCCTGCATTGAGTTCTATATTTATTTTCCTCATTTCAAGATTGGTGATCCTGGGTAGACTATTTGTAATATGAGTGTAATAACCTAGTTACATTTAATAATAAATTTTATTTATTAAGCACCTACTGTATGCTAAATACTCAATATTTTCGTATGTTGTTCCAAGAATTTCTCTAGGACGTAGTTCTAGGATGAGAATTGCTGAGCTGTAAGGTGTGCATGTGTTCAACTTTACAAGGTAATGTCAGATTGCTTTCCAAAGTAGCTGAATCAATTGAAACTCTCTTGCAGTGTAAGAGAGTTTGCATTATTCTTATCAACACTTAGTGTTAGCCAACTTTTTAAAATATTTGCCAGGCCAAAAATGTGAAACTGAGGCTCAGATACATGATGAATAATGCCAAAGATAAACCAGTGAATAAGTGCTGGTGCCACATTCTAATCCAGGTTTGTCTAATTCCAACTGCAGTAGGCTGGATTTCAAAGAAATGGAAGTATATAACGATGAGAATAGTTATAAAAAATGAGAGTGAGATTTCTTAAGTAGAATAATTTCATGTAAGAACTTCCTTAGGAGAAGTATTTCTGAAAGTGTGATTTTAGATTAACTGAATCAGAATCACCTGGTAGTAGTGGTATGTGTGTAGGAGGGGTGGGATGGTAGTGGGTAGGGGAAATACTTAATATTTTTAGAAATGCAGGGTCCATCTCTACTTTTACTAATTTAAAATCTCTAGGAGTGGAATATAGGCTTCTAAATTTTTAACAAGCTCTCCTAGTTTTATTTTTGTTTTTTAATAATCACTAAAGTTTTAAGATCTTCTGCTTAGGGATTTTGAAGTAATTCCCAAAATACTGCCAGATTCACATACAAACAGATGTATAAACAGGGACCCAGAGTCAGAAACTTAGTTTTACACGTATGTAAACACTCACTTTTTATTGACTTTTGTCATCTAATTTCCTTTATCTAAGAGTTCTTCTTACTATTTTTCTTTTAATTCTGCCTTCTTGTCCAGCCTACATGTGATATGAAATAGCATTAAGATTGGCAGCAGTAACAATAATTCTTTTACACTCTCTGGCTGACTGACCCTTACTCCTTTAAAGCGGACTATAGGATGCAAAAGATATGCTCATATAGCAATACCATCAGTTATTTCATTCTTCTTTTTAGAACTGTTGATAGCAATGATACCAATCTTGGGTGGGTAAAGACTTAGACTCAATGGTTATAAAAAGTGAAGATTCATGGAGCTTGGGTTACAGTTGTGAAAGATCCTTCTATTTTTCTCATTACTACTCTTTTTTAGGCATACCGTCTCTGAGATAGCTAATTTTAAGGAGGAAAACAATGTCTGAGCTAGGTGAGGAATAGTAGAAACATCATTCAGAACCCTTTTCCCAAGGACACAGACTTTTATGAGATCCTGTGTTAGATTAGGAATGGATATTGTAGGCTCAAAAGAGTTCTATTCTGCTCACCTGCCCAGACCTTACAAAGATCTGTTTTCATTATTGCTGAGCAAATTATTGCTTTCAATTAAATAGTATAGCTAATTGTGCTTAGAATTTAGTAGCTTTATTTCCTGTTGTTTCAGAGACATTAATTTACCAAATTCTTAAAAACTTCCTTAGTTTAGCAGAAAACCTTTTCTACATAATTTTTATCTAAAAAATGAAATTGACAGAATGTTAATCATCAAAACTCTAGAATTTGCAGGAATCATCCTTAAGCTGAGCTTTCAAGAATATGCTCATTTCCACATATTAATTTTTATAGTTTGATTATTTGGTTATATAATTAAATAATTACTATTAAGGGTTCATGTCATACTTTGTGAAACTGATTTGTTTAACAAAATTTGAAAATATGTAGCACTTTATATGTCATGCTTTCAAAACAGAGGCTTTAAGTCGTATATGTAGAAGTTGTTAGCTATTCTAAAGGTACAATAAGAGATTATTGTTCATATCTGTGTAATAAATTGATAGTCCCTGATTGTAGTTTTCCATTTTGTACATTGTCAGAACCTTGGACCTTAATTTTACTCTTTGATTGACGGCAGCGACCAGAGAAAGAACACTTGTATTGTTTGGGATAGTCATATCTGTTCAACTTGATTCAGTTGAGGGTATTTGCATATTCTTAAGTATTTCTTCTGAGAGGGCTTAAATCCTTCTCAAGTGCTTGATGCATTTTTGAAATTCATTCATAAGGTATCTACATGCACTAATAGCTCTGTATAATATTGCTGTGTATAATCTGACAGATAAGACCACATTTTAAAATGTCTTTCTTCTGGGATGCTACATTACATTTTTACTTGTTCTGCTGGCAGAAATGTCATTTTTTTAAGGCTGTTTTAATGGTTTTATTAAATTAGTATATCCTAATTTTAGACAAGTTTGTTAATCATAGGACAAATAAAGATTTATTAAGTTATAATTCAAAAGTTAGTGGTAGTTTTGCCTTCCTTGGTTGGAAAATTGAGTAATTTTTTAGAAAACCGTCAAGAGCTTGAATGAATTTGTTTAGTTTCCTCATTTTATAGGAAAAGTAATTGAGGCTCAAGTTTACTGGTTTACTTAAGGTCATGTAGCTTGGAAATTAGGCCTTATTTTAGGTCTGCACTCTCAGACCAGTGAACCCTAAAGAATGCCGGCATATGTCTTCTGGTTTACATTAATGATGGTATATGACCTCTGATTTACATTATTTACAAATTATCCTGCATCTAAAATTTCTCCTTGCCATTGGACACAGAGTCAGGGATTATATCTAATGTGTCATCCTATCTCTCCAGAGTTGACCCCCTGTCTTAGACATTGTTAATGCCCAATCATTATTTTGCTGTCCTGTTATGGTTCTTCTAGGCTATTCTGTAAAGGATAATTTTAAAATGAGGTAGCTTATTAATGCAATGTTAAACACCTTTGATAGCAAATAGGTTTTATTTTGTGTTCCATTTCTGATGAATTGGCAATAGCTGTGTGGAGAAGAATTTTGAGATCTGCTGGGGTTGGCTAGTAGTGTCTGCCACAGGCATAGGATCAGAGAAGCAAACTGTTTCTTTCTTGAAATATGTGATCTTAGGGATAAAGAAAACTATAGCTTGAAGTGACCAGAAAAGGCCCTGGGAAGAGATAAGGCTCAAATTATAGGATGGTTAAAATTTGGGTATTGTAGGCAGAAACAAGGTAGAATGCTGCCAAGGCTGAGAGTTCTATAAAAAGTTATAGGCATTCAAAAAGGTTTAATGTAACCTAATATCACTATATTTACATTATAATGTAAATAGGTTACATTAAATATAATCAAAGGAAGGAAAACAATTATTGAGAACTTTTGATACTTAGCCCTGTGCTTTTTGCAGGAACCCTGGAGACTTTCTCACCTAGTTTGCATGCTTTGCTTTTCCTTTCCTGAGTTACTTAGCGTTGTTCAAGTCTTCCCTATTTCTGCCTGGGTCAGCTCTCCAATTTTATATCTGCCTTACTTAAATATGTAAAAGCCGTGACATAACCTCATCACAATTTTCATTATTGTGTTATAAGAATTCATTGAAGAAAGAAGTCTTAATCGTTATTTAATCATCTTATTAAAATATTATTAAAATATTTGGCTATAAATTAAATAACTTCAAATTACATAATTATTTTTTATCTTCCAGGAATCCCCTTCTGGTAGAAGGAAAGCTCTTGCTACTAGCAGCATCAACATGAAACAGTATGCAAGTCCTATGCCAACTCAGACTGATGTCAAGTTAAAATTCAAGCCATTGTCTAAAAAAGTCATATCTGCTACTCTCCAGTTTTCATTATCTTGCATTTTCCTACGGGAAGGAAAAGCCACGTATGTTTCTTTTGTCAAATAAGCTGCTTCAGAGTGTGTTTTAAAACACTAGGTAAATAGCTTTTGACTCAGTGGACTGGCAACAGTTGAGAACATCCTACTGCATACCAATCATTCTTGCCATCCTTTGTTTCAAAGGCTGAATTAGTTGAATTTGTTATTTATAGCCCCTTTGACTCTAGAAAATGAAAATAATATAAAAGTAATTATACCAACTTTAAAATTTTAAATTGTATATTATAGGATATCATACAAGTTTATTTTATATTTCATTACCTTCAGTGTAAGTGGTTGTACTCTGAAATACAGACAGTTCAGTTTGTAGAGTTGTTTGATGCAGCCGAGACATGAGAAGAACCTAAACTGAAAAGTTTAGGTTAAGAGGGATGAAAGAACTAAAGGAACTTTTGACAATTCATGTTCTTTGGCTTCTGAAAATTATATAGCAAAGTAGTTAGATACAGTTTTTTATAATCACTATTTTTTTCAAAAATCACTTCTAAAGCACCGAATAGACAATGTACAAAGATAATTTCTACACCCAGTTCTAGTCTCCTAAAAGAGTAAAATTATAATTGGATAAAATGAGGTGAACATACTTAGAACAGGTAAAAAAAAAAAAAAGTAACATCGACCATGGTTATAGCATACAGTCAAGTCAAGGGTAAGTACATGTTTCAGGTATAGTGAAAGGGTTAGTACCTACTTGGAGTGGAAGATTCAGGAAAGGAGAAATGCAAATTCTATGTCTGGACTTAAAAGGTAAGGAGAAGAAGGCAGCTATGAACATTTCAATTCAGTGTGAATCACAGTTCTGAATGTATTTGACCTAGTGGAATGTGGTTACTATAATTGGCTGTGTCCCCTTGACTGATTAGAGTGGATTCTGTGCGTCAGTCAAAATGAGATGTTTGGCACTCCTCTACGGGGCAGCAAATGATTTTGTGGATAACAGTAAGCTTCTTCTCTGGAAAGTTTGTATCTGAGTGTGATAGAGACACAATATAGAATGAAAGCAATTAGTCTTTCATATCAGGACCTTAAATTATAGACTTAAATATTGAGAAATTAAAAAATAAAGACCTTACCCTGAAGGTCAAGCCAAAATGAAAGGAAAGGAAACAGAGGAAGAAGAGAGAAAACAAAATCAGAGAAGATCTTTTGAAGGTGGACTCCTTTCTACTGGGCAGAAGCAGTTTGTGAATCAGAACCGTTCACAGGAATGTAGGTGAGAGGAAATTTAGTCAAACCGAATATCTCAGTTTGAGTGAAGAATTCTCTCAGAACACCCTAAACTTCTCTTCCTCCTTGTTAGCTCTTTACCTTTCCTAAAGAAAAATGTGTAGGTTAGAATATGAGGAAATTAGAGGTAAAAATGAGCCAGCTAACTTTTAAAAAATAGTGTTATATCTTGAAATTATCCCCCAGTGATAGGTGTGCTATTTTTAAGGCATTCATATAAGTTCACAACTTTTTTTATTCATTCAGACTTTGTGTCACATTTTAAAAAGGGGAAATAATTTTAACTCTAAGCTTATATGAGATAAAATGCAAAGAATTTTCAAAAACTAGTTTAGTCCACAAAGTCATACCATATTTAGAAGTGAATAATTATCAAACATTACTTTACAAAAGAACACATATTTGTTTTGTTTTGTTTTTTATTGTGCTAAGAACATGAGAAACAGTGTTTTAACTTGGCTTTCTTAGTTTTGGAGAAGTATACCAGATAGAAATTTAGTTTGTATATAACATGTAGAAATATGTTTGATTCACTGTAGTTTGTTTGAAATTTAAGGTGAAAACGATAGGTCAAGAAAACTTAAATTATTTGATGTTTAGAGTATATAATGTAGCCTTTATAAATTTATATTTAAAATGCTTAAATATAAAAACATTTTTATATTTTGTCAAATGCAGAGTATTTAACTTACAATCAAGATAGGTCATTTTCCAACTTGTAATTCTTTAAAAGACTAGACTTTGTTTTAAAATGCTTTTTCTGTTGTAGTAGATCTTTAACTTTTAGAAAGTTATAGCCCCTTTAAGAAAAATGCCCCTTTAAACAAGATTTAAATATAATTTACAGGAGTTTACCACTTCTTTTTTCTCCTACCCACAAAACCAAAAGTGTTCATGGACTTTAGATTTAGATTTTAATTTCTATTCTCATTCCTTATGAAAGTTTGAATATTTTAAAGTCTAGATCTCATCTGATTTGCAAACGGTCTCACTGTTTTATGGAACAATTTTTTGTTTCCGGACTTCATCATAATTAGAAACCATATTTTAATCCCATGAAGAAAATTTTAGTCTCCCATAGGTCTGCAGCACAGAGTTAAAGTAACTCCTAACCAGTTGGTTTTTAATCCTGTTTGCTAATTTTATTAATTAAACATGCCATTTAAAAATTGATAAATATGAGTATTTAGATTTTTCAGTAGTATTTTACAACTGTTTAAAAAGACTTAACATATAGAAAGAATATATTAATATTTTTAACATATAGAAGGAATATATTAATTTTTTAAGAAGCAGTCCTTTTTCAAGCAATGTCATTTAATGAATTGTGTGTTATAAATTGTTGATATAGGGATGAAGACATGCAAAGTTTGGCTAGTTTGATGAGTATGAAGCAGGCTGACATTGGCAATTTAGATGACTTTGAAGAAGATAATGAAGAAGATGATGAGAATCGAGTGAACCAAGAGGAAAAGGCAGCAAAAATTACAGGTTGGCTTTATTAGCATTAAAAAGTTGAAAAACTCATTATTGTTTCCCAGGTAAAAACAATTCCAGTAACAAAGTATCTTTTCTTCCATAAGCCTTTCTAATATAATATACCGTTTATCTCTTTGAAAACTTTGCATGCTAATATGTAATCACAGATTTCAGCAGTTAACATCAAGTCCAAGGTTAGTCAAAAAAGCATAAAACTTTAATGAAACTCCTGATTATAGCATAAAATAGTCTAAATATGTTCATATTTATTTTGTCAATGTATGAATGAATCTTCTATAAGTAAAGATCTGCTTTAAGGGTGAAATGAGATGTATTAGCTACCTTCTCCTAGTTTATGGACATTTTATCTTATATATAAAAGTTCCCATGCAGTTATTCCTTATAGCTGGTTTGATCAAACTATTAAAATGTTAGGTGGTTTGAACCTCTTTGTATTAATTTGTCAATAAATATTTATCGACAATCTGGCTATCACACTTAAGGAATTAATGTTATACCTTTATTATTAGAGTGAAAGTCAAGCACTAAATATGTATACTCCTTTCAGCTAATAAATTGCTCTAAATTTCTGGATTGATGTTCCTTGAGTTCTATCATCTGTTCACCACTAAGTGATTTTTACAAATTCTTTGGGCACTTCAGCATCCATCTCTTGGCTTTTCTTCAACTCTTGCTGTTATGTGAAGACTTCCATTGATTATATGAATGACCCATTTAACCCCTTAGCCAAAAACTTCCTTGACTTTCTCAACTTAAGTGACCTTCACTTCCACTCTACTTCTAGAAATCTATTATAAAGAATTGATCAGATTTGTATGCAGATAGTGTTTTGTCCTGTGTTAACTTTATAAATTATTTTCCAATTTATGTTTGCCATTTTGATTTCTTATTTAACCCAGTGCTATTTAGGAGATTGTGTTTTATCATGGGCTTTGTTCATGTATTTCTAGCTTATTTTTAGTTTAATTTCATTCATATAAGATTCTGAAACCTGTCAGATTTCAATTTTAAAAAATGTGATTAAGGTTTTTTTTCCTTTGTAGTCTAGGTATATAATCTGTTTTTGTAAATTTTCCATAAATATCTTTTTCCATGTATATTCTATTTGTTGGACTCAGCACATAGCTATTAGACCAAACTTTAAAATTATATTTAGTTATTTATATTCTTATTCTTTTTGTATAATTTGTCCATGAAAGACAGAATACTTCAATGTTAAATTATTTGAAGTAAAAAATTTATTCTCTGATAGCTTCATTGTGGATTGTAATTTGACGTGTACCCCATTTAACGCCTCTTGCCTTGAAATTTTGTCCAATGTATATATTTATAACTCAGGCTTTCTTTATATTTGTATTTTCTTGGTATATTTATCACTTTATTTTTAACCTATCTGTACTAAGCATTTTCTTATAGTAGTATTTGGTTGATCTAACCTTATAGTATTTGCCATTTAGTAGTTATATTTCTTGATAACTGACTTATTTAATTTTACTTACATTATTTATACTTTTATTTGGGAATTTTCTTATCTTTTTTTTTCCACCCAATCCTTACATTTTGCCACTCTCAAATGTTCTTTATTTAAGCATTTTTAATAGAGTAATTTGGAAATTAACCATCCTATTCTCATTTTAGAATAGCATCCTCTAAAATAAATAAGCCAGACGGATAAATGAATGAACCTATATTTCTCTACTAACATTAAAAATAAAACATAATGTGTTGACTCACTTCACGTAAGATATGAGAGATTCAATATGATTCTCTTCTCTTTATTTGAACCCCTCTCTCTATTATTTTTTTTCAATTGTATTTCTTTCAATAATAAATGCTGACATTTGCATTATGTTTATAATGATGTCAGCAACAATTACATAATACTTTTTAAAATGCCATATCTTTCGTGTCTTTGAGTTCTTTGTTTTGTTTGGCTAGCTGGAGTTCTTCAAGAAGGTAAGTTGGTGTTTTCCTCGTACGACCACCAATGACCTTCTACTTGTCCTTCAAATTTTAATTCTGTTGCCATATACTCTGAGAAATCTTTCATGCCCACTCTCTCTTAACCTGACCACTCCATCCTTTGTGCTACTACTATATCATTTACGAATGCAGGCATTTTCTTACAGCATGGGTTTTAATAATTCCAGTGGGATATAATATGATCTTTTACTTAGAGGATACAATTTGTTCTTTATATATGGCTTTTAGTTAAAACTAAATCTCGATTAAGCACTAGTACTGTAAGTAGGAATTTAAAAAAAACATTTCATAGCTGTTTTGAGCAGTGTTGTACTGTTTTGATTACAGCAATGAGAAGAAAGGTGATAACAATATGTCACAAGTTCTGTGCTGGTATTGAAAGGAAAAGAAAGGACATTATTTTTAGCAAAGTGCAGATTTAATGAAGGCATTCAATAATAATTAAGATTTTATAGCTAAACCCTTGTCTTTGTTCATTTGGGCTGCTATAACAAAATACAATAGATCAGGTAGCTGATAAACAACAGAAATTTATTTCTCACAGTTCTGGAAACTGGAAGTCTAAGATTAGGGTACCAGTATGATCAGGTGAGGCCCTTTGCATGGGTCACAGACTTCTCGTTGTATTCCTCATATGGTGGAATGGGGCAAGGGAACTCTTGGACTTTTTCTGTAATGACATTAATCTCATTCATGAGAGTTCCACCCTCATGACCTAATCATCTCCTTAAGGCCTCTTCACCTAATACTATCACATTGGGAATTAGGATTTCAGTGTATGAATATTGAGGGCAGGGGACACAAAAATTAATACCATAGCACCTGTTACTGCTTAGACATACACATATACCTTATTTTCTAAAATTTCTGCCAAAGAGTAACTTTCTTTTAGATAGCCTAAAATTCTCCAACCTTGATTGAAGAAATTGTTTTAATGAAACTTTTGATAATCCAAACTTTCTTTGGAATGTTACTATCAATCAATCTATCTATCTATCTATCTATCTATCTATCTATCTATTTATTATCCCTATTTTAGAAAATTTCTTCAAGGTAGAGACTATGTTTTAATCATTTTGTCATCCCTAGCTTCTAGCACATTGTCCGGAACATATTGAGAATTTAATATATGTTAACTGAAAGACTATAAATGAATGAATGGGTCTTCCTTCTCCTATTGTAGTCTATATAGATCACTCTGGCTTATTATCTTATTGCATTCATTTTGACCTTTAATCATGTACTATCTTATACAGGGTAGGGTGGCCCCATTTTATGGAAGGAATATGATCTGGAGGAGACACATAATTCAAACCTTAAATAATTCAAGACTAGTTTTCCAAAAGGAATGAATATAAAATAAGTGTCTTGAGGGAGTAGAGGTAGGCGGGGGTAGTGGATAATTAGATGCATGTTCTAAGTCGATAAATCTACAACAATTGTAACATATTTTTGCTATGGTGTTGCATTTTTTCTCAGCATTTTCTATTATATTTTCAGAGTATAGTCAATAGCACAGCATGTTATGACAGTTGTTTGGCTTCCTCAGTTGCATTTTTTAAAGCACATATAAATTCCATTCCAAAGTTATTCACTTTTAGAAATTTTTTTTAGCACTAACACTACCACTCTAAAAATGTTTGGGTAAAGTAGTTTTAAGATAATAAAAAGTATATTAAAATTTAATAGCAGTAATGTTAAAATAATAGCTTAAGTATAAACATAATGAATTTTATAAACATGGTACAAATAAAGTATGGTGAGTATTTTAATTTACTAGCTAACATGGCAATAACTTAAGTACAGCTTACACTGACTCTTCCTTGCAGCTTTGAAAATGTTGACATGATTTTTAGAGGAAAGAATCATTATTTTAAAATTTTGCCTATATTTTATCTTTATGGTATAATATAAATGCATAACATACAACCACATTATATCTATAAAGTTATATGGATATATTATTCCTCAGTTAAGCTATCAACTTCTTGAAGGAATAGACTTACAATTATTTTGTATATGTCTTAGAATGACACCTAGGGGCTATTCATTTAGTCAGTGATTTCTTATGGAATACTGCTTTAAATCAGTAGTAATTAACAAAATATATCTTCTTAAATTACAGAAGATAAAAGTAAATTCATGGTATCTATCCTTGACTGATGGAAAATCCCTACCCTTTTCTGAGACAGAATTCACTGCTAACTGGAAACAAATTTTGGGACTGGCTGCTAGGCAAGAACCTTTTATTGATTGATATTACATATATAGATGCATTCTGTAGAGGTGTAGCACCAGTGAATGGGTGGGGGAATTTTGAAGTGCAGTTGGAAAAATCACAGAAATGTAATGGGAGCAATAGACCTTGGAGTTGGAGAAACAAAGCCTTTTAATGAAAAGTTTACTGCAGTCAGCATTAGAAATTATATATGGTTTCAGAACAATCAGTGCCTCCACCTATAAGGCAGCCTCACAGTGCTTGAACCAATATTTGGTAATCTGACCACCTTTGGTATTCATGTTGAATTTCTTAATACATACCAACAGGAAGAGAAAAAGACTCTTTCATAAATTAGAAAATCCTATTGAATACAGCTCAGAAAATCAGATTTAACTGAAGAGTTTATAGTGTTGTTGGGGAAACCAGACATTATGAGACACTTGAAAGGCCCCTGGTATACTTAGAGGTGTTGTAAAGACCACCAAGGATTCTTCTTAGGCTTAACCAGACTTTCAGACTCATGACCTGAATAGGCCAAACTTAGCATTAGATTCATTTAGAAGGATATTGGACAGGAAGCAGCATGCCAGCAGAGCATTCATCTTTCACTGGAGTCCTCACAGTGGCCCAGGTGCTATTCTTTGACTTCTACCCAACAAATGACAATTTGGGTACAAGGGGACAAAATCCAAGTAATAAACAGAAGGAATTACCTTAGAATCTTCATGCTACACAAGAGCTGTTAACTTTTGTAACAGTTTGGTAGGTATAATTTCCCAGGTCCCTGTAAGGGACATGCCCAGTTATAAGAGTCTCCACAATCAGGGAAGCTCAAGCTGTGGCATTCCATCAGGTATATAGTCCATTCACAGCCCTCCCATCCAGATACAGTTTATAAATCAGGATTCATTTTTAATGTAAGCAGTGGTACCTGGTGTTTGTTAATCTTTTTCCTATTGTTTCCTAAAGTTAATTTGGGAAGAAGAGAATGTGACATGTTGGCTATCTTCAAGGAACATAATCTTACAGTACAAGTGGTAATAGGGGAGATAACAGTTCACATTTGAGTTGATTATGGTATGACTCAGCCCTCTGAGATTAAATGTCCTGCTAAAGCTGTGAATAGGGATAAGTAGGTCACCCTCCTTTGATTAGAAGGTTCTTTAGAATAAACTTGGGATTCTGGTCAAGAGTTTTGCTTCTGGTTTTTACCTGGGCATCTAGCCTCCAGTACCTAAGAGACTCATGAACAAAATCATAGGATTGCTGTGGATTCTATAAAGTAAAAAAAAAACCAAAAAACAAAAAAAACCACAACCTATTCTGGTGGTCTGTGTAAGAGATAAGAATTTCTGGAATACTTCATCTATTATTTAGATGTTAAGGCTGGGAAATAGTGTAGAAACAGAGATATGGGAGCATTTCTGATCCTTTGAGCTAAAAAGTTTATAAACCACCACAGCTATCTCCCTTTTAAAGGGATTTGAGACCCTAGAATGAGATCCTGAAGACAGCAAGAATATCTCTTCCCAGTGTTTAGAACTCAAATATGTCAACTCAGAGAATAGTAGAAGTGGCAGAAGATACAGATTACAAATTCAGCCTACTTTCAGTGTCACTCTTAAACTCTAATGCTGCTTCGTTTGTACTGATGACAACTGAGAATTCTCCAACACTCCCATGAAGACCTTGGGAGATTTCTGTGGATATGGAGAGCCATATGACAGGACCGGAAGGAAGTGAGAGCTCTGAAGAAGTAAGAAGCTCTCCAATATTTACTTAGGGGAGGATCCAGGAGACATATAACATTTTAAGTACGAATATGCATTTTCTAAGGATTTGTCCTAGAAAGGCAAGGTTGATTTAACCATATTAACACACTGCAGGAGTGACACCTCTATCTCAAAGGAACATTTTCGACAAAAATTCAATACCAAGTTTCTCAGCAAATTTTAATGTAAGGGAATTCTGTATTTGATAAAAAGCATCTATGGAAAGCTACAGCTAACATCATACTTAATGGTGAGACACTGAACACTTTCTTCCTAAGATTGGGAACAAGGCCAGGATATTTGCTCTCACCTCTTATATTCAATATTATACTAGAGATTATAACAAGGACACAAGACACAAGATCATTATAGAAAAATCTGTATTTTTATATATGAACAACTAACATTTAGTCTGGGTGTTTTTTTGTTAAGTTTTAGATGTTCAGCTTATTGTTATTTCAAGGGGAGAGATCTGGGGATGTCTCTCACTCCACCATGTTTCTGATGTCACTCCAAACAACTAACATTCAGAAAATGAAATTAAAACAATTCCATTTATAATAGAGGCTAAAAATAACAGACTACTTAGAAATAAATTTAACAAAAGATATGGAAAAATCTCTATGCTGAAAACTATAATACGTTACTGAAGGTAATTAAAGAAGACCTTAATAAATAGAGATTCTTTGTTCATCGATTAGAAGACTCAAAATTGTTAAGATGTCCCTTCTCCCCAAATCAATCTGTAGAATCATAATTCTACCAGGATTTTTTTAAAAAGTAGAAATTGAGCTGATTCTAAAATATATTTGGAATTGTAAAGAACCTGAGTAACTGAAACAATCTTGGAAAAAAAAAAAAAGAATTGTTACACTAAACTAATACTACCTTACATCAAGATTTACTGTAAAGCTATACTAATCAAGATAGTATGTATTGGCATATGACAGGTCAGTGGAACAAAACATAGAATCCTGAAAAACTCAAACTTATTTGGTCAATTTGGAACAAAAGTTTAGCATTATTCAGTGAAGAAAGGAAAGTCTTTTCAACAAATGATGCTGAAACATCTAGTTGCCCATATGGAAAAAATGAGCCTCAATTCCTACCTCTTAGCATATGCAAACATTAATTCAAAATAGATTATAGACATAATCTATATAAGCTAAAACTATAAAGCTGAAAAAACGAAAAAAGAATGTGTTTGTGACTTGAGAGTAGGCAAAGGGTTCTTACATAATACAAGACAAGAAGTAATAATCATGAAAGAAAAAATTGATAAATTAAACTTCTTCAAATTAACAACATATGCTCATCAAAATAGACCATTAAGAAAATGTGCAGACTGTTTTTGTATCCTTGAATGGAATACTATTCAGCAATAAAAATGAACCGTTGACATGTTTGACAACATGGATGAATCTCAAAACCATTATGATGATTGAGGACTTACATCAAAGAGTATATTGTATATAATTCCATTTGTGAGTTGTTTTGGAAGAGGCAAAATTAATCTTATGTGAAAAATATTAGAATAGTGATATGGTTTGAGGATCGAAAAGAGGCATGAGAGAACTTGTGAGAGTGATGCAGTGTTCTGCATCACTGTCATGTTGGTGTATACATTTGTCAAAATTAATTGACTTGTACAATTTAAGAGCTGTACTTTTCACATAGGTGCATTAATAAAATACTAGAAAGTAATGTAGAATTATAGTTAATATGTTAGATTAGTAAGAAAAAAAATAAGTTCAACTTTCTGATTTATTGATCTAATGTGTGGTAGCTAGTCTCCAAAGATTGTCCTCCAGTGAATCGTGCCTCCTAATATTCATGCCCTTTTTTAGTCCCCTTTCTTTCATCTGGGTTGGTCCTATAAATCATTTTTAACCAATAGAATGCAGGGGAATCAACACTGTAATTTCTAAAGCTAAATCATAATAAAATGCCTTGTAGTTTCTACCTGGGTTTCTTATAATGCATGCACTGGGGAAGCCAGCTGCCATGTAAAAAAGTCCAACTACCCTGAAATTGCTATGTTGTGAGGGAAAAGGGAGAAAGGAAGAGAGGGAGGAAGAGAGGGAGGGAGGGAGGAAGGGAGAGAGAGGGGAGAGGAGAGAGGAGAGAGGAGAGAAGAAAGAGGAAAGAGAGAAAGAGAAAGAGAAATATGCCTGGCCAGCCCTGATTATTCCACACTTCTTAGCTGTAAGACCAAACATACATACATACAAATGAGGAAGCCACTTTGGACGGTCAGCCCAGCTAGAGCTTTCAGATGGCTTTAGTCCCAGCTACCATATAACTGCAGTGAACCAACTACCCATTGAGTCCAGTCAGCCCACAAAACAGAGAGAGATAATTTGTTGTTTTAAACTATGTATAGATACATAGACTGACATGTAGACACATCGATTAAAAATACTATTTCTATAATTTAAAAATAAGATATGTTATATGCCTTTCTGCCTTTAGAAATATAATACCAAGTATTATGACTTTTAATTCATTCATTTACAACATACATTAAGTAATAGCTATGCTAAAAACTTCTAGGTGTTAGAAAATGGGAACATGACATAAATACACAGCTATTTAATTCCATTTTTTGTCCATTAAGTATGTAAGGGGAATATCTAGGATATTAGGGTAGAAATTCCCACTAGACAGTTGGAAATTCAAGCCTGAGAATTATCTGTATTCATGTGTTAGTTTAAGCCAAAAAAGTAGATTATTTCTTTCAGGAAGAGCAGTTTTGAGGTGGGGGAAGAATGAGACCAATGATAGGCCTAAAGAATAATAATATTTAAGACACAGAGGGAAGAATAGTTATCATTAAAGGAGACCAAGACATAACTATGAAAGAGATAGGAGGGAACTAGGAGATACTAGTGTCCTGGAAGGAGCAGGACGAATTTCAGGGAGTGAATGTTTAATTATGTTTATCATACAAAAGTCATATATCATAAGAGCTAATAGATATCTCGTATATTTTCCAATTAGAATATATGGTGGTGACCTGAGAACAGTTTCAGTAAGGGGGATGAATAAAGGTGGGGATAAGAGCAGATTGCAGTGAATTGAAGAATCAATGGTAGGTGGGAAATTGTAGACGACTAAATTTTTAAGATGATTTCTTATAAAGATTAAGAGAGGCTGGCCAAACTAGAAGGGGCTAATGGTTGAAAGAATTTTTTAAAATTTGGGAGCAACTTGATCATATTAATATGCCATTAAGGTTTATTAATTAATTCAGAGGGAGAGGTTGAAGATCCAGAGAGACACACTACTCAATGCCTGCTTTTCTGCTTAAAGCAACTCTTCCCTTTCCTATTATAATCCACTATGGGATTGAAAATTACATTATTAAACTCACTATTTGTACCCATAAATCAAATATTTGTGGGCTCAAGCCAGTGAGAAAAGTGACATTTTTTGGACTGAGATTTCTGCCAAGAAGTGAAATGATACTGTCTTAAAATGAAATATACCTGTACTGAATCTTGTTATACATTGGAGAGAAGAGTGATGATCCTGCAAGATTTGCAGGTATGTTATAGTTCCAGGCACTTTTTTTCTTTTAACTCAACTACAGACTCTTAAAAGAAAAAAGCCACCTACTCTTTGTGCGACCGCCCCTTCCCCCTTTTTTAATTCAGTGTGATAATCTCTGGTGGTCAATTTCTATCTTCTTTTGCCTTTCTAACAGTAAAGAAGAGTCTCAAATTACTTGACCCTTTGCTTCGATTACCTGCCCCTAATTTAGTTTTCCTTCTTTTTCTCACCAATGAGGCAAGTCTAGATTGACACACTGTTATGATGGCTAAAATATGCTACACTATGAGTTTATTGCTCAATTTGAGTAGCACTACAGTAAAAATTTGTGCTATTACATAGCATAATCCAAACGTGTAATTTTTTGGTGAAACAAGCCTTTAATAAGTAATAAAGTATTATCTAAGTATGTTGGTCCAGGGAATCTTTTTGGTCAGGGTAGCATATTACTGGGAAAAAGTTCCCACTTAAAAAAATTCTGGAAATAATTTTTTTTTAATCTTTTAATTTTTTAACTTTTTTCCTTATTATAAACCTAAAACACATTGTTGGAAATTTAGAAGAAACAGAAAAATACATTTTTAAGAGGAAAAATACGTAACAAAATTATATATTTTAGAGTCCACAGCCACATAATGCAACTGCTAATTGAATTATTACCCTGTAAGTTTCACAGGCACCTTATAGCTTGCTACGCCCAGACTGAATAGCTCCTATTGCCATGCTACTATCCATGGTTATCCAAGACAAAAACTTGGCATTTATCCTATATTCCTTTCCCCATTCTCTGTGTCAAATGAACTAGCAAATCTTTCTTCTTCATTTGTTTTTTAATTAGCAAATACTTACTGTGTGCCTCCCCTCATGGAATGGTGATGCTGAACTACTTTTTGTTTCCTGTGCTGTTTTTCCCAATGCTGCTACCATGTTGCTCTTGGAATGAAGTTTCGAAAATATTCATTTGATTTTTCACTGGATTCCCATAGCTGTCAGAGTTCAATTCACATTCTTTAGTTGGGTCAAAAGAACCCTCATGTTAGAACATTCACCAACCCCATCTCATTCCATTCCCTATCCCTGGCATCTTAAACCCCAAACAACTTGTAGTTCCTCAAATATGTCATGTTCGCATTTGCTTTCTTTTTATCATTGTGGAATGCCTTCCATTTTGTCTTTTTATTTTAATAATAATTTCTGTTTGTCTCATTTTAGCTCAAATTTGAGTAAGTTCAGGATGCCTTCCTGACCAAAGTCCCTCTTCCAGTTTCACATAGCCTACAATGCATATTTCAATCATAACATATGTCATATTTATCATACACTATGTATTGCTTTATTTCTCTTTCCGTCTTACAACAATACAAAGCCACGAGGGCAGGTACTATCACAGGCAGATAATAGGTACTTGATAAATGTTTATTAGATAGATAAATGGTATTTCTTTGGCAGTTGCTTTTTATGATTTGGATTCACATTTATTTGCATGCCAACCGAAAAAAACATTGGTATGAGTAATTAAAATTACCTTTTCACTCTGTTAAATATGAATGGAAGTTTTAGAAGCAGAAGTTCTAGGAGTTAAGTAAGGATTTATTTAAGCTATGAATATATAGAGAAAACTAGGATAGGAAGGACTCGTCATCAGTAAATTGAATGGAAACAAGAAATTACTTTAAGTTAGTTAATGAGGAAATGGTCGTCAGTGGGTTTAGGTATACGAAAAACATGATGAGAGGGAGGAAATACTCTAAACATTCAGAAAAATTACAATGTAAATAATTTATTCATGTTATTGACTCACCTTGATAATATTTATATAAATGACCACATTTTACCTAAAACTCTATGGAACAGTATTAATGTTTTGAAGATAAGGACCAAGTCTAATATTTCTACAGTGTTCCTTATAGTGCTCATTATATGTTTAAATAAATGGTTGATTTCTGCTTTCTTTGAGATTACATCTAAGAAGATAAAAGAAAACGTGTAAAGAAAATTGCAAATCTTTGAACATTATTTTAAAATATTTTAATAATTGCACATTTGGCAATATAGTACAAATAAATAATAATATACATGATAAAATGTGGATATTAATAATAATACTTCAGGATATTTATGAGAATTAATTCTGATAACATATATAAAGCTCTTTCCACTGCTCAATAATAGCTGCTGTTATTAATATTTTTTCATATTTTCAAAGTTAAAAATAAACTATTTACAAATTTTTAAAAATACACAATTAGTAATGAATGAAGAAAAATCAATCATGCACTGGTAATCATTTAACACTGACTTTCCACTCCATTACATTTTCCTAAAAATTTCAAAATTACAATGACTAGTAGTGGGAGGGAAAAGAGCTAACTTATAAATGAACTATACCTCATGAGGAATTTGCTAGGTTAGTTTTGAGTTGGAGTGGGGTTTTAAACTGTTGGCAGAATAAGATAGAAGAAGACACTTTATAAAGGCTGATTATTCGGTTCTTACTATTCAAATTCAGATGACAAATTTAGTTGGTATTAATTGTGTTTACTCCTTGTTTTCTATTGTTTATTTAGACTACCTCAAGCAGTTTTATTCATGCAAAATGTATTTTCTCATTTGGACAAGAGAAATGAATAACCTTATTAACCTTTTATATGTATTTGATTCAAAGGTCTAAAAAATAACATTTCTGACTGCCTAATATTCTGGTAGTCATTTATTGTCTATTTCAATATTATTTTCTACCTTTATGGAAGGTAAATTCCACAAGGACAATACCATGTCTGTTTTTTTTCTTTTTTACTCTTGTGTATCAAGGATAGTACTTGGCACAGAATGATAAATGAATATTTGTTGAAAACGAATGGTTAAAGGCAAATTTATTACAATTGAGTATTTTATGATTTGGTTCAAATAAAATTTATAATATGTACTTAGATTTACAATGTTAAAGAACAACATATTTAATGCTGAATTTATAATCATTTTTTATTTCTAACCATTTTCTTTTGTTCCCACTAAATGATCTGGATCTGTTTGGTTTGTCCTAATACTTAAGCTATTCCCAGGTTTTAACTTTGGAAACAGCAAAAGTTAACTGGACTACTCTAGTAGGCTCTTATTATTTTTTTCTAAGCTAATTTTCACCCAATGAATCATAATTTCACATATTCAGAGCTATCCAAAATATATATGACTCATGTAAAAAAATTCTATTTATGTACAAAATGAATTCTTATTTTAAGGTTTTTCTATTAGGTCTATGTTCTGTCCTTATTGGATAAATTATAAGATTTTCTAAAGCAAATACTTAAGAGTTCCCTTAAAAGAGCAAATTCCTTAGAAAACAGTAGAAAATAGTACCTATTGCCTGCTTTTCTTATTTTGTGCTAATTTTTAAAATTCTAGAATGAGCAGGTGCTTATTTTCATGATTCATGCGTATATATTCTTTAAACCTTTAAATTTAGAATTTTGTAAACAAATAGTACATATTTTCTGTGGTATCAGAGGATTTTTTAATTGTTTTTAACATATGCATTTAAAGCACTATTTTAAAAATGCAAAATGTGGTTACTGAAAGCCAATGTCAGCCTCTTGAATTATCTTTGTTTTGTGTTTAACATAGGTTTTCCATTAATAATATGTTTTAACAATAAAACGTTTTCCATCTAAAATAGTACAGCATAACTTTCAGTTAAATACATCTGTTATAGTTCATCAAAATAACATCCTCTGAGTGTATTATTCTCTTGATTAACCGAACATCCCCTCTCTTTGTCTTTTTAAGTAACAGCATGCTTCTACTGCTCTTTAATTAAATGACCTTACCTTACATTTGTCTCGACTGGCTTCTGTTTACAGAAATTGTAAACCAATTGAATGCTCTGAGCAGCTTAGATGAAGATCAAGATGACTGCATAAAGCAAGCAAATATGCCTTCAGCTAAATCAGCCAGTTCCTCTGAAGGTTTAAGAGCTTTCTTCCTTTCTTTCTGCTTCTGATTGCCTTTATTTACTGTGACCTGCTACCTCTTGACTTCTGTCTGTATTTAGCTGTCAGTTTTGTCTTTGTGCTTTTCCTTGAATGTTTTCTTTGGTAATTTGTAGTGCACCAACAGGCAACAACATAACAGAACTGACCATCTTTAGCAAAGCCTTGTATCAGGATCCTTGTTAGATGGTTATTTTAAAACATAAGATAATAATTGGTCATATAACATGACAGTATTGCTTTAGTTAGCTTGTATATTGTAACTATATTGTTTTTAAGATATTTGCTTAGATTAAACTCATTTGAATTATTTATATTTAAGACTGAAGGATGTTTTACTAAAAATCTATCAGTACTCTTTTATTAGATTGAATTAAATTCAGGCAAAAGTTTATCTGATATAATTTTTCTATTAATATGCATATTTATTTTGTCTCATATGAAAATGTTGGTATGCTACAAAATACTTGAATGGCATTCTATCATTGGTAAAATGCTGTATCTTATTATTTGCAGGTATTATTAATGTGAATTTATACAAGTTGAAATATTTCATGAATGATCAAAGTTATGCTTTACTGAAACCATAGTGAACTCTAACACATATGTTTATTTTCAGAACTTATCAACAAACTTAACTTTATGGATGAAGCGGAAAAGGACTTGGCCACTGTGAATTTAAATCCATTTGGTGATCCTGATATAGCAGAATTAAATCCATTTGGAGATCCTGATTCAGAAGGTAGCAAGTTTTTTTTCTGTACTTTTAAAGTCATTATATAGTCAGGTTCTTTTGAACTATAAGGGCAGGAAGAGATTTTTTTAAAAAAAAGACATAAAAAGTAATTCTTGTTGCTAATGATAATAGCGTTGTCTTCAATACCACTTACAGTTGTTTAGCAATTCTGGGTAGCTTCCATTGAATTATTTAAAAAGAAAAAAAAAATAGTCTTATATAGACTTTTACTTGCGGCTTATTTTAAAATTTTGTTTTAGTGTGGTCAAATATTAAAGCTCTAATGTTGAAAGATAATAGTATTTTACCTAGCTGGCATACAGTAAAGTCTCATTAGTTGGCCTATCAAGTAAGGTCAGGTTGTGGGACATACCAGTATTGGCATGGCGGGGTGTCTTCTTCCTCTAGACAACTCCTCTGCCCTCACACTCAGAGTTCGATGAGCCCCTCAATCTCCCACTCTCCGTCTCTGGCTGAGAATTACAGTCAGTGATGAGAACAAGTTGTACATATGAATAGCATGGAGCAGAAAGAAAATTGAGAACCACTGTTGTCATATATACAACATAATTGGAAGGAATAAACCCAGGCATTTTTTTTCCTGGGTCATTTTTCTTATCAGGTAGTTCTGAACTCTTAAATCCGAGATAAGAGGTATTGAGGAAGTGAGACTTCTGTTTAATTAAACTGTTTGCTCAAAGTAAATACAAGAATGATTAACCACTGTTTACATCTTTTAGACTGCTGTTATGAAAGCTTCATGAGCTTTAAAGAATTTTGCTGCTACCTGTCATGGTGAAAATGATGTTTTACCTTTAGTATTCACTGTTAGAACAATACTATATTATAATCCACTCTTCTTTCTCTTCCTTACTTTCTCTCTTCTTAGCAGATTCTAAATTAGTAAATTTAAATTAATGAGATTCTCTTTTGTTTATGAGCTAATTATACTAAGAACATATTTTAAATATCAATAGTTACAGTAAATCTTAGAGGTAATCTAGTTTTGCTGCCTCTTTTCATAGATTAGGAAGCTGAGGCCTAGAGTAATTAAATGATTTGAACAAAAACTTTAGGTAAATGAAGGTGGAGTTGGAACTAAGATTCCTAATCAAGTGTCTTTTTTTAACGACATAGCTTCTCCTTAATTACGTACTATACATTTGAGTATATTGAAGTTTAAAAATATTGCCAAGATATTTTGAGACGTCAATATTTGAGCTTTCCATTTCAAAATCAAATAAGTAATTTTCCAAATTATGTGGGTCTGTTTCCTGAGGTATAGAAAGAAGTGGCAGATATCATGTAATATTGTATTTCTATATAGGAGAGGTTAGCTAACCTGTTTCAGATACTCATGCCTATAGAGCTAAGAAAAAATGTGACAACCTGTATTCTCTTTAAATATATATCTCTTAGACTTTTTGCAATAAGTATTTTCTATTAAAAGAATACTTATTTTCTAGAAATAGTTATTAATAGTTTATTAAGTTTTATTGATTAAAAACTTGCATCCTCAAGTAACAAAAGTATTTGGGGAAGAAAGATGTGTGTAGATGTTTAGATTTTTTTTTTTCTTTTACAGTTTCAGTTCTCATATTCAAGACATTGTGTGCTTCAGTGACCCTTTTACAATGTTATTAAGTATATTTGTTAGCTTTTATATGAAATAATCATAAACCCTCTTTTGTTGTCAGCTCTGTCATCTTCAAATCTTGCTCTATAGTTTGAATACTTTCTTACTTTTTGTTTTATAACTCATGAATTTGCTTGGATCAATTTTTGTAATCCTCTTCCTCAGAGTAAAAACTAAAATCTTATTTCCATTGACCAGTTTTATCAGTGTCTTAAACATTTGAGACTTGATATTAGTTAATAAAAAATTGAGTAGGCAAAAACTTTGCAGTCTTTCTTCCCCTATAGAGAAAAGAAAATGCTTCTCATGTACACTGTTATAAAGATTCTAGTGGTTTTAAGTTTAAATATTAACCTTGTGTTACAAAAGATACAAGTACTGTCTTCTATAACATAGGCTGTATTTATAATTGAATGTTGTGCCTCTGAATAATTGAATGTTGTGCCTTCATTTTATTATTGATTTATTATGATTTTATGAATTCTCTTTCATACTTTATAATTGCTTTCCCATGGTGTATGGAATTTCAATTCAGAGTTTTTATGTTTTATTTTTTCAATATAAAGAAAAATAAGTTTTCTGGGCTAAAGTCTAAAGTATAAATAAAAGTAGCTTGACTTTAAAATATAAAATTAATAAATATATGTCAATAATGAGGTTTTAATAATTAAATTGGTTGAAATGTTATTTATGAAACAATTGTTTTTCTTGAGAATTTCAATAATCAATTTTCTGTTTCCTTAGAATATTTTGTCAGAGTTGCATGGCATAATTAAAATTACTTTTAAACTATGCTATGATTATTGGCTCTCTGAAACTTCTTCAATTTGGGAAAATATTTTTATTAGCAATATACATGATCAAATTTTGGACAGTTTTATTAGAAATTCTAGTTTGGTTTTAAAATGTTAATAAACATAAAAGAAGAAGAAAAGGATGGTACTAAGTACTTCATAAGTATATTTGGAGGACATGGTGGTATTTTATTGCTTTCTGTGCTATGAATCAGTTATTTTTTATTTTATTTTTTTATAATCCCCCCCACACTTCCACCCCTGACCTATGGATGTTGTCGTCTCCCCTTAAGAATCGGATCTCTGAAGATGGGGCGTCTCCTCTCACACCAGGATATGGGCCGTGGCTCTGCAGGGGTTCGAACCCAGGACTTTCTGCATGTAAAGCAGACGTGCTAACTACTACTCTATGGAACGACCCCATAATCAGTTATTTTTAAGGGCACCTTTGTTTTTAAATTCAATCTTGAAATAATGAAATGTAGAAGAATTTGGTGTAACATGTCTATCAGCTTATCCATAGGATTTTAATATAGTGCTTTCAACCTGAAAATTCTTATGTTATTCCTTTGCATTATTAAATATTAATTGGATCCAAGTTACTTTGGAAAAAAGCAGACATCTCTTGAAATGCTCTAAAGATTTAAGGTCTGTAGCATACGGAAACCTGTTCTTTGAAGACTGCAAAAACAAATTCAGTGATATGTGGGTATATTTTGGATATAGTCCGAAATGAATTTTCAGATCCCTACATGGTCTTTTCTTATATAATCTCCAAAGACTATTTCAAAATTGAATCCATGTTATGTTCATTTAAAAACAGAAATTTATTATATATAAGTTTTAGATGGCAAACTAATTCAGTGAAATAAAATAGGCAATAATTGAATGTTGTACCTCTAAGAAGGTTAAAATTTTCAAAATTGGCATAATTGTATGCTAATATTATTAGAGACTCCAAAGGCATTCTAAAGATGCCATTTTGGGGAGTACCAGTCTTGGAAAAGTAGACAAAGATCTTAGATACCACATCTTCTGAATTTTACCCCTCTAAAATATATTATTGCTTTGGCTCTTTTAGCTCCACGGAGTTTATCAATTCAAGATTGAGCATTTTTGAAAGCACTAATGTCAGATAATATTAATTTGATTCATCTCTTGGTACTGTTTTATAGAACCAAGCACTGAAACAACTTCTCCTAAAAAACCAGAAGAATCTTTTTATAATAGCAGCTATAATCCCTTCAAAGAGGTACAGACTCCACAGTATTTAAACCCATTTGATGAGCCGGAAACCTTTGTAACTGTTAAGGATTCTCCTCCCCAGTCTGCAAAGAGAAAAAATGTAAGACCTGTGGACATGAGCAAGTATCTGTATGCTGATAGTTCTAAAACTGAAGAAGAAGAGTTGGATGAGTAAGTACATTTCATTTTGCTAACATCATAGGTCAATCTTTATATTAACTACAGCGATCCTTCTGTAATAAACCTTTAGGTGGATAAAATGAGGTCTGTTTCAATGTTAATATACAGTTTACGAGTTAGTATCTATCTCATCCCCTACCTGAATTTTTATCATTTTGACCGTTATTCTCCCACCCTCTTCCATGTGTGTGTGCATTCTAAACTAACAAGCGAAGGGAATATGTTCCTGGAATCTCTGGTTAGAATTCCCATAAGAACCATGTTATAAATGGCACTTAGGTGTTTTTAAATGACTACTATAGACATTATTTGCAGTTATGTTATGGGTCTATTGTGGGAACCAAATAATTATTTATGATATTGATTTGATGAGAAGACTTGTTCAAATGCCAAACAATGAAATTAGAGGATTTATAAATTGGGAGTTATCTACAGTTGAGTTATTACTCTTACCACAAGTTTATTGACCACAAGCTCAATATAAATAATCAGGATGGTTAGACCTGCCATTTTACTCAAATCTAAGGTGGGGATAGGAGGAGGATGTGTTCTCGTTGTGTTCTGAAGTTGTGCAGTGTACTACCTGTGTGGCTACAGACTGTGGCCCTGAGTGGGTTAAAAAGCAACAGCAAAACTTTCACTTCTGTCCATGATGGAGTAACACAGACTGGATATAGCTTCTTGTCTTAACTAAAAACCTGAATACTTATGAAATAACCGTTTCGACAGTAGGCACAAATAGAACAAGACAGTGATCCCCAAGAGAACAGAAACAAAGAAAGTGAGCCCTACAGTTGTCCAAGCTTTATTTATGGGAAAGAGCTTCCAATTGCATTTTAGGGAGAGAGAACCTAAATGCCCTAGTACAGGTGTATCTGGAAGATATTGTGGATTCAGTTCCAGACCACGGCAATAAAACAAATATCACAATAGAGCGAATCATATGAACTTTTCGGTTTCTCGGTGCATATGAAAGTTATGTTTACACTGTACTGTAGACTATTAAGTGTGGAATAGCATTATGATTTTTAAAAAAAGCAATGAACATACCTTAATTTAAAAGTACTTTATTGCTAAGGAGTGCTGATCATCATCTGAATCTTCAGCAAGTTAGTCTTTTTGGCAAGATAGACTTGCTCAACACAGGATTGCTGCGAACCTTAAATTTGTAAAAAACTCTATTTGCAAGGTTTAGTAAAGCAAAGCATAATAAAATGTAATATGTCTGTGTTGAGGAGACTGAGTTTGGACTTTGGGGGTACTGAGGAGCTAGAATTTGTGGACAAAGTATCAGAGAGAAGAGAGCTACTCATAGAGTTTCAGAGAGCTATAGAAGGTTCCTCTTGAGTCTTTAGCTGAGTACTGATCAGAGCATGCGTATAAGTAACAAAGAATCTGACAACAAATCTCTGGAGTTCATCCAGAGTGAAGAATCATTTGCATTTCTACCAGCCAGAGAAGAAAGACTTCCTAACATTTGGGACATCAAGTTAAGTCCTCAGAAGAGTATTGTCTCAGTAGTAGGGCCAAATTAGCCTTAGATTGAAGCCTTTTCTGGGCCTGCCTAATAAAGCTGAAAAGCAAGGCTCAAAAGAATCAAAATGACTCCAAGTAACTTAACTGCATCCCACACGAAGCCCCAGAATACTAAAAGGAATATCAAAAAATCCACCCAAAACACAAAATTTGCAATGTTTGACAATAAAAAATTTATCAGGCATATAAAGAAGCAGAAAAATCTGACCCAGAATAAGGAGGAAAAACAGTAATTAGATGAAATGGCAGAGATGATGGAATCAATAGAAAAGTGTGATAAAATAACTATTATGAATATGTTCCAGATATTCAGGAAGGTAGAAGAAAGCATGAGCATAGAAGATATTAAAAATAAGTCCAAATCCTGTTTATAGAGATGAAAAATACAAAATCTGAGATGAAAAATACACTGGATAGAATTAACCCCTGTTAGATACTGCAGAAGGAAGTATTAGTGAACATAAAGATATAACAATAGAAATTATCTAAATTGAAACATATGGGGGGGGGAAGAAAATCGAACAGAAGATCAGTGAGACAACTTTAAGGGCTCCTAACATATGTGTAATTGAAATTCCAAAGAAGAGGAAAGAGGATGAGGGGGACAGAAAAATATTTGAAGAAATAATGGCCAAATGTTTTAGAAATTAAAAATTTAATTACATGTAGTTACCTACATGTCCAAGAAGCTGAATGTACTTCAAGGACAGGAGACACAAAGAAAACCACAGCAAGGCTTCTCTGAAAACAATTCAAGTCAGTAGAGACTAGGCTGATATTAATAAGTACTGAAAGAAAACAAAGACAAAAACAAAAAACCTGTCAACAAAAATTTCTATCTGCCCCATCCCAAAAAAGCTATTTTCAGATATCCAAAAGCTGAGATAACCCATCACCATCAGATTTGTGTTGCAAAAAAAAGTTAAAAAGAAGCTCTTCAGGCAGAAAGAAAATGACACTACTTGTAGATTTGAATTTATACAAAGGAGTGAAGAGCACAGGAAATGGCAAATATATAGAATATATAAAATACTTGTCTTATTTTTTTAAATCTCTTTAAAATATAATTGACTTTAAAGTTTAAACAATAATATAATCTGTGTTTTATGATGTGTAGAAGTAAAATGACAGTCTTAACAAATGACAGTTAAGACAGTTTTGCATAAAGCCTGAGACTGGGGAAATTGAAGAATGCTGTTTTAAGCTTCTTACGCATAGCGTTTCTCTGAAGATATACTATTTTTTTTTTATAGATGACAATTGTTTATATAGAAAATCATAAAGAATCTCCAAAACATTTACCAGAACTAAAAAGTAAATTTAGCAATATTACAGGATATAAGATCAATATACAAATTCAACTACAAATTCTCTACGGTAACAAATTCTCTACGGTAACAATGGACAACCAGAAATAAAAAAAAAAAAATTAAAACACCATATTTGAAATGTAAGAAAAAAGGAAAAGACCCTCAGGGATAAATTTGAACAAATATATGCAATAACTGTATGCTGAAAGCAACAAAACATTGCTGAGAGCAATTAGAGAGAGAAATCAAATGGAGAGAGATACTATGACCATGGATTCAAATTGATTTATACATTCAGTGCTGTCCCAATCAAAATTTTGAAGTATTTTTTATAATAATTTATAAGCTAATTTTAAAGTGTATGTGTAAATGCAAGGGACCTAGAATAGCCAAAATAATTTTGAAAAAGAATAAGGTTGGAGGACTTACACTACCTAGTTTCAGGACTCATTAACCAAGGCATTATGGTGTTGTCTTAAAGGTAGGCATATAGGTGAATAGAAGAGAATGAGAAAGTCTAGAAATAGATAACAAAAAGCTCTAGAACAAATAGATGTCCATATACCACCCCCCACACACAGAACTACAACTGTTACTTCACACCATATACAAAATTTAACTAAAAATAGATTATACACCTAAAAATAAGAAGTAATGCACTAGAACTTCTAGAAGAAAGCACAGGAGAAAATATTAGTGATCTTGGGTTAAGCAAAAAAATTTGAATAGGATGCAAAAGCACAAAGAGTCAAAGAAAAATTGTTAATTTGGACTTCGTCAGAACTAATTCTCTTTTAAAAAAATATTAAGGAAAATGAAAAGGCATGTCACAGTTTGGCAGAAATTCTTTGTAAAACACATATCTGGCAAAAGACTTCTGTCAAGAATATGTAAAGAACTATTTTAACTCAATAATAAGACAAACTTTTTTTAAAGAGGAAAAAGATTCGAACAGACATTTCACAAAAGAAAATATGAGAATAGCCAATGTGCACATGAAAAGATGCTAAAAATCTTAGTAATCAAGGAAATACAAATTAAAATCAAATAAGATACCACTACACACCCACCGAATTGCTCAAATTTAAAAGACTGACTATACCAAATACTGTCAAGGATGTGGAGCCACTGGAACTCTCATAGAACTCTCAGAGTTCTAAATGGTACAACCATTTTAGAAAACAAATTTGATAGTTTCTTAAAATGTTAAACATAAACCTATCATTTGACCCAGACGTTCCATTTCTAGGTACTATTTCACCCAAGAGAAATGAAAGTATATATCCACAAAAAGATTTATACATGAATATTTTAACAGCTTTATTTATCTTAATAGCAAAATATGGGAATTACTCAAATGTCCATCAATAGTAAATGGATAAACAAATTGTGGTCTATCCCTACAATGGGATACTATTCTGTAATAAAGAAGAAACAAACTGTTAATATAGGTAACTACATGGATGAATGTAAAAGTCATTATGCGAGTTAAGGAAGCCAGACTAAAAAAGAGTACATACTGTAGATACCATTTATTTAAAACTCTAGAAAATACACTCTATAGTGAGAGAAAGCAAATCATTAAGTAGTTGCCTTTGATTGGAGGTGGAAGAAGGGATGGATTAAAAGGGATACAGGAAACTTTTGGAGGAATGGAAAAATGTCATCTTGATTGTGCTGATGGTTTCACACTTGAACACATGTAAAACTCATCAAATTATAGTTTTTAAGTATGTGCCATTTAGTATATATCAATTATACCTAAAGCTATTTTTTTTTAAAGAAAGAAAAAAAATGAAACACTAACAATCTTTAACTTTATTAACAAAAATATTGTGTCATGTGAGTGGTTCAAAGCCTGGAAATCTTAGTCCTCCAGGTCTCTGATGAAAAAATTGGTATGGGTTAAAGGAGATCTATAAAATATTTATCGTTTTCAAAAATCTGATTAATAATTACATGTTTACTTATAGTGAGTCTCTATGGGTCTTTGCTTTCCTTGGAAATACATGAATTTTACTGTGTTAATATTATTTGGATTTTGGAAAAATTATTCTTTCTTTTAAAATACAGTTTAGTAGGAAAATCTTCTAAACTATGGGATATATACATTGAGAGGGTAATAGTAGGAAGACTCCTCTGATGCATGGAAGTTGGGAACAGTTGCTTTGTATGAAGAGAGAAATGTCATCTCTCCCCTGAGCATTGGCTAGCTGCTATTTTGAGCAGTATTTTATTTCTAGGTGCTGCACATACCAAGGGGTGTTGACGATTCAAAGCTTTAACAGAGTAGAGCAAGAGTCATTAAAATGTCCAGAAACCACATCAAATGAACAGTGATTGAGAACATAGGGACTGTTTGACTTAGAAAAGAGATGATTTAATTTCGTTAACCAATGTCACCGTAAAAAAAAAAAAAAAGAAAAGAGATAATTTAAGGGAACTATAATAACCAAACTCAAGTATTTGAAAGACTTGTTTGAAAGAATGAGGTAGTTGACATGTTTTCTATTGCTCTTGAACTGCTTCTCAACCTTTTCCCATTTTACAACAGGTGGCTAATGGCTCTCACATGTGCCACATACTTCCATGGGCATGGCTAGGTTTTGATAAAACCTAAAAACCTTCTAACCTCCTATAAGTATGTAGAATTACATCATAATCATGTTATTCCAAAACCAGGTTGATATCTCAGTACTAATTAATAAGCATACAGTGGTTGAAGAAGTTGGCTCAACTCTTGCTAAAGTTTTTTGTTTTCTTTGAAATAGCTAATGTGTGATCAAAATAAAATTTCTCATGGGTGGTGTAGGTGCTGAGTAATAGCCACACACCTGGAGTATTTGAATGTAAATGCAAACTTTAAGTACAAGCATTCAGTCATTCCAAGATGTCTGAGTATTACACAACACACACACACCCAGCTCTCTCCTATTAACAAATTAAAGAGACATCTGATGTTTGCTTAAACTTTTAAAATGCCTTTATAAAAACTAAAATCAGAATAACTGGGTGTTTCCTTTTGACTATTCTTTTTTCCACATGAAAGTCACAGTCTTTACAAGTTTCCCATGAATAAAGAACATTCTAAATTGCTCAATCATCTGAGGTTACCTGAGGGAGCTGATGATAAACACTCCAGCTTTTTTATAGGAATATACACACAAATTCTAAAGATTGCTCATCAACTAATGTGAGAGTTCAGGAAGAACTCTATATTAATTGCTTATTTGATATTTTTCCTCTTGTTTCTCTGAAAGTTTTTAGGTCCAACTTCAGTAGTAGAAATCTTCCAAAATTTGTTTACTACAATAATAAACTTATATATGACCTTTCATCAGGTGAAAAGCCTATATGACTCATCTTTCGTTACCAAACTCTTCCTGTATCCTCTGACCTAAAACTATCCCAGAAAAGAGCACCGAGTCCTTTGATGTATAAAACAACCTTCAGAACCTCAGCCCATCCATCAGCACCAGGAGAAAGTATACACCCTTCAGTGCTTTTAGCACGTGTCCTTTACACTTACCAGCCATGTGGATTTCTCAGTTTTCTCATGCTTTAGGACTAGTTCAGCCCTTCAGTTTATGTAGCAAAAATGAAAAATTATAAAGCAATAATTTTCAAAACATTTATGAAGTGACAGCATGAACTCATTTCTGATTTTGTCGTATGTCAGTTTCTCAAGGAAAATTGTCATTGAATTTTATTTAGAGAAGCTACACACTCTCATTTTAATAACTTTGGATTGCTTTTCCAAAGAAATATACATTTTCAGAGTGGAAAGAAAAGACAATATTTTGCTATACCCCTGCTTCATATTTTTTTCTGTATGTTTATTAATCCTATTTCTAATCAACTTACAATTTTTTTCTATAATTCTTTTTCCTTGTGAATTATTTGATGAACCATGAATAATGTCATTTAAAACTATTCTGTCCAATTTTCTACTTAATATAACTGATAAATTTTTAATCAACAGTGAGTTAATAGTATAACAAATCTATTACTCAAGTATACAGTACAAGGATAAAAACAATTCTGTTTTATAAAAACAATTCTTTTTTATTCAGAGCGATGTAGGAAGCTCTGAAACATAGATGATCAACAGTGTGTGAAAATTATGCTAATTCCTTAAATAATTTTTCCTTACTAAAAATATTAAGTATTTAAAAAATGTATTAATGAGTAATTACGTAACTTGTTACACAATCCATTTGGGAGGGCATTTTTTTCATAATTTACTTTTTATTGTGGTAAAATTCACATAACATATATAATGTGAAATTCCATATTTTAAAGTATATAGTTCAGTGGTTTTAGTTTATTCACTATGTTGTGCAACCATCACCACTATTTGATTCTAGAACATTTTCATCGCCCCAAAAAAGGAATCCCATACCTATCAGTCAGTAGTTAGTCCCAATTCCTCTCTTCCCCCATCTCCTGAAAACCACTAATGTATTTTCTGTCTATATGGATTTAACTATTCTGGATACTTCATATAAATAGAAACATAGTTTGTTCATTCTTAAAGAGTAGGAAATTCATTTTTAGATAGGAATCTCTGATCTATAAGGAGGATCACTCAAAGCCCTTAGAATTAGAAGCTTCTTCTTTTTCTGATTTAGTACCTAATCAGTGATTGTGCCTAGCACACTATTGTCTCACAGGTGGATTGCGGGTCCGCAGAGATACTGATTCCCTAGTAACTCCATTTTCCAGCAGCTTCCTATCTTTACTCCAGCATGTCATATAAATTTTATTTTTTGCTACATGTCATAGTGTAAAACAGCTTGAGAAACATAGCTCTAATTGATTTAAGAAAATGTCCATTTTTATTATGTTTCTAGTAATATGGGCCTCAAGAACCAACTTTGGAAATCAATTGATCTGAGCTCCTTTTCTACATGCATTTACCTTCTCTACAAAGAATACCAATATTCAGGTAGTTAGAGGGAGACCTAAGTGGTTAGAAGTAGGCAGAGAGACATAAAGAAAAAAAGGACAATATGTAAATACCTTTGTATACATACTATATATGTTTTATAAAAGTTGTATGCAACTGAGAATTTTAAATTCAGTTATATAAAGTGTACTGAAGAATTGCCTATTGTAAGGAGTTTTATCCAATTTTTTAAATAACTAGCCATACTTACATAATAAATTAATAATTATTGTGGCAGCTACCATCTTACAAACTACTATGGAAATTTGTTATAAAGAGATTTAACCAGGACTAATTTTTTAAAATATCACTCAAATAATTCACATAACTGAATTAATTCTATTAGATTGAGGTATGTCTGTTCAGTCCTGAAACATTTAACATCAGTTAGCAAGTAGTAAGTTTTGGGGGGGGGGAAGATTTTTTTCTTTTCTAGAGTTTTAGAGTTAAATTTTTTGTTGTTATTGTTTTTATCCTATTTCTTTATATTTACCTCTATTTGAACTATTCTTATAGAGTTTGAAAAACAGCTGTTTGAGGCTATCAATAAAATTAGCAGGATAAGCAAGATTGTTGTAAGGATTACATGAATTAATACATGTAAAACACTTAAAACAGTGCCTAGCACAGCATAACCACTTTATAAATGTTAATAATGTTATTGGTAAGGCTGGATGTGATACCTTTTCTACTTCTTTTCAGAGAGAATGTTCAGCTTTTTCTGAACACCTAGTTATTTTAACATTGTTCCTTGTTTTGATTTCTCCAAGTTCTTCAGTAGGTGGTAAACATGGATATAAATACTTTAAGTGTATGTTGGTCACTAGGCCAGAATATTTTGGTCTGAAAAGCTAATTTTCAAATATATATGTGTGTGTATATAGTTATATATTTCCTGTTTTGTTTTGTTTTTTTTCTCTTGAATGCACAGACATAGGAAGAGGAAGAAAAGGAAGTAGGTTTTTTTATGTACATGCCAACCCCACTCAATTAAAAGCAGCTACCCTGAGCAAAGTCGAGAGAGATTCTGAGGCTGTACTCCAGCTCAATGGGAAGGAGTCACATGATTCTAACTGTTGCCATGAGTACAGAGTACGAGTAACCTCACAAATATGATGTATTTCACATCTCTGATTTAGATATACTTGGTAACCAGAGTCTCATTGACCTGACTGGATATATAAATCTTTAGGCAGAGGTGTTAATAATTGGTTCTAAGTGAGTCTGGTACTATTGTAGTTCAAAGAACATGCACAGTTGAAACAGAGGGCTATCACTGGTACACGCCTTATATGCCTTAGGTGGAATTCCCTTGTTATAATCGCTACGTTTGGGTGATCTGGTCCTTAGGTTTGTAGACTCAGAAATTCTATTGTTATTGTACACACAGGATGTTGGACTAGCGTTGAAAAAAAAATGCAACTAAGTAAAAAACAAGAACCAGAATAACAGTTTCTTATTGTGTAATAGGAAGAATACTCATGATATATACTAGATACATGTGTTTATGAATGACTAACAAGAAAAAAAATTATCTACTCAAAAAGGGAGTTAACAAGGAAGATTTTCTGCCTGGGCCTAGACTCTAGGTAGAGGAAAAAAAAAGCCTTTCCTGAGAAGTTGTAAGCACAGGCCCACCCTCATGTGGATTTGACATTATATTGACAAGATTGTCTGGGAACCTCCAAGCCAAGAAAGTAACATACAAAGTGGCTCTTAAAGTACTTGGCAAATGCAAGTACATCAATACATAAAACATTCTGAAGAGAGTCACTCCCAGCTCAGATTACATAGGATTTCCTCACAGTAAACCCTGAACTCATAATCTAGAATTACAAAACATACAAGGAAACAGTTTTCTAAGAGAAAGAGTCAGGAGACAAAGGAAATACCAGGATTATATATACGAGAACTTAAAATAATTTATCAGATAGACTATAAATATGTTTAAATAATTAATGACTCAAATCTCTGTACCTGAGGTATTTTACACACAGCCATATGAAGAAATATCTTACTGAAGTTGAAAGTTCATTATATTAGACACTGATGAAGAGAGAAAAATTGAATTAGATTATAGATGTGAGGGAATTGTCCACAATGCAGCACGGGAGGAAAAAATTGTAAAAATATGAAGAAGAGAAATAGTTCAACATATATCTAATAATATTTACTAAAGAAGAGAATGGAGAAAATAAAGAAGAGGCTATCAAAGTGATAATAGCTGATAATTTTTTTATAAATAATAAAACACATGAATCTTCAGACTCAGGAAATATAGAATCTGAAACAGGATAAATTAAAAGAAATTCACACCTAGATGTGTCATAGTAAAATTGCTCAAAACCAGAAATAAAGAGATCTTAACAGCAACCAGAGATAAAATAGACTTACAAAAGAGCAGTGATAGGCTAAAGTAGGCTAATATCTTCAAAGTGCCTGAATTCTCTACCTAGCTAAACTGTCATTTAAGTGTCAAGCTGAAATAAAGGTATTTTCAACTCTTGAGAGAATTTACTACTAATAGAACCTCATTGAGTGAACTTATAAAAGATGTTCCCTAATGAGAAGAGAATTTAACACAGAGGAAGGGATGAAATGCAAGGAAAAAGATGTTTGTTGTTGGGAGCATAAAAAACAAATCAATATTTCCACATCTAATTTCTTTTTCCTTGATTGTGATATATAGTATTTACTATTATTAAAAACATTTTTCTAAGGGTCTGTATATAATAAAAGCTGAGTTAACCTTGTGTTAAAAGAATTTAAAAATACTTTTTAAAAGGGGAAATTTTATTGTTAATGATTAACAAAACAGATTAAAAGTGATTGTTTCTGAATCATAGGTTATCACTGGTTTGATTTTTTTTCCTTATTTTCAGTATTTTCTTGTTTTATAACTGAACATATTATTTTAGAAATAAGCTATGTTTAAGAGACATTTAATAATAATTTCTTCTTTTATTTAGATCAAATCCTTTTTATGAACCTAAACCAATTCCTCCTCCAAATAATTTGGTAAATCCAATTCAAGAACTGGAAGCTGAAAAGAGAGTAAAAAGAAGAGCCCCAGCCCCACCAGCCATCTCACCAAAGACTGGAGGAGTAAATGAAAACACAGTTGTTTCTGCAGGAAGAGATCTCTCCGCGTCTCCTAAGGTAGGAGTTTATTCTTAGTAAAACATGTATTAATGTTTGCGTTTACCCCCCATGCAATTTAACTAAAATTAAGGAAAGTCATCGTTAACTATTTTTGATGATTTAAAAGTGAAATTCAAGTAAATCCATTATGCTGCAACATTGTATATATGTTTGGGAGACTATACATTTATAGTACAGTATGGATTAGATAGTTTGGGTTAAAATTTGTTTATAAAATGATATTTTGAAACCAGAGGAAGAAAAGCATTATAATTATGTGGTTGGTGGTTTAAACGAAGGATATTCTAAAGCAGCTGGATATGAGGGACAGCTTACACTGATATAGAGGAAGGAGTAGAAATCATCCTTTGAGAAACATACTGGAAAGATTAAGGCTCAGTGTAGAGAAATACTTTGTTGAAGAATTTCAATATTGTCACTTTGATTTATGTGAAGTTACAATTTTGGCCTTATTGTGACTATTTTTTTACAAATTTTTATGCATAATAACTATGTGTATAGGTAAAACAATGTTGGAACAGAAGTCTGAAGCTTTTAAATGGTTTAATTGCAAACAATGCACCTTTCAAGTGTAAGGTAGAAATGTTGGATTTAGCAAGTTTTTTTTTTAAGTAAATAACTTTTCCTTATCTACTCATGGGTGTTTTGTTGTCGTTACCATATTACATTATGTAATTCTCACAGATAGTTAAGGAGAAAATAAGATGAACTTGAGGGGAAAAGTAAAGGTCACAGATCCCTCAACCAGTAGAGACAGGATTGGAACTGACATTTTCATCAGTCATGTGACATCTGAACTATATTCCACCTTAGGTGCCTGGGTTGCTGCTATTATCAAGGATATCGAGGTTCAGTAGTTTCTTTTGGATTTTTTACTTCAGTCTGTGGCTTTCATTAAATTACGGAGTTCTGAAATAGTTTGTTTGCCTAGATTTTCATTGTTTTAGAGAAAGATTGCGTTCACTGAGGTCTTCTCTCTGCTGTTTCAGGAGTCAATCTCTAGGTGTTTGTTTTTATATAAGATATTTTTTTTTCCCTTTATCTTTAGGAGGGAGAAACTAGGGCTAAATTCTGTCTTGCATTTGGCTATGCAGTGGGAGGTGGAGGACTCTAAATGAAAGCAGCAAATGGTAGAAATGTAAAGCAAAGGAGATGGCCAATTCCTGTACCTAAAAGGGGGAAAAAAAGACAGTAACAGGGGCACTAATCAGAATCAAGAAGCTATTTAAGTTCTTTATTCTAACCATCAAGAATACCTAAAACTATCCCTGTCTCCCCAAATCTCTACTCCATTATTTGTTCCCTGCCCCATCATCTTCCATAATCCATCAGGAGTTTGAAGCTAATTAAAAAATGCTAATCTCTTTGTAGGAGAATGGAAAGGAACTTAACAGTGCCTATTGTGTGCCAGGAAATGTTCTATTACGTCATTGGATCCATAGAACAGCCTGAGAAATTCATACCATTATCTCCGTTTTACATATGAGAAGCTGAATTGTAGTAACTGGTTCAAAGTGATAAAACTAGTAGTGACAGTGCCAAGATTAAAGTTCAGGTATTTTGAGTCTAATACCCTACTTTTCCCACTGTGTCATTCCACCTCTAGAGAGGTATTTCCAGTTCCATTTTTTCATAGAAACATTGTTACATATGGTAATTAAGTTCTGTTGTAGTGAAGTATACCATGGCTATTTTTTTAACATTATTTTGAGGATACTGTTCCTTTGCAGATAAATTGTGGAATAAATGATGCTTGCAGGAAAGGCTGAGCAATTTACCACCCCGCTTCTCTTGGAAACTGCCTTGTGATGCTCAGACACAGATAGTAGAAACACAATCAGTCATATTCACAGTAACCTGCTGATGTGAAAGTTAGTTAGGATAACAACTATGTGAAATGCAGCTGTGAAAAATTAATTTTAAAAAAGTTTGCTGATATTAAAAAACAAAGTGCATGACATAGTATGATACCTTTGTACATATTAAGTTTTATTTAAAAAGCTTTATTCACACATATACACTTACACACATAGACATACACTTATATATTATTTAATGAATTACAAGTAACTTATAGTGGTTACCTTTGAGGAGAAAGGTCTTGGTAGGATGGAGGGTATGCACAAGCTTGAGGAAGGCATTGTTCTTCCTGTTTTAACCTTTCTGTATTGTTTGAATTTTCAAATCTTATACATGTTTTACTCCTTTTTGTTTGTTATATTAATAGAGGTTATGGGGTAATGAGGTTATAGATTTTTTGTTGTTGTTGCCTTCTGTAAAAGACACAAGATTATATTTCCTAAAAAAGATTTATTCTTCAAGAGAAGAAGTCACTCTTGGGTTCGATCAGGGGTATTAAACTATTCGATGGTGGCCTGGGTTTTCATGAACTGCCTCAGTGTTCAGCACTGGAGCCCAGGTTTGGAG
>NW_006434709.1:7651566-7672010 GCF_000325575.1 Pteropus alecto | reverse complement strand
TTCATTTCCACAGCTCATTTCCACATTTGTTTATTTTATATGTTGGAATCCATGTAAGATTTCATGTAAAAAAAATTTAAAAAGACCATTACAAAACCAAAAAAAAAGAGAAAAAAGAAATTGGAAAATACTAACTACACAATTATATATGAAATAAAGAAGATTAGAATCAATGGCATACTTACTGACAGTAATAAAAAAAGAGGATAAATAGCAGATGAGAAAGCACAGTGATACGGGGCTTACTCACAGGAATATATATGTATGTGTATTCATATATATATACACACACATACACACACACACACACACACACACACACACACACACGCATATGTATGATAAATGATATATGGCAGGTAAAATAACCTAACATTAAACCACAGTCATCCAATAACTTAAAATGATAAGTTAGGCTCAGTGGTAGCTGACCACCATTTACTGACTGTGAATATAAGTTAATAAATGTATAACTAAACTAGATTTATTTCATATAACTTAGTATAAAATGTGCTCCAAGTTATAAGAAAGAGCTTAGGAACATAAATGATATTGTTGCCAGATACATCTACTAAAGTATATTATTAAACTTTATGTGCATTTCCATAAAAACCACAATATAAATAGTCGACCATTAATAGAGAAGAACCCCACTGCACAGTTGATGATGAAATGGGCCTGGTCAAGTAGGGAAGGGCTCCCGCAAAGATCCTGATTGGTGGAGCTCCATTGGTTGACAGTGATACTACCGTCCACTTGCTCCATCTCTAAAAGTGAAAACCCCATTTATAGCTCAAGGCCCAGCTAAATAACTGAAGTCTTCACTCATATCATTACCTCTTTCTAGAAAGTTCTATCAAAGGCCTAAGGTTTGCACTTGGGTGTTTTTTAACTTGACTACAGATTGCAGTAATTGTGGGAAGCCCAGCGTAAACCAATCTCAAAGTTACATACAGCAGCAATCCCTTTAATTGGTCCTAGCAGCATATTCAAACCACAGAGCAAACACTGTTTTCAACTCTTACACATAAAGCCTCCTTCTAGAAACTTCTTTAACTCCATTTCTGTCAATGCAAGACTGTTCAGAATGGTGTCTGTAGGCCATTCATGCTAAAAAACAATAAGCACACGATCAGACTATTAATTTCCTCATATGTAAATTCAAAATGTCTTAGACATTCCAAGGAAAATAATAAATAGAATGAGGATAAAAATTTAATTGAATACAATGATAAATACACAGTTATTTTGTAAAATAAAATGCCAAGCTGCATTCAGTAACAGCTGGGGGACAAAAAGGTAAGCTTAAGTTACTTATAAAAATTTTTACTTACTAGAATATCTTATCAGAATACTCTGTTCCTCAGTAATACTGCATAAATGGGATACTCCTGTATGTACCACTTGTTCTTGGTTAGTACTTTTTTGTTTGTAAGTAACAGAAACAAGCCATTTGGTTGATTTTTTTTTCTTAAGTAAAATGGATAACTTGTTAAAAAGACCCAAGGAGATTTCGCAGAACCCTAGGCAGAGTATATAGCAGGGCCTCAGGAATCAATCTCAATTGTATTAGCTTCTCTTTCTGGAATGCCTTTAATCTGCCTTTACTTTTTTAATGATAATTTAGTCAAGCTTATTTTCTCCCTATACGATAGTTTATGTTTTAGAATTTCATATCTCTCCCATACAAAGCTACCCTTCTTTCAGTGTGGTTGACTTTAGCTAAAAGTTAAGAACAAATTACATTAAATCAACTACTTTTTCTTAATATGTATGTGGAGCCTCCAAGAATTATTTTTAAAGATCTTATTAATCATATGAGTCTCTGGTATGAAATTTGAATTGGAATTAGGATTATCTGTGGGCTATAGGAAGCTCCAAATGACAATTTAAATTAAAAAAATGTATATCTTTGAAAATGTTAAAACTCCAGTGCTGACACAGTAGCCTCACATAGTCAGGGACCCAGTCTCCTATTTTGCTGATCAACCATCCTTAGCATAGACTTCTACCCTGTGGCTCGAGATGGCTGCTTGAGCCACAGCCAACCCTGTGCCAGTCGACAAGAAGAAAGGACAGACAAAAAACAAACAAACAAACAAACAAACAAACAAACCCAGCCACACTTACCTCTAAAGAAAGGCTAGAAAATGAATCTTTATTCTGGGCAATTTTATTACACTGCTAAAAATCAAGGGTTCTTTACTAAGAAAGAAGAGTAGAATGGATATTGGGGAATAGTTAGCAGGCTGTGCCATAGATTTTTATTTATGTGAATTCTATAGTGGCAATGGAAATGAGCCCAAATCTTGGTGTGAGATTATCTCTTCTATGAGAAAACCTGAATAATAACTACTTGAAACAGTCATTTTAAAGTGACATTTGAAAACCAGTCATGTAAACCTTAAAGGAAAATCATCAGAATATTTTACAATTGAGCATTAAAAAGTCTAGAAACAGTATAACAGAATGCAACAACGAAAAACCCATGCATACAACAAAAAACCTACCAGAAGTTGAATAGTATTTTCTGCAAAATCAGCACACTACATTTATATAATGTCTGAAAGAATTACTGGTGAAGATATTGAGAAACATTCCTTTCTTTTTTTGGCACCTGCATTATAAATTCTAAAGTATATTTGGACATATGTACTACAGGGCCTGGACTATGGTGAGGCAAGAGAGGTTCCTTGAGCACAAAATTTAAGGAGGCACTTCCTCTCAGTTTGGTGCAAATGCAGACTCTACATCTGCCCCACCCTAAGAGTGAATTCCTCCTTCAATTTTGTACTCTACGCACTCCCTTGCCTCACGCTAGTCCCAGCCCTGGTGCACAGATGGGGCAAATCTGACAGAAAAATGTGCAGTAGCAGTAAAGGTCTTTGCAAACTGAAAGAATCAACAACCATAGCATTGAGAACATCTTTAAAAGTTAGCCCCTTGATTTTTATAACTGTATTCAGTAGGAGAGCTAAAGATGCTAAATCTTTGTTTAAAAAAAAGAAAACAATGATTAGAATGCTTGCTTTTGAAACAAATTTTGCAAAATAATTAAGTGTAATTTTCAAAGGTTGCTCTTTTGTATCAATATATTCTTGAATAACTGAGTTAAGGTAGTTTAACAGTTTTCCAGCTGAGGAGTGAATTGCCACATTTCCTTATGGATATAAAAGTGCCCTCACATAGGAAAAGAACCTGACTAAGGTAAATAAATTATACGTTCACTTTAATGATAAAGAATAACTTGCAAGTTTGGCTTATTTGCTAAATGCTTTACAAAGGCTAAGCAATTAGTAACAAATGAGTGTTATTGATGTATATTGGCAGGATCACATTAGGGTACATTATTGATGATAAATGTGAAGGAAGCTTACCTTTTACTGCATGGAGAAGAGGAATGAAACTAGAGTATTTGAACAAATTTGTACAAACTAAGACAGAACCTTCTCAACTCCCAGTACTAGGTAAACTTCTGTAATAAGAAACAAACAAAAAACAAAAAATTTTAAAAACCCTCAACCAAGTGCACAGCAAGGCCAGAACTAGGGTATAAAGCAAGAGAGGCAACTAAGGTGCAAAATTTAAGGAACCACCTACTCTTGCAGTCATGCTTGTACAAACTTGGCACTTGTTTAAACTCAAGCATGAGTGTCTCTTTAGTTTTGACAATAGGTACCCCATTCTTAAGAAGACACTCGTTCTCAGTGTCATGCATGAATTTGAAAATGAGTGCCTCATTAAAATTTGTACAGAAAATTGGTCAATAAAAGGGAAACAATCTTAGCTATCAGAGCAAATGACCTAAAAAACGAACTTACCACAAAAACAAAAGTTATTTTTTATAAAACTTGTAATTAACATTTTAATGTGATTTGACTAGACATTCCATTGATAAATGAAACACAAGAAATTAGTCAGAGAAATACCATATGATTTCGCTTATATGTGGAATCTAAAAAACAAAACAAATGAACAAACAAAACAGATACAAACTCATAGATACAGAGAATAAACTAATGGTTGCCAGATGGAGAGGGGTTGGGAGATGAGTGAAAAAGGTGAAGGGATAAAGAAGTACAAGTTGCCAGTTATAAAAATAGTCATGGGATGTAAAGTACAGCATAAGAAATACAGTCATGATATTGTAATAGCTATGTATGATGTCAGACGGGTACTAGACTTATGGGGTGATCACTTCATAAATTATATAGATGTCTAACCACTATGTTATATACCTGAAACTATTATAATATTACCTGTCGACTGTAATTGAAAAACATTTTTATTACAAAATAAAATAAATGAGCAAGTAGTCATCAAAAATAATGTTAATCATGAGTCAAAATGTTAATCATGAGTAAATCTAGATAAAGAATTTGTGGTCTTTCATTGTACTATATTTGCAAATTTTCTGAAAGTTTGATTTCCTAAAAGATGATAAAAAATAATTTGAAAATAGGAAAGAGCTCTTAGATATGAAAAAATATATTTTTCAAATTTGAAAATTATAAACACTTGATAGAATATTGCAGAACATCAAATTAATGAATTAGACAAACATGAAAATTTCTCTTTAGAATTAAAGGTGAGTCTACGGCCATGCTACCCTAAACAAGCCTGAATCCCGTCTGATCTTGGAAGCTAAGCAGGGTCAGGCCTGGTTAGTACTTGGATGGGAGACCACCTAGGAAGACCAGGTGCTGTAGGCATAAAAAATAAAAAAATAAGGATTGTAAGCTGACAAGGTCCTTGCAATCTGTGAGGTCAACCAAGGGTTGCCTTGCCAAAAAAAAAATAAAATAAAATAAATTCAAGGTAAAAACTGAAGAGATTAAAATATTGAGAAGAAAAATAAGAAAGAGTAGAGTTAGGAAATTCATTATATTTATAATGGGGGTTATAGAGGTGAGAACAGTTGAGGAAAATAATTTATCAAGGAAAAAGAAGAGAATTTACATGAGCTGAAGAAAGACTTGAGTCTTTAGATTAAAAGGGCTCATGAGTACCAGGCAAGATGAATGGAATGAGATCCAAATCTAGACATATGATAATAGTACTTTTGATTTTGCAAGGGCTTGTTACCTACAAAGGAAAGATTTTACCATCAGATGCTTTTGTAACATTAAGTACCGGAGACAATGAGACATGTTTATATAATTAAAAAGAATAAATACCTACAAAGATCGAGAAACATCAGATATATAAAAAATTATGAATTTATAATGATAATACCCAAATAGTTGACTTCAGAAGTTACTAGGGCACCCATTATTATATAAATTGATAAATAAAGGAAAAGAGACAAGAATTTATATCCTGACTTTCCTTAATGAATTGTATTCCAAGATAATTTAATAGCTGATGAGGGAAAGTTCTTCCCCCATAGAATTCTAGCTATGAGATGCAGAAGGAATGATATCATTAGAAAACTCACCATTTTATAATCTCTAATGAAATAATGGGCAAGCAACAATCAACATTAATGCCAAAACCATTAGAGGAAAGGTTTTATAATAGATGAATGGATCAGGCTGGTAGTACTCAACTGTAGTGATAAATACTCAACCGTAGTGATAAATCATAATAATATTAAGAGTTAAGACAGCCACTCATTTTGTGCCACCTGTATATTGCAATAGAAAGTATATGGAACTATCTATAAAGTATTCTTGCCAAAGAATCAAACTGAGATCTAGTGAAGCCACTGGTTGTAATAACTACCAGTTTACAAGAAATACTTGAGAGTAGAGGAATATGTGAAATGACACCATAAAGATGCAATCAACTAAAACAGAGTGTGGGAAGTCATCCAAGACAAATGACCCAATTCATTTAATAAATGAATAGCTTGGCAAAAGTGGAGGAGGGGTGGAGAAATTACATATTTTAACTATATTTATCTTTTTGAGATATACACTAGATTATTTACTGTTAAAAATTATAGGATTGCAGCATTTCTTTTAAATACTCTAAAAGAACAATAAATGTGTGAGGGTGGTTATTTGGAGGGAATGATGAAACAGAATTAGAAAAAATGTTGATAACTTTTGAAGCTGAGTGGTGGTTACATGGGTGCAACAATATATTTGTTCTAATAAAATTTTCCATTATAAAAATTTAAAAAACAAAAGTGACTTGAAGGCTTGGGGAAGATGTAATTACAATAAGATGCTGAGACAAAAAAGAAAGTATAATGCAGAGATTATATTTGAAGAGATCATGTCTGAGAACTTTTCAAAACTGATAAAAGTTATGGTCTGCTAATTCAAGAAGCCTGGCAAATCCCAATCAGGATAAAAGAACTCTAAACCCAGACACTTCATAGTGAAACTTCAGAAGATGACTAATCAATTGATAGATAGGCAGGCAGATAGATAGATAGATAGATAGATAGATAGATAGATAGATAGATAGATAGATAGATAGATAGATAGATAGATAGGAGATATTTTAAAAAAGCTCAAAGGTGGGAAAAAACTAAAATACCTTGAAAGGAAATTGATGATTTATCAACAGCATCAATAGAAGCCAGAGACAATTAGTTGTTATCTTCCACATAATGAAGGAAAATAACTACCAGCCTAGAATTGTATGTCCAGTGAAAACATCTTTCAAGAATGAGGACTAAAATAAAGATATTTCTACACAACTAAATTTGTTAGCAGCAGATCCTCACTAAAGAGAATTCTAAAATATGTAATTTAGGCAGAAGGAAAATATTCATTAGAAGGTCAGGAATTTAAGAAAGAACATCACAGAATGACAAATATGTGGATAAATTTACACACAAATTAACAATATAAAACAATAATATCTCATGCAGGGCTGAAATAAAAGATAGAATTAAAATATGTAACAACCATAATATATAAGTTGGGAATGAGGGTGAGTATGCTAATGTGTTCTAAGATCTTTATATTATTAAGAAGAAGGGTAAAGATGTTGATTGATTGCTCTTAAGTCATTGATTAGTTAAGTAAGCATGTTGTAATTTTTAAGGCAACTACTAAAAGAATAAAAACATGATGTAAAACTTTCAAACTAGAAGAGAGAATAGAAGAAAGATTTTAGAAATAATAATTTAATAAAAGGAGATAAATTCAAAAAAGGAGAGAAAAATAAACACAAAGTGCCTGGAACAAAAAGAAAACTTGAAATAATTTTATAGATTTGAACTCAAATTATTATTAATTATATTAAATCAAAATGGGCTAAATGCGTTACTAGATATAAAGCTGATCATCTCACTCATCATGGTAGAAGGTTTAGTTCACCAAGAAGATATAAGTTTTGAATTTGCATCCACCTAATAACATATTCTCAAGATATACGAAAACTTACTTTGAAAGAACCACAAGGAGAAACAGATAATCCATATTATAGTGAGCGATTATAGCACATCTCTCTAGATAATTGATGGAATAAGCAGACTTAAAAAATCAGTAAGATTTAAAGACTCAATGAGCAATTTTGACCTCATAAAATACTGTATTATGCAACTGTAGAATTCATTTCTTTACAAAAGTGGCTATATCTCAGACTCTAAAGTAAGTTTTCAGTAAATTTCAGAAGGTTAAAATTATGATTTTTTTGCCCATTGTACAATTAATTTAGAAATCAATAACAAAACAATAACTAGAACAAACCCATATACTTGAAAATTTGTATATACTTTCAAATAACCTATAGGTCAAAGAAGAAATTATAAATAGTAAATAAACTAAAATCCAATGAAAACTTTGTTTTACTACTGTGTTGGTGAGGAAGATGTTTACAATCAAGTTGAACTCCTGTAATCATTTCAATGAAGGTTTTATGTTTCCTTAAACTTCTTGCTTGGCACTATTTTTAATATAAGTCCCAACTTGAAAGGCTTGAAAAACAAGCCTGACATGTTCGAACTTGGAGAAGAGTCTCAAAAACAATCACAGTACAATTGAATTAGTGGAGCAAATAGATACCATAAAATGGCTTAATATTCTTTTTACTGTTTCCATGGCATTAAAGCAAGAGATTTAAACATATTTTAAATAGTAACAGATATTCTTTAACTGCTTTTATCCAGTAGGCCAAACTACTGTATGACATGTAAACTCTTTAATACTTGGATTAAGAGTTGTGATCTAAAGATTAATATGTACACTATATATTGGCACCATTTAGTACCATTATCATTAAGGGTGTGTGAGCATTTTCTTTGCAAACCTGCATGTAGTTAGATCATTTCATTAGGTCTTAAGTTTATAACTCAGAAATCTTTTTGTCCTTTAAAAAAAAAAAAAACTTCTAATAGCATTCAGCGTAGTGCTGCAGAAAGACTTTTAAAGCTAGATCAAACCCTTTCAATAATGAGACACAAAGCCAATAATTGAAAATACATCATGAATAAATTAATAATTCTTTGGGAATGGAAACTTTGTAGTATTTTATTATAAAGTACTGTATTACTTTACAATAAAATATATTTATGTTCTAGAACTAAATTCCAAAGTTCATACCCAGAATGCCTCGTGAAGTTTAAAAGATAATTGTGTGACTACATCTTAATTTCTAATTCTTTGGTATAAAAATTTGATGTAATAATTTGTATAAATATCCTAAAGCTATTTCTTTACCACCACCACCACCACTACCACCACCATTAGATGTATTGCAGTGGAAACTCTTTAGTGTTTATCTTTTAATTACCTAAGTTTATCTCTTTGGAAAACTTAGGTTTTAATGTAGCTAGGCTTTATTTATAAGAACCATCCATCTTTAACTTCTTATAGTAAAACCTGATAAGTATGCAAAATAGAAAAGGCTACTCTAATTGAGTGACTAGTGTAAGTAACAGTTTATTTTCATTTTTAATAGAACAACAGTTTGTTCTTTCATGTATTCACCATAACTTGCATTATTCAAGTGTAGGTTCTCATCTGGCTTGGCTTTAATGAGTTAAATATACAAGTAATGTGCACTTAAGATTTTCACACAATGTTAAAACATTTGTTTAATTACATACTGTTCCTCTTATACGTATTTCTTTTTTTATTTGAACTTTTTTATTAGTTTCAAGTATACCGTACATTGGTTAGACATTTATATTGTTTATACATGATCCCCCTGATTGCTCCCCTTATATATATTCCTTTAAAAGTTGTTAATATTTTAATTTACTTAGTAAAACCTTATACAGATGTTATTCTCATTTTAGCCCATACTATTCTCACAAATTTAAAATTGACAAAAACAATATTTTTAACATAGATATTATTTTACTGGTTTGCTTCTTTTTTTTTTTTTTTTTAACCCAGAAAAAAAGTGTTTTTCCTAAAGAGCACCTCTAATTTTTTTGGAAAGAAAAAATTACTTCAAAATATTTACTTACTACAAATTAACATACCGTGTCCCAAACATTACCATTTAATTCCATACTGATATTTGAATGAAGAGGCTTTAGAGTATATATATAGAGTAAATATTAACTCAAACATATGTGTACTTTATAATTTCCATGAGCAGTAATCATAATTTTGATAAACAGCAATAAAAAAGACATTCAAGGAAATTTCTAGAAGATACTTGTCAATAAAAGTATTATGTTTATATGACTGTGAAGTCAAGCATTTATTCACTCTGAGGGAAGCATTAAAAGTAGTTTTAAGAATTAAAAGTAGTTTTAATTCTTAGTTTCCTAATACCTCAAAAAGAAGGAAAGCTAAATGAAAATTATATAGTTTGCCAATTTTTTTGAGCACACATGGTATGTCATTCAAAATAAAAATGTGAGTACCATGATTAAATTTTCTTTATCATATTAAAACATAATTAGTTACCTGAATATTTTCATTATAAGAAATACTCACATGTGTACATTTGTGTAATGTTTTTACACAAATGCTAAAGTGCTGTAAAATAGACTCTGAAAATTTCTCAAGAGTTAACCTCTTTTGAGTCTGGATTAGAGACACCAGTCGTGGAATACTATAGCAAGTAGATCATTAGTAAGTACTCATGGCTACTCATAACATGGTCTGAACTTGAAGTAAAAATTAATTATTTATCTTACTAAAATGAGATTACTTACCTTAAAATTTGCCAAGACAAGGGGTAGAATAATGTCAATAAATATTTGTTAATGATAATTTTAGTTGATTTTGCTTAGGTGAGAAATCAATTAAAATGGATGAAATATAAAAGTTGCATGACTATATTCTTTTTCTAAAAAAGAAGTGTTCTATGGGAATAGCTGTCAAAGTTTTTTGGGGGGAGAGGCAGGGATTTGGGGGGAGGTGGTGTCCACTACACACTTAAGGCATCTCAGAAGATTTCTGGAGACCTGCCTGCCCTCATGTGCTACTTCATGCATTCATTATTTATGTAGCCCTTACTTTGTGCAAAGACTTGTACAATGAACTAAGTAGAAAGTCTAAGACCAAGTCTTTGTCTTCAACAGTCTCAAACCTACCCAATATAGCAGGCACATGAAAAATATGATCAGTATTAAGTAGGGCTATAATAGAAATAGGTTAGAGTACTATAAGAGTGTTACTTACACCTTGCCACCTCTTCTCCAAGCACTCCTTATTAGAGATTAGGAACAGAGAAGACTCTGTGTGTGTGTGTGTGTGTGTGTGTGTGTGTGTGTGTGTGTGTGTGTGTGTAGAGGGGAATAGACTAGTATAGTGGTGGCGATGGGGGCAGCAGAGATCGCAATTTATCTGAGCAGTTGAAGGACAGAGTTTGCTAAGTGAGCAAAGAAAGAGAAGAAGGGCATTTCAAAAAGAACAGGTGAGCAGAAGCAGTGAAGTATGAAAGTACTAGTGTGATTATAAGTGGTATAGGTGAGTGGGATACTTGGACATAAAAATGGAATCAGGTTGTGAATATTTTTTGCGTATGATTATTGGAATTTTTTATTAATTGTGTAGACAGTAGTAATCAGCAATCTATTGAAGCCAGGTCCTAAATGGCACTTCTAAAAGGCTGCAATAGTTTATACACCCAGCTACATGGGTGACTCTCAAATGCATTATGCTAAGTGAAAGAAGCCAGACGCAAAAGGCTATATTCTATATGATTTCACTTATGTGGCATTTTAGAAAAGGAAAAATTATAGGGACAGAAATGCACCAGTGGTTATCAGGGGTGAGAGGATACATAGGAATTTTGGTAGGGGTAATGGAATGGTGTTATATCTACTTGTGATGGCAGTTACACAACTGTATGCATTTGTCAAACTTATAAAACTGTACTGTACAAGGATGAGTTTTACAATAACAATCATAATAAGAATAGTAATGGCTACAGAAGCAGAGTGAGCCCTGAGCAACCTTCCTATGACAGAATTAATAACATTTCCAGAGCAGCATCTCTTAACATTCCATCTTTATTGCCTTATCCCCACTGCCTTCCCTGTCTTCAGCTTCTGCTGTTTGCTGTGACCTTTAGCATTTTTACTTGAGGCTCCAGTGACCTCCCTTGATAGCTCTTGGCTCCAACTTTGTAAAACAGAACCACTGCTCACACAATTGATTTCCAGGTTCAACCTTGCATGCTCTTGGTTTCTGTTTGGCAAAGGAAATACATGATCAGATTTCAGTAAAACAAAAACTTTGAAGACAACGTGTGAAGGCTAGAGAGTGAACAACCTGAAGACAGGAATATAGATAGTAAACTTTTACAGTCATCCAGGCCACAAATCATGAGGGTCTGAGCCATTGAGCAATGTAGTGAAGATCAAATGAAAGGGTGAATAAAACTGTATAGTTAGGATGATCAAGCCTAAGAATAGAGTCTGAGAAAGAAAAAGGAAGAATAAGAATCAAGGATGATTTAGTAGTTTCTAGATTGGACCACTGGTTGTATTGCTCATTTCACTCATTCAAAAAGTATTGAGTACTGAACTATACACTTAAAAATGGTTAAGCTGGAAATTTAATATTATGTGGAGTTTTTTAAACCACAATTTAAAAATTCTTTTATCGAACACTCACAGTGTGCCAGGTATTATGTTAAATATTGGGTATAGCAGACATGGTTTCTGACTTCCAAAGGTACTACAAAGTGAACCCACATACATAAAAATCATGGTAAATGCTTTGGAGGAAAAGAACAGGGTACTATAAGAGAATGACGGTAGACACATTAAAAGATAATAAGGAGACAATAATAGGAAGAGTAGGAGGGGAGAATTCCAGACAGCATATATGAAGTCCCCAAAGCAACAAATAATTTGTCATGTTTGAAGAACTGACAGAAGGCCCATGTAACTGGAATGTAGTAAGCAAGAAAGTAATGTTATACAAATTTGGAATAGTAGGTACTGCCCAGGTCATGGAAGATCTTATGGACCATGGTAATGATATTAGCATTTAACCCATGTATGATAGAAAGCCACTGAAGTTAGAGTGTGTGCATGTATGTGTGTGTTTTGAGAGAAGGGCAACATGATTTATAATCTCACACTCTCCAATATGGTTTGCTTTACCAAATGAACTGTTCTTGCTTTTATCTAAGGACCACCCATCAACATGTATATTAGACCATCCCCCTGATTGACTCAAGAGTTTTGATTCTGATTTTACTCCTCTGCTTCCTGCATCAGTTTCTTACTCTGTACCTGACCTCTTCAGTTAGCTTACAAATTTGCTATAACAGAACCGATCTTAAAAAGAAACAGAACTTTTTAGATGCTGCATATCCCTTCAGCTTCCCAATTTCTCTGCCTTCTGCTGGAAAAGTAGTCTTGTTCGTCATCTCTGTTTTTTTCAATCAGCTATAAACAGGCTTTTCTTCCTACTTCTATCTTTTAAAACATCCCTGGTTGAGGTCATCTCTATCTTTCCAAATCCAATGGTCAGTTTTAGTCCATATCTTATTGATCCCTTCAGCAGCCTTTAATGTGACTGATTACTTTTTCCTTTTAAAAGATGTTAGTAAAATTGTTTTAGCCAGATAATATATTAACATGGTTCAAAAATGAAAATAATGTAAAAAGGTACATATTGGGAAGTCTTGCTACCACCCATGCCCTGTTCACCATATTATATATACTTCTTTCTACTCCAGCTCCTAAAGATAACCACTTTTAATAGCTTTTTGCATATTCTCCCAATGGTTTTCACACAGATATAAGCAAATCAAAATATTTATACTTATTTTTTTACTTTCTTGCCCTAAAGGTGGCATCTTATGAATACTGTTTTGCCCCCTTAATTTTGTTCTTTGCACTTAACAGTATATCCTGGAACTCTTCTATTTTAGTACATAGAGAGCTTTCTCATTCTGATTTACATCTTTGTTCAGTGTGTGAATATAACAATTTATTTAGCCAGTTGCCCATATATGGTTCATTTTTAGTCTTTTGTTGTTATGAGCAATGCTGCAATGAATGACATCGTACACAGGTAATTTCATATAAATTCGGTAAATTTCCTGAAATGAGTCAAAAGGTAAATGCCTTTGTAATTTTGGCAGTCATTGTCAAAAGGCCTTCCAAAGGGGATTGTACCATTTTGAAATAAAATCTAATCCTATGATTCAAAATACTATGTATACTAGTAATATATTTCAAGTGTGTATCTCTAGCTCCAACTTTTTACTGATCTGTGCCTACTCAACATTTCTCTTTGTGCAAAATCGAACTCTTCATTTTCCTTCCAAACTGGCTATTCTCCCAATTTTCCCCATCTCTCAGTATATAGTGAATACCCAACTGCTCAGGCAGAACACTTAGGAGCTATCTTTAGTCCTTTATTCCCTACAAACTATCAAACAGAACTTTATGTGGTGATGAAAATTTTTATCTGTGCTAATTTGGTTTCCACTAGCCACATTTGCACTTAAGATGACTACTACGACTAAAGAGATCTGAGTGTTAAATTTAATTTTAATAGCCAGAAGTGACTAGTGGCTACCGTATTAGATAGTGCAGACTCTTCAATCCATTAGTAAGTCCTGGAAGTTTTACTCTTCAGAAAGTATTCTAAGTCTGATCACTTCTCATCATCTCCCCCGACTCTACTGTGATATTATCCATCATCAACTCTCCTGTATTACAGCAGTAGCCTCCCAACTTATTTCTCTGCTTCTACTTATGTAACCTATCCAAAAATATATTTCTACACAGTAGAAATCTTTTTAAAATTGTTATTATTTGATATTTGATTTGTGCAAAATAACATATGAAATATAAGTTATAGATCATAACAACAAAATGAACACCATTCAGTGTTAAGAGCTGAAACATTACCAATAATGTCAGATCTACCTGTAATGCTCTGCCCCATCCTGCCACCTTTAATCTACTCCCAACCACATAGCTGGTAACCATTTTCTTATATGTATGAACCTCTAAACATTATGTTTATTGAAAGCTTTACAAAAATGGCATTATCCTACACATCAAACAATATGTTCTTTAATTTTTCTTGTTTTTGACCGTTACACAAATGACTTATCCTTTAGCTAGACTTCTCTATTTACTCAATATGTTTCTAAGATTTATCCATGTCATTTCATGTAGTTGTAGTTTATTCATTTTCCCTGCTGTATAATATCCTATTACATGGAATTTACCATAATTTATCTGTTTTCCTAATGATAGAAGTAAGAATCTCACCACCACCCCCCCCAAAAAAATTCTGCTGTTGGAAATAATGCTGCTGTGAATATTCTTTATATCTCTTGATATACATATATATGGGTTTTCTTGGGGGTAGTGGTTCTCAGCTATAGCTGGGAAGCTAAAAAACATCAATGCTTGGGCCCTACCCTAAACCAGTAAATTAGAATCTCTAGAAGTGGAGATGGACATCAGGTTTGTTTCGTTTTGTTTCTTTTATTATCTAGATGATTTTAATGTTTAGCCAACATTGAAAAACTACTGTGCTAAAAAAATATTCCTTAGGAACAGTCTTTTGGTTGTAAGGATGTGCCCATTTAAATTTATTCACTTACCTTCTTACTCATTTACAGTGAAAGATAAACACGAGGCGGGGGGCGGGGCCGGGGAGCGTGTTTGTGGAGAGACTCAAAACAAACACAAAAACATCTTTCTGCCCTTGTAAAACCCTTGTCTTTCACAAGAGTGCATCGTTCATCCCTTGGATTTTACTTTACATTAAAAAAAAATTTTGTTTATGCCCAACAATTCAATAAGGATTTATATATTTTATGCAGGATCTGATTATTTGCAGTATAAAGGTCTCCAGTATATCTTTTGGGACTGGATATCTCACTGGAATGACCTTTTAAAATCATTTATCAGGTTATGTCATTCATTACCTTATTTAAAACCCACCAATGGCTTCCCATTGCAGGGTAAAATTACCAAGGTCTACAAGTCACTATGTGATCTTGCCTTTTCTGCCAACCTTATTTCTAGCCACTGCCTTTCTTATTCTGTTAGAGCCATGCTAGTTTTCTGGTCCTAAAGAATACTCAGTTGTTCTGGCCTCAGGACCTTTATATTTGTTTTTCACTTCATCTGGAACATTATTTCCCAGATTTTCTCATGGCTTATTCCCTCATTTCATTCAGATCTCTTCTCATTGTCACCTCTTTAAAGAGGCCTTCCCTCACTGTCTTCTACCTATACACTTTGTAAACAATCTCCCCTGCCACACAAACTATTCTATGAGCTCCATGAGATTAGGGACTTCATTTCTATGTGCTTAGATCCTAGCATGGGTACTTAGCATGTAATAAGTGCTCAATAAATATTTATAGCATGGATGGATGGATAGATGGATAGCTGAAAAGAAAAAAGGCAGGAAGGGAGGAGAGAAAGTGGGAAGGGAGGAAGGGAGGAAGAAAGGAAAGAAAGGAAGGTCGTCTGGCTCTGCCTCTAATATAGTAGAAAAATACATTTGTATTTAAGAAAATGAATTTGGTTTTAGACAGTTTAACTTCTTCCATTCTTTCTGCTCCTCTTCTTCCATCTGAGACATGCACCTACACATGAATATCACAATTAGCAGTGAAATTTGTCTTGCTTTTCAAGGGTTTAGCAAAGTCATAGATTTTGTGAAATTTGGCAATTAAAATTCAAATCTATGTAAGAAACAAAAATGCATATTGTGAGATAATGATCCTTAAACCTCCTTTAAGGATGTCTAAGCTCAGGGTCATCAGGAGGTACTGCCCTGTTGAGGCTTCCCAGGGGAAGACATTAATTATGAACTTCACAGAGAAGATATTTCAATATCATTAACTCAGTAGCTGAGGGGTCTCCCCTACTTCAGGACAACATAGAGAACAAGGGCACAGAGGATTGAGCTTTGGGCTGGGACTGAGTCATCTTCAGACGAGGGATATTGTTAAGTCTCGTGGGGAGAAAATAAAGCTGGCTCCAATAGTCTCTTAAGATACATGATGTATTTTAACAGGAAAAATAAGCAAGATAAACATTTTGTAATTTTCTAGTATTTCCTCTGCCCATCCCTTTAATGAGAGGAAGAGACCTTTCCATCTAGATTCATTGTGTGTGGTCTTTCACTCGGGCAGGATATGAAACCCTTGCTAGGATTTTTTGTGTTTGGATTTGGAGACTGAGTCTGAATCGAATGACAGCAGGTAACATTAGCTTTGGAGAAAGAACACCTGCCACTTGTTCTGTCACAAATATTTTACATTCATACTTACTGGAGTTCCATGCTGAGACCATCTGGAAGAGTCTCGAAGATGATGGTAGTCCCCAACTGCTAGGGTTGTAAAAGTTCTTAAGAAAATCATGGAGTGAAAAAGTATGAGACTCTTTGACAGAGAACATTTTGCCTTGGTTTATATGAGTATATTTCCATATGAACTGAACATCGCTTCAAAGAAATATAACTGCTCGCCAGTTGATGGAAGTTCCCTTTGTATGACAACAATTCCTTACATTTGTAAACATGTCTTACAGTCTCCAAAACGTTTAAATATGCACGATTTATTTTATTCTCTGTACGAAATCATGAAGTAGGTAGAGTGGGTGCTGATTCTCCATTTTAAAAATAAGGAAACTGAGGCAAACGTTAGACCATTCATTACTTCACACACTTTCCAGTATAAGTGCGCTACATTTCAGGCAAATTCAAATTTGTAACTGATTTACTTGCTAAAAATAGTTTTGCTTATAAAAATAGATTTTGGAAAGCCTTCTTTACATGGTAAACTTTACTAGTACATTTAAGGATTCTGTAGTGCATTAACTGCTGTACTGAAAAGCTTGGGGAACAGAGGAATCATGGTCCGATAAGTGACTACCAATATAAGAAAACTTTAAAAAATGAAAGCTAAATATTTAGCCTTAAATTATATCACTGAGAAAATATAATTTAACAAAATTAAGTTACACACAGGCTTTTTTTTTAAATGGGGGTATCTTAAAAAATGGAAATTTGTCTTTTTATTTTTGCATCCTTTGAATTTTATATAGATACATCAATAAAATGTATTGATGAGTTTGATGACATATGATGTTATGTATTTGTTCATATTTAAAGTCATATATTTTACATTCAGCACAAACTATGCATGAAAATATCTTCTGATAAAATATATCTTTTATATTGGATTATTTTATATTAAGAAACATTGACAGGGTGTCCTTAATAGCTGTTTGAGTTTATATGGTAAGTAGCTAAGTAATTTTTCAAAAATCTTGTATTCAGTTTTTCCTTATACTAAAAATCTTATTTAAGGTCAACAACACATTATGGATAAGATTTTTATTATGGATAAGATTTCTTTTCCTTATTAAGCTATAAGAATAACAATTGCTTCTTCCTTGATTGCTTGAAATTAATTGAGCTTGTTTCTTAAGTTGGCAGGCATCTTTTTAAACTTGGATATAAGCATGTAGGAGTAAGTATTTCCATATTTTAGTCATGGTGAGTTATGAGCATATTAAAAATAATTATCTTCACCTCATAAATCTTTCTTTAGTCAAGTTTATTTTAGTGCTTACTTTAATCTGCCTGTTAATGTCTCCTAGTTTTGGTCACATGTATACGAATGCAATAAATTATAGATTTGAGCTATATTTAGTATAGAGAAAAAGGCCAGTGGTATATGTATTATAGCTGTAGTTCATAATCAATGTCTGTTAGAAATAGTTTTGAGGCACAACCAAGCCCATCTATTTTAGTGCTTATTGTGATTGGGAGCTTATTTTTTACATTGAATACAATAATTTAGTTTTATTGGCATATTTTGAGAATTAAAGAATTAGAGAGGCCATTCTACGAAGGAACAAAAAAGACTGTATTTGCCAAACACTAATGGTTAGTGTGGATCCTCTGAGCATATTCATGCTCATGAAGGTAGGCACAATTAGTAATATGAACATTCAACATTTGTTTTAAGAAATACGAAACAGCAGTGAACTACCAAGAATCAAGATTATTATTATAATTGTTACAATGTTTAGCAAAATATGGTAATAATACATATAACACACTTCAAGATTGAGGCTTCAGGACTGCATGCATGTCAGGCACTTCTCAGATACTGCAAGCACATTAGTTACATGTTCCACAACAGCATTTTCTCGGCCACGTTCAACAGTGCTTGCCATCGCTTCTCCATTTGTTGAATTCAGGATGACCTTTTCATGAATAAAGTCAAATAGGATTAAGGCAGGAATTCTCAACAATGGAAAAGAGCAACAGATGTAGCCGACTTTGAACGTGGTAGGATTTTTGATGCACTATTGCCTAAAGGAAGTGTCTATAGTGAGGGAAAAAAGGAAAAGAAAAGAGCAAGGAAAAAATAAGTTTATAAAATACAAAAGGTGGAAAAGAAGTAAAAGTAGTCTAAAATACCTCTATAGATTTTTTTTGTAATTGTGATAAAATTATCATGCAATTTTAAAATCACCATCCTTAAAAACTGTTTCTTTAATTTTTTCTTTTTGTATTATAAAGATATAGTTTTAAATATATATAACATACACTTTAAAAAATATGGATAGAAAATGGTATGGTTAGGAAAATCAGAATTACTACTAAATGATATTTGCGAAAGTTACTTCTTTTTGTCATCTTATTTGTTCCATTTTGGGCTGTAAACTGTGAATGTTGCATGCAAATTTTCTGTTAGCTTCTAAACATAAAATAACAAAAGATAATACTCCAAAATAATCATATGTATAGTGAGACCACAGTTAATTTCTGACTGGTATATGTGAAACATTTTTAAACAGTTATTGTATATAAATTGCTTTATTTCACCTTATTTTTGCATTTTTTCATGTAAAAATGGAGGTTGGTTTATTTTTAAAAGAATATTAGTTTGCCATATCGATTCTTTTTAGGTGATTTAATTGAAACATCTAATCCTTGGCATCTATTATATACTAACTGTGCATCCTGGAAGAGCTGTTTTGGCATCAGTTTCCTCTGGTTCCTAATGATGTACGTCCCCTATGTGAGCTGTAGTTTGTGGGAATGAGTAATCTTTGAGCTGTAAAAAAGAACCAAAATGAATACAGAAGCATTTAATACAAACAGATAATTTAATGCTTCAACTATAAGTAACTGAAAGTTTTTTTGAGAACTTTGTGGGAAAATTTATGAGGAAAAAATGAACAATGAAATAGTTATATCTATTTGGATTTTAAAAATTACATATTAAGTCTTTAAGGGATGCTGTACATAAAATATTTAAACTGCTGAAAATTAATATAGCTTTCTTAGAATAAATTTCTACCAGTATGAATCTATATAATAGTTGACTGTCATAATGCCGATAGTGCTAGTTTAAAAATGTGTGAAGGAATGAATGTATGTAAGAGGATCTTAAGAGATATTAATAAGAAATTTAAAAGAAGTGGTTAAAAATTTGGGAAAAGAAAGAAAAATCTAAACATATTGAGTCAAAAGGTCTACTCCCTCAAAGGAGAAAAATTTCTCCATAGTTTCTTCATCTAATACAGGATTTTTAAATAGGTTCCTATCTCCAAACTGTAATTTAGCAGTGATCATTTAAAACATGATAATACGAACTTAACTTTCACCACCACCACCCACCAAATCTAAAAAATAATCACTGACCATTCTAATTTATTTTTTGGTTTCTTTTTGCTGTTTGGACTATAAGCAATATAAAGGCCTGTAGCAAAAATAATACGTGTACAGTAATCAAATAACCATAAAATAAGGTAGAGAGGATAAATTACCATAAGGAATTGTTGATATATGGAATGTGGAATGGAATTTGGGAGAAAGACAAGGAAAGTTTTCATGGAGGAAATGATATTTGAACCTATATTTTATTGGTTTGGTAGAATTAAAACACAGAAATGGAAGAAGGACATTTTGAGCAGATGAAATATTATGTATACTTCCTCACATGAATCCTGTGCAACAGTGGTCTTTCTTTCTCAAATATTTACATTTTCCTTCACTTGCCTTCTCTTCCATTTCTTTTTGACTGCACATGTAGGCTTTCTACCTAGAGTTTCCAGTGTATAC
>NW_006434709.1:7593998-7651501 GCF_000325575.1 Pteropus alecto | reverse complement strand
TCTCTGTATTACAGATGTTCATTTATATATCTATCTTCCCTGCAAGCCTGAACTCCTAAATTCATACATCGGATTCCTGGAGTCTTACTGTGTGCCAAGCTCTGCCCTGGGGAGCTCATATTCTAGAGAGTTAGAAAGATTACATAAGTAAACAAGTAATTAAAGACTATAATTCATATCTGATAATAAAGAAAGGTAAGAGGTTAAAGAGTGATGGAAGGGTGGTGTTTTAAATAAGCGGTCATGAAAGTTCTTTCCGAGATGATGATGTTTGAGTAGATTCCTAAATAATATCAAGGAATGAGTCATATAATGTTATTGAGAAAGAGCTTCCCTGGCAGAGGAAACAGCAAGTGTAAAGACCTTGGTGTGTAAATTTAGACTCTCTACGGAAGTTACATTTGTGCTGAGATCTGAAAGATGAGCATGGTTTAGCCAGTGGATAGTGAAGAAGGGAAGAGGGGGCAATTTATGCTCAAAGAACCACCATGGTTGCCTATTGGAAGAGTTTAGCATTTAGAGGAACTGATGGGCAAGTGTGACTAGAACAGAATGAGCAAGGGGGATGAATAATGCAAGATGAAGCTGAGATCTAGAAAGGGTCTAGATCTTTGAAGGCCTTTGAAGGCTATGTTATCCCAAGGGAATCTGATAATCTAGAGTTGTAAGAAGAGGAATGATATGATCAGATATATGCTCGAAAACATCATTCTCACTTTCGTGAAAGTGGTTGGACAGGGCAGAGGTAAAAGTAGGAAGGGAATGGATACAGAAGTAGTAGTCTGGGCAAAAAAATGATGGTGTTTGAGACCAGATTCATGACCAGAGTCATAGAGATGGAGAGAAGTAGATAATTTACAAGATCTGGCTTTGGGTATGTAGTTATAAGATCTCTGTCGAACGCAAGATTTCAAAAAGTTTTCTCTTATGTTTTCATTAAAAGTTTTATAGTTTTAGATTTTACATTTAGGTCCGTGATCCATTTGGGGCTGAAATTTTTTATGTGGTACAAGGTATGGATTGAAGTTTTTTTGCGTCTTCATTTCTTGTTGCTTTTTCTTCCTTAGCCTATACATATCTGGTCAACCCAGCACCACTTGCTGAAAAGACTGTCCTTTCTCCTCTGAATTACCTTTTCACTTTTTTTGAAAATTAATTGACTCTATATGTGTGGGTCAGTTTCTGGACTGTTCTGTTCCAATCATCTATTCGTCTACCTTTACTCAGTACCACACTGTCTTTATTACTGTCGCTTTATCCTAAGTCTTAAAGTCAAAAAATGTTAAGTCTGCCAGCTTTGTTGTATTTTCAAATTGCCTTGGCTTCCTCTAGGCCCTGTGCATTGCCACATGTGCATACTTTAGAATCAGCTTATCAATTTCTAATTGAGATTGCATTGAATCTATAGGCCAATTTGGGGACAATTAACATCTTATTAATATTGATTCATTTCATCAATGAATGAATCAGTAGAAATATGAACATAGCGTATCTCTCCATTTCTTTAAGTCTTTAATTTTTCCCAGCAATTATTTATAGTTTTCGATGTATAGGTATTTCACATTTTTAGTTCAGTTTATGCCCAATTATTCTATATTTTTAAAACTGTTGCAAATGATAATTTTTTAATTAAACTCTTTTCTTTGAGTTAATTATAGATTCACATGCAGTTGGTAAGAAATAATACAGAGAGATCCCATATATAGTTTCCCCCAACAATAACATTTTGCAAAAGTGAAAGTATCACAACCAGGATATTGACATTGATACAGTCAAGATACAAAATATTTTCATAACCTCAAAGATACCTGGAGTTTCCCTTTTGCAGCCAGAACTACTGATGTTCTCCATTTCTATAATTTTGTTATTCAAGTATATTATATAAATGGAATCATACCATATGTACCTTTTTGTACTGGCTTTTTTCACTCAGCATAATTCTCTGGAGATTTATGCTGGTTGTTGCATGTATCAGTGGTTTATTTCTTTTTATTGCTGAGTAGTTTTCCATAGTATAAATATACCATAGTTTGTTTAACTACTCATCTGGTGAAGGACATCTGATTGTTTCCAGTATTTTGCCATTGTGAATAAAACACACATTTGTGTACAAGTTTTTTTATGCATAAATTTTAGTTCTCTGACATAAATGCCATGAAATGCAACTGTTGGATTATGTGGCAATTGTGTGTTTAGTGTTTAAGAAACTGCCAAATGATTTTCTTAGAGCTGCTGTAACTTTTTATATTCCCACCAGCAATGTATGATTAATCCAGTATATATATGTTGATCCAACAATGTATATTGACTATTGATTATCTTTTTCCTTTTAGTTCAAGATTTTTCTGGTTCTTTTAATGATGAATGATTTTCTGTTGAAACCTGGACATTTTTTGTATTATGTTCTGAGACTCTGGATGTTATCTAAACCTCCTGGGGTTTTTTTGTTTGTTTGTTTTCTGTTTTTAAATCAGGGATATAGAGGTACTGTCTTTTTACTGCTAGGTAGAAATAGAAGTCCAAGTTCCTCATTTGGCGTTCGTTGACACCTGATGTGGTGTGGGGCTCCACTTTACTGCTGGGCAGGTGTGGGATTTCCTGCTTCCTATTACGGCACCACTGATACCTCCTTAGCTGGGGGTTGGGGAGAAATGGGAATGCCTCAGTTCTGTTCCCTACATTGCCTCCACTGGTTGGTTGTGAATGTACTGACTCTCCACTGGGGTTCCTCTGACACCACCCCAGTGGGAGAGAAATGAGTGGCTAATGTCAAAAATGTCAAGGATGAGAAACCTGTTGTTTGTTGTAAAATAACTTGGTTAAAGACAAAAGCATATGTGCTCATAGGTTCAGATAAGCATTAGAGGCTCCAGTATCACATTGAAAGGACTTCTATAATGCCTTTTGTTTATTCCAAAGTATTAGAATTTTCCTTACACTTGTTAAACCAACCACACATTCCTGGTAAACCGCACTTAATCAAGGTGAATTATCATTTTAATATATAGTCAGATTTGATTTAATAACATTTTAAAAAGAATTTTTATATCCATTTTCAGAGGGATCTTGGTCTGGAGTTTTTCTGCAGTGTCTTCATGTGATTTTGGAATAGGAATAATGCTGAGCTCCTAGAATAAGTTGAGAAGTATTAACTTCCTCAATTTTCTGGAAGATTTACTATAAAACTGAGATTATTTCTAACTTAAATGCTTGAGAGAATTAATCAATAAAGCCACGTGGGTCTGGGGTTTTCTTTGGGGTAAAGTTTTTAGCTACAAGTTAAATTCCTTTAATAAATTTAGAGCTATTCAGGTAATCTTTTTCTTCCTGAGAGAGCTGTGGTAGTTTCAAGGAATTTGTCATTTCATCTCAGTTGTCATGTTTATTGGCATAAAGTTGTTCATAATTTTCTTTTATCTTAATATCTGAACAGTCTGTATTTAGATTACTTCTCTCATTTTTGAGGTTGGAAATTTTTGTTTTCTCATTTTTTTTCCCTGCTCCATCTGGCTAAAGGTTTATCAATATTATTATCTTCTCAAAGACCCAGCTGTTCATTTCATTGATTTTTTCCTATTGTTTTTCTGTTTTCTATTTCATTGATTTCTACTCTGTTATTATTTCCTTTCTTCTTAGTTTCTTAATTAAGGTAATTGATTTGAAACCTTCATTCTTTTCAGAAATAGGTGTTCAGTGCTATATTTTTCTGTGTAAGAGTTGTTTTAGCTATATCCCACAAATTTTGACATGTTGTCTTTTTTATTTTAATTTAGTTCAGCATACTTCCTAACTTCTCCTCCCTCTCCCCCTCCCCTTTTTCCTCTCCCTCCTCCTCCTTTTCCTCCTTCTCTTCCTCTCCCCCTTTCCCTCCCCCTGCCCACTTCAACCATGAGCTGTTTAGGAAGTGCTGCTTAGTTCCAAATACTTGCCATTTTTCTAAATATCTTCCTCTTTGATTTCTAATTTAATTTCATTGTGGCTGAGAATATACTTTGTATGATTTAAATGCTTTTAAAATTATTGAAACTTGTTTTATGGCCCAAAGAATGATTGCCTTGGTAAATATTACATATATACTTTTTAAAAATGTGTATTCTGCCTGAGCAGGATTTGTTCATTTTATGTCATTGATACATCCCAAATATCTAGAATACTGCCTACATTTTTTTGTTGAATGTATAAACATATGTGCTAAATTAAATATTTAACTCAAAAGAGTTGAATCCAGTTCTATAGGTCCCAATCAGAGGAATTACTCAGTAAATTCTTATTAGCAGAATCAATATGGAACCCAGGCCAAGTCAAAACAGGTCAGAGTTTGCTGAAAGACTTGTTTAATACTGGAAATTGAGGCAAATTCTAAGGTTTGTACCAAAGCGGAATTGCTTCTCTGAGTACCAGAAGAAAAATATGCTTGGGATTAGAAGGAAGAATTGTAAACTCGCAAGAATAAACTGTGACCCATTTGCCCAGCTGCATCAGAATTACCCAGGGCCCACCCTTTACCTACTAAATCAGAATTTTCAAGGGTGACTTTGAGTTTAAAGAACCATCTCTCAAAAGTAGCTTTAGAAAGTTGGATAAAACTTCTATGGAAATCTGGCTAAAAACAAAAATTTAAGGCTGTTTTTGTGACAAACTATATCAGGTCATATTTTTAAATAAAATCTTTAACCACTTAAGTTCTTCCTTTGTAGCAAGTGTTATAAACTCCAAAAGAAAGAGACTTTATCCTGTCATTTTATTGCCAATCCTAACATGTAATGGATGTTCAGTAAATTTTTGTTGAATGAAAAAATGTACTACATTTGTTGCTTGTGGCAGCTTTGTTATAAGTAGGCAGAATAGCTGAGGGTTTTTGCTAGTTTTACCTTAAATTTCTTTATGAGACAAGTCATTAAACCTTTTTGAAAAAGCCTGGTTTCTTCATCTCTTTCATCCTTAAAAGGCATGCCAAGTTTTGAAGTGCAAGCTGAAATAGCTACAGGGTCTTCTTGTGAGATACTAAGATGATAGACTTTACATGGGTTAAAACAAGTTCTCAGTAATGCATGTTGCCTAGCACTTAATAGGTGCTTGGTGCATTTTAATTGAATAAGTGAACTTTAATATACTCCTCTTTTGTTTGTTTTACAAATGATAAAACCAACAACCAGAATGAATGTTTTTAAAGCTAATATCACACAGCTCTTTGAATTGCAGTGCCAAAACTAGAATTCAGGTCCCTGGCTCTTGTACAGTGTTCTTTCTGTACTAGAGTCAGCTACAGAGAGAATGATTTCTCTGGATTCTGAGTCTTCCCTAAGATCTTTAACATTCTGAGATCATATCAAAAAGTAAGTCATATGTTTTGCCTGTAATCACACTGCCAAGACCACAGACTATGTCTTTTAATAAGTAGAGCAAGTTATTTAACCTCTCTATCTCTCAGTGTGCTTATCTATAAAATAGGGATAATAGTGCTTATCTCGTAAAGCTGTTGTGAGGATTAAATACGTTAATATATGTGAAGTAGGCAGAATAGTGCCTGGCACATAGTAAATTCTGTAAGTGCTAGTTGCTGCTACTACTGTTATTGTGGTTCTAGTTACTAATGCATTTGTCTAGACTCTGACCAAAAAAAAGGTACTAGGACATTTTCTTGAAGCTTTTTAAAGCTTTTCCTTCTTCTTTAGCAACTTTCAAATCTTTAGGGGTGGAAGTGTGGAGGATTAGTGAGAGTTGAAGAAGAAGGAAAATTCATAAATTCTTGTCATTGGTAGATTTGTCTTTGTTTCCAGTGTACTCTTAAACTGAGGTATCTAACATGTATATATATTGAGGAAGAGAGGTAACAATCTAAAACATAGGCAGTCTTTTCAGCAAAAGTAATTTTTTTACTTTAAAAATATTGTACCATACATGAAACATATATAAATGTACTTTCTGGAAAAACATCAGGATTTAAAAAATTATTTTATTCTTCAAGGTACCTAGGTTCTTTAATAATGTACTTTATGAGATCGAAGCTGTTAAATGGTTGAAAACCACTAGAATAGGCTGTATATGTTAAAGGAATTGAAGGACAAAGAAACCACCACTACCTCATTCATACATTATATGATGTTAGATTAACTTTTGAAGGATCCCATTAAATCTTGTGTTTTATTTTCCTCCTTGTCTTGGCAGAGCAGTTATTTCATTTGTTGCTGAGAAAGCTGGTCACAAATTACACATGAATGGAATAATTAACAGTTACAGGGAATGCTCATTCTCTCCAGTACCTATCTACAGTGTTCTTGAAGGAAGGGAAATTGCCAGATGGCATTGGGAGCTTCTTCCCCACTGTAAGCAAAGCACAGAGCTCCCAAGCCTGCTCGCTTGCTGATTTATAAACAAAAAAAATAGGAAAGAACCAGTAATGCAAATCATTTTTCAGTACTACTCAACATCTGTTAATTGGGTACACATTATCTGCTTGCTATAATGTATCACCGTCTAATTCCTTGCAAGCTTTTAAGATTTAACTTCAATGTAGGAAAAAGCTATTAAAAAGAATCAGTAGACAACATTAAATTGCCATTGATTTCTGGTAGCATTTATTATGTAATAGTATAAAACCACAGCTATCCAGATTTCCAATTTAATATGTAAAAAGTATAAATTGTGGGAAATTCTCACTCTTACTTTCTGTTAATTTCAGCCCTGGGTCCACCGCTACTAGAGGGCACAGAGTATTTCATCACTAAGATGTACCCAGTTCCTAGTCCAGGGAATGAATAAACATCTGCTTTGATGTGATCCTCTTTGCTAGCTGTTCTCAAAGTGTGGTCTGTGGATGTCCATGAGATAGTTTGATCAGTTTGTGAAGTAAAGGACATTTTCATAGTAATAAGACGTTACTTGCTTTTTTTCACTATGTTGACATTTGCACAGATTGGGCAAAAGCAGTGGTGGGTAAAACTGCTGGCACCAGCATATGAATCAAGGCAGTGGCACCAAACTTTTAGCAGTAGTCATTGTATTCTTGATTGGCATGCACTTTCAGTTTTAAAAAAATAAGAAGTCAATTTCACTTAAGAATGCCTTTATAAATTAGTAAAAAGTATTAATTTTATTATGTAAAAATGCCTTCCAAAGTGCAAGATAGATCAATGGATTTTAATATAACAGAGTTCGAAAAGTTCATCAATATGATTTCATAGTCTCTGTAGCAACTAACCTTTAAGGAACAACGACTTGTGAGTTTTGGTGTAGTATCAAAGAAAGAATATCTGCAATTCCCTGAAAGGCTTTTAAAATTCTCCTTCCACCTATATATCTGTGTGCTGGATTTTCTTCATTTGCTTTAACCAAAACACATCTCAACAGACTGAAAACAGGAGCAGATATGAGAATCTAGCTGTCTTTTATTAAGCTAACATTAAAGGAATTTGCAAAAAAAGAAATGTGAAACTATCATTCTCACTATTTTTCTTCAGGAAACATAGTTTTCACAGAAATATATTAACATGTAAATTTTGTTGTTTTAAAAAGAATTAATAAATATTTTTAATTTTGTTTTAATTTCTAATATAATAAGTATCATTAGATATACCCATATAAATAAAAGCTCTCTGGGAGTCCTCATAATTTTTAAAAGCATAGAGGAGCCCTGAAACCACAAACTTCAAGAACTACTGCTTTCTGCCATCTTGTATCTATTCTTGGCCTCTGACATTAATCCCAAGCCTGAGACTTTAGGAACTTTAGACCTGTCTTTGTTTCTGATTTTGCCTTGGAAAAGATCCAGATTAAGCCAGACATCCATTTGGGTGCACATTAGAAGTTTCAGATTTTCTGTATTTATGCAGGGCTTTGGTGAAGACCAGCTCATCCTTCAGAGTTCTAACTCAAATGACACTTGTGAGGTATTTGTTAACATCGCTTCCTACTCTGGGATCCATAACATTGTGTAGGAACCTATTTTATAACTTTCATCACATTATGTCACAGTAATTGTTTATGCTTCCCTTCTCAGTTATAAATTCTTCAGTGCCAAGGACTATTTCTTACCTTTGCATCTCTGGTACCTTTCGTAGGAGGAATGCAATGAGTATTTAAGGATTTGTTGATGACTCATTAGAATTTGTGTAAAGGGACAGTTTTGTTGATTTTTTAAAAAGGTATTTCAATAGTAATTAAAATAGGTTTTTCTGAGATTGCTGCATATCAAATTCATTATAATGAAGCACAGCATATAAAAATGTAGCATTGTTTATATGTAGCATGGAAGTTTTCATGTAAAAATGTGGCTATTATTTCTTTTAACCAGTGGCATATTCTTGGTGTAGTTTAACTGTATGTGTGCTTAATACAGCTTGGCAGGGAATAAAAACACTTTTATTCCATAAGAATATTCTGCTGTCTTGAAATTTATTACTGTAAAAATCATTTGGAGTCAAACCATTCAGGCATTGTTTATTTTTTGGCAAGTCCATTAGCCTGTCTGAGGCTTGTCTCTAAAATATGGATTACAGTAAATCACAGAATTGTTGCAAATATTTTTATTAGGCATATCTAGCCCTTTGTATTATTTAAAACAGGAGTATCCAAAGTGAGATTCGTAACCCCTAGGAGTGCCCAGGACAATTCACTGGGTGTCGGAAGAATATATTCAAACTTGCGTCTGTATGTTTTAATGTAAAATTTAAAAAGAAATTAAACTTTACTAATTTTTAATATGCAGCTCAACATGTGTGCCTTCACTGAGCCTGCATATCTACATATTAGAGGGTCGTGTGTCAGGTAGAAGATGGAAAGTGTTTTGTTGAAGGGGGAGTACAAATATGAGAGGAAGCTTTACATCTGTCGTTTTATCAGGAAATTGTAAGCTTCCACTTATATACATTGGCTTTTCATATTTCTCTAAACTTCCACTCACGTTGCATTGGCCAGACTGTCACATGGCTATCCTTTGCTACAAAGTAAGTTAGGAAAAATGAGTGCCAGGATTTTCCTGATGCCTGAGAAGAAGCAGGCATGGAGAATGGATGTTGGTTAGCAGCCAGCCTATAGTGCTTGCTACTGAAATATTTTCATACTATTGTGTTGCTAAAAATAAAATGTGTCACCTATGTAAACTCTCATATCAATACACTTTAAGAACCTCAAGACAGAATTTTCTAACCTGTTTAAAAGTCCAAATAAAAATTACTAGTGGGGTTTTAACTTCAACTAATTAACATCAGAGAATAGAAACTAGTTGAATATCAACAAAAATCTTTTGCATAATTGATAGATGGGATTGAAAAATGAGTATCCTTGATTTAGTGGGCACAGCCAATGATGTACTTTTTGCATTTAGATTTATTTATTTTTGTGATGTATCTTTTTTGGCTATGACAGCTATTCTTACCAGGTTTCAGCATATGCCCTTTAGAATTAGACTTTGAAATTATTAAACCAACATTTTCAAAAATAAGCCTCTTATATCACATTTTTCTTTTTTATAATGAGAGAAAAATGCTTTTTATGTCATGAATAAGTTGAATAAAATACTTTAATTGCTAATGTCATCTTTATCTTTTTTAATTTCATTTGTGGTATGTGTTTTATAATATACAGCAATACATGTGTATAATACATAAATAAACATATACCTATGAGATTGTGTTTCTACTTCTTTTTCCTGATACTAGCATGTGATAAAAGTTGGAGACACTAGCCTACTTAATATTATTGAAACATACATTTCTTTCTTCCACAAACTTTGTATCTAAGTTTTCAGTGTAGAAAATTGTTTTTTGTTTTTTTAAAGAAAATATTTCTCACTTTCAACAGCTGACCCATTCAGCTACTCTGACCACATGGCATTAATCATTTTCAGTTCTGTTTGAACATTTCATCTAGTTGTGATCATAATGGTTTAGTGATTATGGTTCTTCTGAGAACTATATAACACTTCAAATGTATTTAATTCTTTTAAGTCTTTTTTTTTATTAACTCATAATCCAGTTGGAATCAATTTATTGAATAACTGTACTTAAACAGGTGATAGCTTGTGTGACTGCTATTTTGTGATTTTTTTTCTTGTAATTTTTCTATGGAATTCTTCAGTCATGTAGAAAGGTAAAATGATCCTTTACAATTAATACTTGTGTGCCCATCTTTCACCTTAGATAAAACAAATATAATTGAAGCCTCTTGTGTAACCATAGTTACATTTCAAAGTGTATTTTAAATAACATAATTCCATTTTCAATTTGAAACACTGGAATATTCTGAGTATGTTATTCATTTGCTTTTTGAATACTCCCTTGTTTGATAACTCTTGGGGAAAAGATAGAGTTAGGGAACTCAGAAAAACAAAATTTATATATTGTGTGGTAAATTCTTCTTTCTGTTTCTGTCCCAACCGATATTAAGAATAGTGTGTGGATAATGATACCCGGTGGAAGTACTATTCCACTTGTGCTTATGGTCAGTAATAATTAACCTAGTTCTTCTCTATTGGTAAGAGATATCAAATTTAGATGCTCGCAGAGCCTCAAGTTGTATTGCACTCCTTGCTACATTTTCCTGTGAGGAGGAAAGAATGGCTGGATGCTGTCCTACTTCAAATGGCAAACGTCTGCAATCTCCCCTCTGGAAACTCACCAGCTGTACTTCCATATTGACATTTCTCCATAATCACACCTTCCCATTTATTTTTGGCTACATCTATTGTGATGGGATGACAGAAAACACTTCTGTCTTAAGATCACTTAATACATGTTCAAAGACAAATAACCAAATAATATATTCAGTTGTAATGGTAAGAGATTAGCCAGATGATCTTTTTAAAAGGCCCTTTTTACTACTGAATCTATGAAAATGATCAATTATTATATCTTGTATTAATGTTTTGCCGATCTTTCACCAAAGACAACAAAAGTCTTTGTAAATATTCAGGAGTTTTAAATGTATAAATTAGAAACCACACACACACAAAAATGAGTGCTGCTTAATGCTTTGCATCCCCCAAGATGTAGTTAACGCCCACTTGGGGCATGCTTAGACTTGGTTGGTAATTACAATTGAGCTGTAAAATATTTTGACAGTTTCCAACTGTTGTGTACTTGTTAGTCATTTGGTGGCCGATGCAATTTGGTGAGGTTTTTTGGTGGGACATGTTTAATTAAGAATCTTTCAGTTAAGTAGTATGCCACACTAAGCATTAATGCAAAGTTTTGCAGCTATGAGTTTACTTTTACTTTTTACCCAAGGTGGTAAATATGTTTCATTAAAAAAGACTACCGTGTAGTGAAACTTGCCATGCTTTTATGCCTCTACTTTTCTTTACAAGCTTTTACTTGTCGTATAGTAAAGCATTACCACCCAGTACTTAATTTATAGCGTGAACTTTGTATGTGATTTTCCTAGATAAATGAATTCATGGCAAATAAATCAAATTGCTCATGATAATTACAGGACTAAAAAAGAGAGATGGGACGGATTTTTGTTGCATGTTTTTATCCTCTTTTTATAACAATGAATCTCCTAAATAATAAGCTAATTTGGGCAATATGACAATTCCTAGAAAGAAAGTGTTAAACCTTTGAAATCAAGGCAGTTTGCCTGTTTAGACTGAAGAGTGTAGCTGAAGCATTTTTAAATCTCTCTTAAACCTACAACTATTAAGTAAATTATTTCTAAAATTATAGAGCCAAATGATCATGGGAAAAGTTTAAGCCTTAGTGTATCCAAGAGTAAAACAGTAAAAAAGCTCATACTAAAATCACTTGGAAAACCTATTATATAAAGGTTTGTAATTGTCTCTGTGAAAATCTTCATACATTTTATTCCTTCTATTTTGTTGATATGAATTTTTGTCGTGAAACCAGCAATATAATAAGGATTCTTAGGAGAAAACAGATATTCTGTGAATCCAGTTTGTTAATCCTTTAATCTGAGTTTTCCTGCAAAAATATATTAATGTGATCTGTAAAAATAAAACCAAATGTTATACTGAATTAATTTGTACTGTATCAATTTAGGCTTTATTTTGAAATGTATAATCTCTCCAAATTATCAATGTTGGGAAATGCATTAAATAAACCATCTTTATTAGCTTTTAAAATCTACATATTCAGTGAGCAAAAGGGCTGGAATGGGGTCAGGGAAAGGATGGGAATAAGCTGCTAATTATTTGCACAAATTAAAAACTGAGTAAGGTAATTAAAAATATTGAGTTGGTTTCATGCTGTATGAATTTGCAAAATTCATCAAACTGTATACTTTTAGAGGGTGAATTTTGTTTTAAGTAAATTATACTTCTATAAATCTTCCCTTTAAAAATCTAAAAAAAAAAAAATTAAGTGAGAAAGAAAGTCAGCATCCTAATATCATAAAAATATTGTATTGCTAACTTAGTCAAAAATTGCATCTAGAATTGAATATGATTTACCCTTGTCCAATAAAGGCCAAACAGCTAAACATGTCTCTTGGGAATATCTAAAAATATATAATTTTCCAGTGGCTAACATTCCTAGATCAGGATTTCTATTTATGTTTTATGTGGTCGACATGTGAATGTTTAAAAATTCACATTAGTATTATCATAAAAAAAGAGTCTCTTTTTTAAGATCATTATTGCTATAATTTTCCCTCACTTTGTATACAAATTTTGATTGGAATCTTTAAAATTAATTTTGAAATTTAGGTTATATTTTAAATATGCACCAGGAGAAGAGGAATCTTACAATTATTTTATTAAAGTAAATATTTACCATTTAATTTTACAAATATATAAATTGGTAATATATCTAACACTTAAGTTAAAATATATTCAGTAATATTTAGAGTTACAGGAAATAGATTTACCCTGAATATTAAAAATATGCATGCCATTTACATGAATTTTAGTCCTCTGCTTTATTTTTCACTTTTCCTAATATTATTGAAGAAAAAAGAAGTACTGAATAAGATAACACACTGGCTGAGCCTTAGGCATTTTTATCCATATCATTTTACTTGGTAATATTAAATATTGTGAAGGTATCCATCTTCCCTAGATACTTATTAGATTTTACATAGTTATAATCAAAATGCAAACAGGGTATTTCTTGGGATGGTATCGAAATGATTCCAAATTTATTTAGAAAAAAGTTTATGTTTAAGGATAATTTTTTAAAAAGTTTATGTTTAAGGATAATTATTTTAAAATGAGGGTTGATTATCCCTACAAGATATTAAAGTATATTATAAAATAACAATGTACTGCTAAAAAGAGTAAGTGAGTCACTGAAGGAGAATGTCTAGCCCAGAGATGAACATGATCTCATTCAGACATACATGTACACTTACAAAATAATTTAATATATAGTAAAGGAGGCATCACAGAACAATGAAATACTATTCAGGAAATAATGTTAGAATAACAATTAGAACCTTAATTCATGCCATTCACTGAAATGTATTCTAGGTAGAGGAAAGTGTTAAAACATTAAATAAAAAATGAAATTATTTTGAAGAGAAAAAGAAGGAAACATTATTTACCAGATCTCTTGAAGGAAAATAACTTTCTAAAACTGAAAGAAGCAAAAGATACCACAAAAGATAGACATGTTGATAAGTTAGACTATATAAAAATTACAATTAAAATCACTGACATTAAAAAGAAAAATGATAGGTAAGGAGAATTTTCATGAAATAGAAAAGAGCTAAAGTATTATTTATATATAATTAAAGAAAACATTAAGGACAGAGTTAGGGTTCAAATGCAGATCTGACTGACTCCAAAGTCCTTATTTGCTCTTAACCTCATTGCTGTGTCCTTTTCTTATGCTGCATATCCTTGTGAACATAACTTCTCCCTTAGAGCAGTCTTTATATGGTTTAGTTATACTAAATTTACAGGAGAGTTGGACTTATTTTTATTTTTTATGGAAAAAATCTGCCATAAAAAGAAATTACATGGATAAAATATGCATGATTTTAAGTTAATATCCCTTAAAAAATGCATCTAACAGCAGCAACTTTTTTCTGTACTGTGGATCAATACTTGTTAGATTATGTAAGATACAGGTAGTGTCATTGAAAAGCCACAAGAATATCCTGGAAAATGAGAATATTTTTGGCAAAATTGTGCAGCAGAACAAAATGTCTAAAATAGAAATGAGTAGAACTCTCCTCATAAGCTAGGGTTGGCCTACCTCACATATTCTTGCAAATGGGTTGGATGTTGATGAAAAAGAGTGGTTTGGAGCTTTCTGGTAAAACAAACGGATATATGTAGAAAACCCAAATTTAGAATATGAGTGTACTATATCTTAAAATTAATTCGCTCTTGAGTTTTTTTTCTTTCTTTCTTTCTTTTTTTTTTTGCTCTGTAGTCTCACACTCCTTACTTGCCTATCTACTGCTGTTGTTATTTTAAGGATATCATAGTTCCTATATTTTAACCTAGTAATTTGAAATAATTGGGTTTCTTCATTTGTAGTATTCTAAAACTTTCTACATATTCTTTTAGAAATCACTGACCCCAATTTTACAATGACAAAGGAGTCATTGTAAAATTATATAATGTTAGGGCTCACAGTCTTTCCTCTATTTCTTGAAAAAGAAAATCCACTAAAGAAGTACTTTGCAAGTTAAAGACAGTTAAAATTTTCATAATTCTTTTATTCCTATTTAACTGAATTGAGACAAGATGTGACTATTTTATGAATTCAGTCTGTAGTGTTAGGATTAACACATGTTTTACATATGTGTTATATTAAATAAGGTCTCAGACCTAAAAATGCATATCAGGTGTGGGATTTTATTCTATTTGTAAGGTAATCAAAGTAGCCTGTTAAGGTTTCATGGATGCTGGATGAAGACATAAAACTCCTGAGTCAGAGATAAAGGACTTTATTACTCACGGCATTGGCATATTTATGTTGGTTCCTTTGTGACCAGGTCCCATAAAGGTGACACAAAGCGTCAAATGGATATTGCAACACTGTGGGATTGTATCACAGCTAAAGAACATTGTACTTAGGGAATCTACTTTTATAGGAATTATTAAACAAGCCTGCCCTTTGTCCCAAAGGAAGGTACCTCATGCTTAAAGTCTGCTTGCTTTTCTGTGAAGAATGGCCTGATAAAGAACAGTCAAGACTTCTCATTTTTGGACAACTCAGCAAAGATGTGTAAGAGCATGAGAGATATGTGGAGGAATGGCTCCCAGCACTCTGATATAATATATTTTGTTCTGTTGCTTTTTTAGCAATTGCTTTTTTTTTATGTTACTGCCTATATAATAATCATTGGACCTATAATTTCACTAACTCTACCACTCTTTGATTTCTACCTACAGTGGTAAGTTTTAAAGAAATAATTGTATTAAAAGCTGCTAGTCTAAGTGGGACATTTATGTAGTCCATATACTCTGGTATAGAATGGATTTTTTTCATGTTTTGTCATTTTTATAGGCATGGAATCATATACTATTCCTCTGTATTCTTAGGAAATTTATGATTACAAATATTAAATTTCACTAATGACTAGGCGAGGAAACATCATAGGTATAAATATACCCTATAAACACCCCCATATTGCTCAGTGTTCTCCATCCCTTCATCCTCTTTATTCTTTATTAATGATGTAACAAGGAGAATCTTTCTGAAATTGATGCTTTAGTTTAGTTTCGTTTAGCACCAGATAACATATGCCACCAATTAGTTTCCTTATCTTCATTTTGCTTTGATACACTGAAAGCTAGTGCTAGTTCATTTGGTCATTTAAAAATATGGTAATTCCCAGACCTACATTTATGCACTGTCTACAACAGTGACTCTGAAACCTTTTTATCTCAGAATGCCCTGACACTTTTAAAAGTTATTGAGAAGATAGAGGATTTTAGGAAGACAATGGACTAAGAAACACCAGAACTCTGTCTCCCTATCTAGACAATAATTGCATTGACAATTATTGAAATATTTTGGAACTCTGGAGTCTGTTGAAACTTTTCAGCTTCTATGGGAAGGCTTAGAGGACAAATCGTAGTTAATTTGTGGTCAGTTTCAGCTTCTTGGCTCAGCAGTGATTACCAATCTACCGCCTCCCAGTCCCATGTCAGGCAGCTATGCACATATTCCTGGAACAGCTTGCATACAACTTGCAGGAGCCAGGGTGGGTAGTAAGGACCCTAATCCTCCATATAGCAGACATCTGTATTCTGATCACTGATTGTAGCCTCTGCTCAGAAAAATGCAGACGTAGAGGTAGCCAGACATTATTATACACACACATACCATATTGCAGGCCCCTTCCCCATAGGCTAAAACAAGTTCTAGGGGACTCAAAGGGTCAGTGCTTCTCCTACCCCCCTTATTTTGTCTTTTCCTCTTTGGGGGGCTAGACATTAAAAATGAGTATATTCAAAGGCAACTGCATATACAGAAGAAATTAGAAAATCACCACACATGGCAGAGAAGGGCACAGGCTCAGGAAAGCTTTGAGAAGACCCTAAGTTTATATCTCATCCACATAAAGTTACCACATTATAACATTCTGATATCCAGTTTTGAACAACAACAACAAAAAATCACAAGGCATACAAAGAAATGGGAAAGTATGGCCTATTCACTGGAAAAAAATTTACTAACAGAAACTGTCTCTGAGAAAGAACACATGGTGTTCCTATTAGACAAATACTCTAAAAATGAATGTCTTAAAGATGCTCAAAGAATATAACGAAGATGTGAAAAAAAAAAGTCAAGAAAATGATATATGACCAAAATGGAAATATCAATAAAGAGAAAACCTAAAAATAAACTAAAAACAAATTCTAGGGATGGATAAGTACAATAACTGAAATGAAGAATTTACTAGGATTCAAAGGTGGGTTTGAGCAAGCAGAACAATCAGTGAACTTGAACAGTTGAAATTAGAGCATCTAAGAAACAGAAAGGAAAAGGAAAAGTGAATAGAGCCCAAGAGAACTGTGGGACACTGTCAAGTAGATCAATATCACATTATGGGAGTCCCAGAAGGAGAAGAGTGAAAGGGGTAGAGAGATTACTTGAAGAAATAATAAACTTTCCAAGTTTGAGGAAAGATATAAACACCAAAAAAGTTCAGTTATACAAATAGGAAGAACTCAAAGTGATCCACACCAGATAACAATCTAAGCAAACCATTGAAAGACAAAGAGAGAATCTTGAAATCATCAAGAGAAAAGTAACTTGTCTTATGCAGGGATCCACAATAAAATTATCAGCAGATTTCTTATCAGAAACTTTGGAAGATACAGTACAGTTAGCTGTATATTCAAAGTACTAAAAGAAAAATACTATCAATCAAAACATTCTGTATCTGGCAAAATTTTTTTTTCAAAAGTGAGAGACAAATTAAGACATTCCCAGATAAACAAAAACCGAAGGAGTTTGTTAGCACTAGACCTGCCCAGCAAGAAATACTAAAGTCCTGCAGGTCAAAATGAACGGACCTTAGACAGTAATATGAAGAAGTCTTGGTAAAGGTAAATACAGGGTCAAGTGTAAAACCTGGCACTGTAACACATTTTGTAATTCCACATTTTGTTTTCTACATGATTTAGAGATTAATACATTTTTTTAAATTATTAGTCTAAAAGGTAGTGTTATTGTAACTGGTTTGCAGCCTGAAATGTAAAGATTTAGTCCAAACTAAGAATAGAAAATATTAATAATTTTATGAGCTAATTGTTTATTGGAATGGCAATGTTTTGAATATGTTAGATTAAATAAAACATATCATTGTTAAATTTTTTAAAAAAGATCTCAAATCAACAACCTAATTTACAACTTAAAGAACAAGAAAAAGAACAAACTAAACTCAAAGCTAGCAGAAGGAAGGGAATAATAGATCGTATACCAAGATAAATAAAGTAGAGAATAGAAAAATTATAGAATGAATGGTGCTGGAACAACTAGACATTCGTATGCAAAAATATAAATCTAGACACAGACCTTATACTCATCACAAAAATTATATCAAAACATGGATCATAGACCTAAACGAAAACACAAAACTGTAAACTCCTAGAATTGTTTTAGGAAAAAAACCTAGAAGAATTTGGGTGTGGGGATGCCTTCTCAGATATAACACCAAAGGTATAATTCATTAAAGAATAATAGAATAGCTGAATTTCATTCAAGTTAAAAATTTCCTGTCTGCAAAAGACAATTGGGAGATAATGAGAAGACAAACCACAGAGAAGGAGAAGTACACACAAAAGACCTTTCTGATAAAAGAGTCTTATCCAAAATATGCAAAGAACAGTTAAAACGCAACAGTAAGAAAACAACTCAATTAAAAAATAGGTCAATGACCTTAACAGACAACTCTCCAAAGATTTAAAAATTGCCAATAAGCATATCAAAAGATGCTTCACATCACATCATCAGAGAAATGCAAATCAAAACAATGAGATACCACTACACATCCATTAGAATGGCCAAAATCTGGAACACTGACATCACCAAATGCTGGCAAGGATGTGGAGCATAAGAATGGTACAGCTACCTTGGAAGACAGTTTGGAGATTTCTTACAAAAGTAAATATCTTCTTACCATATGATCCAGCAATTGTACTCCTTAGTATGTACTTTAAGGAGTTGAAAGCTTTTGTCTACTCAAAAACCTGTACATAGATGATTATAGCAGCTTACTGATAATTGCCAAAACTTGGAAGCAACTAAGATATCCTTCAGAAGATGAATGAATAAATAAACTGGTATATCCAGACAATGAGATATTATTTAGTGCTAAAAATAAACGAGCTACCAAGCCATGAAGAGGAAACCTAAATGTGTATTACTAAGTGAAAGAAGCTAATAAGAAAAGACTATATACTGTGTGGTTTTAGCTAAATGACATTCTGGGAAAGGTTAAACAATGGAGACAATGAAAAGGTCAGTGGTTGCCAGGACCAGGATGGGCAGTGGAGGAGGTAGAGGGGAAGGGATGACTAGATAGGGCACAGAGGAATGAAAAAACTCTGTATGACATTATAATGATAGACATATGTCATTATATATTTGTCAAAAACAATAGAATGTACACCACCAAGCGTGAATCCTAAGGTAAACTGAACTTTATGTTATTATAATGTGTCAACGTAAGCTCATCCTTGGTAACCTACAGTGAGTGATGTATATAATTGGAAAGGCTGTGCCTGTGAAGAGGCAAGGGTATGTGAGAAATCTCTATACTGTCTTCTAAATTTTTTGTGAACCTAAAACTCCTCTAAAAAATAAAATCTTTGAAAAAAGATAGATAATTAATGAAACCAAAAGTTAGTTCTTCGAATAAATCAACAAAATTGATACACCTTTGGCTAGAAGAACTAAGAAAAAAAGAAAGAAGATTTAAATTACTAAAATCAGAAGAGAAAGTGAGGACATTACTACCAATTCTACAGAAATAAAAAGGATTATAAGATAGTACTATGAACAGCTGTCTGCCAACATATTGGATAACTTAGATGAAATGGACAAATTCCTAGAAACACAGAACTTACCAAGACAATCATAAAGAAACATGAAACCTGAATAGACCTATCACTCATAAGGATATTGAACCAATCATCAAAAATGTCTCGACAAAGAAAAGCCCTGGACCTGATGGCTTCACTGGTGAATTCTACCATTTAAAGAAGAAAAACCACAAATTATTCTCAAAGTTTTCCCAAACATTGAAGAAGAGAGAACACTTTCTAATTCATTCTAAAAGGTCAGCATTGCCCTGATACCAAAACCAATAAAGACACTACAAAAAAAAGAAAACAATAGGCCAATATTCCTCGTAAACATTGGTGTACAAATCCTCAACAATATACCAAGAAACTGATTTCAGCAGCATATTAAAAGAATTGTACATCATGACCAAGTAAGATTTATTCCTGAAATGCAAGGATGGTTCAACATACAAAAATTGATCAACACTACATTAATATAATGAAAGATTAAAATCACAGGATTATCTCAGTAAGTACAGAAAAGCATTTGACAGATTTCAACACCCTTTCATAATAAAAACACTCAACAAACTAGACAGAAATAGACAGAAACTACCTCAAAATAATAATAGCCATATATGAAAAACCCATAGCAAACATTATCTCTGTGTACAGATGATATGACCATATGTATAGAAAACCCTAAAGAATCCACCATAATCTGTTAGAACTAATAAATTAGTTCAGCAAAGGATACAAAGTCAGCAAAATCACTTGAATTTCTATCACTAATAGTGAACGATCTGAAAAGAAAGTTAAGAAAACAATTTCATTTACAATCATATCAAAAAGAAAAAAAAAAATACTTAGGAATTAACCGAGAAGGTGAAAGACTTGTATACCGAAGAGTAGAAAACCATGATGAAAGAAATTAAAGAAGACAAAAATAAATGGAAAGACAGCTCATGTTCATAGATTGGAAGACTTAGTATTGTTAAGGTAAGTAAATATAACTCAAAGAGATCTACAGATTCACTGCAATTCCCATCAAATTCCTAGAAAAGCTTTTTACAAAAATAGAAAAACTCATCCTAAAATTCATATGGAATCGTAGGGGACTCTAAATAGTCAAAACAATCTTGAAAAAGAACAGTTACAGGGCTCACACTTCCTGACTTCACAACTTACTACAAAAGTACAGTAATCAAAATAAGGTGGTACTGGCATAAAGACAGACTTATAGAGCAGTGGAATAGAATAGAGAGCAAAAATATAAACCTTGCATATATGGTCAAATGATTTTTAGCAAGGGTATCAGGTCCATTCAATGGGAACAGTACAGTCTTCAATAAATGGTCCTGGAAAAACTGTATTTCCATGCTAAAACTATAAAACTCTTAGAAGAGAACATAACACAGAAGCTTCATGACCTTGGATTTGGCAATGAATTCTTGAGTATAACACCAAAGGTACATTTCACCAAAGAAGATGTATGAATGGCCATTGGGCACATAAAAAAAATGCTCAACATCACTAATCATTAGAGAAATGCAAATCAAAACCACGTTGAGATACCACTTCACACCCGTTAGAATGGCCGCTATTTAAAAACAGAAAAAAATAAGTATTGGCAAGGATGTGGAGAAATAGAGACCTTGTGCACTGCATTTCAGGAATAAATCCTACTTGGTCATGATGTACAGTAATTCTAGACAGTATGGAATCATTATAGAACTTCCTCAAAATTTTAAAAATAGATTTACCATATGATCCAGCAATTTTAGTTCTGGATATATACCCAAAAGAATTGAAAGCAGGGTCTTCAAGATCTATGTGTACACCTATATTCATAGCAGCATTATTCACAGTAGCTAAAACATGAAGCCAATCCATGTATCTATCAAGATATAAATGGACAAACAAAATGTGGCATATACATACAATGGAATATTACCTAGCCTTAAAAAGGAAGGGAATTCTGACATATGCTGTAACATGAATGACCCTTGATGACATTATGCTTAATGAAGTAAGCAAGTCACAAAATGACAAATATGTATCATTCCACTTATATACAGTACCTAGAGTAGTCAAAATCATAGAAACAGAAAGTAAAATAGTGGTTGCCATAGGCTGTGGGAAAGGGGAATTACTGTTTCTTGGTTATAGAGTTTTAATTCTGTAAGATAAAGCATTCTGGTGATGGATGATGGTGATAGTTGCACTATAAGAATGTACTTAACACCACTTAAAAATAGTTAAGATGGTATACGCTATTATGTATATTTTACCAAATTAAAAAATATCTTACTGATTTTGACCCCAAAGGATTTTTGTTTATGTGAATTACCTATTATTGATAATTACAATATTAGAAATTAAAAATGAGAAAATTTTAAAATGTATTAATTCACTTAATATAATAATAATAAACCATTACATACATTTTAACAAATAACATTTTTAATGAAAAATGACTATATTTTCCAAAACAAAAACAATTTATTAAGAAGAATGAATTTTTTCCCACTTTTGCCAAACTTCAATGTCTGGCTTAATAGAAGACAGTTTTGACTTTTAACCTGTTGTAATATGTTGTTTGGTTGAAGTATATGAAGAAAATCTGACTTTACTCACTTATATAATTGGAAAAATAAGAATATTTTAATATACTTTTCAAATAACTGGGAATTGAATTCTTTAATACTACACCAAACTCAAAAATGATAGTTTGTTATTGGCAGAGTGGAATATGAAACAATACATTGGTCTATCTTGAATTTTCAATGGATATTTTATTAATGCAGGGTTTTATAACATCATGCATTGTTCATTTGGAAAATGTAGATTCCTTAACTCCTGAAGGTCTTCTAAATGTTGTCACATTTGATTACATAATATAAAAAAGTAATATTTGTTAATGCCATCACAAGTCATTTCACACAAGTCTTTAAGTCCATTCTTTTCCTCACTTCTATTGTATATGGGTCTATTTCTACTCTCCCTATTCTACATAATTACTAGATATATTTGATTTTGGTTCTGATATCACATTTTATGCTTTCCAAATTAAACAAAATTTTACATTATGAGTTATATTTTTTGTTTTATGTATATTTGATTCTTCTGATATTTTAGGAAGTTTAACTGTTGATTTAATTGTTAGCATGTCTCCATATATTGCAGGTCAGGGTTACGTATGTCTTTTAGTTTTTAAGTTAAAAAAGATTTACTTTTCTGTTTCTCATTATAGTTGTTACCTTTAGGTAATTTTCAAAGTGAATTAGAAAACCATCATCTTTATTTTATCATTTCTAGCAATTCCAATATTATTTTTAACTTCTTTTTGCTGTGAAACTTAACATATATGTGAAATATATTCAAAAAGTACATAAAACATAATACACAGCTTAACAAATTAAGTGAACATCTACAAAAATGCCACAAGAATTAGATGTTTGCCAACACTCCAGGAGCCATCTGCTTTTGTGCCCTTTCCTTATCCTAACTCTTTCCTCTACCTAAAGATAATTACTGTCATAATTTTATAGTAATTATTTTGTTCTTTGCTTTTTGGCAAATATAGTACATATCCTTAAGCACTATAGTTTACTTTGTTTCTTCATTTTATATAAATGGAATCTTATGTATATATGAATTTTTACCTGTTTTTTTTGTTGTTGTTGTTCAATAGGATGTTTTAGGTTTAAACGTATATTTCTGTATGTGTTTAGTATTTACTATCTGAGTAGACCACAGTTTTAAAATCTATTTTATTGTTGATGAACATTTGGATTATTTTCAAATTTGGGAAATTATAAACAGTGCTGCTGTGAACATTTTTAAACATGTATAAGCATACATTTCTGTTCTATGTAAGCATATATTTTCATAAGATATAAACCTATGATTGCTGGTCATAGGTTAGGCATATCTTCAAATTTACCATAGAGATAATGCCATTTGGTTTTCCATCAGCGCTGTGTGAGCTCCTTTTGCTCCACATCCTTGGCAACACATGATATTGTTAATTTCATTAAAATTTTATTTCATTTCAACGAAAGACTTTAAAATTTTAGCCTATCTAGGGGTAGGGGGAGTGCATAGTAGAGCCTCGTGCAATTCTCTGAATACTAATGTGATGGAACAGATTTCTTATGTTTACTAGATATTCAAGTTTCTCCTTCTGCAAAGTGCACATTCAGTTTTTGCCCATTTTTCTATTGACAGACCTCTGTTTCTTACTGATTTGTAGAAGTTTTTGGATATTCTGAGTTTAAGTTGTTTAATATATAAGTTAACATTATAGCATCAGGAATGCAGCATTATATTTCCCCCACACACAAACACATGAGCTATTTAGTTGTAAGGTGGGTCAATGTAGACCACTCTGGCTTATAAAATATAGGATCTTGTAACAGCCCATACTTGCAACTGTTAGATCCCTTGGGGATCACATTTGGCTATAAGAATCACATTAAGCACAGGGAAGCTGTGGCCTTTGCTTTTTAGTAGGCATTTATAGTTTATTCACAGGCTTCCAAGTTTAAATGTAGTTCACCAAACTGGGTCATTTTTACAATAATTAGTGTTGTCTGGTAACATCTGACATTTCGTGTTATTCTTAATTCAATATTTCTATGGAAATGTTGCTAAACTCACGGTCATTTCCTCATGAAGAAAGAGTTTAGGTCTGTTGGTTAACCCTTTCCCTGGGAAAAAAATTGGTATCTTTACAAAATTGAGTCTTTTTATCCATGAATATGGTATATTCTCCATTTCTTTAGGTCTCCTATATTCTCTCACAATAAAATGTGATAGTTTTTATAATAAGTCATGCACATTATTTATTAGATTTAATAGATTTATTTAGTAGATTTATTCCTTAGTACTTGATATGTTTAAGCCTTATGAGTGGTTTTAAAATTTTTAATTTCTAATTGCTTTTGTTAATGTACAGGAATGCAGTAGGTTTTATAAATTTTCTTTTCGTATCCAGCAGCTTCTTTAAATTTTCTCATTAATGTTAATTATCTGTAGATTCATTTGAATTTTCTATATTATATTATTTGAAAATAGCAACAATTTTATAGTTTCGTTTCTTTTCCAATGTTTATACCTTTCTTTTTCTGGCCTTAATATGATAGCTATAATCTCCAACACAATGTGGAATAAAAGTAGTGATAGAATCTCATTCTCAAAGAGAAAACTAAATATTTTACTATTGTAATATCTGTGGTAAGCTTTTTTCAAGTTAAGGGATGCTAAGATTATTTTATAGAATATAAATGGATCTTAAATTATATTAAAAGTTTTTCTGCACTTAGGTGATTCTATCTACATATTTTTCCCTATAATTTGTTAATATAACAAGTTATGTCAGTAGATTTGCTAACGTTAAGTCAAATGTGCATTCTGGGGTAAATCCAGTTTGTTCAATTTATAAATTGCTGGATTCAATATGCTAACATTTTCATTGAGACTTTTCCTCTCATGACAGGTTTTCCTGTAACTTTGCCTTGTACTATTGAGTTTTGATATCAAAATGTGCAAGGATCATTAAGTGAATTGGGAAATAAACCCACTTTTCTTATTCTCTAGAAGAATTTGTGTAATGCTTCAGACATTTCATCCTTAAATGTTTGGTAGAACTTATCAGTGATGTCAACTAGAATTTTGTTCATAAGAAGGTTTTTAATTACAAATTCAGTTTCTTTAATGTTATAGAACTATCCAGGTTTTGTATTTCTAGGAATTTGCTTCCCTCTATCTTGGTCGGTCACATTAGAGGTTTAATTGATTTTGTCCTTTTAAAGAAGCAACTTTTGGCTTTGTTAATCCTTTTTATTGCATGCCGAATTTTTATCTCTCTTTTTTTTGGGGGGGGGGGCTCCATTTTTATTGTATTTTTTCTACTTTGAGGGTGGAGAGGCTCATACTGCTTTTTGGGAGTCTACCAACATACAGCACTCCTTCTCAACTCAGTCTTCCAGATCAGCCATTATAAAAGCAGCACTGAGAGCTTCGCTTATTCTCTGGGCTTCTAGTCTCTCCACATCTTGGCCTGGGTATAGTTATTTGATGTTTCTTCGAAGGTTTTCTGAAAAATATTTTGTTTAGCTTTTTAAAAATTGTATTCTGGTAGTAGTAATACTTTAATGTAAGCAGAAGTTTCTCCCAATATTATTTTAATTATAACATAATCTTTCTGATTGTCTAGTAGTCAAATAACAAAGCCAGTACAGATATAAGTGTTCTTGTTCTCACCTCTCCTGTTGCCTGGGGCTCACCAAATGTTAAGATTTATCTAAAGTTCTCTCAACCATTTGCAATATTTGCAACAATTGGGAGAAGGCTCCCAGAACAACAGTAGGGAGACTAAAATGTCCTACAAGTTTAGCAATAGTAGTGTATATCTCATTGCTGTAGAGTTAATTCTAGTTCTAACCAGCAATCTAAAATCTCAACAGAGTCTATAGCCATGCCACCCTGAACAAGCCCGATCTTATCTGATCTCGGAAGCTAAGCAGGGTTGCACCTGGTTAGTACTTGGATGGGAGACCACCTAAGAAGACCAGGTACTGTAGGCGTAAGAAATAAAAAATAAGGGATTGTAAGCTGACAAGGTCCTTGCAATCTGTGAGGTCAACCAAGGGTTGCCTTGCCTAAAACAATAAATAAATAAAATAAAAATAAAAAAATAAAATCCCAATAGAATGGGCAAAGGGTTTTGTTAACAAAGTAATTCTAGGGTTTAAATAATTTGGATCAATTACCTGTTTTGAATTAATTAATTTAACATGCATGGGGCAGTGATCTAAGCTCTGAAAAAGAGAAGTTGTCTGAGATAATCACTAGTTTTAAGAAACTTACAGTTTCTGCTAAGGTCCTAAATGTGAGTTATCTCGAAATGTGAAGTACATGTGTTTACAAGCATAGGCTCTGGAGTGGAAACACCTTGATATAAATTCTAAATCTTTTTGTAGAGAGAAGTGAATATATTGTAGTAAAAATACTTTAAGAGAGACAGAAAATCAAAGGAACATTGAAAAGGGTTCCTATTGACTGGGAATTGGGAAGAGATTTCATGTGGGAGATGACAATTGAATTTAATCTTGATGATATAGAGTGGAATTGTAGCAGTTGTACTTGGGACAGAATATATTTCAAGTAGGGTGGCAATCTACGTGGTCAACGACTGAAAGTGGAGGAACTGGGGGCTAGGCAGGAAAGCATAGTGATTTTAGAGAATGGTGAGTCATCTTTGAGAGTAGATATGTTAAAAAAGATTTGGGATTCAGTGCTCAAAAGTATTTTGCCATCATTTTGTATGTTCTTGAGAGCCATTAGGGACTTCGACCTGTATTTTCAGAAGATCGTTGCTATGGCAGTGGATCAGGTAAGGGAGAATTTGGAAGAAAGAAGACTTATTAGGAAGATTTTGCAATAGCCTAGGCAAAAGAAGTTAGATTACAAAATCATTATAACAGTAGGATCAAAATTGCTCATGAATTAACTAGTAAGGGATAATAGTTGATGGAATTCAAAGCTGAGATTAAAAGTCTAGATAACTGGAACAATAGCAGTGTCATTTGCAAACATAATAAAAATGAAGCAGATTATAAGAAAAAATTATAATTATGGTTGTGAACATATTGAATTTGAATTTTATATGGCAGGAAGGACAGCCAGCTGGAAATGTCAACTTGAGATAGTTTGAACTATAAATGTATATTTGGGAATCATCTGCATGAAAGTGAAAGCTGGAATCCTGGGAGTGAATCAGCTCAAAGTGTGGAGAGAGAAAACTATTTAGAGCAATACCTAGAGGAATATACGTGCTTGTATCAGTGGAAGAAGGGGAGACAGCTAAAGAGAAAGCAAGTGCAGTCAGAGGGGTAGAGCAGAAAAAAGAGAATTGAAATTTCTCACAGCTATTAAAATTTAGGAAATTTTGTAACAAGTTTTTTGACTAAATTTTCTGAAAAAGATTATGTTGCCATTGTTCACAAAAATAACTAGGTGGCCTTACTATTTTTAATATGTTATATGCTCTGTTGACAGAAATAATACATTAAAATGATTTATATTAGAACATAGAACTGTTAAATGAAACAGTGGTCTCAAGTCCTATACCTTCTCAACTGTCACCACTTCAAACTAGCTCCATAATCATGATGGTTGACATTTAACAGTAGTTCTCAATTACACTGAGATCAGTGCAATTCCATCCATATAGTGGCTTGATTGAGAGTGATCATTCTAACCATAATTGAGCAGACTGATCATTCTAACCATAAAGTTATAATTAGAATGACTTTTATAAATTTCCTCTCTCAGAGCATAAAAAGAACAACTGTAATAATCTGCTTTGCTTTCCCAATATGTTAAATAGATGTACCTTTTCATACATCTGGCCATTACAAAAATACAAGAAAGAAATTTTTAAAGAGTTGTTCCAATATTTGAAAGTTTGTTTCTATGCCTAATGGCCAGATTTTGTTGTCTCCCTTTCTTTGGAAAACAATAAATTACAGTCATTCTGAGCTGCTTTTTTCTTCAAACTCATATTAGATACATTGCCACGAATTCCAAGTGCCCCATTTTGCACATAGAGTTTCAAGATTATCTTCTAGCTTTGTTTGCAAGAAATATTTTCAATATCTTGAAGAAATTCATGGCCTTTGATGTTTCCAAAAGACCCTCAAAAATAGGAATTCAAGTGCTGAAGGAGAGTGGTAATGAGCATAATGGGCGGGATGAGGGTGAGGCAAATCTTGTTACTACAACAACACTCTAAGTGAGACAGAGAGAGTCAAGCAACACGCCACATTTACTATAAAATCAGGAGCCAGCAGTTTCATCCATTTATATATTGAAGGTTTCAAAATGATTTAACTGCTTATTTCTTTATGCCCCTCTGCAAAATATTAGAGGAGAAGTCAGCAGTTCTGAAATAGAGGATTCATTGAACAATTGCTGTGTTTCAGTTTACTTTCTCTGCAACCAACATGACCATTTATAGGGCTTGTAATTTCATCAAAGTTTCTTCAATACATATGACTTCTTTTTTCATGGCAGTGCAGTAAGCATTCCTATAAGATATTTTAGTACAAGGGTAAATCCAAAGTTTAGTTCTTCCGGCCTTTCTTGAGCCTCCTTAGAAATAAGGATATATTCACAGTGACATCATATGTTTTCCTTAGTAACTTTTAAGTATAGAAAGCCACTCTAGATTGTAGCATGGTGATAATGACATTTGTACATTACCTATGTATGTGTTACTGGTGATTAAAATGAATCATTGTAATGATAGTTGCAGATTACCTGGCCCATGTATATGCTACCCATGCTTGGAATAAATGAGTGCTTTAATAATATAATTTGCTACAGAATTTTTTTTTTGTTTTTTAAAATTAAATTTATTGAGGTAACATTGGCTAATAACATTATATAAATTTCAGGTGTACAACATTATAGTTTGATATCTGTATACTTTATTGCGTGCTTGCCCCCCAAAGTGTAGTTTCCTTCCATTACCATATATTTGATCTCCTTTACCCAATTCACCCTCCTTTACCCCCTTCCCTTTGGTAACCACCATTATGTTGTCTCTATCTATGAGTTTGTTTTTCTTTGTTTTGTTAGTTCTTTTTTTTTTTTTTTTTTGTATTCTGTATCATATGTTTTTGTCCTTTTTCAGATGACATTGCATTTAGCTGGTGCAAATGGCAACATTTCATTTTTTTTTATGGCTGAGTAGTAGTCCATTGTGTGTGTGTATATACACACACATACATATCTCACATCTTTATCCAGTCATTTGTCAGTAGACACTTAGTTTATTTCCATGTATTGCTATAGCAAATCATGCTGCTGTGAACATTGGGGTACATATATCTTTATGAATTAGTATTTTCAGATTTTTCAGGTATATATCTAGAAGAGGAATTGCTGGATCAGAAAAATATTTCAATAAAGACAGTTCCTTAAATAATAGAAAATCTAAGAAAAAAATGTATTTGTTCATTGATCCCTTAGTCACAGACCACTCTCTACTTCACTTCCAGGTTAAGTGACTAGAGAGATTCGAAAGTGACAGTGAAAAATCACTGTTAGGTGAAAAGATACTTAATAGTTCATTTTTATATATGTTAGACTGTTAGTTAAGAAATCTATTATTCTAAGGTAAATATTTACTATATTAGGAATTCCATTTTTACCTACTTATTTGTATTAAATATAATTGATCCAAACTTGTTGATTTTTAATGACCTGTGAATTTTTCAGCATTGACTTTATATAGGTGATTATTTAAAGAATAACACTTTGCTAGATTTATGGTTGTTTACAGCATTTTTTAACCTGACAGTTAATAAAAAATAAGAAATTACATCCCTGGTGTTTCTTAATAGTCTTCCCAGAGGAGAACAAATGCATAAGTCATGATTATGTGGTGCATAAGTCATGATTATGTGGGGTTGATGATTTTAATTGTTTAGCACTAACATGCTTTTGTCAAGTGGGGGCATCGTTGGTCTTTCTTAAGTAAGCTGTGTGGCAATAATTGTTTGCTTGTTAAACTTAAATGATATTAGGAATAAATAATTATTCTCCTTTCACCTTGTTTTAGAGGCTTCTATTTATATCTATAGCCAGCACTCTTAAATGATATCAAGATTTAAAGTCCATTTAAAAGTTTCTTTAAGTTTTGGTTGTATCTGTCTCTAAAGTTACCATCATAAAATGTGGTTGTTATTCAGTAAAAGGAACTATATTTGTACATGATTGCATTTGGGGAAAGTTTTTTAGGGTGTGTTACACAGATATTCAGTCCGAAGTATTTGAATACTTTAATATAATGTTTCCATCATTATAGCTCTTGGCCTGTTCTTATGTAGAAGTTTAAAATTTTGCATATCTAACTCTTTGTCAGGCAAATGCCATAGGCTAAAACTAAAGATAATAACTTAAGATTCATGTCTCTTTCTTGGATGTTAGAATTGTCTTGAACTGACAGTTTTGAAGGACTTAAACTGACATCAAAGGGCTCAAATGATCTAGTAAGGTCAATTAATGTTAATTTTCATCTTCCATTAGATTAATGTTTTCCTCTTTTCTTTTTTTCTAGCCAAGTCCTATACCAAGTCCTGTTTTGGGGCGAAAGCCAAATGCTAGTCAGTCATTGCTTGTATGGTGCAAAGAAGTTACAAAGAATTACCGGGGAGTAAAAATCACCAATTTTACTACATCATGGAGAAATGGTTTATCTTTTTGTGCAATATTGCACCACTTTAGACCAGATTTAATGTAAGTAGAAAAATGTCCATTCCTTATATTTTTTAAACGATAGACAACTTTAAAAAAATAAAATAATTTCTTAACACATATCCTGAAATACTTGACTTTATATTTCTTTATTACCCACACTTCCTCTTTTCGAGAGAAGAAACGTATGCTAGAAAGAAAAGTTCTTGATACCTAAAAATAGTCCTTTCTGTTTTTTTAAAAAAATTTCTCCTTAATCTCATACAATGAACTGACTTCAAATTATTATGAAAATTGAGATAGTGTTAAAACGAGATGAGACAAATAAGCCTGTAGCTCTTTGTACATTGACAAGGGATTACCTCATGGTAAATTTGGTTGTCAAGGCTAGTCTCTGGTTCCTGCCTTAACTTTTTTTTTTTAGATGGAAAGTTTCAATGAAACATGTAATCACAGTTTTTCTTCTTTTTTCTTTCTTTCTTTCTTTCTTTCTTTCTTTCTTTCTTTCTTTCTTTCTTTCTTTCTCTCTCTCTCTCTCTCTCTCTCTCTCTCTCTCTCTCTCTCTCTTTCTCTCTGTCTCTTTCTTTCTTTTCTTTCTTTCTTCGCTCGTTCATTCATTCTTAATTTTCCACACTATGAAATTGCTCATTACTCTGGTATTATTGAGTGTCAAATTTTTAGATTCAGTTTGTTTTTAAAACAGGTGTTTTATTAAATACTATATGTACTTACTGTGCCATTTTCTCCCTCAGTGACTACAAGTCTCTGAATCCTCAAGATATTAAAGAGAACAACAAAAAGGTAAGAATTGCCAAGAAAAAAAATACATTGTTTCAATTTTGGCTTCACTGCTGGCTTTTATTAATTTGGGGAATGGGAGTTGTTTCATGAGGTCATAACTGCAGCTCACAGAAGGTAGTCTGCTTCTTGCAGTTCAAATAGGAAGCTTGGTTTTTTCTAGTTTGTAATGATCTTCAAAGACCACAGGTGCCCGATTGGCATCAGATTTTACTATGTGTATGAACTTCATTAGCTGTTAAATATTTGTTAAAGCATATTGCTTTTATTTAGGAATTACCTTTTTTTAATTTAAATTAGTTTCAAGTATACAGTATATTGGTTAGACGTCTGTATTGTTCTTAAAATGATCCCCCTAATTGTTCCCTCCCTCCCCTGGCCCTCCACTTAGCCATCATATTAATGCTAACTGCATTCCCTCTGCTGTGCTTCCCATCCCCATGCCCAACTATCAACTACTAATTTGTACTTCTTTAACCCTTCACCTCATTCTCCTAGCCCCCCAACCTCCCTCCCCTCTGTCCATCACCAAATTGTCCACTATATTTGTGAGTCTGTTTTTGATTAGTTTATTCTTTTTATTCCTTGTGATACCCTATATAAGTGAAGTCATATGGTAAAAAGTGTACCCAAAGCTGTTGTACCATAAACTATTATGAGTTTAGAAAAATCTGTTGGAAGGGGATGAGGGCAAGAGCCTAAAGCCAAGAAAGAATGTATATGTTCCTAGAAGCAAAAAGATATGAACATTGCTTCCTTTTTTCATTTTTTTTTTCATTTTCTGGTAAACTGTACAGTTTTTTTCCACATGATTAGTTAATCTACTGAGGTCAGAGCTTCCTAACTGGCGTGTAGGGGATATTGATCCTTTCAGCCTTCAAGGTAGCTGTGCAAGGGCTGAGTTTGCTGAAGCCACCAGGGCCAGCTGACTGTGGCAGCAGGCCGACTTAACTATTTATCCCAATGTGCAGTACAATATTATAATTTTCTGTGTGCACCATGACATGAAAAAGGAGAGAAGTACCTAACTCAATACACAGTAGGTACTCAATTAATGTTTTTGTTGTTGTTTGTTTTTGTTTTTGCACTGAATTAAGTCCTTCAACTGAAAAGTTAATAAAATGTATTATTGTCGTAGAACAAGAGTTCTTAACCTGGGACTTGTGGATAGAATTCAGGGGGTCCTTGAACATGGCTAAGGCAAAATATATTTTGTTTTCTCAACTCTTTAGCTGAAATTTATCCTTTCCTTCAAGTGAATTTAGGGAACAAACCACTGTAATATTAGCCATGCCTGAGAACTTTGTCACCTTTAGAATCTCAGATATTTTCATATCACTTTACAGTTGTAGATATCTACAAATATCTTTTAAGTTCATCACTTCTTCAAAATTACAACAGTTAATAGATTGATAAAAAGCATATATATTAGTATTTCTCAAATTGAGTTTGCTAATATTTTAATTTTTCAATATAATTGGTTTCTTTTGTATTTCTATGTATTTCATACATGTAAAACATTATTCTGAGAAGGGGTTCATTGCCAAAAGGATTCATGAGTCAAAGTGATTAGTAACTTCTGGTCTAGCCTAAAATTTTTAATCTACTTTAAATTAGATAATTAAAATCACCAGTGATAAAAAGTCTATAAAGGGAACCTTGATAGAAGTTCAGTTAACAGATGAGAATTTAGTTCAAAATCTTTTTTTTTTTACTTTTGTTGTTCTCTAAAACCAAAAGTTTATATTGCCATTAAATTTTTTTTATTTATTTGCAAATGCATGATACCGGCCTTAAGACATACATTTTAAAACTGTCATATTTTTTATATTGAAATATGCCACCAAAAAAGGTAATCTTAAAAAATTGATACAATTTTCTTTGAAGAAATCACCTTTATGGTGGGCATGCTACAAAGTAAGTCATTCTCATGAATTATTTCTTGTATAATTTTGGAGAGCTCGTGTCTATCAAAGTAAAAATGCCTTGTTTTTCATTGGCTAAATTATCTTTACATCTGACAGTTCTTTACCTGCATTTTTGCATTTGAATAAAATACTAAGCTAATTTAAACGCAGGTAAAAGCATTATAAAATAAATCATTAATTTTATATAGTGAAGCCTTCAAGTTACTGTTTGAAATTTTGAAAAGGAAACATTGTTGATTTTACCTAGCTGTATATTTTTAGAGTGAGGAATTTCCTTAAGGCCTAAGTCACACTTCTTTACGTTAGTTTTCAGGAACTTAATAATGATAAGCATACCTTGGATTTACATATAACTACATAGAAGAGAATATCTCATTAAAATTTTTTTTCGATTAGATCTTCCAGGGCAGATAATCGTGGCTTTTTGAAAGGATTTTAATTTAGATGATTCTATTCATTGCACAGTTCAATAAATAATTATTGTTATATAGTCTTTTCTTTTCATCACTTTGCAACTTCTTACCTGATATCTACATTGACTATCAGTTGCTACCTGCAAATTTATTTCCGGCTTCACATAGTTCTTCCTGATAACCCTATCTGCCCTTATTGGAGTTAAAGCAGCACAAGAAACAATGCCTCTGTCTTAAGTTCCATGCAGATGTATAACATAACTGGCAGTGACTTCTCCTTACCAATTAAATAACATCTAGGAATGAATAAGACAGTTTTCTTTGAAAGACCTCTTTTTTTTCTCCACATGCAGCTAAAAGACAGTAGGTGATTGACCATAGCAGAAGAGGTTAACCTATGGGAAAATTCCTTTATAAAGTCTTGACCTCACTTATAAGAAACCTGGTTTGTTTTTAAATGTTTTTTTTAGTGCAATTAGTGTGCATAAAATGAATTGCTACATGAAGCAGAACACCAGCAGGAGATTCCCCACAAGGAAACTAATCATTTTCCCAGGTCTGTAAAAAGTGCTAAATAAAAAAGGTATTTACCTGTGACATCTGATCTTAACCAATATGTCAGTGTTTTAGATAATTGGGAAATGTTTAGAATACTGCCCGTGGTGCTTTTCCTGATGGTCTGCAATTGATGTCTGTCAATCAGGGTGTCAAGATACATGAGGAAGAAAATGACTTTAATTTTCCTAAAACATGTAAAATAACAGGCCTAAACATGCTCACCAACTGAGCCATTCTCTCAAGTAAATACTTTGAGGCCCTTATATTATGAAATATTGTGCTGTGAAAATTGAAGAGGTTTTAATATCGCAATTTACTTTTTATTTTCTTTCTAACTTATTCTACGACATTTATTAAACTACAGGAAGAATACAAGACAAAGATTAAATTCAAAGGTAGAAACGCACTTTAACATATAAGTGCAAAAGATTAATTCCCTCTGAATTTACATGATTTCCTAAAGTTTCTTTTAAAAAAAAATGTGAGTTATGATCCTACATCTAGATTCTTACAAAAACTAGACATTTCATATCTCAAAGCGAGACTATAACTACATGGTCCTTACTTTTTCCAAGTGTATGGCTAAACCTTTAGCCATATTTTTAATGCTTCCTAGCAACACAATGTTGTTTTCAAGGGTTAGGTCACAATACTAATAATTAATTGTAAATTGAGAAACAGCTTTGATTCTTCAAAACTAGAAAAACCTGATATGCCACAGTCATTTAAAGGCTAACAAAAATAATACAATGCAGCCTCACATTCTCAACTAGGTTGTACTACTCAAAACATTTCATTCTTTGCAAAATGGATGAAGTGAAAATAAAGTCGCTCTTCTAATTATGAAAATCAACCTAATTGGGCATTTAAAAATGTTTCTGTGTTTCTAGGCTTAAATAACATTTTCTTGTATTTTATACTAGGTAATCTAGGAGTTAGTTCCTTTGGGATAGCTAGTTGTATTTTTTCTTCACAAATCACTGCAATTAAATGACCATAGAAAAGAGAAGATGATAGGAATGGTAAAGCTCCAGATGAATTATTTCTTTATACCTTAGTCCTTTATCTTAAAAATTAATTTTAAGATTTTTTATTTAACTCTCATTTTTGCTTATTTATTGGAAAAAACATTTAAATTGTTATTAAGAAAAATTTTTTTCTCTGGCATCTACCCCACTTTTACAAATTTCCGACTCTAAATTTTGCTCTGCTCAAGTGGCATAATGTCAGTAACATAAAGGACTCTCCAACAACAACAAAAATCCATTAATTGTGCTGTTTTTTATGGTAACTTAATTTTATTTACTTTTAAAACTTTTTTTGAGGTTGATCGACACATGATATTATATTAGTTTCGGGTTTACAACATAATGATTCGATATTTCCATACATTGTGAAATGACTACCTTATGTCTAGTGAACATCGTATTTTGCTGTTTTTAAAATGTATGGAATCTCTGAATTATTCTCTATCTTTTGTTTTTCCTTTCTTTGAAGGCATACGATGGATTTGCCAGCATAGGAATTTCCCGGTTATTGGAACCTTCTGATATGGTTTTATTAGCAATTCCTGACAAACTGACCGTTATGACTTATCTCTATCAAATAAGGGCACATTTCAGTGGCCAAGAACTAAATGTTGTTCAGATAGAGGAAAACAGCAGTAAAAGCACATATAAAGTTGGAAACTATGAAACAGATACAAATAGTTCTGTTGATCAGGAAAAGTTCTATGCAGAGCTTAGTGATCTGAAACAGGAGCCTGAACTGCAGCAGCCGGTCAATGCAGCGGTAAACTTCTTAATGCAGGATGACTCTGTATTTGTAAATGATAGTGGGGTTGGAGAGTCAGAAAGTGAACGTCAGACTCCTGATGATCATCTTAGTCCAAGTGCAGCCTCCCCTTACTGTCGCAGGACTAAAAGTGACATAGAACCCCAAAAGCCCCATCAGAGCTCTGGAAGGACTTCAATATCCGATGACCCTGGAACATGTTACAATACAGATTCAACTTACGCACAGGTTTTGTTAAGCAAAAAGAAACTATTGAAGGCTGAGACTTTAGAATTAAGCGACTTAGACGCTAGTGATAAGGATGTGTCTCCATCATTTATTTGTGAGGATACAGAAGAGCAAAAGCTTCAGACTTTAGACGTCAGTAGTAACTTGGAGCAAGAAAAATTAGGGAATTCTAGATCCTTAGAATTTAGATCAGATCCTGAATCACCTATCAAAAAACCAAGTTTATCTCCCACATCTAAGCTTGGATACTCATACAATAGAGATGCAGATCTTGCGAAGAAAAAACGTTCTTCCCTGAGGCAGACAGAGTCTGATCCAGATGCTGATAAAACCACTTTAAATCATGCAGACCATTCTGCAAAAACAGTCCAGGTAAGTGAGTTAGAATGATATATTCATATATTTAATAAGTAGTTATTCTATTTTTTGTTTATATATTCATAGAATATTTTAAAATGTTACAAATGATTAAGGCAAAATATAATACCCATTATCGAAAAACCTGAAATATACTTGCTCTTATTTAAAATTTTAAGCCTACATATAAATCCCAATTTCAAGATTGAAGGATAAAAAATGTCAACTTTTCAAATCAAAATATAGAAACAATATTTTACTGTAAGAATAAGTCAAAGATATTTCATTTAGTAGAATATTATTCTGAAAATGTATAATGCCAAATTAAATATTTCTCATTTAAAACATTTTCTTCAGATATTTAGGTTGCGTTATAATTGGTATTTTCAGTCCCATCATTACATCCAGACGTCTTCTCATGAGGGGAGTATGGTACAGATTTGACTTTACGATATTTACTGTATTTAATTGACTCTATGGTACCATAAATTATAATATATACCGTTTTATGTGCCACAAAGAAAGAAAAACACTGCCAATAAACTGTGATACATGGTTTTCTTATCACATAGAATTTTCATTTTATAACTATTGAATTTTTAGACTTATTTGGGTGCAGATTTTTAAATCATATAACACTCTTATGTATACACAAAAAGAAAATTTTAAGCAAAATAATTAAGGTTAATCAATTTGGAATTAGAATTAAGAATCCAACTCTTCTAAATCACTTTTTGATTTAGAGTTGTTGGATGTTCTGTTTTTTCACACAGTGTTGTCCTCTGTGTCATAAAAAGCATCATGTTACAACAGTGGTCCTCAGAGTATGATCTGGTGACCACTGAGGCTCTCTAAGACTTTCAGAGAGACCTCAGAGTTGGAACTGTTTTCATAATAATACTATAACATTATTTACCTTTTTCACTTCATTCTCTCACAAATGTACAGTGGCGTTTTCTGGAGACTACGTGATTATTTGTGATATCTCAACAGATCAAATATAGAAGTGGATATGAGAATTCAGCTGCCTTCTATTAAGCCACATATTAAAGAGATTTCCAAAAAATATAAAATAATGGCATCCTTCTTATGTATTTTTTTGAAGTAATTTTTATTAGAATATGTTAACATCTAATGGGGTTATTATAGCTATTTCTAAAGGAATTAATAAATATTTTATAAATTTCTCAGTTTTAGTTTCTAAAATGACAAATATCAATAGTTATAACTCATATAAGCAAAAGCTTTTTGGGATCCTCTATAATTTTTAAGCATAAAAAGGGATTCTAAGACCAAAAGTTGGACAACCTCTGAATTACAGCATTTCTCCACCATTGTCTCTGGGATTTTCTTCTCAGTAATACTTATTAATAATAGTACTTTCTTGACTTTACTGAAGGTCCCAACAAAAGATTTTCAAACGATCACCTAGAATTAGTTTCATTCTCCAGCAGTACTGAAGTGGTTGTCAACTCAAGGAATTGCAGTCATGCCACCAGAAATATCAAGCACATGCATATGTAGGCATTGACAACTTTATCTTAACTACAACCTGTATAACAGAGATTATAAGATGCCATTAATTTTAAGTTTTTGGCGTTTTAAAAAAAAATGTGCATCTCAGAATCAAAAAAATACAGTAGCTAATGAAGCAAGTCCCTGTTCTTCTAATCAAAAATCTCAAAACAAAGGTTCTGAGTACCTCAGCTTTCAGGACATGATAGTGTCTAAACATAGTAGATAAACAATGAACATCTAGTGATTGACAGTTGCAGAATTCAGTGAGCCTAAATTCTAATATCCAATATAGATTTTTCTTATAATCCTGATTTTTAAAGTAAATGTGTTTCGTTAAATCTAGAAATTGATTAAGGTTTAAAATTTTAAAATACTCTGGACTGGGAATCAGTAAACCTGGGTTCTCTCCTTGGCTTTGCCATTGATTACCAGTGTGACATGTTAACTTGCCATTTAAATTCTTTAAACCTTATTTTCCACATATGTTAAATGAAATCATCTCCGAGAGCCCTTTTAGCTCTAAACTCTATCATGCTATGATTTTATTTAGGTGATTTAAGTGATGTACAGTAAATCCATATGATAATAGAAGAAGCATCTATTTATAACTTATATATGTTTGTTTATTGGCCATTTATTTATTGGTCAGAATTTTGCGAATGGTAAATTAAAATTTTTTGGCAAAAGCATTGCCTGACACTGAAAGTTGTAATATGAGTGCTAATACTTCATAGTATTTTGTATATAGCACCTAAATTTTAACAATTAAAAATCTTTTTTTATACTGTATTTTATCAATTCTAAGATATACATCTTTTCATATTTTAACTTATCTGAAATCAAGATGTTACTTATAATTGATGGTATGTTAGAGTTTAATGGACAGTGTTTGTTTTTTTCTTAGTTGTTCATAAAATAATAATAAGTCTAATAATGGCATTAGATTAGAGGAAATTTGATTGTTTAGTAAGGCTGTGTAGGTTTAACAAAGTCATAATGTTGCCCATTTGAGTGGCTTATATATTTGATTACTGTATTATATGTTACACATCTCTCTTAAACTTTACAGCCTATAGTGGTTTTCCATTTTATATATGGAAAACGAGTTCACAGAGTTACCTAAGATCACATAATAAGTGCTAAAGTTTGAGTTTAAAACCAACCTTGTCTGACTCCAAAGTCTTTGCTCATAAACTTTATGCTTACAGTATCTCTTTATTTTTTACCATAATAGTACTAAGAATAATCATAGCTCAGATATAAAGCAGTGAGCTTTACTGAAAGGCAATTTAGCAATGTATATTAAGTCCCTTAAAAGTGTTTATTTCATAGGTTCAACCTCCTGGAATTTTTCCTAAGGAGGTAACCAGAATTTTATATGAGAATTTATGTAAAAGATGTTCATAAAAGCATTGTTTATGATGAAAAATTATAAACAGCTAAATATGCAATAATATAAGACAAGTTAAATAAAGTATGATGCATCCATATTGATAGAGTACTAGGTAGACAATTTAAAATCATGTTTTCAAAAAAAAGTTTAAGGACATGAAAAAGTGCTCACAATAGAAAACTAAATGGAAGAAAAGCGTGATTCTACAGCAATTATATCTGGGTACTAGCATTGCTAATTATTTTTATTTTATTTTCTATTAAGCTATAGTTGACATATAACATTATATTTGTATCAAGTATACAACATAATGATTCAGTATTTGTATACATTGAGAAATGATCACCACAATAAACCTAGTTAAAATCCATCACCATACATAGTTACAAAAAATTTTTTTTCTTGTGATGAGAATTTTAAGATTTGTTCTCTTAGCAACTTTTAAATATGCAATATAATATTATTCACCATGCTATATATTACATCCCCATGATCTATTTATTTTATAACTGAAAGTTTGTACCTTTTTGACCCCATTCACCATTTTACCCACCTCTCACCTTCGGCCCATGACAACCACCAATCTGTTCTGTATATCTGTGAGCTTGAATTTTTGGAGGAGGGGGTTAGTGGGGTTTTGTTTGTTTTTAGATTCCACATATAAATGAGATCATATGGTATTTATCTTTCTCTTTCTAACTTATTTCACTTAGCATAATGCCCTCAGGATCCATCTCTGTTGTCACAAATGGCAAAATTTCATTCTTTTATTGTGGCTGAATAATATTTAATTGTATATATATACCATATTTTCTTTTTTTTTATCAATTGAGGGACACAGGTTGTTTCATATCTTGGCTATTGTAAATGATGCTGCAATGAACGTAGGGATGCATATACAGTTAGTCCTTCATATTAACAGGTTCTGCATCTAAAGATTCAACCAACGCTATTAAAAAATATTGAGAAAAAATATATTGCATTGTTGCTGGCATGTACTGTGTTGTTATGCCTACAGTGGTCACATCTATAATGAATATGTACAGATATTTTTCTCTGCCATTATTCCCTAAACAATACAGTATAACAACTATTTACATAGCATTTACATTGTATTGGATATTATAAGTAATCTAGAGATGATTCAAAGTATATGAAAAGGTATGCATAAGTTATATGCCAGTACTATGACATTTTGTATAAGGAACTTGAGGATTTGCAGATTTTGGCACTCAGAGAGATCCTGCGGATACTAAGGGACAACTGTATCTTTTCAAGTTAGTGCTTTCGTTTTCTTCAGATAAATACTCAGAAACAGAATTGCTGGATCATATGGTATTTCTTTTTCAAATTTTTTGAGGAAGCTTCTTACTGTTCTTCATAATGGCTGCACCAATTTACATTTTCACAATAAACGAGGGTTCCTTTTCCTTCACTTCCTCGTCAATACTTATTTTTTGTCTTATTGGTAATAGCCATTCTTGACAGATATGAGTTGATATCTCATTGTGGTTTTGATTTGCATTTCCCTGATAATTAGTGATGCTGAGCATCTTTTCATATACCTGTGGCCATCTCTATGTCTTTTTTGGAAAAATGTCTGGATCTCCTGCCCATTTTTCGATTGGATTGTTTTCTTGCTATTGAGTTGTAATAAGTTCTCTATATATTTTGGGTATTAACCCCTTATCAGATACATGATTTGCAAACATTTTCTCTTATTCAGTACATTGCCTTTTCATTTCGTAAATGTTTCCTTTGCTGTGCAGAAGCTTTTTAGTTTGATGTAGTCCCATTTGTTTATTTTTGCTTTTGTTGCCTTTGCTTTTGGTGTCAAATCCAAAAAAATCATCACCAAGACCAATATCAAGGCATGTTCTGCCTTTGTTTTCTTCTAGTTTGATGCTTTCAGGTCTTATATTCAAGACTTTAATCCATTCTGAGTTAATTTTTGTGTATGGTGTAAGATAATGGTCTAGTTTCACTGTTTTGCATGTGGCTGTTTAATTTCCCCAAAACTGTTTATTGAAGAGACTATTCTTTTCCCATTGTATATTCTTGCCTCCTTTGTCATAAATTAATTGACCATTTATGTGTAGGTTTAATTCTGGGCTCTCTATTTTGTTCCATTCATCTATATGTCTATTATTTAACTTCTGCTTTAAAAAAAAAAACAAAAAAAAAACTATAATTGACTTTCAGTATATCTATGTGACTGTTTTTATGCCAGTACCATACTGTTTTGATTACAATAGCTTTGTAATATATTCTGAAATCAGGGAGTATGATGCCTTCAATTAGTTTTATTTTTCTTCTTTTTACTTTTACATATTTTCTAAATTTCTGTTATTAATATGGATTGCATTTATAATCAGGAAAACAATGTATTTATGTGCTTTAAAGACTAGAGCAGTTTTTCACTGTCTATGTAGCTGATAGAAATCCCTGGCAGACTATAGAATCACAGAATTTAGAACTAGTGGGATCTTAAAGATGATCTACTGTAAGTAATTGCAAATTTTAGAGCTATGGGATGTTAAAGATGATATACCCTCTTTTAAAATATAGTTAATATTTATCCAATTTCACTTAATCTTTACAATATACTTAAAAGAGTTGGTCTATTTTTATTTCCATTTTATAAATGAGGAAACTGAGGCTTAGAGAGGTTGAGTAATTTGCCCACAGTTAAGTGATGGAATTAATATTTGAACCCAGGTCTATCTGACTCCAAATTCTTTAATATCATGTAATGGAATGCAGTATAGTTTTTTAGTGACGTGTTCAGTTTTACATTACTTATTATTAATGGGAGAAGGATTAACAGCTTGATATTTTGACTGCAAATTCAATGTTCACTTAATTAATATTGTCTGTTTTTGAGAAAGCATTGACTTGTAACCAGTTCAAATGCAATGACCAGTTTTATTCTATTATGTCTTATCAACATGAACTCAGAATCTATCATTATCACTGATACATTTCAATTGTATCTTTTAAGTTAAGATTTTTTTTTTAATCCTCTTAAAACCTTGGGTGATGAAAATGTTCTGGAATTAGTGTTGATGGTTCACAACCTTGTGACTATACTAAAATCCACTGAATTGTACTCTTTAAGAAAAATCTTTTCTTGCTTAAGATTATAGACAAAGGTTTAAAATTGTTATATTAAAATATAAAGGTGGTAAAGAGACTAAAAAATGATATACATGATAAATCTTTAGTAAAGTTTTATATTATACCAAATAAAGTAATAGGTTTTCTGGTTCACCTCTTCCTTGACCATGAATGATACTTCTGATTGAACCAAAATTAAGCAATTAAAGGGGAGTAAAAGAAATTAAATATCAGAGTGATAGTAATAGCCCTCTAAAGCCAGAAGGTGGCCACTTTAGTAGAAAAAAAGGAATTTAAACTATAAACAGTATAGGTATTTGTGCTTCAAGTTAATGCCACCATTTAAGAGCCGATTTCCATTGATGGTTACTACCTATTATTATCCAAAAATATAATGTAAAATTACAAGTTAATCCAGGAAAATACTCTTTCAAATCTAATATATTTAATTGTTTTGTTGTAAGGAAGGTAAGCAATAGAGAAAATCAGTTTTACTTTTTTTTTAAGCAAAATATGATCACTTTGATTTTTCTGTAAATGTTGATTGTCAAGAATTTAAAGGATTGTCACAGATATCTTTCAACATACAAATCTGGAACATACCTTGTTGTCAATTTTATAAGACTACAAAAATAAAAGTGAGAACTTTTAAAAATGTCTTTGCCAGATTATACATTATGGATTAGCAAATATGAAGAATGTATATAATATAGATATCAACTTTATACCTTCTGAGAATACGTTCTAATAAAAATGTAACTAAATTTGATCCAATTTTAGGCAGTAAAGATATTTCTTGTACGTCAAGACTTATGTATTCATTCCACGGCTTCTAGTCATATTTTCTGTAGATAATCTCATAAAAGTACAATCTTATTCCTGACTTTTATTATTTTGACAGATTGTATAACCATTAATTTGTTTACAAATTTATATGACATGCTCTTTTTTTTTCGTTTTTGGGGTTTCTAATTCTATATCTTTACTTTTAAGCATCGATTGTTATCTCGACAAGAAGAACTTAAAGAGAGAGCAAGAGTTCTGCTTGAGCAAGCAAGAAGAGATGCAGCTTTAAAGGCAGGGAATAAGCAGAATGCCAACGCAGCCACAGCACTCTGCAACAGGCAGCTAAGTGATGTGAGGAACATTGGTTTAAAAATTATAGTTGTTCATTGAAATTTGTTTATATTTTTGCTAAATTATTTTTTTCCACAGACTTTGTGTAATTATGGGTACTTAGTACATTTATTGAACTTATAAAGTCATACTTGGAGGAATATGTTGTAATTATTCCTACATAGCAGTGTTGCCTATGAGAAAAAGTAAGATCTTGGAATATAATTTCTACATATGCATGAATAATCTATTTTTTGTTAATTTACATTTTTTAATTTAGTTGTACTTTAAGATTTTATTTTGTCCATGGAAGTTAATTTTGTTGGAAATATTAGAATATAAAATAATGGTGCCTACCATTTATTAAATACCTACCATATATTCCCGGTATTATAATGGATGTTTTACATAATTTTTATTTTACTTAATCCATGAAGTAGATATTTAAACTACTTTCCAGAAAAGAAACTAAGGCTGATAGATAAAGTAATTTGTACATGGTTGCAGAGTCAGTAATTGATGAATCTAGGATTTGAACCTGAGCCTGATCAGACTTCAGAGCCAATGTTCTTTCTTGTCACATATTTCCATATCCCATTCCTATATTAAATCACATTTATATATATATTTTTGTGTAGTACTTAACATACAATAATGAACATATAGTAATAGAAGCTCTTAGATTTAGGGAGGCACAAACCTCTTCATGAATCTGAAAACTGTAACAAGTCTGCCCTAACACCAAACTCACATACACATAAAACTGCACGCTTTTTTTTTAAATTAAGATTTTTTTTTTAGAGCAGTTTTAGGTTCACAGTGTAATTGAGGGGAAGGTACAGAGATTTCCTGTATACCTCTGTGCCTACACATGCATAGCCTCCCACTTAACAGCATCTTCCATTGCAGTGATACATTTGTTGGAAATGATAAACCTATGCTGATACATCATAGTCATCCAAAGTTCATAGTTTACATTATGGTTCACTCTTGATGTTTATGGGTTTGGACAAATGTATAATGGCATGTATCATCATTATGCTATCATACAGGGTATTTTCACTGGCCTAAAAATCCTCTGTGTTCCACCTGTTTATCCCCCTCTGCATTCCCAACCCCTGGCAACCTGATAATTTTACTGTATCCATAATTTTGCCTCTCCAGACTGTCATAGTTTTAACTACACAGTATGTAGTCTTTTCTTATTAGCTTCTTTCACTTAGTAATACACATTTAAGCTTCCTTTGTTCCTTTTCATGACTTAGTAGCTCATTTCCTTTTTAGCACTAAATAAGATCGCATTGTCAGGATGTACCACAGTTTATTTGTCCATTCACCTTCTGAGGGACATCTTGGTTGCTTCCAAGTTTTGGCAATTATGAACAAAGCTATTATAATCATCTATGTGCAGGTTTTCGTATAGACATAAGTTTTCAAGTCCTTTGGGTAAATACCATGGAGCACAATTGCTGAATCATGTGGTAAGAGGATGTTTACTTTTATAAGAAATCGCCAAACTGTGTTGCAAAGTAGCTGTACTATTTTGCATCTCCATCAGCAATGAATGAGGGTTCTTGTGCTCCACATCTTTGCCAGCATTTGGTATTGTCAGTGTTCTGGATTTTGGCCATTCTATTAGTGTGTAGTGGTGTCTCATTCTTTTGATTTGCATCTCTCTGATGACATGTTATGTAGAACATCTTTTGACATGCTTATTGGTAATCTGTAAATCTTTGGAGAGTTGTCTGTTAAGGTCATTGGCCCATTTTTTAATCAGGTTGTTTTATTACTGTTGAGATTTAACAGTTCATTGTATATTTTGGATAACAGTCTTATCAGATGTGCTGGGGTTTTTTACATTTAACAGTTTATTAGGTTATTCTGTTTCACACACTCTAATTTCAGTTTTCTAAATTAAATTTATTGGTGTGACATTGGTTAATATAATTATGTAGGTTTCAAGTGTACAATTCAATAATATATCATATGTATATTGCATTGTGCATTCACCACCCAGTGTTAAATTTCCTTCCATCACCATATATTTGAACCCTTTAGCCTTATTTACCTCTCCCCGACCTCCCTTGTCCTCTGGCAACTACTAAACTGTTGTTTGTGTCCATGAGTCTCTGCTTGTTTGTCCTGTTCATTTGTTGCTTTCAGTTTTACATCCCACATATAAGTGAAATCATATTGTTCTCAACTTTTTCTGGCTGAGTTATTTTGCTTAGCATGACAATCTCAAGATCCATCCATGTTATTGCAAATGGCAGTATTTTATCTTTTCTTATGGCTGAGTAATATTCCATTGTATATATGTACCACATCTTCTTTATTCAATCATTTATCGTAAGATACTTCAGTTGTTTCCATGTCTTGGCCACCATGAGTAATGCTGCTATGAACATCGGGGTGTATATATCTTTGCAGATAAATGTTTTCAAGTTTTTTGGGTAAATACCCAGAGGAGGGATTGCTGGGTCAAGCGGTAATTCTATTCTTAGTTTTTAAGGGTCCTCCATACTGTTTTCCATAGTGGCTGTACTAATTTACATTCCCATCAGCTGTGAATGAGGGTTTCTTTCTCCCCACAACCTCTCCCAACACTTGTTATTACTTGTTCTGTTGATGATAGCCATTGTAACAGATGTGAGATGGTATCCCGTTGTGGTTTTGATTTGTATTTCCCTAATAGCTAGTGAAGTTGAGCATCTTTTAATGTATCTTTTGGCCATTTATATGTCTTCTTGGGAGAAGGGTCTGTTCAGGTCCTCTGCCCATTTTTTTAATTGGATTGTTTGTTTTTTTATTGTTGAGTTGTATGAGTTCTTTGTATATTTTGGATATTAGCCCATTATCGGAGATATTGTTTGCAAATATCTTCTATCATTCAATTGGTTGCCTCTTTGTCTTGTTGATGATTTCTTTTGCTCTGCAGAAGCTTTTTAGTTTGATATAGTCCCATTCATTTATTTTTGCTTCTACTTCCCTTGCTTTCGAGGTCAAATTCATAAAGTTCTTTCTAAATTCAAGGTCCAGGAGTTTAGTACCTATGTTTTCTTGTATGCAACTTACTGTTTCAGGTCTTATATTTAGATCTTTGATCCATTTTAAGTTAATTTTGGGTTTGGTGACAGATAGCAGTCTAGGTTCATTTTTTCACATGTGGCTTTCCAGTTTTCCGCACACCATTAATTGAAGAGGCTTTCCTTTCTCCATTGTATGTTTTTGGCTCCTTTGTTGAAAATTTTTTGAACATATATAGAAAGGTTTGTTTCTGGGCTCTCAATTCTGTTCCATTGGTCTGTGTGTCTCTTTTTCTGACAGCATCATGCTATTTGGATTATTGTTGCTTTGTAGTATAATTTGAAGAAAGGCAGAGTGATACCTCCGGCCTTTTTCTTTTTTCTCAGGATTGCTTTGGGTATTTGGGATCTTTCGTGATTCAGATATGTCTTTTGCATATATTTTCTGTCTGTGGCTTGCCTTCTCATTATCTTCACATCGTCTTTTGTGGAGCAGAAGTTTTTAATTTTATTGAAATCCAGCTTTTCCATTATTTGCTTCATGGATTGTGCCTAAAAAGGTATCACCATACCCCAAATCATCTAGGTTTTCTCTTATATTATCTAGGAATTTTATAGTTTTGTGTTTTCACTTAGATCTGTGGTCCATTTCGATGTAATTTTTGTGATGGGTTTAAGGTCTGTATCTAGATTTATATTTGCGCATGTGGATGTCCAGTTGTTTCGGCATCAGTTGTTGAAAAGACTGTCTTCGCTCCATTGTGTTGCTTTCGCTTCTTTGTCAGAGATCAGTTGATTATATATATGGGAGTTTATTTTTGGTTCTCTGTTCTGTTCCATTGATCTATTTGTCTGTTCTCTTGCCAATAACAAACTGTCTTGATTACTGTAGCTTTATGATAAGTATTGAAGTCAGGTAGTGTCAGTCCTCCAACTTTATTCTTCTTTAGTATCGTGTTGGCCGTTCTGGGTCATTTGCCTTTCCATATACACTTTACAATCAGTTGTCTATATCCTCAAAATAACTTGTTGGGATTTTCATTGGGATTGCATCGATTCTACAGATCATGTTGGAAATAACTGACATCTTGACAATATTGAGTCTGTCCATGACATGGAATATCTATTTGTTTAGTTCTTCTTTGATTTTGTTAGCAGGGTTTTGTAGTATTCTTCATACAGAACTTGTACATATTTTGTTAGATTTATACCTAAGCATTTCATTTCTGAGGGTGCTAATATCAATGGTACTGTGTTTTTAATTCCACATTCTACTTGTTCATTGCCAGTATATGGGAAAGCAGTTGTCTTGTATAATACCCTGGTATTCTCCAATCTTGCTTTTGATTATTGCTTATTAGTTCCAGGAGAGGTTTTATTTATTTATTTATTTATTTATTTCTTATTCTTTTAGATTTCTACATAGATGATCATGTCATCTTTGAACAAAGATAGTTTATTTCTTCCTTCCCATGCATACTTTTAAAAATACTTTTCAGATACCAGCTTAATAACCCTGACCTCTAGCATTGTTTTTCATACTTCAGGTCTTTATATAATAACGTGATATAAAATCGATTTAGTGGGCCACAATAATTATTTTATTTTAAATGAAAAGGAATAGAATAAAATGGGATAGAAAATATTAGAATTTAGCACACATAGTAAGCGTAGTAGTTTTATGTGAAACCTGTTTTAGTTCTGTGGATATGTGTGCTTACTGGATTTTGATGTAATATGTATTTTTAACTGTGGGTCATTATAAAAATGACAAACACTAATCTAGAGGGCCATTTTTTTTAGGAAGAAATTTTGTAGCCTTTATGCCAGCTCTTTCAGTGCCTAGCCATCTGTTATATCATCAATTCATTGATTTGGACATTTTCCAAATGTTGAGTGTTTGAACTGAGTATATTCAGAATGATAGAAAAGTCTTACCTCATGGAGTTTACATTCTGATGGGAAGAGACAGATCATACATACATACATACATACATACGTACGTACATACGTGTGAAAACTACATGATCTAGTAGAGGATAATTTGAATAGGTTGGATGCTTGAATAATTTGAGAGGACATTTAAATTAAGATTTTATGGGTAAGAAAGATCTAATCAAGTGAAGAGCCACAGAAAGAATATTCTTTTTTAAAAGAAAGTTATTTTGTTAATATTATATATTGTTTGTGAAAAACTTTGTTTCATAATTCTTTCAGGTGCTAAAAAGTTATGGAAAACTTATAGCTTTATAGTTTTAAAAGTGTGTTGATTTTAAAATCAAAACACCTGATATTTAAATAATCTGTCTGCCAAGTGGATTTTTAAAACCAATACTTTACCTATGTGCAAATTTGCACATATCCTAATAATTATCATCTAATGTTTATTGAGTACTTCCTGTGTGTCAAGCGGGATTCTAAGTGCTTTTACATGGATTTTCTCATTCAGTTTCTACAACAGTGAGTTAAGTATTATCATCCCTATTTTACAGTTGAGAAAACTGACACACAAATTAATGAACTGCCCATAGTCACGTAGCTAAAAACAGAGCCTAAATAAACCTAAATAAATGACTTCAGAGATTATATTTTTAAAGCATTGTGTTGTAGTTCCTTCTTTTTTCTGACATCCTTGTAAAGTAGGAGTAAATATTATTGTTTTATCTATAGTAGAGATTAAGAAAATGAGTTAGGAAAGGGTGTGTAAATTTACCTAGGGTTGAAGACAGTGGCGAACTAGGCTTAGAATTCAAGTGTCCTGACTTTTAAAGCTGTTTATTCTTTCATTAAAATTATTTATTTTTTATTTCAAATTTTCAAAAAATATTTTATTGGTTATCTCTTCTAAGGCACTACTAATTTTACTTATAATTTTTATTTCCCAAATAAAACTTAAACTTTTAGCTAAATTATATTAGTGTGACTTCAACATCAGAAGTTAATTACTAAAGCAGCTCTTATTCAATGTCTGTGACATTTTACTATGTCTGTAAAATATATATCTTGGATTTTAAGAAACATGATGGAGGTGATGTTTTATTGAGTTAGATACTCTTTTACACTGCTGGTACCATGTAACTTGCCACACCGTTCTAGAAAGCAACTAGAAATAATCAAGAAATTCATTTTCTTTCACCCAATAATTTTACTGACAAAGATAAATATGCAGATTTTCATCAAATGGTAATTGCTCTAAATAGAATGATCAAATAGGTGAAAACATATATATAAAATACACATCTCTTATGTAGCCATTAAAATTATCTAGTCAATGTTTTGAAAGAATATTGAAAGAATGTGTGCATATGCTCACAACTGTAGAATAGAATCTGGCATAGGAACTCCATTTTGAAATAATAGACACTTTTTCATATATGCATGGAAAAGGACAGGAAAGAAAATCATCAAAATATTTATATCCTTAAGAGACAGTATAACAAATGGCTTATTAAAAGGATTTTTTCCCCTTTAATCTTTATGTTTTGAAAATGTGACATGCTAAGGTAAATATTTTAAATTGAGGAAATTTGGAGGACCCAAAAAGATTTTTTTAGCAGATTGTTTTCTTAGCATACCCCATCAGACTTAACCATTTAAACTAGTAAACTGGTGTTGTGTTTCAGTATCTCTAAGAGTGTGTGTGTGTGTGTGTGTGTGTGTGTGTGTGTGTGTGTGTGTTACAGAGAGAGACCTAGAAAGAACTCCTCTTTTATAGTTGATATTAGTTTGTGCCTCGGTATGAAATAAATGGCAGATTCAATAATAGCAGTCCTATTCACATTAAGACATTTAATTCTCAATGACTGTTGTTTGAGGTTGATGAATAATAATCATGGTATCTCACAAAATATCTTATTGTGCCTTTAACTGCCACTGGTGTGACTTGGGTTGGTTGTTTTATATCCTTGTATTAATTGTTATATTTGTTTTTCTCAGAGAGAGCAGCTCTATGCTGCAGAGCTAGCTCGTTTCCTGCCAGGCTGGTCATTTTGTTGCATTTGTTTCCCACTTTCGCAAAGTTGCACTCTATTGCTTATAAAACTCTGCTTTAAATAGTCCCATAGATGTTTTGCCTCTTTCAAGTTATCTTTAGCTGCATTAAAAAAAAAAAAAAAAAAAACAAAAAAAACCTACAAACCTTATTGGCATGAAACAGCTCTTTTATTATGGTCACAGATTCTGCGAGTTAAGCATTAGAGTAGTACACTAGCAATGGTTTGTTTCTGTTCTACGAAGTCTGGGGCTAGTTTTCAGCTAGGCCCTCTGCTGGACTGTCAGTTGGGACGCCTACATGTGGCCTCTCTATGCGGTCTTTCCACTTGGGCTAGTTTGGGCTTCCTCACAGCATGGTTGCTGGATTTAAGAACAAGTGTACCAAGAGAGTAAGACGGATGTATGTGGCATTCTTAGGACCTAGCTTTAAAAATCATGTAGCATCACCTTTGTTATATTGTTGGCCCAAACAGACACAAAGTTCACGCAGTCTTAAAGAGTGGAGATGTGAACTGCACCACTCAAGGGGAGGAATGTTAAAGTCACATTGTAAGAAGAGAAATGGCATGGGTATATCGATGCAAACTCTACTCAGTTGCAGTTTAAGCTCAACTTAAAAACTCTTTCTTGCACATTCTATTATTCATTGTTCAGATAAGCCCTATACAGATGTGCTGTGAAGAATATCAATTTCATGAACTAAATAGTACGTTTTAGGACTATTGCTCTAGTTTGGACACTTGATATTCTGTGGGGCTTATAGCTAATATTGAAATAATTTAAGAATGAGAATGTAAAATGTTAGATAAGTCCAGTTTCACAAATACAGAGGAAGTGAGACCTTGCCATTACTTTTCAGATTTTTAGTTTGGTATGTAAATTGATGTTAAGTTGATATCTTTTCCTAGGACATAGTTGTTTTGTTAATTAGAGTATTTCTTTATCATTTCTAGGTAGCTCTTACACATACAGGTTGGAATTATTTGATAGCACTGTCCATATTTAGAAAAGCAGTATGGCCAACTTGGCTGACAAGAGAAAAAGGGGAAAAGCCCAATTTTATCTCTGGAGCAATTGAATGTGAGTTACTTGATATTAAAACTGGAAATTACTTAATTTCTCTAGATCTGTTTTTCCATTTTTAAAATAGAGGCAAAATTCTGTTCTGGTTTTTTTTTTTTCCCCCTGTGTGACATTCAAATTAATAGGTGTTCACAGTAAAGGGGGTAAGGGAACCATGACTAATGCCATCTCACTTCAGTGTCAGCATCCCTTTCACTCTGGAGAGATCAAAAGACTTCTGGTAAATAAAAAGCAGGTCTAACTCAAAAAAAAAAAAAAAGAGCTAGCAACTAATTTAGTGAACTGATTGCTACTATGTTCACTTGCTTATGTTCTTTAATCTGTGCCTTAATTTATCATGGTCTGAAATTTTTTGTAAATTATCTTGCCCTTCATAATGTATGTTGTGGTATTAAGAGTCAAGTTGCTGGTGAGGTGAGATATACCTGTTGCTATCCACTGCTTTTTGTGTTTTTAGTTAAACTGAAAATGCCCATGAGTTAAAAAAGAAAAAAAGCTGCTACTGAAGAGTGACCTCAGCCTTGAGTAAGTGAGAAACTGAGCTTAAATCTGCAGTTTACTGAAGAGCTTAGTGTTACTTACTCTTAAGAGACCACTGATTTAGGACTTCTTTAGGAACTTTTATATTTTATCCTTCTGAGCTTTGTTTTTATATAACTAACTTAGGACCCTCTGATGAATACCAAGAAGAATGAGCAGAGCTATTTTACTAATTAATGTTAGAGTAGCTCATGGGACAATGGCCATGTACTCAGTATAGGTTACCTCCTTTTGAGAGTTGTACCTGGTTCTGGGCAAAGAGAGTGCGAACTTACAGAGGATTCAGAGAAGTGTTACAGGATTGAAAGCAAAGATCTACTTATAAGGAAAGATAGACTTATAAAATATAAAGAAGAGAAAAATGGAAATAATTTAAATACTAATTTGAGTATATGAAGGCTCAAAATCCTTCTGGTAGCTCCTGCTTACCCAAAAGAATAAACTTTGCATGTACTCAACACAGTCTCATACGGGGTTATTGCAAATCCTGTTCCTTCCCTTTCTAGCCTTATCTCTCACCTCTCTCCCATTTTTCACTCTATAGTCCCACTCTGCTAAGTTGCTTACAGAAGGAATGTGGCATACTCTTTTGTTCCTTTGTCAAGCATTTGTTTTCTCCCTGAAATGCCCTTCTTCCCTTGTTAGTTTCCACTAACTTCTATGAGCACCTCTGTCATGGCTCCTAGCAGTAAAGTTAATTCTCTTTCCTATATCTTTTTCTAATATGTTGTACATATCTCTGCTGTTGCATTTATCTCATATAATAATCTAATTACACACCTCCTCCCACTCAACTACGAGCTGAATACCAAGAAATACCACCAGCACCAAGTATTAAGTAAATGTTTGTTCATTTAATAAATAAAGGAAATAATGGCAGACTGTTTTTCATATCTTCTCAATGTCCACTAATAAAGAAATGAGCTTAAACATGAAAATTTTGGGTTCTGTAAGAGTTTCTTGGTAGTAAAGGTTTGTAAACAGGAAAAATATATCTCTGAAGGTCTTTAAAGCAGAATTGATTATCATTGGACAGAGGAAGTTAAAGTGTCCTTCTGCCTTTCTTGAGTCAGTTACAGAGATATTTGCCACTTTGAGATCTAAGGATCCCTGCATCATCTTTTTTTTCGTCCTTTTCTTGAATCCTACATTACGATACCTTTCTCTGTTGTTATGATGTATACATACCAAATCCTTACACACATATGCTCTTCCCATATCCTGGGACTTCTGGTAAGAGGTCAACTCCCAACTCTGCCTTGAATCACATTCTAATATTTCCTCTTATATAAATTAGGATAGCTTTAGGCAAGAAGGCTAGGAAACAGTTTCTAAGACATAGAAAACAACTCTTGGTAATCTTACCTCGTAGGTCCTTATGTATAGACTCTAAGTTATCCTCAGGAAAGATTTCAGGCAATTCACAAACACAGATCACTGTAAACCTTTTTATTTTTCTTAACTTTTATCAAGACCGTCATTGCATGTTTTAATGCAATTCCATATTGCACTTAGATATTTTTTTAGGGAAAATAGTTTACATGATTCATTTGTGTCTCTGTGCCTTTAGGTGTTCAGTTTCAGGTATTTCCTGAAATTATTTCTCTGTAGGAGTCAAATTTCACTGCTCTGAATCTCTGTGATTTATATTTCTTTGTTCTTTATTCCTATTGTTCTATGAAGATTTTTATTACATTTTACTAATTTAAATTTTAGATGTGATATTGTTTTGTTCATTGTTTTCCAAATGTGCTTAAAATAATTTTTTTCAAAGTACAACTCAGGAGTTTGGCAGGCTTAACAGTCCAGCCATTATATAATCCAAAGGAGCCTACATGATTATGTAATATATTTGAACACAAACTCTGAGAAAAATGTAATAGCTTTTTTCAAAAAAATACTTCCTTTATTATTTTTTTTCATTATTCAATTCCCCCACACTTTTTTCTCCAAGAAATGCACAAATAGAATTTAACAGGCTAATATATTTCAGGCTCTTTTGCTTATTACTTTGCATTAGAATATAATTGCTTTTTAAAAAATACATGTAATAAATTCAAGAGTGTGTTTGATAATGCTCATGTTATTATATAGATAGCTAAAATAGATGTTTACATTTGATGTGCCAAAGGTTAGGATCAATACACTCTAAGAATAAGGGATGACAGTCCTGCTACCCACAGTCTTTGGAATTGTTAGCATATTTGTGAAGCACTTTGAACCTATCAGAACAATGATGTCATATTACTTTTATGTTTTTAAGAAAGACTAAAATCTATTTTATAAATATAAAGCCTAAAAAGAAAATTGGGATGATTCTTCAGTCTAATTAGTCTAATCATTTAACAGTGAATTTATTAATCTGTTTTTAGTATTTTGAGATGTAAATTATGTAGCATAAGAATATGGTTTGCAGATAGTTGTTAGACACCTGGAAGCTTTTTCAAAAGAAAGATCAGAAAAGAATTATAATGTTATTATAAAACAGACTCGAAGTGTTTTGCCCTGACACTTAATCTGCAAGCATAGTGAGCGATCCGTTGCAGTCGATTGGCATAGGAGCCCATTCTTACTTTTAGCAGGATCACACTGCACGTTTGCCTCAAGTCCTGGAAGGTTTGTAGTATCTGTCTTCAAAGATTTGCAGGAATATTTGGATCCTTTAAGACAACTGTACATATGGGAATTTCAGTTTCCTTAGCCCTTAACTGCAATGACAGGAATCAAAAATGATACAGTGACCTTTTTTTCACTGGTCTTTAGTAATAAACCCAAATGGCTTATTTGGTAAGAACCAAGAGAATGCAAGCTGCTCTTTTTGCAAATTAAACCTTTACCAGGTATGTTGTTGCTCTGAAGGGGTATTACATCAACCTTGTACTTTTGATGTTAATTGGAAAATATTGATTTAAACGGGACTAGTCTGTCATGCTGATAATTGTAGCAGATTTAGATAAGATCAGTAGATCTTTTCCAGATAATTATAGAGCAGTTACTATCAAATTGGTAAAAAACACTAAACATCATTTTGGTAATCCCCGATAGTTAGAAACTTTTCCCATAGGTTTGAAAAATATATCCTAAGTATGTATCATTATAAAAGTATGTGTGATATGATTATACTTAAATGTTTATGAATGTGGACTGTGTTATATTTAAATGGATAGCCTCTAGGAATCAAGTTTTAAAATTAAGGTAAAGCTAAAATTTTTATTCCTAATTATACATATTTTCAGTTCTATTACTAGAAAGAAGTAGGTTAACTTTGTATTTGTAATTTCAAAAGAAAACATCGGTTGTTATAAAAACAAATCTAAAACTTTTAATAACATATAGAGTGAGATTTTGTCTTATTTGGGTATTTTTATTCTCTATATGAGCTGGAATATCTACACCCAGGGCACTGAGATGAAAATATATTCCTTATTTCTTACTCCAACACAATTGACAGAAGATTTAATGTACATAATCCGTTTCAGACCAATAAGACACTTTAAATGTATAGCTAATCTTTTTTATAGTTGCATTTTATAGAAGAAGAATGCCAGTGTACTTCTATGTTCAGCATAAATGCCTCTGTACAAGGCAGTGATTTTTATTCATTATGATTTAAATAATAGTTTATCTATTATATCTAAATTTAAGTTGATTTGAAGTCTGCTATCCTAACAATGGCTACCAGACTTCTTAGAAAACATATTGTTAGCTTGCTAGCATATCTTCACAGTCACACAAAACACTAGCATTGCTGGGGGAGGGAGGGAAACTCAAGCATCTTTTCTATTATGTGGCTGCAAACCCCTAGCCTCAAAAGTCTTATTTATTTGAGATTGCCATAAATGCATGAAGCTAGGGCTAGGTGCCTTAGCACCAGGAACACTCCTTTTATGCTACTATTAATGGCCATAGACATTTTCCATGTGGCTGTTCAGTGCAGTGTTGAACATCCCAGGATAATATCACCATTACTAAGAGCTGTATTTTATATTGCCTATTCTGTTATTGCTCAGCATGCACAAGGGTAGAGTTTAGATCTTTATTCATTTCATTTTTTAATGTCTCCTTTGTTCTCCTTATCATGTTCTGGCTTTCCCAAGGATATATGCCTTGAACGAAAAGTCACATGTGCATTACTAATTGTGTGCTATTGTATTTACAGTTCCTAGTGGTGGCACTGTGAAGCTACTAATTCCTTTGCTTCACTTGATGTAAAATAATCTGAGTGTCTTTGATAGCAGTGAAACAGTATTAATTGTTTTGTACATTTCTTGGTCACTCTTCTTAGGTGGTCTTCATAATCTATTAGAACTTTCAGCCAGATTTTTGTAATGTCATGCCTCCAGCAGTGATTAAATTGGTAATTAATGAACAGTCTTTGGCAATGTAAACCACATCCCGTTAATTTTCCCTTTTGAGTTTTTAGAAGTTGTCTTCTGTGTCAGAAATCATTGCGCCACCTTGCTATGGCCCCTTGGCATGAAACCACAACGACTTGATTTTTGCAGCCATTAGTAGATCAGAGCAGTAATTTCACAGTATTTTGGTCAAGGTAATTATAATACCAAGAACTGAGTAGATTTGAAAATTCACGAAAGAAGTCCAGAAATACCAGGTGAGCTTCCTTGTGTTCACTGGAACGTTATGATTAGTTTAATTGGTCTTTGTTTGATTTTAGCCGAAGAAACTATTTGTGCCACAGCAGTGCAGTGACTTTATACTTGAGTGTTTCTGACCTTCTTTGACAGGGGTGGTGCAAAAATGAGCCCTTTGAAATCATCCCCTTCCCCAAAGGAGGTTAAACTACATTTAAAAAAATTAACTATAGAAAAGAAAGCTCTGTAATTATTTGCTTAAAATCTTACTCTATTTTATGAAATGCTTAGTGAGTTTATTTTCTCTGTATATTTAAAATGTTTGCAACTATTTTGATTTAAAGTATTTTTTAAA
>NW_006434709.1:7580444-7587968 GCF_000325575.1 Pteropus alecto | reverse complement strand
TTTTTTTTTTTGTACTTTGTGAATGCTTAATAACAGTCTTACTTCCTGTCTAATGATGAAAGGGTGACAGTCAAGTTCTTTCTCTTAGTTTACTACAAAATTGAGAAATTTCATGGACCATTTTGAGAATAGAACCCTGTGAAATACTAGCAGTACTAAGTAAAGCCCTTTAAAAAAAATTTTTTAAGATAACTTAAAATGTATTTCGTGTAATTAATTCATAAAAGTCCAATTACTAAGACTGTGTGAAACGCTGAAGATAACACAAGCACAGGATATTGTGTTATTAAGGTAGGTAAAAGATGTGGAATTATGAGTTTGTTGGAAGAAATAGGGTGCTTTGTTCTGTTATAAACACAAATTTACAAGGAGTAAGGATGCAAACATTAACGCTTACTTCACAAAAATGTGTGTAGACATGTTTCTTAAATAGAAAAACTTTTCAACATATATTTTTCAACTGATTGAATAAAAATATCTAATGTTATGAAAGACACCCTTGGGTGGGTAATGATCTCAGCAGCTACACTGACAGTTTCTCATGTTCTAATTCACCTTCACAAATCCATGGCATCATTTTTTGACTTAAGTAATGTCAGTTGGTGACATTTGCGGCATGTATAAAAAAGACCCCCCATGGCAGCCATTTTTATTTGATTCTTAAGATCCAAAGGCTGCTGAAAGAACAATTGAATAAAGTTGAGGAGTGGAGAAGCTTGATTTTCTTGTTCTCTGTGAAATGAAACTGTAGTCTTTTTCTCCTCCTTAAAAGCAAAAGTCTGCTAGGGGGTTGTAGCTGTGTCAAAGCCGCTGGGATGCCACTGCTGATCACTTTAATTACTACGACTAAGGAGGATAAAATTAAAAGTAGCACCATTGAAGCAGTGGAAGAAAGCTTGCCTAGATGTCGGTGAACTGTGAAATATAAAAATTGCATACCAATACATTTTTATGGAAAGGAAACAAGGAATTACATTACTTATTCTCGAAGAGTTTGTCCTTAAATTGTCAAGTTTTACTAGTGCATCTATCTATGGTAGATTGTAGGCCATTTCAGAACGATAATGAAAATAGTAACTTTGAAGATATGCTGTGAAAGGGCTAAATATTTTTTCAGCTTATGTCCAAAGTGGTTAGTTCTGATCCACTTTCTACGTTTGAAATTCTTAAATCTATTGTATTGAAATACGAGCTCTTTGCACTATAACAGGACTTTTGCATTGTCCTGGGGATGTTAGCAAAAAGAGAAGTAAAGCTTAAGTGTACCATGTTCAGCACATTTTTAAAGGATTATACTTTAAGGTTGGGAACCTAAGTTTTAAATGAATATGAGCAAGTCAGTTTCTCTTCTTCTCTCAGCATTCAATAGCTCAAAGGGGAATTTAACCTGTATAAATTAAGGAAAATTCTGTATGCCAGTTTTGTAATAGGATCCGTGCTTTGAAATCAGACAGACACTGCTTTTAATTTTTACTATGCGATTTACAAGATGTGTGAGCTTGGGCAGTGTATTTAAGTGAGATTCAATTTCTATCCAATCAGAGAAATAGTAGTTAACCTTACAGAGTTGTGAGTAGTAAATGAGACAGCATGTGTGAAAATACAGGGCGCAGGCACGTTTACTCAAAAATTTGTTGTAAAAAGATGATCATGGAGAGGAAGGCCTCCCAAAATACAGCTTCCATCAAACCCTCCAAATAGTACATCCATTTTACAAAATCTAGATTATCCAACATAACTCAGTCTAACTCTAAATAATACTATATGGAAAAAAGATAAATATCATGAGATCCATCCTTAGAAATAGGAAGCCTAACTACTTCAATTTCTTTAAGTGTATTTAGACTAGGCAGGTAAATGAGAGACATATAGGTTTCCTATGTGTTGAATTTTTCAGTGTACTTTTCTTTGTAAAGATAGCAGCTCTTCGATGTTACCTTACATCTGTATCCCATGAAAAGCGTTTTTAAATTTTTGTCAGCAGAAGTAGTAAACAGATGATTTATTTATACCTGTGTGTCTCCATCTTCTTTTGAATACAGAATAGTTGAAACATAGCAATAACGCATTTCTGTACTTGGGTAGTTAGGCAAACCATCTAAGAAATATTCATTATCTACTTATTTGAGCAGTTTGCGGTGAATGCTATACAAAAAAAATAAATAATCATCGTTCTTACTCTCTGGTCATTTTATTCCTTTGACATAAACAATATCTTTTTTGAGTAAAAGATGATTAGATTTTGTTACTATCTTTTCTTTAACTATCACTGCAAAAACTGACTTTTAATGGAGCTTACATATAAAAATTAAAGTGAAATCGTTTTATTTATAATGAATCTGAAAATTAATACTATCAATTAAATTAAAATTAGTTGCATTATCAATTGCTATAATTACAAGCTTTTCCTTCTGACCTTAACAATTAACTTCTATTTTCTCAGTTGGTTCTTTGTCTTAAGGGAAGTTAAGGGGTGAGAAAACAAACAATGCAGATATGCCATCCCACTGGAGAGCTCTAGGCCCAAGCAGAATTGTCTCTGTGGTGTTAGGACATTAGTAGAAAAGTAAATCAAGTCAATCTGATAGGGAACTAGAATTCTGTCAATCAGGCTCAAGATTTTGTGCTGTGTCCATAAACTTGTTTACTGTAGGGTTTTATGAGTTGTAACCTGCCCTTGCAGTCTGTTAATGAGGCTAAATCTTGCTACTTGAGAATTGAATTACAGCACACCTCTGGGCTAATGGTTATAAACAGAAAGTCCCATTAGGGCTGCATTCTGATTTGTTCATTTGCATTTTTTTCTATTGTATGGAGAACAATGATGGGTAAATAAGTACAAACAAACAATTTACATGGAAATTGATAAAGTGTCCCTAATTAGTATTTAGAGTTGGTTTTATTAATGATTGTCTGCTTTAAATTGCACTCTTGGTAAGCTCTCAGAAACATTTGCAGATGGGAGTATTATTGGGTGAAGGAGGGGGAGGCCAAGGGGAAGGTGGTAGCTTGTGAGAAAAAAAATTAGATTTCCATTTCATATTCAGAAATGTAAAATCATTTATTTCATTTTAACTCAGTTAAGATGACCTAAGACCACTTCATCTTACTCTGAATCACCAAATTCCAGCTCTGTAAGAAGTTATTCTTCACACAGTGAAATTCACTTAAACCTAGTTGCCTGAGGCATATCAAATAATGGTATTTATTAGTGTTCTTAACTTTTCTTAAGTTTGAAAGATGAAAGTTTAGTAAAAGCTCAATTTTCCTCAGTTTATCATATAATTTGATTCTTTTGGGATCAAATAGTTTCGTGGTTAAGAGCAAGGGCTCTGTAGTGAAATAGACCTCAGCTGGGCTCTGGGCTCTCACATCAGTTCTAGCTGTGTGACCTTGCAACTCTAAACCTAAATATTTTCATTGGTAAAAATTGGGTTGTGAAAATTAAATGAGACCATGCATATAAAGCAGTTGTCACATAAAAGCTCAGAAAATATCAGCAACCTCACCAAACTCACCATCATCAAGTCACTGTTTCCTTTTATTCCTAGTATATTTTCCAAGTTCAGAAATATTAATAGTGAACTGAGGATTTTGTATATTAGTTTTTGCATCTTCAGTCTCACCCTGCCCAGTGCATGCTACTCCTCTTACTACATATAAGCTTTTGTCTCTAAATACTAATAAGTTTTTTCTTGAATGTTAGATCTCTCTTCTGTTGCCCTTACCACAAGTATCACCCAGCCAAGGAAACCTCCCATCTCATCTTTTTCCTTCTTCCTCACAAGATTCTTTTATTAAAATCACTTTTATTACAAGAGTACTATAAGTGTATTATAGAAAATTAGAAAATGAAGATAAATGAAGGAAAACAAAAATATCATGTTTCTACACCCAGATATCTCTAACAACTTTGTGAATACCAATATCAAGTCTTTCTCTGTACATACATATTTTTATGTGTATTTATTTTTGCCAAAATATATAAACTATTTTTTTAAGTCAGGTTGCATTTCTTCTCATTTAATACTGTGATTATATTCAGATTTCTCTAATTGGTTCAACAATGTTCATTACAGCTGGTTTGTCCAAACCAACATCTCACCCGGGACTATATAAGTTGTATGTGGTTAATCCCCTTTGTTGGTGGTGATGGTGATTGGTTAGTAGGTTTTGTTGTGTTTGCTTTCATGACGCTCTCTCATTAAAATGACCATGTCAGTTGTCCTGAATATCCTACCTTCTGGATTTATTTGGTTGCTTCCGTACTGAGTAATTTATCATGTTTCTCTAACCCCTGTGTTTATGATAAACTGGAAATTATATGTAAAGGCTTAGTGGATTCACTTTAAACATTTGGACTAGTCTCTTGTGGGTGGTGTGTACTTCCTCACCACATCAAAAAACGTATGCTTCACATCAAAAAACATATGACATACAGTTGACCGAACATTAGTGATGCTAAGACTGACCGTTAGATTAGTGATCCCTAATCCCTGATTTGGTTCTGATCTTTCTATTTACAATTAGGTTTTCCCCTTGTAATTAAGAAATAATCTATGTGGTGTTACTTAAGTGTGTGTTCCAATTACCATTGCTGTGTAACAAACTATCCCAAACTTAGTGGTGTAAAAAATTGTTTTTTATGCTCACAGATTCTGAGGGTCGGGACTTCAGACAGGGCACAGTAAGGATGCTTGGTCTCTGTTCTACATTGTCTAGGGCCTCAGCTAGGGAGACTTGAACAGTTAGGGGGTGACTCAAAATGGCTAAAGGCTGAGATCATGTGAAGGCTTCTGCATTCACATGTCTGGCCCTTGGGCCAGGAAGACTGAAGGCTGAACTCAGCTGGGACTGTGGACTGGAGCACCTACATATAGCCTGGGATTCTCACAGCACGACTAGGTTACCAGAGAGTATAAAACACAAGAATTTCAAGGGAACTGGGCAAAAGGGGTGTGGCATTTCCTACCTAGCCTTAGAAATCACCTACAACACTTCTACATTCTACTGATTACATACAAGTCACTAAAGCTGGCATAGGGGGAAAGAATTAAACTCTAGCTCTTGATGAAAGAGTGGTAGGGTCACATTGCAGAGAGTGTGTGGGATGAGAAATTCGGTTGTGGCCATCTTTAGAAAATACAGTCTGCCAGAGTAATCTATGAATATCGTGTTCCCCAGCAGACATTCACCTAAGAGCTCTAATAACAGTTGATAATCCTTGCCAGAATCAGTCATTCTTTTATGAATGGCAAAGTTATATTTTTATAGTTTTACTTTTTTGAAATTATTATTATAGCTGGTATTTTGTAAAGTAGAGCTTTCTCTCATTAACTGAGACTATTTAGTTACCCTAAAATTTAGTTCCCACTGAAAAGACAAGATAAGTGTTTGGTTCTTTTACTCTAATTGCTAATTTTCAGGAGTTATTTTGAACGCTGCCTGAAATGAGTTTACACATCCTTAGAAAAACTTTTTGAATATCATAATGAATTGATGGATTTTCATTGATTCAATGTGTGATTTCATTGACTTAATTCATTGTAGTCATTGTTCTTTTTGATACTGGAACTATTTCACTTTGTTCACTGGGAGCTTCTATCTTCTCTCTGGGTCCATTTGATATCCCTATTAACCTACCTCCATTAATTTTGACAGCTCTCATTTCTAGACATCTCAGAATTTGTGAAAGAATTGCCTAAGCTTGAGCTCTACCAATCTGGTATTTCCCCCTGCACCTAACAATATTACCTACCAAATTTAATTGACCATTTTTAACGTTCAGACTATTAACCTCTGACATTTACTGTAGTCAGTTACTCCCTTTTTTATGAAAGCTTCTTCTACTTTGATTCTCAGGATACATCAGTGTTCTAGCTCTCTTTTTCTCTTATCTGAATGTCAATATTTTCCATGTTTTAATTAGTAGCCCTCCTTTTTCTCTGTAGTACCTCTTCAGGGTACTTTCATATATTCCTGTAACTTCACAGTATGGTTATAGTTAGACTTCACTTCCTAGCATCAATTTCACTTCCCAACTACCTGCTAACATCTTTCCTCAGATGTCCTCCCAACCAATCAAACCCAGTCTGTCTGACCTTAAACTTCCTCTCCCTCCCTTCTTATAATTCCTCTTAGTTTTTCTATTTCTATTTTTAGTGCCACAGTTCTACTAGTTGCCCAAGTTTAAAACTTCCGAGTCAGCCTTTTTCTTCCCTCCACATCTAATTAATTACCAAGAATTGGTACAGGTATCAATTCTGTCTCTAATATATTTCTTACATTTGTCTCTTCCCATTTTTATTGCCACCGTTCTAGCTCTGGATCATATCTTGGACTATTACAATAGCCTCCGAACAAGTCTCTTTCCAGTCCCTCTATGCCAACCTATCTTATTCACTAGCCTAGACCAAAAGATTAAAAAAAAAAAAAAAAAAAAAAAAACAGACAGACACAAAACCAAATCTTTCATTGGCCCATACTTTCTTTAGAATAAAAATGTTGAACAGGGCCCTACCTACCTAGTTTTATTTTTCTTGCTTTGTCTTTCTGTCACTATTTTTGCCCTATGCTAGGAAAACTACTTTTCCCCCAATATACTTTCCTGCCTCAATATCTTTGTGTTGTTCCCGCCTCCTAGTCTCTCCTACACTGACCCACCTAACTACCAATTCCCATCTTTACCCCCGTGTCCTGTTCATTCTGCAGGCCCAATTCAAAATGATGATGCCATGATGCCTTCCGTTTGTCCCTCAGCCAAGTATGTTCTTTCTTTCTTCTGAACTCTTGCTTCATTTTTATCAAACCTCTTTATTGTGGCTGTTGTATCTTTTCCTCTGTATTATAAGCTTTTGAGAGTATGAATTATAAGTTTTCATACTTGAAATTTCTATAGCAAGTAGCAAGTACCAAGGTATGTACTAAGGATCAGAGATACAAAGATAAATCAGATATAGCTCCTGCCTTCAAGTAGCTCAGTTGTACTGAAAAGGAGGCAATTATACAGAGTGATAATTAACTTGACAAATATTATTTTAAATAGTAATCACACACACACACACACACACACACGGTACTATAATAACATAGAAGAAGGAGAACTTTATTCCACCAGTGGGGAGGAGGGAAAGATCATCAAAGGAAGTTTAGTGGATTTGAATTGAATATCGAAGAATGAAAAAGAGTTAAATAAGATGAGAGAAAAACATTCCAGGAAGAAGAAATGACATATTCAAATCATGAAACTACATGATACAAGCAATTCTGTATGTATAAATGTGAGGATTAATGGAAGTTGGGAGAGGTTAAGAGAAGAAAATGCTGCAAAGATGTTGGGGCCAGATTATTTCAGGCTTCGTTTTGTTATAATAATGCCTTATTTTACCTACTTTCCAGTTTACAAAGCAATTGATTATATGCGACTCATAATAACCCTTTTTTGATTGGCAAAAACTATTTTATTTAATTCTCTGTAGTCTTTGATTATTTTAAATATCAGAAACCACATTAGATTACTTTTTC
>NW_006434709.1:7571016-7580382 GCF_000325575.1 Pteropus alecto | reverse complement strand
TTACCCATTCCAATTTTAAACTAACAATAACAGTAACTTATGTAGCCAACATACTATCCCCATGCCTGCTCCAAACCCCTAAAATTACCATTTCCTATATTTGATCATCATGTTATAGCAGCATTTTCTGCTATCAAAGATGTCTTTTAATCATTACTCTATGCCTTTATTAGAAAACAGCAAGTTAAATTCTATTCTTAAAAAATAAAGTAATTATTGAAATTCTGTTTTCAGTATTATGACTTTTTCTATAAGCCCAATTATTTTATTATTAATAGTTTCTGCTATTGCCAAACATTCTTTAGGGGCTACTCTGAATTTTTAACAGGCATTTTAATACAGTAATTTGTAAATTTTTTTTAAAAAATCTGATTCTAGGATGTCTTTTTAAAAATGGTGTGACATCCAACTGATATAGAGCATCCTATTTATAATGTGGGCCAAGCACCATGCTGTAAACCAGTTACTATCATGATGATCAGATTGAAAATGAAATTGCATTTCTGTCAATTACTGAGTTGGCAACTGTTCAATATATCTTAGCAGCAAGATGAAGAGCGACGTCGGCAGCTGAGAGAGCGAGCTCGTCAGCTAATAGCAGAAGCTCGATCTGGAGTGAAGATGTCAGAACTTCCCAGCTATGGTGAAATGGCTGCAGAAAAGTTGAAAGAAAGGTCAAAGGCATCTGGAGGTGAGTTAAAGAATCTTGTATCATATTCTACAGACAACCCAGAAATCTGCAATAGACCTTTTGGAACTTTATATTCTTACTTCAAAATGTTGCATCAAATACATAAAGTTTCTAACCTATTGATATGTTGCAAAAAACTTAAAGGAGGCATAGTAAATCAGAAGATAACTGTAGCTGTTTTCCAAATCTACTTCTTGGCTTAATTTTTAATAACTCAAGAATACTTTCTTAGAATATGATTTAGGAAAAAACTCATATAGACTTTGATTTATGATTTCTAAGATACCTCATTAATTGTATTAGCAATGAGTAAAATTCAATCAAGTCCTTAATATCTAGATCAGAAGACTTGTTAGTAGTGAGCTCTGAAAAAATCACAAAAGATTTTCACTTTGAACCACATCTTTAGAAAGTAGCTTTAACAATGTTCTGGCATTACAGCCAGATATGTAAGAATTTTGAATGAGTCTCATATCTATTTCTTCTTGGTTTCCTTATCCTGAAAGGGTCTTCTTCAGTGTCTGTAGAAATTAGTCTAAACTTGATATTGGGACAAGGATGATATACATAATTAAAGAGAATTTTAATTTTGCCTCTTCCTGCTCAATTTAGGCATCTTTAACTTGGAACATTTTAGATTTTTAAGAGGAGTATATTCAAGAAGCCTGTGGGTTTTAGCTCTGTAACCTATTTATCTACCAAAATATGCCAGATAGTTGTCCTGAGTTAGTCTTAGAATGCTAAGATCATGTGAAGAGTAGGCAAGTGAGGACTCAAATAAGATCTTACTGAACTGAAACACAGGTAAGCTATTTCTAGGTCAGTACGTTTCTCCATAGTAAACTGAAACTTACTACTGTTAGTCCTAATTGATTCCTTATGTTAAAATCATACTATTATAGAGAATTCCAACGAATGCCTATAGCATATAATCTTCCCTCATAAATTTGAAAGCTGTTTTCCCAAACAGCTATATATCTGTCCCTCTGGACCTCTCCAAATGTTTACATATCAGTTAAATCCTTCATCGTACCTTTTTAACTCTTATCATTCAGAATTTTTATTGCAATTTCTATATGCTCTACTACAGTTTTATAGTAAGATCAATAAGTACTCACAGCTATTTATATAATGCTATGATAATTTGTTTCATTTGTTATGAATAACAAGGTGTTTCTTTGATGTTATAAAAAGTCCAAATATTCTAAGTAAGTCTTCTTTAAAAACCTTTGTCTCCTCATATATCAGAGTAATAGGAAAAAAGTTTTATATTCTTGACCCTCCAGATAGACTGTCCTAAAGCCACTAATGCTACCCACCTGTGACATTATAGACCCATAGGAGAACAGTAATAATGCCATAGAGAGGCATACAGTGTCTCTTTTAATTTTGTTCCCCCCAGTAGTGAGCAAGTAACAATGCTAAATGAGTCTGGGAAGGCTAAGATTTAAATATTTTACTTGATGATATGGGATGGGTCAGCTATGTAATTTGTTTCATCTCTGTAATCCAACTCCAGCTGAGCCAGAACTAGACTAAGTAGAGAGATTTTGTTAGTGTTACAGCCCCAAAACTGGATATCTTACTATTTGGTTAGCTAGGGAAAGTTAGCTAGAGAAAGACCTGATTTGAGCATCATTCAATAGTCAACAAAGTAAATAAAGAACAAATGAGGATTGGATCTGCAGAGCTAGCAAAGACGTACGGACCAGAACAGGGGGAAGCCAGGTGAAATGAAGATGGGACAAAGTTGAACAGATGATTTATGAGAGCCTGCTGAGGAGCCTAGACTCTGTTCCCTAAGAATAAAGTGACCAAGGTCCGTTTCTCTCATAGGACACAGCATACCTTGGATGCTGGAAGCAGCCACCTATCAGATGGTAGGCTCTTAATCAGAGCTAAAGTTGACCTACAATAAGTGGAGCAGGCCTATTTCCTGACCTCAGTGGTGAATATTGCTCTGTCTCCCTAAAGGCATATGGATCAGACTAGATCTGCTCTGGCCTCGAGGTCTAAGCTGAAGCTATTGGAGCTGATAGCTGGGGGAACAGACCTTTAGGACAAGGGAGAAGGTAAAATTCCTGCCTGAAATTTAACTTCATACAGATGGTATTTATCCACTGAGCAGTGCCAACCACTGTGCTAGGACAGGATTTGGCAAATTTCCTAAAAAGGACCAGAGTAAATACTTTAGGCTTTGCAGGTCATATGGTCTCTGTCTTAACTACTCAACTCTGCCCTCGTAGCCTGAGAGCAGCCTCGAACAATATGTAAATTAATGGGCGAGCCTGTTATTTGCCACAGAAATGTGGCGGGCTATATTTTGCTTGCACAGTACAGTTTAATGACCATTGCATAGCAATTTAAAAATTCACTTGGGTTCACAGAAGTCTAATTCCTAAGTGAAAATGACCCTATAAAGTCGGTAAGTCAAGGAAAAGAATTAACGAATTAATGTCCATTCTTCTACTGTTTGGTGGGAATTATCAGGTCTGAATAAGGAATAGTGTGAAAGGAGGTGAGAGAAATAAGTAGAGACTAGCCTATTTGATTAGCTAGGGAAAGTTAGCTAGAGAAAGACCTGATTTGGAGAACTAGGATAGAAAGATTTTGGAAGCAGTGGTCCAGAGTGACAAAGAAGAGTGCATAGTCAAGAGCTGGCAATTATAAGGTAGAAGCACAGCCTGGGGAATGTGTTGAACACGATTATTACTCATACTCATTGCCTGAAACCATTTGAAAAGCTTGCTTTTTTCCATTCTCAAGCAGCAACTAGCCTCAATGAAGAAAGGAAACTTAGTATGTTTGAGGTGCAGTATATTCAGCTTCATGGTGTCCACAGAGAATATATGCAAGGTATTTTAAGTCATGGATAACCATATATTCAAGCAACCCACTTGCATCCTATTACAACCAGAAATAGCCTAATATTTGTGAAATAACAGAATCACACCTGTCCAAGGAGCTATAGCTTAGCTTTTCCCTGTCCTCTTTTTGACATACTTTTAGGATTTACGAGAAAAGCCATTTGATATTTTGGTATACTACACGTTTTTTCAATTTCTGCATTAATTTGTAGTTATACACCTATAATAGCCTAATTTTAAAATTCTCACTCTATGTAACAAACTGGTGGGTTCATTTGTTGTATTGATCGATCTTAGCAAGGTTCAAGTGTTTGGAAACAAACAAAGTTTGGTATTTTCATTTTTAGTTGTGTGGTATTATAGTCAGAGAATATGGCCCGAATTTCTGCTTTAGGAATTGATAAGTTTTTATTTTGGTCAAATGTCCAAAAAAATTCAGAAAACCAAAGTGACAAGCTACAGAATAAATATATACATATGTAAAATATACAAAATATATATCATATAGACCATATAATATATAATAAATAGATGATATGATATAATCTTAGAACAAGATAGACACCTCCTCCAAGTGCCCGTGGACCATTACAAAAATTTAACATTTGGTTTGAGTTAGGTTAGGGTCATTTAACTTTTAAACTGACATTTTTGCCTCTCATTGATTTAGATAAAATAGTGTATTTTGTTTGCATTTCAACGAATAAAGAAAATTTTTTAAAAATTTTGTCTGAGAATATGCCTGCATAATCCTTATATGGCAAATAGATTTATCTAAATTTGTTGAACCAAAATAAAAACTTATAGGCCTTTACTAATTTTTATTTTTGGCTTCTATTAATAATATATCGTGTTTTTTTTTAATCTTTTGTATATCTATAGAATATTTTTAATAATAGCCTCAGTTTCTTTTTTTTTAAGTACAGATACTCTTTTTTTATTGTCAATAATGTCCTGGTTTTTTTCATTCAATTTATTTATAAAAAAATAAGTGTTACAAGACTGGCCTTACTGCTGTGCTACAGTCACACCACTAAGATCCCCATTTTGCTTATAGTGCTGTGCAATGTCAGCTGGAATGCATTGTCTCATTCCAGTGCATATCCAATCTTTTACCTTTTCATGCATACATTATACCTGCCATACTTGGGAACCAGCTTCTATTGTGTAATGGATCTCTAATTTACTTTCTGCCATGCTCACCTACTGGGTTTTCAGTGGTTAGCCATGAAGATAGATACATATGGATATAGGTATATCTTATATATATAATATGTAGTATCTTAAACATACACACACAGATACATGTGCACTTTAATTCTGCTAGAGTATTTAAAGTATTTCCACAGGTGTTAAGAAATGTGTAACATTAACTGTTGAAAAGAATTCAAGTGTTCATCATAAAACTGAAGTCAATGAATGGAAAGAAAATGAAAATTCATTCTTAAGAAGACCTGAGCTTTATAGGAGATCAATTTTTACTCTTGCCCTCTCAAATAGTAATCCTTTTATCTAAGGTTAGCAATACATTTATAAACATTGAGTTAACCCACTCAGCATTACTGGTGAGTGGTAGTGTAGACAGAGATTTTATTTAGCCAGGAAATAAAATGAATGGCACCTGTTTAACATCATACAGGAATCCAGCACTGTATAGGTGGGTAATGAAAGGAGGTACAATTTTCTACGTATTTCCAGAACCTGAAAGTACCCATATCCGACCACATTTCCAGATTTAAGTATTTCTTTTCATAGCAATGCTATCTTTCACTGGAGAATCAATGTTGACATCTGCCTCACCCTTCCTCAACCTTCCCCAACCACCTGCTATCCATTCAGTTTTCAAATCATGTCATACCCACTTTCCAATTCTTTTATCCTAAATTAAGCTTTCTATACTGCTTGCCTGGGGGTAACAACAATCTCCAACCTGGATTTCCTGACTCCAGCCTTTCTATACTCCAGCCCAAAACCTAGGTCAGCAGGGTTGTATAACGGATAATGTCACATGGATAATACACCCATGTATATTTCTAGACCACTTTTTTTTTTTCACGTAAGAAGGCATTTCGGAAAGGAAACAAGAGTGATGTTATAGAAATAGTATTGAAGCCACTCTAACTTATCAAAGACATAAGCTTCAGTGCTTGTATTACTAATTATACATATTTCATAACTGATTATAATAAGACACTTATTGTAGAAAACTGCTTAAATACCACTGCTCTTAAATTAAACTGTGCAGTGCTAATCATGTTTAAGCACCAGTGTCTCTCCATTCCTACCAAGTAAAATTTAAAGTTCCCATTCTGCCCTTCAGGGCTCTCTGCAGTTTTACCTTTCAAGTCTTACCTCCCATTATTTCCCTTTAAGTATGCTTGAGCCAAATAGGACTTTACACAATTCTTTGAACATAACCTCCTCTTTCCTGCTTTCATCCCTGTAATGCCCTTCTCCCAATTGTACCTTTTGAAATCCTGTACATTTTTTAAGATCCAGTTTAAAGGTTAGTGCCTCCACAAAATGATTCCTGGTACTATTGGCAAAGAGTAATCTTCATCTTTTGATTTTGCTCTGTACCTAAATTTTACTCCAATAACACCTGTCCTACATAGTATTATAGTCACTTGACTATATACCTTTAAGGTGGAATAAATGTTTTATATATATCTTGCTATCTTCTCAACATCTATCAGTGTGTTGTAAATTTCAGTTGCAGTATACAGTAGAAGTGTTTTGAATAAATGAATAAATGTCAAATTTTATGTTTTCACTCTAGGTTATCATCAGTCATAATCAATAGAGACTGGTTGACAGCAACAAAGTACTACAGTCTTAAAAACTCTTGATACTAAACTATCTCTGATACGGAGTCATATGAGGAAGTGTTCTGAATAGTTATTTGGCATTCAGAAAATATTTGTTAATTCATTTACATTTACTACAAAATTATTTAGAGAATTTTTGAGGATAATGAAGATGAAGATACTGACTTTTATGAAAGTCGTCAAATAGTTGGGCTAAGCACAGTTGATTAGAAAAGATCTCTCAACCAATTGTACTTAAATAGTATAACCAAGTATAATGCCTTAGTGCCTTGAAAGCATTTAGCAACCCTTTTTCCCCTGGGGGCATTTCTCAATCTTTTTTTTCTTTGTTGTGTTTTTCTAAATGGCTTACACAGTACATGGTAAGTCTTCAATAAATAGAAACTATTATTATTAATATTAATGCTCATAGTTAGCATTTACTTAGGAAGCCCAAAATCAAGCACAAAGATGTACAGGGAAAAGGACAAATATTAAGGATTAAGCCAAAGTTGTAGAATCTTGGAATTTCTCAGTTGTAATACCTCATTATTAATAAAAAATAAATTATAGAACAGTACGGATACTCTTCAACTCCCAGGGCTAGATAGATATTTCTCTAAAAGGTACAGATTGTCAATAATAGAATTTAAAGCTAATCTCTAATATGTAAATCAAATCATTGCTATGCCTTTTCAAATGTATAAATATCAAAATTACTTAACTAATTTTATCACCAGGATTGATTTTTTTTTTTTTTTTTTTTTTTAACGCCTACAGCACCTGGTCTTCCTAGGTGGTCTCCCATCCAAGTACTAACCAGGCCTGACCCTGCTTAGCTTCTGAGATCAGATGAGATCGAGCACATTCAGGATGGCATGGCCGTAGACTATCACCAGGATTTATAAAGGAAAAAATAGTCTATGGCCATGCCACCCTGAACAAGCCCAATCTCGTCTGATCTCAGAAGCTAAGGGTCAGGCTTGTTTAGTACTTGGATGGGAGACCACCTAGGAAGACCAGGTGCTGTAGGCGTAAAAAATAAAAATAAAAATAAAAATATAAGGGATCGTAAGCTGACAAGGTCCTTGCAATCTGTGAGGTCAACCAAAGGTTGCCTCGCTTAAAAAAATATATAAATGAAAAAATATACAATAGAAATCTTTGATGTAAAAAAAAGACTTCATTAATTAATTATGACCTAAAACATTTTAATAAGTATAAAAAAAAGTGTAACTTTCTTATTCCTATGTATTTAATTTTAAATAATAACAGGTTTTTTCCATTTTTAAGTCTTTTGAGATGTACTGTTTTGTTTCTGAACTTTCTTTTACATAAAGGTACTGTCTGTTCTACTCTCAATCTTTAAATTTATCTATAGTACTTTTTTGATAATATTCCTTTAATAGCATAAAAGCATTCAAGTCTTCATATAAATAATTTAAATATAGCTACGAGTTTTTAAAGAATGATTTTTTAAAATACATTTGTGTCTAATAAGTGATCAAATGTGGTTTAGAAATATTATTTGATGACTTTGTTACCAAACCAACTTTATTTTTGTATGCTGTTATTAGAGATTACTAATAGAGTACTTTTTAAAATATAGGAACTCAGTGAGCTCAGTGATTCAAGGATAGAGTGTGGCAAGTAGTCAAAACCTTTGCATCTGCTTTGATGTGACAATTCATCTTTGACATATGAATGTAAAATATAAATGTTAATCTAATAGTGAAAGAGTAATTTAAAACTGATTTTTTTAACTTGCTGATCTGTGTCAGACTTGAATTTGAATAACCCATTAAAATACTGCTTTTTTCCTTAGTGATTCAGACAAACAAAATAAAACAGAAATAATATATAATATACTAACATTATTACTACATGTTCCTACAGATGAAAATGATAATATTGAGATAGATACTAACGAGGAGATTCCTGAAGGCTTTGTTGTAAGAGGTGGAGATGAACTTACTAACTTAGAAAATGACCTTGATACTCCTGGTAATTTCAAATTATAAATATTTTGTGTCCTGCTGCATGACAGACTTTATCATTATATTTTATTGTTATCTCATCAGTGGTGATAACAAGTTATTTTTGTAGTTTTTTACATCTTGCATCCTCACAAATCTAAATCCTTTCCATCAATTTTATGTTATTGTTTTCTTTTAGTTTTATCGAAAATTAGCAATAAAATTGGAATAGCAAACTGTAGTTTGTGTTCTCTTATTACTAAGATTAACTTTTATATTTTATGTTATAAGATAATTTATTAGGCATTCAGTAATTGAGTCTCTTCTCAGCCTATATATTTTCGTGTGGTGTTGTAAGGTATAGATAGTACATATGGAATACTTCTAATGTAAATCTAACTCAGGGTCAAATTTTCTGACTTGGCTTAGAATTGATAGTCTTAGTTGTAATATTTTGTGCTTACTTTAAAAATTTAAATACTACTACTAATAAATTATTTTACACATACTTAATGACTGATTGTAAATCAGTCATTAATGCTTATTGAATTTAATTCCATAGCAATAAAAGTCATTTGTAATCTCTCTAGATTTAAAGGTAAGGAAGTGAAGCCTCTAATATTTACTCTTTTCCTATGAGAAGCTAAAGAGAGTGAGAGCAGGTATTCTTCCCAGCCCTGACATGCCCTTGAAATTCTGAAATCATGATCCAAGAAACAATCAACCAGGATCTTCCTAACTATAGGGAGCACCCAAGAAAACCCATGCCCCCTTGTCAGTAGCTCCTTTATGGTCTAATATTAAATTATCCTTTACTAGGTAGAAGTCAGCATATTTATAATTGTGCAAGTCCCAGAGAAAGCTGATATTTAAGGAAAATTTTTAAATGTTTAACCCCAAATGAGAGCTATCTTTCTATTTAAAATGCTGTAGAACCTGTATAAGTTTAATTTTTCTTTTTGAAAAAGATTTTTATTCTTGCCTTACCCACCCTCTCACCACAACCACCACCAAAGCCTTTATCA
>NW_006434709.1:7559602-7570988 GCF_000325575.1 Pteropus alecto | reverse complement strand
CATAAGTACAGAACTGAAGCCTTAAGATTTAATTTATGGCAGTATAAAATTAATGACATTAGTAATGCATAGTTCCTGATTTTACAATAATTATGAAGACAAGAAAATCAGCCATCTTAAGTAATATGAGAATTTTCTAGTTTTAGTAATAGGAACTTTGTGAGATATTTTAAAAGTCTGTTAATATTAGGCCTAACAGATTTGACTCTTGTTCTTTTTAAAAACTCTCTTCCTACTTTATTTATGCCAAAAAAGGGAACACATCTCAGTCTTTCTGTTTTGGGAGTTAGCTAATATATTGTTTACAACTCTCAAGAATGCCAGTAAGTGTTGGCGTGTGTATAGGACAGACTTTCCAATTTAGGCTATGGTTTATTTCATGGCAAAAAGAAATAGGAATACAAACTGGAATCTGGAAGCATGTAGCATACATTATGATTTTTATCCTTGCTTTATTTTCCCCAAAATTCTTTTTTTAATATGTATATAAAAGTCATAATGTTTTAATAATAAATTGTTTAATCTTTATCTTGATTTGACCATAGTTCATCAGATATTGTTTAAAAGAGAAGCCTGGCAATATAAACTGACCAATTTGCATGAAAGTAATGATAATAGCATTTATTAAGAGTCTTATAATTAGAAAACTTATTAATCTTTATGAAAAATATCTTTCACCAAATGGTTGGCATATCTTTTACAGCCATTTTATTACAAAGTTGCTGTGAGTGAATTTAAGTAGAATTATTTGTTTCCATTTGTTTCTGAACTATTTTATTATTAAAGATTAATGTACTTGCTAAAAATAATTTGAAATTGTTTATTTTAAAAGTTTATTTTAAATTTCTATCCATATTTAACACATTCAAAAATTGATAATCTTTATTATATTTCTGCCCTCTAATTAAAAAATATTTGTAAATATATACCCTGTTTCAATGCTGGGTATATATGTACAAAGATAAACATTGAATTCTAACAGTGTATACATGACTGTCTGAGATGTTAAGAACTTATTTTAGTATGGTAATATATGTATAAATTTAATATACTAGAAGAATTGAAACTGTAAAATATAATTTAGAATAAAATTTATCACTTTTAAATATCTACTTTGTAATAGCTTGTTTTATTATGTATATATAACCTATACAGTTACTTATAAATACATCAAATACAGGCTTGGGTCTTCATGTAAGCATAGCTACTTTTAACTGTAGTATAACTGAGTGGTCTTTAGGTATATTAACTACATTCGTTAAAGGGACTGATTTGGGGAAAAAATACATATATGTGTTTATATATATGCAAATAATATATTTTAAGAGACTAAATCTAAATTGTTCCCAAAACAAAAAAGAAATGATAATTATGTGACATGTTAGAGATGTTAACTAATGCTATTGTGGTAATCATATCTCAGTATAGAAACATCAAATCAACACACTGTACACCTTAAACTTATATACAATATTATGTATCAATTATATCTCAATTAAAAAATAATATAGTTAATATACCTAAAGACTATTCAGTTATACTACAGAGTGTGTGTGTGTGTGTGTGTGTGTGTGTGTGTGTGTGTGTAAAGAGTTGGGGGAGAAAGAGAGATAGTTAGTTTTGTCTGGTCTAATATACTATTTCAATACCCAAATGTCCTTTTATTTTTTAATGTAGTAATATTTTTATGATATCCTCTAAATTGATAGCCTATACGTCTAAATTCATCTCACTGAGTTATTCACAGTGTTTGCGTATTTAACAGAACAAAACACTAAGCTGGTGGACTTGAAGCTGAAGAAGCTCCTAGAAGTTCAGCCACAGGTGGCAAATTCACTCTCCAGTACATCTCAGAAAACTATAACTGAGAGCTCAGAGCAAGACATTAAGGTAAATGTTGTTTAAAATATTTGACTTGGTATCTGTGTGTTCTAGTACTTTATAATCTGGTACTTTATAATCCTAAAATCAATTTCTTACCAAATTCTTCACATTAAGATATAAACTTTTTATTAACTAGCCAATAAATTAAATATCAATATGGTAATCAATATTCATCTTTTTCAAATAAACTACTACTTTATATCAGTAAAAGTAGAAACTATTCTTGACTTCTATATGTATTTATATTTTTCTAAGAAGAATATTGCTAGAAGTCAAGCATATTTTTCTATCATCCTCAACCTTCAGCCTATTTAGATCAATGTTAATTAACACCTGAAGATGGTATGTGATAGAATATAAATTTTTAAAAACTTTCATGTGTTTTGTACCAATATAAATCTTACCTTTTATAGGATTTTAGGCAAAATGTCACGTCGTCGTTGTTGTTGTTGTTATTGATTATTTTATTATTATTATTATTTGGACAACTCATATTATCCCCAATCAAGCCTTATCCTGTTTTCCTCTCATTGTATCATTAATATTTTTTTAGCTTTAGGGTACTTTTAGTCTTGTATAACTTTTCACCCACCTGCGGACTATGGGGACTGCCCTGCTGACTGAAAGGATTTCCTTCCCCTGACAGAGGTGCTTTGAAGTCCCAAAACAATGACTTTCATTGCTTTTCCCGTATACTGTCGGTTTCTATAAATTGGTGATGAAAGTGTGTGGCAGCACCAGAGGACTTTTGGTCTCTATCTTTGAACAAAAGAAAGCCTGGATCAGGTCTGATTTTTTGCGTTCAATTTAGCTTTCTGCAGTGGATTTAATGCAGAATGAAGCTGGCCTAAGAATAATACAATGGATTGAAAAGGCTAACTGAATTAGTGGGTTTAGAGGAATACATTTGTAAAGTGGCAGAAGTCCCTAGTCATATAAAGGTTTCTTAAGATAGGATTTGCTAGCTAATCGCACTGATATTTTAGCATGTTGCCAGGCCTCAAAAAATTTAGCCATGTTTGTTTATTTTGATAAAGACTTGAGTTTTAGACTATTGGGAAGTTATTATAACAGTAGAATATACACTTTTCTAAACAAACAAACAGATAAAAGCCAAAATTGTTTCTGTTCTAACTATATAGCATATTATAAGCACAATACTAATAATAAATATATGACTTTTAAAAAAATAAAGTAGAGGTATTTTCATTCTTAAGATTTAATTATTTAAATAGATGAAATTGGTTTTGCTTTGCAAAAAGATCTTATGTAGTAATTGTTAAAGTTATTCCAACAAGAGGTATGCTTAAACAGCTTGTCTTTGTATGGATCTTTTTAGTTAAGATTTTTTAAATGGTGCTTATAAAGAACATATAGAGTCCATCTGTTCTCTCGAAGCTTTCAGCATTGATTTGGGGTTTTATTTTTTTAATAAAATGCAGTTTACACGTTTATAAATGAGGCATTCTGTGTTTGTGGAAAAGGATAAACTGTTACCTTCCCTTGAGGATTCTGTATCCCAGGCCTCCTTGAGGCTAGAGAATAGGCCATTGGAGGACTCCCTCATTACCAATTGTCTCAATGCAGAGGAAGGGCAAAGTCTTGGTAGCTTTTGATAACCAGTTTCAGCATTCAGCAGGCTTAGCTATTAGTCATGCATCTTAGCCTTTCCCTATTTACTTTCAAAACACTTAATAAAAATAATAAAAGATTAGGAATAAAATGAAATATTTGTTTGGTACACAGCACCTCGGTATCTGCAGCTTCCACACACTGCAGTGGTTCAGTCTTCTGGGATATTTCTTGTTGATAGAACCATTTGAATTTGTTACCAGTATTAACATAGGAAGCTCTGGAAAAGATAATTGTAGTTTCTTTAGCTATAAAGGGCTTACTTACAAATCTGGCTTTGGAAAGTTATAGCTGATGAAATGCAGTTCAGTGGGGTAGTATTATAATCCTACCTTTTAGCCTTCATCCAGTATTAGTGGTTTATCTCAATGGGCATAAAATTAGAAACTAGTTCTTCTTGTCATACAAGTCTGTGGGGCCGGGCAGAATACTGGGGGGAACAGACAGAGGAAACATGGCTTTTAAATGATACATATCATCAGGAGAAGACACAGGGGTTCCCAGTGTCTGATGAATCAAAGTTATTAAGAGTGATCCTCCATTTAAACTATGTCTCCCGAAGTTTTTGGTTACAGGTAACAACTTGCAGTTGAGCTATTTAGAGCTCTTTATATCCTTTTTCTTTCAAAAAGTTTCTAAATGACAGTATCTTAAATCAGTAAAAATTGTTTTAGTAATGTGTAATTTCATATATTTTAGATCAGGGCTCTTTTACCATGTTTGTTTTACTTTTAGAATGGCACAGACGAGCTCCGGGCTGAGCGATTACAAAAAGCAGCGGAACGGTTTAGAAATCCCGTTGTCTTCAGCAAGGATTCTACAGTCAGAAAAACTCAACTTCAGTCTTTCAGTCAATATGTTGAGAATAGACCAGGTAGGTACACTTTTAAAAATGTTTTCCCATCTTATGATTTAACAGTATTTATCTACATATATTAAAAAGCTGATAATGTAAATTCATATTTCAATACACAAATATCAAGCTTTATAATAATTTTACATGTCTTTCTCCTTTTTTTTAAGAGATAAAAAGGCAGAGATCAATACAGGAAGATACAAAGAAAGGAAATGAGGAGAAGGCAGCAATAACTGAAACTCAGAGGAAGCCATCAGAAGATGAAGTGCTTAATGTATATTAATTTTTTGTGTGGTTTCATGATTGCTGATAATTCCAAACTGTATGTGGAAATAGTGCCTTTATTTGTTAAAATGAGATGTTAGGTTTTTTAAGATGTCAATCTCCAGTGCATTCAAAGCAGAGTGAGAGGGGTGCACTGTTGAATTAGTCTGCAGTGTGGTGATAATTGTCAGATAAAAAAAAATGAATTTTTCAGAGTTCCACAGCCCCAGCTTCCTTGAGACATTTCCATCAGGGCACTTCCCATAAAGAGATTCCAGTATTGATCTACCGGGAGGATTTTAATTATTACAATAGCAGATACCGCAGAGCTGCAGTTAGAGGGAAAAGTCACATGAGACCTGCTAGAATTTCTCAGCCAACCCATTTTGTTGGCTTGGGTTAATGGGTGTTCAACCTTTCCATTATCCAGATCAGCCGTGAATTACTAGCTGAATGATGTTTGCATTAATATAATATATATGGTAATTTCTTCACTTAATTAACGGGGAGGTTCAGCTCAGTAGGGGTATGGGCTGATCATGTGTAAAATTGATTTGTGAGGGAAATATTTGATAGACCGCAGGGAGAAAGCTGCTTTTGATGGACAGCTGCAGGACAGAAGCAGGAAGAACAAGTTTTAACTTGAATTTTTGTCTGGAAGCATAGCTCTCTTTAATGGTGCTACTTTTTTTTTTTATTTTCTACATTTTGTATAAATATTTTCATTCTTATTACTGTTAAAATAGTCTTTGTTGGATTTTAAAATCCTTGTAAATGCACCAAGAGTTACAAACTACATGTTAGGGCCCTAAAACTTCTCATTTTTAAGTCGTTATACTAAGACCTAGGTCTTATTAGTACAGAGAACAGTTCATTGGTATATCCTAGCGAAATATTTGGTATAATTTTCAAGTTGCAGAATACCTGAGTATACTATATGCTGATACTAAAGCAATCTGATTATAAACTTTGTTACTATTTTTAACTGAATCAATCAGTAAAAGCAATGAAGTTTTATGTGTTGTCTATCACTTCTGCTTTCTTATATCTTTGTTACCTATATTGTCTTTGCAAACCATTCAGTTTGTTTTGTCCCTCTTGGATGGGAATGAGAAAAGAAGAGAGCTTTTTGACAATGCTCTGCCGTTTGGCAGATAAGTACAAAAACCATTCACTAGATTATTCCAGATTTTAAAGTTACCACTAGCATTTCTTCTGTTGTTATAATTTTTCTGTTATATTACATATTGAGATGGGAGAATGTTTATTTTATGAATATTTAAAAAATACAGTGACTTCATGGATCAAACTATTCTGAGAAATTTCATGTACTGCATGAAACAGAGCACTATTATCAGTTTTATAATTTCTTAAGATACTTCAACTTTAAGTTTGTCAACTACCATAATCAATTTAATAATAAGCTGGTATAAATTGAGTTAATGTGTGAGTACAAATTATTTACTATTTCCAAAGATATATGTTACACATATGGTTAGACTTGTTTATTGAGCATGAGAATTCCAAAATATGCTCATAAATAACATATTTCTTGATTTTGTTTCTTGTTAAGGAGTACTGACAGATAATTCCTGTCGGCTTCTTAGAGATTAATAAGCTTCTAGATAGGGAATGGATTTGACAGAAGAGGATTGTTCACATTTACTTCTCTGAATAAATAATGTTCTAAGTGCTGATGGCAGTAATGGTGGTGGTGAGAGTAATCACTTAAGTAGTTCTTCAGTATTTTTCAGCTACTTAGGGAACATAACCCTAGAAATGTCACAAAATAAACAGGTATTCCAAAGGGAGCTATAATTAATCCGTTTGTAACTAGACCATAGATAATAACTCTGCCTCCAATGATTTAAATTTGTAATATGAAAATAAGAATTAAGGCTATACTGGTACATTACAACAGAACTGCTACTCAAAATAGAACTACTAAGGAGAATTTTTTTTTAACTTGAATGGTTGTAAAAAGTAAAATTTCAAGTTGAAATCCAAATTTGGTTAAATGCAGGATTAACTAAATCAGCATACTAGTTGCCTTAGATCCTATGTAGCAAGGTTTGAAACCACCTGTCAAGTTAGAATTCACAGCTACAATAATTAGTAATACATCAACAGAATGACATGTTAAACTACAGGAGCCAGCTGGAGGGAAAACTGGAGATATTAGAAACTTCTCTTTAACCATTTTTAAAAAGCATTTTAAGTAGTATAGTCACAATGAAAACAAGAAACTCGTCTTTAATTTTGTATATTTTGTAAAAAAATCTGTCTGATTTTTCAGGATAGATACTTTAAGAATCAATTCCTTGATTCATAAAATTTCATTTTTGTATATTATACTTTTGAGTTAAAGATGTCATTTGTGTTTGTTTTGACAGTCACCAAGGGGAACACTGTCTTCTGTCCTTGTCCATGTTTAAATTACTGACTCAACTCTAAGGAGAATTTTTTCTAATTTAGTGTTAACTTTTTAAATCTGGTAAATCTGGGTGTTAAATTATAAACGTAATACTGAACAGCCGAGATTTTCTCCATTTACAAAAGTTTTGCTATACATAATACATATGAAAATTCTTTGAATCACAGGGAGTGGCTTATTGGTACTAAGGGTGATACTAAGGGTATATTTGGTTCTCTAGGTAAGTGCTTTACTAAGTGTTTGTAGAAAGGAAAAATGCAACTTACAAGTGATTTTTTTTTTCCTTTCTGTTTGTTCTCGTTAACAGAAAGGGTTCAAAGACACCAGTCAGTATGTTGTAGGAGAATTGGCAGCACTAGAGAATGAGCAAAAGCAAATTGACACCCGTGCCGCGCTGGTGGAGAAGCGCCTTCGCTATCTCATGGACACAGGTACGGTGCCCAATTACACTGTAAACAGTTTTGGCAAATTGAGCGTTCACAAACTCTTATAGAGTTTTGGAAGTGTGAATCTTTGAAGCCTGAATGTTCAGCAGAACTGCCTTGAAAATAAAAAGGCTGCGATTTGCAGCCACCTCTCTGGGCCCTGGTGATAAGAGTGCCTTCATGGGAAGTGATAACTCGCCCTGATACCGTGTGAGCCAGCACTATTGAACAGTGTGCTCATCCATGCAGAGTTGGAATACACATCTGTGCCTCATTGATATGCCACTGCTTAAAAAAAAAGTAAGATCTTCACTGTTCTACTGATTCATTGGGAAAAAAAAAAGATTTGGCCAGCTAAAGCCATGTACTGCATGAAACAGAGCACTATGCATAGGGGACGGCTCCATGGACTAGATCACTGAAATTTGAGAATACTATCTGGTTACTGATGCTACACAATTTTTTTTTTTTTTTCATGAGAACAGGTTTTTAAAAGTCTGTAATACTTTGCGTCACAGTTGCATTTGAAAAAATTAAGGTACATAGAAAGGTTTGTAAAAATGGGTAGGGCAGCGAGTTAGCGCCTAACCAAAGAGTAGATTGGTATTTAATGCTGATTGCCAGTAGATTGAATAGATCTGGGTGCACAATAAGCCATTGAAAATAAACAGTATGTATGTTTACACACACACATTTCTTTAAAATGCCGCTTCTACAAAAGGAGTAAAAATGAGAAATAAATTCAAATTATACCAAATTAAAAGTAAATTATATTTTTAAAAAATATCAAAATAGAGAAGAGTAGAAAATCCATTCCTTTAATCAAGTTAATTGCCTAAGTTTTATGGCAATGTTAAAGTAGATTAATAAAGTAGTAAAGTAGATTATTAAATTAGTTGTAGTAGGTTAGGATTAGAGAGCTTTCCTGAAGTTTTGCCAAAAATATGTTTACAATGAAAGAACTCCAAAAAAAAAAAAATGGGACTTTTAAAAATGCCTGAACTAGTGAAATCAGAACATATTGGAACAGGGAAAGACTTTGGGCTTTATCTGGCCCATTGAGTTTCAAACTATGTTCTGTGGAGTCCTAAAACTTCTTCAGAGGCACTTTAGGGCTGCTAAGACAATAAGGGAGCAGAAAGCAGACAAGTGTCGGATTTTTTACTTTACTCAAACAGAATAGCTCTGAGATATTTATTTGAAATAGTGGGCTTTTTGGAAGAGTTCATTTAAAGAAAAGTTTCTACTGCTTATAATTTAAAAGTAAAAAAAAAATTTTTTTTTTTAATTTTTTGAAAACATTACTACCTAACCTTCTCATAGTACAGAAGTGACAGAAGCATAGGAGAAGCTGAACAACCTTGGACTAGAATTCAGGTCATCAAAACCCTATCTTACAGGATCCGTCCTGCTACACCAGATTACCTAGAACACATTTGTCATTGCCCTAACAAATTACATGGCATGCTCAGTCTTATACATTTGTTTGGATTCAACAGGTATTCCATAAACTGATATATTGTTTCACATTTGCATGTTTTCCCTTGGTTTCTAAGGAATTTTGAAAATACTAGTTATGTTAGTGATATAAAAAATGTAAATACTAGGTAACATAATTTCTGTAATACATTTAAAATTATTGTCTTTAAATATTTTAAAGAAACTAATTTTTTAACAAATTCTTTCAAGTGGACCACTTTTCCTCTTTGTGTTGGATAAAGTAGATGTTACTATACAAGAAGCCTTCTGCCACAGAGAAAAAGCTAGAAATTCTAATTTCTTCTTTTCATTCACACTTGGAACCCGATATATTGAGGGTTCTAACCAAAATAGACTCAAGTTCTCCTCCCCACCTCATATTTTACCAGTGAAGCTTTGAAACGGCCCCATTCCAACTATGGATCATTCAGAATCTGAAAGACAGTCATGGAGTAAAGATTGATTCTAGAATCCCTTCAGAGTTTTATATTCCTTACTATGCAGGACAGATCTCATCTAGACTGGGTTTGCTACTGCAGATTTAGATTAAAATTGACTTGGTTCCCCAACTCGATAAGTTCCGAGAGTCACCCTGAACTGGATTGAACCTCTTCCAGCCCAAATAATGGTTTCCTAAGATGCGCCTAAAACCAAGTTAGTGTAGTAAGATATAAGAAGTTAAAAAGGAAAAGCATGTGCTCATCCCCTCCTTTTGAGGGTTCCAATAGTTCCAACTTTTTATTTGCTATAGTAGTTAGTACCTTTTCTCTGGTATGTTAGAATTTTCTATGTACTTTCTGAATCTCAGACTTAGAATTAAATAGAGCAGATAGTATCCATAGTCCTCTTTTTTTTTTGTTTTTTTACAGTAGAAAAGAAAAGTTTCATTAGAAGGGAAAGTACATTTCCAGATGTGGAAGTGGGCCTGAGCAAGAGAATAGTGGCTCAAAAGGCCAGTATCCATATTCTTTACATAACCAAACTGAGGCTCAGATAGGCGACTCATTTAAGATGTCCTAATTAGTAATGGCTGAATTAGGGCTTGAACCTGAGTTTTAGATTTTCTAGCTCTTGAGTAAGCCCTCTTTCTCATCTTATCTTCTTTATAGAACAAATATACTTTATCTGCTATTTCAGTTTCTGTATACTTGTAGATGCTGACTATATACAATTTTGATTGATTTGAAATTCACATATAAATTAACCATTTAAAGTATACAATTCAGCAACATGTAGTATATTCATAGTGTTGTACAATCACTACCACTATTTCCAGTGTTTTTCATCACCTTAAACAGGAACTCTGTACTTTTAAGTGCAATCTAACAATAGTTGTCCTTTTGTGTCTGGCTTTTTTCACTTAACATGTTTTTAAGGTTCATCTATGCTATAACATGTACCACTACTTCATTCCTTTTTATGATTGAATCATGTTCCATTGTATGTATTTACCACATTTTATTCATTCATTCATCCATTGAGGGACATTTGGGTTTTCATCTTCTGGCTACTATGAACATTTGTGTACAAACATCTCTTTGAATCCCTGTTTTCAGTTCTTTGGGTTATATCCCTAGAGTTGGAATTGCTAGCTCATAAATTCTTTAACTTTTTGAGGAACTATACTCAATTTTAAATGGGTTGAAGTATATTTAGAAGGTGATTTTGTGGAATTGAGAATACATCTCCCACCCCCGCCAAAAAAAAAGCATTCTTATAAGCATCCACAGCCTTGACAAACCCACAAAAACCTATTTATTTAAAATATAACTAAAAGAAGATGAATAGTTTTCCTAGATTTGAGTCCTTGGTTCTCAGAGCTTGAGCAGCTCTGGATTTTAAGCACCAGCCCCTTTGACATTGAGGCTCTGGCACCCTGAGGGGTTGGTGGTAGAGCCTGGATGGTGGCGTACACTGCTGGGGATTTCTCCTGGTATGTTGGAGAAGGCTCTAGCAAGAAAAGAGCGAAGGAATGTAAGAAAGAGTTTCAGTGGGCCCTACAGCCAGATGTGCCAGAAATGAAAACGGCAGTGGAGGAGGAGGGGCCCAAGGGGTCTCAACATCCATTTTGGGTAAGGGCATCTGTGGCAGAGACAGAGCAGTGTGGGGATTTTTACTTCCCAAATTGAGTAATCTTAAATCAGTGATAGTCTGAATACTAAATAATAGTACTGTGTGCGTGAATGAGTGTGTGTGTGTGTGTGTGTGTGTGTGTGTGTGTGTGTGTCTGTATTTTCTGCCATCCCACCTTGGGGTCTGTAAAATCCTTATGCAAATACTAGATAACTTTTTCTATCAGCTCGTAATGTTTTTTGTTTTGTTTGTTTTGTTTTTATTTGTTTGGTAATTGTTACAGAGAACAAATTTTACATTTCTAGCTCCTAAAGTTTGTAATGGTTACTTCTTTGGGAA
>NW_006434709.1:7544602-7552102 GCF_000325575.1 Pteropus alecto | reverse complement strand
CCTTGGTTTTTTCTTTCTCTCTCTTTTTTTAAATTTATTTCTTCTTGTTACTCTTGTCTACTCTCATCGAGAAATTCTGAAGGTTTTGTGTGGGGTTTTTGTTTTGTTTTTACTATTATTAAATGCTAAGGCTCTTAGGAATTTGCAGTTTTTAGTATTACATAAATGACAGCTTTTTTTTTTTTTTTTAATTGTAAGGAGGAAAGATTCCTCCTTTTATACCTGGGAGAGTATTTTTTATTTTTAGTTGGCTTTCTGCTATTTTAGTTTTCACTTTGCCTAAAAACAATAAATGTTAGTTGTATATTTAAAGTTTTAAAAATTATAACTGGATTGCAAAATTGTTCAAGTAATAAATCAGAAATTAATATATTAAGGTTAGACTGGAAAGATTGATTTGGTTTAACCAATTACATTTTAGATAATATCCTATATTTACAGTATGTGAAATTCTATGAGAGCTAATTTTAAAACAGTATTGACTTGTTAAACCCATTAAAAACTAAAAAATTAATTTCCTCTGTGTAAATTTTGTACAAATACTTGGTAAGGTGGCATTTGAAGTTCAAATAGCTTAATTGAGTTTGAAGGGGGAAAGGTCATTTAATTGGTCTATTGAAATGTTAACAGAAACAGATACGCCATGGAATAGACTTTAATGGCAGCGGTGTTGTGCTAATGTCTGTATTCACTTGCAAAATTGTTAATTAGGGCACTTTGGTAGTTCATTTGTTTTTGTATTGATGTGCTTAGTCCAATAGGGAAATCAATTTTATGGAAGAAATTTACAGCTAGAATCCTAAAATGCATATTTATTTTGTATTCCCAAGAGAATATTACATACAGTAAAACCCAAGTGCATTTTAAATTACAGAGCTCTGCTTCTCTTCTGGGTAATAGAATCTCATCATCATTTTTCCATTTTACTTTCTTGGTAAAGTTAAAAAGTCCTATGTGAACATCTGTATGTCTGAAACTACGTGAAACTTAGCCAAATATTTCCAGAAACTAACGTCATTGTTTTAAGGGAAAACTAACTAAGGAAGGAAAAAGGAAGGAGTGAGGTGTGGGTGGTATTGCTAATCTCCACCCTCTTTAAAGTCTAAGTGACACGTCATTCTTGAGGATGTGCTTTGCTGGGTATCAGTGCCGATTGTATTAACTGGGAAAACAGCGAAGAGTATTCCAAATAATTTTAAGATTTCCTTATTAAGCCTTATATGATTCATTTTTTATAAGTAGAGACTTCATTATGAAGTTCTATTATTGAATGTTAGTCTTATACAAACTATATATACATTGTGCAATTGTACTACTATTTTATTCACTTTTAAAAGCGTTTTAGAGTAAGGAAGACTCTAAGGTAACTTTTGAACAAATTCCAAATATTAACTTTTAATATAACGGTTTGTTTTACATTAATTAGTACCATATATAGTATAAATGTTTGAAAATATGAAGAGTATTAAAGATTATCTAATCTAGACCTTTTGTTTTACTGATGAAAACACTGAGGCCAGAATAAGAGATGGGCACAGAGCTATTATTTTCCAAATCCCAGTCAAGTATGTTTTCTTTCTTCTAAGCCACAATGTTATACAGTTAATTTTTAAAAAAATCGAATAACTTGTTCAAGAAAAACAATGTAGATTTTTTTAATGTATTTTAAAAATTATATTGGATTATTTGCTATAGTGTATACACAGCTAAATGAATCCCTAATTTGAATATACTAATAAACTAAAAATTCATATTCTACTTGATTTATCTCACGTAGAGTAAACCTTTTGTAGTTTAGACTCTGAACATTAGAGAATGTAAAATATTGTCTATAATAAAAAAATAGATTTTAAAAGATTCTTATAGAAAAAAATACACATTTTAATGTACTAGATTTACACTGATTTTGCGATAATGGAATACGTTTTTTAGATTCTAATGGTTTCAGGTTTTTTTAAAATAGGTGGCTGTATATTGTTAAAATATTGTTGGGAATAATTACATTAGTCTTGTACTATGAACATTATAGGTTTATTACAATATGCTTTAAAATCCTTAGTAAAAATATTAAACTATATCTTGGTTCTTTTCATTTATTTTGTAAACTACATTTACATGTATCCCCTATTTAGCTTAGTAGGGTAATAAAAATTTTAGAACATTTTATTGTACCGGTATGCAAATGTGTTTACATAGGAATAAGTCTAGGTTTCCTTGAAGAGGGCAACAGAATTGAAAACTGAGGCCAACAAATAAATGAAAGTTTCTCTAAATCCATTGGATAATAGAGGCAGTGTTAAGGCTAACCATAGTGTTGAACTAAACAGAGGGATTACTCCTGGGTTTTGCATCAGTTGTTTTCTGTGGGTGGCCTCACTTGTCAAAAAAAAAAAAAAAAAGTTTAACAGGCAAACATTCACATAGCCACATTGAGAAAAGAAGTATGCTTAATTCCATCAAAGCTTTAAAAAAATCAATCATTAATTTATTCTATGATTGTTAGTCATTTGTGAAAAGCATCTGGCCTTTAAGTCATAGGAACCCAAAAACAAGTACAACGTGAACATTTGTGAAGAAGTTTCAAATTTGGTATAACATAAAAAAAGCTATTGTAGCACGTGTATAGCTGTATCTCACTATATAACTGCATTTGTTTATTCATAATGCTTTAACTCCACTTTTTTTTTTTTTTGAAGATGTTATAAATACAAATGTAATGTGCTTTAAAAATTAGAAAATTGTTAATTGGCCGCTTTAAAAAGTCCTGCTTTTTTACGTGTCTTTTCATGGTTATTTAGCAGAGTGATATTTTAGCAACCTTGGCATTACAAGTCAGAAATGGTTTCTAATGAAGTCTAAATTCAAGATAGTAAATACGTTTTAAAAATGGTTTTAGGAGAGACATACCCTATTTTCCATATGGCTAAGTAATTGTTAAGATATTTGTTTTAAAGCTGGACTTAGACACTCCTGACTGCCCTCTAATTTGATATAGCTAGTCCAAATGATTTTATTCAAGAAACTTTGGTAGGAGAATGCAGCGAAGTAGATAAATAATTTTGCAGCTATCCTCATATTGCAAAGTATAGAACTAATTCGGTCATTATTACTGTGGTAACAGTATTTTGAAAAAATAGCTTTAAAACTAGTAGTAGGACAGCTTAATGTTGGGATATAGTTAAATTAAGCCTTAAGTTAATCAAGCTTAATGTTCTAACAACATATAAATAGGCTCATACCATAACCACAAAATTATACACAGCATTTTTTTGTTTATTTTTTTTAAAGAATGTACTTTTAAATTGTAGAAGAAAGCCTAAGAAAAGCCTTAAGGGGTAAAAATTGAGCTTAAATTAGAAATAAAGAAAAGTTGCATCATTTTAATTATATGCTCTAATAGAATATGAATAGTTAATATGTAAAAACTGTAGCCCCATGACAACGTACTACTTAGTCTAGTGGTTTGTTTCTGTACAAAGGAAATAAAATGTGATATAACCAAATGCTCCTATGTCAGTCTTCATATAGAAATTACCTACTCCCTTACTGTTAAACTTTGACCAGATTCCTCATATACTGTATTTCACTTACCACTGCTCTTTAGCTTTCCCTGGGCTTTTAAAAATTACAAATTAAGAAAAACTATAAACACTTTTCATAAATAAGGTTTGATTTAAGCAAAATAATAACTAATGATAAAAAGTACCTTTTTTACAGTAGAAAAAATACTAATCCGTAGACATTTATCTTGATGCCATAAATTTATTAATATAACAAGATGAAAATATTTCTAAAATATATTGAAAGTAAATCTAAAAATTTATATGCCATATGTAAAATTCATCTGTAGACTTTGTTCAGCCTTCATTCATTTCAGAGGCACTGATGTCCAAAGTCTGGTAGGATACTAGAGATGAGAGGAAAATCACTTAAAACCGCTTGTGAAATATAATGTTTGAAATGGTTCTTTGAGAATGTGCAGATTATGGCTTGCATAGGGACTCCTTCCAGCTCTCTGGGAAAATGAGCTGTTGACATTCTTTTGGGTCATCATCCAAGATAGGAGGGCAACCACAAGGATTTAGCAGATAAATTCATCCCCAAAGACCTTTATCCATTTCATTGCTACTTGGAAACATTCATGTTGAATAGTAGCATTAATGTAGCCCATTTAGCTCTTCAAAGTGAGCCTTATGTTTAAAAAAAAAAGAAAGAAAAGAAAAAGATGACGATGAAGAAAATCAAATGACTAGGGTAATAACTTATTTAAGTCTTCTAAGAGGTATTCTTTATTTACATAATTCTAAAGCACAAACCCTTTTTTTCTCTATACTATTTTCAAAAATAGAATTGAGATCTATTATAATGAGCAATGAGCTTTTGGATTTTAACTAACTGAATCAGCGCTGCATATTGCTTGTTAGTCATTTATGACAAAGAGCAGAAAATAAATTAATGTTTTAATGTTGTGTTCTGAAATGAATGGGAACATTTTTAAAAGATTGAAAATTATGTCATTTACGTTCTGTTTCTGACTCTTTTTGGACTTTATGATTTAGGCAAAAGAGAAAAACAAAGCTGCAGTAAATGCATTGAGGATATACACTAAGATTCACACACATGTACTTTCTTAAAATGGTGAAAAAAAAAACTTTTTGACTCAAACTGGAATGATACTATATAGGGCTGAATGTGCAGGAAAGGTTCCCACAATGCATTGTGCAAACCTAGGGCTAACAAATACCCTGCTGCTTTGAAAACCCCCCCTCCCCAAAGACAAAAGCACAATGAAATAGAAAGCTTACCACCGGTAGCTTTCAAAACGACAAACTAGGCAAACTATACATCTCCACCACTCCAATTTTGTCAGAATGCTAATGAGCTTGCTCTGATCTTTACTCGGCTTCCCGTGTTTTCTACATCTTCAAGGACCACATGGCGCTAGCAAAATAAAGACAACTAAATGAGAATTTCGAATGCTTTTTGTGTTAGGACCTGGTGCTTTTCAGTGGACGCACTCGTTGAATATTCTCAACTTAAAAGAGTACAACAGGGGGTTGGGTATGAACTTTTTAACAGGAGGAAATTTGTACAAAAGTAAATTAGTGAGATGAGGAAAATATGAGAAAAATTTCTGATTAATTTCCACTCCATAATATCAATGACACCTTCAGCCCCACTCATACTCTTCTAACAAGAGATGCTGATAAAAGATGAATGATTCTGTGTTGTTCACAGTGAATGTTTAGTGGTTTTTTAATAGCAGCATTCTACATAAAAGGCACCAGGAAGTACTCTGCATTAGCAGTTGAGATCACTAGTTAATAGGATGATGTCTTTCAGCTTTTGTCACAAGATTATTAGAAAGGATGGGTTTCTGTTCTCATCGTTGCATAGTTTGGAGTGCCTGTTGAGTACAAGTGCTAAAATACAGGTTTCTCAGTATTGTTTCACATGTAAAGCAAAAAGCCTTTTAATGCAACACCTTTTTCTCTTTTTATCAGGTGATTTTGTTATTGATCTCTAATCTGCCCCTTTAGTTGTATTAAATGCTTGAAGTGTTCTGCTTTTTCACTGTAGCCTTGATGCTAGCTATTTGTGTCTATAAATTCATTAACATTAAAACAGCATCTGTACAAACTATTCGATTCTATGATTTAGAAAATGACATTATGTAGTTTTTATGATTTAAGGTATAGATAAAGTTAAGATTGCCTGAGTACTTTAAAAATATGTTCTTTGATTTAAAAAAAAAACATTTTCGTGAAATATATATTTGTAAGGAACATTTTTCACTACCTCTATTTTCTCTAACAATCACTGTATACTTACAAACTAAGAGATTAGGAGTAGTCAACTCCATCTCTCACTATACCCATATCTAGAAGTGGAAAATGAAAACTCAATCTGGGAACATTTTTATATGTAAATATATCTGAACTTAGAGTTAAACTGATTCTGTACAACTAATAAATAACCAGAAAAGCAAGGAAGTTTGATACAGTAACACTTTTCAGGTTTTGTGTGGAGAAAAATTTTAGTAATGTTTCTCACACTTACTCATATATTTCTGATGTTTTTATTTACTATTCTTTAAATTTCTTATTCTGAAAATTATATTTCTGTACATTGAACTTTGTTCACATAGCTTAAGATATTGCCTCTTAAGATGTTGTAATTTATTCATATTTCTAATAAAATGAAGGGGGGGACCCCGTAGTAATAAGAATAACATGGACAACCATAGTTAATAAAGTTGGCAAAAAATAGAAACTATATTCTAAATATAACAGGTTTTTAAAAATTATTTGGTTATTCTGTATTCTCTATCATTTAGTGTGATATCTCTATGCTTCTTACAAGTATGAATGGGAATTAGTATTCATGTAATAAAATGTCTCCATTTTGTAGAGTTTCTTTCTTTAATAGACATAATATGTCTATTTTCATACAAATTACAATAAGAGGCCATATCATTGAAAAATATACATTAAACTAATTGAGCTATCTATTTTGGCATTTTAGTTGCAAAACTAAAGAAAATTAAAAGCTATATTTTTCATTAATGAAAATTTTTTCTAACATCACATGACATACTATCATAAAATAGAAGTTTTTAGCTTATTAAAGTAGAATGTTTCCATTTGATCTTTATTGCCATAAAATACAAAATGGACAGACTCTAATATTGTCTCTGCAAAGTCACTTTTCGTAAATAGAAACAAAATAAGTAAGGGAGTTTGGTGCTATAAAGTAAAAGAAATGACCTTTAAGATTCTATAATAATGTTATAATGCTTAACCTATTGTTCCCCCACTAAAGTAATTACTACTGACAATTCATAGGGCATTGAATCTGTGCCCTAATAAAGAAACTAGTAAAAAAAAATGTCTGAAAATTTTCTACAAAGTGAGTGTTTAACACAATTTCTAGAGGCAATGAGCCACATCCTTTGATATACTGTAAGAGTTGATAGAATCCTTTCTGGAATTAAGATGCTAGCATACTTTTGGTAAATGTGTTATAAGTCTGTTTTGTGTGCCTATTTTCAGCCTTGTCAAGATTTTAGTTACTTTATTGTCACCTAACTCGAAGAACGCAAAATAATATGAAATCATTTTCTAATTGCAAGAAGTGATACAACTTTATACAATTATATCCAAATCCAATATTCAGAAAAATAAAAGCATAAAAGAACATGTCAAACAATTGATTCTGTCACATCCTTATTTAGCAGAATCATAGCCAGGTGGAAGAAGTAGTAAGCCAAGGCCCAGCTCTCCAAGATATCCATGTGAACTTTCTCTCCGGTGTTCCTGTCTGTTACGCACAGAAGCCCGTCTGTCTGCTTTTGCTGTTAGTATAATTACAGGAGCGGCTTTTCTTCAATACTTAATCTTCCATATACCTTCATCTGAAAACATGGGTTCAGCCCTTCCAGCCGTGAGTTGGGACCCTGCCTGGGAGAATGATACTCAGAATCCCATTCTGTTTGCTATG
>NW_006434709.1:7483125-7544585 GCF_000325575.1 Pteropus alecto | reverse complement strand
ATAGCGTAAGTCTAAGTTTCCACTTTAATAGAATGAGGATACTATGGCTTTAAAAATAAAATTGGGGGGAAATAACCTAATTGCAATTCCCATAAAGAATGAAATTCATTTAATCTTTTATGTCTTGTGAAAGTCATTCAACAAATATTTTTGAATCCTAAGGCACTATACACTGATAATAGAAACTTAACCCTGATTAGTGAATATAATTAGTTCAAATTTAGTCACACTGAGTCAAAATTGATATGGTATTGCAGTAAGAGAATTGTGAGAATTAGATACCTTATCACAAGCATTTGCACAGTGCCTAGTTCATATACTGAGATCAGTAAACGTTAGCTAATATTATATGATCTCTTTAATACTTAAATTTGTCAAGATCTCTTTTAAAAAAAAAAATGCCAAAAGATGAAAAACACTAATATGTTAGGAATATTACCTATCACCATCAAGCATTAAATAAAATGTTTATAATTAACTTTTGCATATTTATACATTTTATTATGTGTATATATATGTGTGTGTGTGTGTGTATATACATATATATATATACACTAGAACAGGCCTTTGGTTATTGAAAGCAATCAATAATGAATAGAAATAGTATAAAGAAAACAGTAAAGTTTTTTACACCTTCAATTTTAAAAATTGGTAACATCGCCTACAGCCATGCCACCTTGAACAAGCCATATGTGATCTGATCTTGGAAGCTAAGCAGGGTCGGGCTTGGTGTTAGTACTTGGATGGGAGATCACCTAGGAAGACCAGGTGCTGTAGGTGTAAAAAATAAAAAATAAAAAAAATAAGGGATTGTAAGCTGACTAGGTCCTTGCAATCTGTGAGGTCAACCAAGGGTTGCCTCGACTAAAACAAAAATATATATATATGGTAATATGCTTAAATTCTTTTTATTTTTATAGTCTTTTCCTTCTGTAGTTACAAGGAAAATTAAAATTATTGTCATACTTTCAGAATCTTTGCTCTCAAAATTTGTTCAGCTAATTCAAACATTTTAATATCCATTTCTATCTGCAGTTCATTATTTGAATTATTTAAAGAGTAAAAGTATATAAATTATATTTAGAAGTAGTAGAACTCAACTGTTATTGAATCATTCTAGTTGTGCAATAGGTATTGGATCATAGGATTTTTTGAAAGGAATCTCTCTGATTCAGAATGTACAGAACTTCCTCATGTTCTCATTTCTAAAATTTGTTTCTTCTCTCCTTGGCACTCACTGTATGTCCCAACTTTTTACTGTACAGTCTTTAAGTATATAGGTGACTTTTTCATCTACTGACTCATGTTTGTTCATTTATACAGGAGAACAAACGTATGTAATTTTTACCAGTGATGTTTAGAAAGTATTTTCCTCTACTAGAAATTTTGAATAGGAAATATAAAATATAATTTTTGAACCTAATTAATTATCACATCACCAGAATTTTCAGTTTGGAACATGTCTATTGCCTAAAGTGAGGTACATCCTTATTCTAGACTGCAATAAAATTTTTTGACACTTAAAGAGTAGAAATTCCAGGAAAATGTGTTTTTCTCAGCAACTATCTATGAAACAAAATTTAGGCATTTGAACTGATTTGGCAGCAACATGTTTTTCTTCTGAATGTGAAATTAAATTTGTGTAATGTCATGCCAATGCTAAAATAACATCTTATACATGGAATATCACCCTTTCTTTTAAAAAATCTTAGTGACTTATTTGTGAAGGGGCTAAGACAGTGGTTCTCAAACTTTTATCTGCATAAAAAATATCTGAGTTTATTAAAAATATGGATACCTAGGCCTTTCCCAAAATATTCTGATCCAGTGGATCTGGGGTGAGGCTTACATTTTAGGCAATTCTAATAGAAGTGATCCATAGACCACATTTTGAGAAACGAGGAGCTAAGATATGCTAACCTCACAGTGTTACAAGTGCTAAGCGAAGTAGTACAGCATAGAGATTTAAGAGCATAGACTTAAAAATCAGCAAGATCCCAGCCAGAATCTGGGTGGTCTAATTTTTCTTGTTTTTAAAGGCTGATAAAATTTATTTTAGAATGTTATTGAGAATCTAAAATATATTGATACAGATATGAATAAAATTTATGAGTACTTAGCACTGAGCCTGGCAGAGAGTTAACACATTATAAAAATAGTTGCTGCTATCAGTCATAGTAGTAATTTTATTATTTAGTATTGTTTTTACCTTTATTTGAAAATGTTCCTTACCTTCTAAATAATAATACACATCTCACATTCTGTCATAACTTCTCTCTTCCCTCAACATAAACACACATGCACACGCACACACACTCACGCATGTCCTCTCTCCCAAGAAATGACTGAAGAACTAGTTTGGCAATTTGGCATAAGACTGGAAAGTTGTTGGGTTTTGGTTTTGGGTTTTTTGTTAAACCCTTGGCTTATATATAAAAAGTAACTGATAGTTGTGTGAACATTTTCACAACTAAATAACTAGGAGAAAGCCTTAGAAATTTGGCTAGCTCCTCAATCTACATAAGTTTCATTGAATTGACATACTAATTATATGAGTTTTGTGAGGCACATACAGAAATAACTTAAGCATTGTATTTTGAGAAATTTATTTTAGGATACCCATGTAGGAACCAATTCTTCAAATGCATTTTCTCCTCTTTGGTTTCATCCTGACACTATCCCAAGAAACTTAACAAGATTTTATTTTTCTTTTCTAAAAAATGACATCAGAGATGTCTAAGCATGTGTAAATTGCCTCCTGAGTCCAGAGTCAAAATCAAGGGAGTTCATGAAAGGATTCAAGCTATGCTCCACCTTTCTCCCAGTTTCTACAAATGGAAACACTTTCCATAAAAAGTACAGATGTTAATGTAGGGAGACAACTGGATACATACTGACTCTTACTAGGTCCCTTTATTTTTGAGATAGAACTGTCCAATTGAACAGCTGTGAACCTTCTTTTTATTGTACAGGCTTACAAAGTTCTGCTTTCAAATCATTGTTCATTCCATTGTAGAAACATTACCAGTTTTTCTTCTAGTGGATTGCAAATTATTATGTCTTTCTTTTAGCTGCCAGTTGTTTGTAACATTTTGCATAGGCCTCTAGGTGCATTGCATAAGAAAACTAAACATACATAGATATTGCATCTATATCTATATATGTTAGAAGTGACACATGTCACTTCTAACCTGGAATGTGAAAAGCATTCATCCATTCAGAGCTATTTCCTCAGGAAAAGTTTACAATAGAATTTAAGGAAAAACTGTTGAGCCGATACCTATTTTTTAAAATTAAATTAGATATTTAGATATTTTTAAACGTATTGTATTACTGATTAATTTTTAATGTTTATTTCTGGGTAGTTTTTTTTTGTAAAGTTTGTTTGTTTTAATGGGCAATTTGGATGAATGTTGTATAGAGAGGAAGGTTAATCAAAATTGTGCAATTATTTTTACAGCTGAAAGAATAAAGTGTGGTACAGATACATATATATAAACAGTTATTTCCTGAGGGAGTATAGTGGACTTTAGCATCAAAATAAAAATATATGAATTAGTTTTCTTTGTTTTTATACTGGTGACATTGAGTGAGAGTTGATATGTAAATTCACTGTACACAGAGTTATGAACATCCAACATATGAGTCCTTTTCTTTTACTGAGTGGTTATATACTTTACCCACCCCAAAGCCACCAACCCCACTCCCCCAATGCCAGTCCACTCTGAATTAATAGCACCACTTGGTGGCCAAAGCTAGGAATTGTATAGAGTACCAGCATTTCTTCCCCAGCAGCAAGCATATTTTCTCTCGCTAGACACTATTGCACTGGAATTTGACAGACTTGGCCAGAGTTATATCTGTTATGCTTTTGAAGGATCTAGCTATATAAAGAAAGTTAAAAAATATAAGTCAAGGAAAATACTTGGGCTGATATAACATTTTTTAAAATTTAAAATAGAAATTTTGTATTCCAGGTATAACTAACTTTCATAGAAATTATTAAAGTAGTCATAAATATTTTAATTTCTCATAAGAATAAAATTAGAGGAAGCCAAAATTTAAAACTTTAAATACCATATGTCTTGACTCATGCTTATTTTGAATCTCAGTAAAAGATTAAATAAAATTATACTGAATGTTGCAAAATTGTCAGATTAGTCTATTTTAAATAGACTAGGTAGCTATTTTACTAAATTCCGAAATATCTAATATTAATAGGAATATTGTGAGGACTAAACAGACTTGGAGTTGACCATGACTTTGGATGGGAATGTAAGTTAAGTGTTTTAGATGTGATTGCTCTAACCCTTTTTAAGTGAGCTGTAACCTTAAAGAGAGAGGACATACAACACAACAGAAAGATATAGCTAACTGCTGGCCAATAAGATTTATGCCAGAACTGAGAAGGACTCTTGGAGTAGCATGATGTCGTTCAGTCTAAGGAGTATCTAAAAATTTATATCACGATAAAAGGGAATTGAACATATCCCAGGGATTAAGTTGAGGAGAAATCTGAAAATAACTTTATCTTGAGAATTCTAGAGGTTCTGGGAGTCACACATTAGATTTTTATTTTTTCTGAATTTCTGACTGAAGTCACTGTTAGCAAGAGAACCTTTGGAACAGACTTAATAGAACATGTATAACTTTGAGAAGGGGAATGTCTCATAGAGAGTTTGCATTTGAGTAGCTCCTTTAAGAAAGCAGAATAGGTAATGGGTCATTGATGGGCTTCTATATTCGAAAGGAATGAAAAAGTTGAAATGATGGTAGGATGCATTTTATCTGATTGGTCCAATAAAATAAATACATAAAGACATTAGAAATGTCATGCTCAATGGAACTAACATCTTAAGACTAGCACCAGGTTGCCCAACGTGTTTACTTCTGTGGGTGGGGCTTTCCGGTGTTTGCAGAGGCCACCGAAAACCTGTGAGACTCTGCCAGGAAGAATCACCATGCTTTGCTCTATCAGTAATCCTAGGAATCAGATGGGAAATCCTGAAGCTTGAATAAAGAATGTGGCTCCCGACTCTGTGTGTGTGGGGTGGGGGGGTGGGGGTGAATTATATATGTATGTAGGGATGTGGGAGGGGAGAGGAAGGGAGAGAATGAGAATATAACAATAACAACCACAATTATACTACTTATATAGTCTTTATTATAGGAAACCAAGCTTTATTCTAAGTGCTTTATATACTAACTCACTTAATCTTTTAAAAACCTTATGAAGTAGTACTATTATCTCTGTTTTACAAATGAAGAAACTGAGGCATAGGAAGGTGCAGTAATTTACCCAAGTTCCCATAGCTCTTAAAGAGCAGAGATGGAACTTGAATGCACCCTGATGATCTAGTGCTAGGCAGAACGTTCTTGTTTGGCCATTTTCATTGAAGGATGTCTCAAATGCTCAAATGGAGTCAGAATTGTTTATAGTTGCCCAAGAAATAAAAACATCTATTTTTGGAATCTCCTTTCTGGAAGACATCATACACCAAACTATAATTCAAGGATCTTAGAGACACATCTGCATAGGAAGAAAGGCTGACTCCCTTTGACATCCCTTGAAGTACTGCTCTGAGATCAGTAAGTCCCATTGGCCTACATGGGACAAGTCAACAAAATCCTTTCTCCTAATGAATGAACCAAGTGAACAGAATGGTTGGTTGGGTGAGTGGGTGGGTGATTTAATTATCAGAGGTTTGAAGATTTGATTTTAGTTTTTTTTTTTTTTTTTTTTTTTCTGTTTTGCTACCAGAACCACTCTGAAGGCTTTGTCAAGGTTGGCTTGAATTCTAAATAAAGGGCCCTTTTTGATAAGACTGGTTACCTATGAGTGTCAATAGGGTGGCTAAGAGTGGTGGTTCACAAGACAGATTGCTTGAATTAACTAACTACTAACTAGCTCTATTACTTTATATAACTTCATTCAGTATTTGATGCCATCATCATCATCATCCCCAGCCTATGAGAATGTTACTGGTTGTTAGTGATCTGATAAGGGAGAGATATATGATATATGACAAAGAGTGGCGTCTTTGAAACACTGTTATTCCCAAGGCTTCAGAAAACAGCACTGTGGGCATAAGTCCATCATGAATATCTCTTGTGTATCTTGGTGAAGAGAATAGTTCACTGAGAAGGTTGAGGGGCATTGGATGAGGTAGTATAGTACTGAAACTCACACTAGTCACCTGGCTTGGTCTTGAAAAACAGCATTCATTGCATTTGACTCAGAGTGTTGCATAGTTGTTCAAGCCCTGTGCAGGCTAGAAGGCAGCTGCAGATGGTTGTACAGTGTCCTACTTTCATTAGGTTTCTGTGTTTTGAGAATGAATGTGGCTGTGGGCTAGAAGGGGCTAGGCAAAATTCCCTTTAGCTCTCCCTCACCAAATAAAGATACTTAAGAAGGTACATAAGGAAGGATATATTCCAGTGTTACCTGGTTATCTGAACCCAAGCATGATCAAAGAAGGTACAGAGTAGAAGAGGTAGTTACTTTGCGGTAGCACATTGGTGGTTAGGGGTTGCATTCATCCCTTATTGGAAACTGGAGGCTCTAGGGACACCCTGGGTATTATTTTTTTAAGGACATTTAAAGACTTTAAGGAACACAAGAGGAGGTTACCTAAAAAAGTACCTGACTGACAACATAAAACATCTTTGGAGAAACTTAGAAAGAAGCCTGGTTGGAGCACATATCTACCTGGTTTGTCCTTCTATATTTTAAAAATTATATATAATTTTCCGCACTCAACAGAATCTAATCTCCTTCTCACCTGGCATTTAGTAAATAAGCTATTTCATCTATATTGCCAATTACATAAGTTGATTTTAAAGATGCTTTGCTTTTAACATCAAAATCTCTTGATAACTAGTAAATTAGCCCATAATTTTCTTCAAAATTTACCTTTTTAATTTTTTTATATTAAGCAGTATTCCATAATCTACTTTGTTCTTAAATCTCTAAAACTCACTTCAAGTAACTAGACTGTCATTACGTGGAGCACAGCCACACTGTTGTGTCACTATGGCTGTGGATGTCTTTCATAAGCACTAGTGACACTGATGACCTATTAGGGCATTCACTTTGTTTTTCCAGCTGCAGAAATGAGTTTATACTGATTCACCCACATTTTCACCTATCCCGCTTATGACCAATGACTTACTAACTATAGACTTTGTTATGACTAGCAGAGTTTTAAAATATAATTTGTGTCCAAGAAGCTGTGTAGAGTTTACCCTTACTCCAGCCACCCTTGACTATGTGTCTGTCTCCACACTAGACTATAAACTCTTTTGAGAGAAGGGACCACATCTTTGTATCTCTAGTCCCTGGCTCACCAAGTGCCATCATCATCCTCTTCATTATCATCATTCATAGCTAGCATTTTTAGTCTTTAGACTTTACATGGATTTTCTAATTTAATTCCTCTAGCAATCATATGAGGTAAATAATATGATTATTTTTATAAGAATGGAGAAACTGAGGTTTAGAGAGGTTAGTTAGTCTAAGATTAAGGGGCTCAGTCCATTTTTTTTTTTCAACCAAACTGGAGAAAAAGCCATTTGGATGCAGATTCAGTGTTCATCTTATTTGCGTCATATTCAAAACGACAGATCTAACCAGCTATAGAAACTATAGATAATACAGGTAGTCCTTAATTACAAGAGGTCTTCATTCTAAAGTTCATGTATGAGTCAAGTGCTTTTCCATAAAATACTTAAATTATGGATTGGGTCTCAGACCACCCTATAAAAAACTATGTGCCAAATTACTTTTAAAAAAATGAACCCCCTATTCTCTCAGTATGATACCCCCAGAAATTCTGATCTACTTGAATAAAAAGAAGTTTAGAAATATCTCTTATAATATTTCTTAGGCATATATATATTTAAAATCATATCTTAAAATATGTTAATCTAGTAATATTGCTTTTCTCCAATCTCACTTTTCAAGAAATAATTTTATTCAGTTCTTCATGGTCCTCTTCAATATTAATGTGTCTGTTACTTCTAGAGCTACTCTTTAAGTTGCTTTTGTGACATGACTGTGAGGAGGCTCTAGGACAGGGAAGGGATAGAGAGGAGTCTGCCAGGTGCAGTCCAAACAAAAGGGGCTTCAAGAGAGAGGAGAACTGGCTGGGAAAGCTCTCCGTCTGTAAGCGTGGCTCACAATTCACATTTTCCCCTGATTGGGGGATGCCTAATTGATTTTCCAAGTAGATCACAGTCTATTTGGTTGAATGATATCTAAAAAGTGACTCACTATGTTTTATTCCATTTTACAAAATATGTTAAATGTACCTTAAAAATAGATATTTCAGAGTTCTGTACTGAGTGTTTTACCTTTAGCCAAGTGCCTGTTTAAACAGTAGATAGGCAAGATAATTACAAGTTACCTTAAATGTGGGTCATATTAATACCTTTAAAGGCTCTTAGCACTGAAAAAGATGGTTGCAACCCATCCCATATGTAATCTTTTAAAAATACTAAACTGTAAATAAATATAATGAATTTCATCAGTTATAATTTTCCCAAGATGACCACTTCCATGCTTTTAAATTTATTTTTATTTTCTTGTTATCTTAAGTTTGTGCTTAGATTTTTGCTTTTGTAGAAATCTAGCACTGACTTTTGGCATAAAAAGGCTATTCAGACTCTATTAATGGGTTGGTACAAAAAGACTGCTGTTACATTCCAACCTTGAGAAATAGTTTCTTCTTATGTATACGTTTGTGGAGGAAGAACCTCGGTGAAGTTGTCTGTACCTTCTCCTGTAAGAAGTACATGCATAGAAGTCTGTCAAAAGTTATCTGTAGAGAGATGTTGCCCGGAATCTCTCCCTACTTTCTGTTTTACCAAATGGGTAAATAAAAGGTGTATTTATTTTGAGAGAGTGTGTTTTTATTTTACTTCAACAAAGGAGACAGGATTTTCTCCAAAGTTTGTATTCTTAATACTGTAACAAATATATCATGCTGAGCAAATAGTTTTAAGACAATTGCTGCTGAAAACATCAATAAAGATTATGAGCTTCTTCATATGTTGATTGGTATTTGAGGATATTTTTGGAGTAGAAACATTTATTAGCTATTGGCTTATATAGTAAAATTTGTTTTCATAATAAAGCTCTCTTACCTAAGTTTAAAATATTTCCTGAAACTGAGCTCTGGAGTCCTGTGCAGTAATGTTGGCTTTGGAGTTCATGTGTCCACGACCTAACATAACTGTAATAAATTCATCTTTTTCATATGTTAAATAAATCTACCAGATTTTCTTCCTTTGTTATTAAAATGTTTTTCTAGTACCAGTTAGTTGGGCATGTTCATGTGTCTCTCTCGTACTATATTGTCTTTCAAAAGTCTTTATATTCATGTAATCATTCCATCAAGACAATTTGTAATGGCAACTTTTTGTTTTTATGTTTGATTCGGCTTTGCTATGTTGTGTCCTTTAAGGGCCATATGTGATCACTAGTCTGCCATCTCCACTATGAAGCTATGGCAAGATTTCAGCATTTTTTAATGTCTTTATGGTAGAAAATCTTGAATTTGTTTATATGTACAACAGTCTACACTTTGTGTTTTCATTCTTTCCCACCGAATTCATCTTCTGTTCAACTGAAATTGTGTTGTTCCTTATTTTGCATTTGTATAAGAATTCACTGTCTAAAAATATAACTTTCTAAATAGATAACCTTATGGAGAAAAATTAATTAGAAAGGTTAATTAGGAGGCAGTTCTTTAAATTGTGATTCAAAATTTCAGTATTTTGACATCACTGTTCTTTTATTCATTTAAAAATTTACATTGAAAACACTGCTTCTACGTCTACGGCCATGCCACCCTGAACAAGCCCAATCCCATCTGATCTCGGAAGCTAAGCAGGGTCGGGCCTGGTGTTAGTACTTGGATGAGAGACCACCTAGGAAGACCAGGTGCTATAGGTGTAAAAAATAAAAATAAAAAAATAAGAGATTGTAAGCTGACAAGGTCCTTGCAATCTGTGAGGTCAACCAAGGGTTGCCTTGCCTTAAAAAAAAAAAAAAGAAAGAAAATGCTGCTTCTGAAAAAGTAAATGAAAACTACATACAGATTCCTGGGTGAACGAATACATTCTTGAATGAAATTAAATCTTAACTTTTATTCATTTTTTTCTGGAGGAAATGGAATATAAAAGTGGTTGCTATAGTCAACTAACATTTATTAAGTATGTAGTGCTGTGTATTATGCTGCTTCCTATTTAGTGGTTTTTGTTAACTAGGTGATGGGATGATTTGAAATCATATATACATAGTTACTTTTCCTGCCATTATCATTATTATTGATTATTTAATAATTTTTACAAATCATAGTCTAGCTACAATAATTGATTAAAAGAACAAACTGACATTTAGAGACTGTGATGTCAGAAAAGACATTACATTCCTGGAGTTAAAATGAAAAACAAATCTTTAAGGAAACAAAGTAGAAAAAGATGTTACCAGAGATTGTATTAATTAGTCAATATTTTAAATGTTATAGTGATTTTTTTAAAATATTTCAAAAAATTTTTCAGTTACTGTTGGCATACAATGTTATATTAGTTTCAGGTGTACAACATAGTAATTAGACATATATATATGTAACTTATGACGTGATCACCCTGATAAATCAAGTCCATCTGACATGTACAACATAGTAATTAGACATATATATATGTAACTTATGACGTGATCACCCTGATAAATCAAGTACCCATCTGACACCATACATAATTATTACAATATTATTAACTATATTCCTTATTCTATACTTTACATCCCCATGACTATTTTGTAACTACTAATTTGTACTTCTAAATCCCTTCCACTTTTTCACCCATCCCCCAACTCTGCTCTCATCTAGCAACCATCAAAATGTTCTCTGTGTATACAAGTTTGTTTCCGTATGGTGATGTTTTTATTGGTTGTATATTTATAATAAACATGAGGTACTTTGTTTTAAAATACAGCATATCAACTCAGCCATGCTTTCACATTTTAGTAACTGTATGTTGAATTGCAGTATTTTGACTTTTTAAAATTTCAAAATAGTCTTTAATAATGTCTTAAATTTTTCAGTCCATGAAACCGAAAAATAATTGAAATTTTAAAAAGTGTCAGTATTGACTCTAAATTTACAAAAATGTAGTTGTAAGTACAAATCGATAATTTTGAAAGAGAAGTAGTTAACCAGGTAAGTTTAAACACACACACAAAATGATTTATGGCCATTTTTTAAAATAATGACAGTCTTCGTTTTAAGCTACAATGTAAAGTGCTTTATTCAGAGATTATGTATTGTGGCAGAAGCTAAAACTGCCTTTTTTCTAACAGTGCCAGAATACAGCCTTTTTTTCTTTTTGCACTAACAAGACTGCTTTACCACCACAGCCCACTCTAAGTAATTAAATCAATCCTTTGTACTTACCGTATTCTCCTCTAGTGACGGTACTAGATCTGATTATATGCTTCATGCATATTCAAAGTACCGCACTGACAGCTCTTTAATGAGCTCTTACTTAATCAGTAGGAACAATGTTCATCTTGTTCTTTTTTCCCTCATGCATTAGAGCTAGGAACAGTTGGGAAAAATGAAACATCCAGCATTCATTTGAAAAATATATTGTACTTTGAAAAGTGTCTAAGCTGAGGAAGTTGCATTCTGCCCTTTAAAAGTCTGATGGACAAATTGGATTACTAGTATTGGATTAAATAACAAATGGTTAGAGGAGAAATGAGAAAAGCTCACTGTGATCACAGGCTTTAATATTTTTTGTTACTTATAAAGCTAAAGGGGTCTTTAACCAGTTATTAAAGTCAGGATTAATTTGTAATGGTTCAACTTACTGGCTTTTAAAAGCTTTTTAAATTTAAAAAATTTTAAATCCCTAAAAACAATAGTGTAATGATGTATTAGAAGAAAATTTAATTTTTTTATTACTAGGCTAAGTATAGATTTCCATCATTGTGTACGATCTCAGATAAGGAGTTAGCCATACATAAAAATCAATTATTGATTTAACCTCAAATATGTTTTTCAGTTAATTTTTATAATCTATGTAGCAATGTGTAATGTATCTTTAAATATTTTATTGTTAGGCTTATTTCCTTTTGAAACATGAGACTTTTGTATTATTAGTTATTTCCTAACAATTAGGGGAGGAGGATCTTTTATTCTTACCTAGAAATCATAGGCATGAGTTAAACTGAAAATAACACAGTACCACATCAATATTGCTATTGTCAAGGAAGCAGTTTTCCATTGAAGAAAATGATGCTAATTTAAGAGTAGGCTAGTTGCTTCTAGTAGTGCCTGAAAGCCTCAATTATACATTAAGTTAAGCTCAAAATAAAGTTTTAATATACCTATATTTTTAGAAGCTACTTAAGTTATGAACGCAAGAATTAAGTCTTTAATCAGAAAATAAAATATCATAAAAACTGCACCTATTAATATTGCACACATGTGTGATTTCACTGATCAAAAAGGCCTTCACCAGGGTACAATTGGCCTTTTTCCAAATTGCAAGCTTTTTCTCAGCTTTTTCTTTTTACTCTTTCTTCTTTTGTTGCTACCCAGGGATTTGTTCCTATCGCAGCCTATATCACATGACCAGTGTCAAGACATCACATGGTCCAAAGTGAATACACAACCAGCTACCCTAAAAGAGATTAAAATACTGTAAAACAATAAAGACTTTTGTTCATACTCTAAAAGAATCTATCCTAAGTCTGGCTTCATACTATAAAGTTTTAACAGCATTTAAAGAAGGCACATATCCTCATTCTTCTCCATAATAATGAACAGCAGATATCTATTTTACAGGAATGCTCTGAAGTACATGTTTAATCTTTTGCACACAGATCAGCTCTTTATACTCTTATTTTCGTTCTACAATTTTCTTTAAATTTTTATTAATGGGGAAATAGTTAAATAAATTATGGTATGTCCATAATTTATGCATGTATTGAAAAGAATGAAGTAGATCTTTGAACAGCATGACAAAAGCAAATCACAGGGCAGTACATAATATGATCTCACGTTAAAGAAAAGAAACCTGTTTGTGTAGATGAAGTATATACATGTATGACAGACATAGCTATCTTTGTGATCTGGAAGGAGATATACTAAACTTTAATAGTACTTCTGGAGAAAAGAGGTGGAGTGGAGAATTGGGGAGGGTGGGATTGGTAAAAGAGGACTTGACTTTATTCAGTTATACCTTTGTATTGTTTGAATTTTTTAAATGGACTGGTAATGTGTTTGAAAGTTAAAATATCTTGCTTAAAAAGAAAATAAAACTTAGGGAATTAGCTTGGATACTGAGTCTTAGCTGGGATATTTAAATTTTTATTGGATATTTAAGTTAACCTTAGGAATCTATAAATAATGGCCTAGCAAAACAATAAACCAATTATGGTTGAAATTAAAAAGAAAAAAAATGAAAAAATTGTAAATTTGACTAGGTACAATTTGAAGAAAGTAGAAGAAAATGGGGAATTAATATTTTTCTTGAGTATGATCATGGCCTACTTCTACATGAATAATACCAGATATGCCCTATATATTATAATCCTTAATACAAGGGCCTTTAAGGGGTGGGGTAATTGATGATGGAATGGATATTAGAGAAAGTGAATTTTAAATGTTCAGTCAGTAAATTTATCATCTAAAGTTTTAGATCATCTGTACTCAAATGTTTTCTGATATACTGAACATTAAAGATAGCTATAGACATTTTTTGTTGCCTGGTCATTTACAATCGACTTAAAATAATGTGCAAGTGTTCACCCTATTATGGATGATGAGCTCCAGAATGCTGTATATGCACATTTATCTTTATTTATATTGGGGGAGGGAAATAAGAAATAAAAAAAAAAATCAAGTCATTACAAGTAGAAGCTTTCACAAAATCTCTGGACTTCTCTGTTCTTCCTGCTAGTCTTGTAATTCTCATAATGATTTAAATTTTTTTTTATCATGACCATATGTCTGTCAGCGCCATAAGTTCCTCATTGAAACATAACAACATATCAGCCTCTGGGGAGGATTTAAAAGTTGGAACACTTTTTTTTACTGTACTTAGTGTTAGTATGATCTGTAGATATATTCAGGGAGACTGAAATATACATGCTGAATAATACCAGCTTTAGAAGACTGGCTTATGAATTTTTAAATATTGATTTCTTTTTTCAGGCCTTGGACTTTAATCTTATGTTATAAACAGTTTAATTTGTACTATCAGGTTAGCTAAAATGTTTCATGTTAAAAAAAAAATACTTGTGTTAAATTATTTGCTTATAAATGTCATATAATAAGAAATTACTTCCTGTATTATAGGAAGGAACACAGAAGAGGAAGAAGCAATGATGCAGGAATGGTTTATGTTAGTTAATAAGAAAAATGCTTTAATAAGGAGAATGAACCAGCTCTCTCTCCTGTAAGTACTCATGACTGCTTGTTTTTCCTACAACATTGATGAATCTTAGGTTTTCTGTCATTGCCTTCTTTGAGGTTAAATACTTACTAGGCTTAATTTTTTTTCTTTCCTTAGAGATTACAGTATATTTTATATAAAAATTTAAAAAATAGTGAAAACCAATTTTCATCTGAACAGTAAGAATTTTAAGATAGAGTGATAGATACTGAAAAAAAAAACCCAATGTGTTTATTATACAGAAACTCAATGAATATAAGCAATTTTTGAAATAAAGAAATAAAGCACTGTGCACAAAAAGGTGGTTATTAGTAAGGGTTAGAGGAGAAATAAAATTGAAATTTAACATCAAATTTTAAGTTAAAAATTAAAATAACTCTTAAAAGTATCTTTTTATTCTATAGATGATGTTACCTTAAATTTTGGGATAAAAGATTAATAATGACTTAAACAGAAGTGTGTTTATGATTGTGGGGATTACAGTAAGATGGAGACTAGACCAAACGTAAGCATTCTTAGTCCTTAGCATTTAGTATAAGACTTAAAGCCTGTTCCTTTTTGCTCACTAGCAAAGATTTTATATTATGCCACCTAGTGTGAGAAGGAGTAGGCTTACATGTTTTATTTTAGTGAAAACATCTATTTTTGTCATTTCTGTCATGCTTGAACTTGATAAAAGTTATGAAGGAGCACAAAAAATAACTAATCCTGCATTTTTAATTGTCTGTATATTAAATTTGCACTGATAGTACTTTCATGTTTCTTGTATTCTTTTCACATGGAGTTGTAGACAAAGAGTATTTATTGTGAACTATGAAAAAAAAAACCTATTTTACAAAATAGCCATTATACTGGGCACTTAATACAAGAAGCATTGAAGAATGAGACTACTTATCCGCAGATTAAAATATACCTCTGCGCAATTCAAAATTGAAGGAGAAAAATTATAGCACTAGTAAATATTCAACCTGAGGAAGGTTTTAGGTTTGTGTATCATTTGTTTGGAGTAGCTTAAAGTTAAAGAGAAAAGTCAGTTATGAGTTCTAAAATCAATGTAACCTAAAGGTTCTTTTAAGTGTTTAATGATTTAGTAATTAGCATATTGATGAACTTTTGTAACTTGCCTAGGGAAAAAGAACATGATTTAGAACGAAGGTATGAGCTGCTGAATCGGGAATTGCGGGCAATGCTAGCCATTGAAGGTAAGAAATGTTCTGGTGAAATGAGGTATGTGAGGTGTCAATTGTCAGAAGTTTAAAGAGTATAATACACTTCTGGTCTCGCTAGGTGTGGTCTGACTAGGGACCTACAGGATTTGCAAATAAATGCTTTAGAGTCAAAAACCATGAGTCATTAAACAACCTAAGGAGGACCTTAATTCAGATAGATAATCATTATGCTTGCTATTAAACTCAAAATTGTCTTAACTTTTATCAGTAAGCTTCAATTTCAATAAAATGGGGAATATAAAGAGTTAAATGATTTAATCACAGTTTACTATATGCAATTTAAAGTTGTTTCCACTGGGGAGGTTTGGGAAAGATTTATCATTTTGATTTTTCCATTCAGACTCTAAATTTTACCTTAATATTTAATTGATGTCAACACTGAAATATGTTACTGTCCAGTCTACTATAGTTAAGATTCCAACTCCTGTTAAGTGATTATTCAGACAAAGATTGACATAAGAGATAAATGGAACACTTTCAAACTTTTCATAAAGCTTTTAAATGAATTATGTAGTAATCTTAAGCATGGTTCATAATATCAGTAAACATCAGCTAGCTTAACTATGGTATTTACTATATATAATTATTATATTTTAAATTCCTAGGTGTTTTAGGTCGCTATTCTCCTACTTCTTAGTTGAAAATGTCTTACAGTTAAAGATATCTGCTTAAAGCTAATCCTTTGGGCTCTGTAAAATGGACCTTTTGTCTAATCAATGCAAATTGATTTTCCTATTCTATATTGACCTCTTAACCCATTGACCGTCCATGGTAATTTCCTTCTTCACCTGATAAGGTACCTGATCCATAATAAGTCAATTCTAATTAGTTCAGAAACTAGAAATTTAAGTTTGTAAAGGGAAAGACAAATGAAACCATATATTTTAAAAATATTGTAATTAGGTAAAATATATGCTATTTATCTAAGTAGTATCGCATATATTTATAGTTTTATTTTTAATTACTTTCATATCCATAATTTCATTTGATAAATATAACTGACTACATTTGTATACCCTTATTTAGAAATCAGATTTAAAAGGTTTCAGATAGCTAATTTCCTTCAATTGGCTAGATAAATGTATCAAATTATACTATTGATAATGACTATTAAATTTGTCAAAATTATTTATGAAGTTCTGTGAAACTTGCCATTGAAATAAAATGTACAAGCATACTAAATGATATTTTTCCTCTTGATATATAATTTTTATCATCGTGGTATAGTTTTTAAAAGACATTTGAAAGCTACATAGTTGAAAAGTATGTACAGCAAATACTATTTATATGGTGTATATGTATGTATGTGTAATATAAAACGAGTGTATATATAGTACGTATAATATATAACTCATTATACAGTTTATTCTTTATAAATTCATTTTACATTACACTCAATACAGAGTATTTAAAAAGTTTTTTACCCACTCTCTCATGTATAGTAAATTAAATCATCCTTAAAATACAGCTCGATACACAATACAGTTGACTTTTAAGGCAGATATTGCTTTTATACCTAAACTAGTATCATTACCAAATACTGTCTTAAAAGGAGGGCCATGATACATATAAAAGATCCCAGTTTCATCAGCAGTCCTATCCCTATTTAACAGACCTACGATCTTAAATAATTTAACATTTTATCTGCCTCCTCTTGTATATACAGAAGACCAGTAGAAAGTCATATTTTTTCAAACTTCTGTTTTATTTTTTGCGTAATTTCATTGTCCCATATGTGGTTGTGCCTTAAATCTCTCAGCCAGTTTCTGTTGCTGGTTGAGGGAAAAAAGAGATGTGAAGAAATAAGCAGCCTGTTGATTACAAATAAAGACACTTTCTTAGAGAGAGGCCTGTCCCACTAGCCGGGGCAGTACGAAGGCTGGCCTGTCCTGGAGAGCCACTGCCGATAGTGATAATCAGTCCTGTGAAGACACTGTCCTCTGAGCCAACCCTTAGAATGGACACACATGCAATTCAGTAGCCTTTTGGAGTGTTAAAACACCATAGATAAACACACATACAGGCAACACTAGTTGGTTTTGTTTTGCTTTCCTTTGTTTTAAAGTTCATTTCTTTGTTCTTTCTCTTCTCTTTAGTAGCCATAAGATGGTTTTCGTACAAATAAACTAAAATCTTTTCAAATAAATCTGCTGCTGAAACCATTCACCAATAGCACAGAATATTATTAAGCTATAGCACACTGAAAGAAATATTAACAGCTTGGTTTGAGAGCAAAATATATATATATATATATTCAGTATATTCATTCTTCTGAGGCTCCATAATCACTTTGGCCTCTTTTTTTACCTTTTTTCCCTGAGGCCTTTTTTATAGCAGGAGTTTCACTCTACTGAGCTAAGTTATAGGATCCCTTAAGCTAACAAACATCTTTAAAATACTTTTCTTATAGTTTTTGTTGTTGTTGTTGTTGTTGTTGTTCCAGATTATTTAATGCCCCCTCAGGAAAGATAAATTCATTTCTGCACACATAGGGGTGGGCTTTTGGAAAGTGGTGTGTTCATTTTCTGCACAAGAAATGGATCTTCTCTAGGATTTTGTACATCTTGATTTATTCTTGGCTTAGAGTTTGAAGTGGGTGCTCTTCTAAAGGGATTTATGCATAGGTTCACTATTTTTGTAGTTATGGTTTATATGATAAGCTTTTTATATTTAAAATCAATATGTAATCCTGTGGAGGAGCTTATCCCCTAAAACCCTATTTGTAAATCTATTTTAGCTTTGTTACACAGCACAGCCACAGTCTTCCATAGATTGATTAGGTACAGCGGTAGAATCCTATCAAATGGCCTGCTCTGATGATGATGCAAACTCTTTCAGGATTGCTAGTTGACTGGAACTAAAGATAAGACTTGACTGCAATCCCCCAATGTGCTCTTTACAAAACTAGTGTTAATTTTCATCAAAGTGCCAAGCTTATTTATAGTGGCAAGGTAGGTTTACTACAAGAACTTTAGGTTCTTTCTATTAAAGTATTTATAGGTATTTCTTTTGCCTTTTTTCCAAGGTAATTATCAACTTCAGCAAATAAACTGAATCGGAGAATGAATAATTGGCCCTATATATAAAAAAGAGTTTTTTAAATTAACAAAACAGCTCAGTGCAGATGGACATAAACAGAATCTCTTTATTTCAACACTTTGGCTCAAATGCAGCATCAAAACTTAATCCTATTTGTTGCTAGAGGATATGGCCTTTGTAGCAAAAATACACTGGAATCTTTAAATTAATCAGAGCCCACATTGTAGTTTGTCCAAGCCAAAGTCAGTGCATCTAGCTAGCTGTGACTAGAGTTATAGGTCAGTAATCCTTTCTTAAAATGCATAACAGGTAACATAAACTTACACGCAGATTTTTAAAACACGGCATCATTATATATAGGTGAAGCTATTTAAAAGAGGATTAAAATAATTTTAAATGCAAACTTGAATATACAAATGTGAATCTTGATCAATTTTAAAGGTATTATTAAATTTTATTTAAACATTAAAATAGTACTTAATTTCCCAAATTAGCATTCAAATATGTGTGTATGTGTATAAATTTACTCCCATGAGAAAGCAAATAAAGTAAAAGTAGTTGTTAATGTAATGTGTACTCACTGCACGTTAGCTATTTCTCCTACAGTTGACTAATATTTTTGTAGATAGGTATTAATGTTGTAATAACAGATTTAATATGATAAATTCTACACATTTATGCTGGAATATTTTAAATTCTAATGTTAGTTAAATCTGACTGAAATGAAAATTATCTAAATATTAATAACTTTAAAATGTTTTTGTTACAGTTATGAGAAATTGAGCTAGGAAAAGTTATGATTTTTAAAAAATTATTCAATACTTCAGGGCTTAAAAAAATAAAAGTTTCCTCTCTTATCCATATTGTTAAAGTCTTATTTTGTAAAAATTAGAGAAGTCTTGATATTTCTAATTATTAATTGAAACCTTAAAAGTCACTGGTCAAGTGAAGAGAAGGAATAATTTAATTAAGAAAAGTGTCTGTTGTTACAATTTATTTTTTTCTTGATTTAAAAAAATTTGTAATTTTCAACTTCATTATACTATTTAACTGTATGGTGGAGAAAATTTCCCAGCTATAAAGCTCTTATCAAAATGTTTTGGAAATAAAGAATTAAAAATTACACCTAGGAAGACCAGGTACTGTAGGCGTTAAAAATAAATAAATAAATAAAGAATTATAAATTAAAGCTTATAATCAGAAGGATTTGAGGTCAGGATGGAAAAGTTAACATTCATCAAAACTAGTAATCTTAATAATTATAAAATTTAGTTACAAATCTTTTACAAATTCAGCAGGTTTTTCTTTGAGTTAATATTTCTAGAACTACAGTTACCTGAAATTAGACTAGATGACCTTTAAGATCTTTCTAAACTGGAGAGGTCTATTGATATATCTGCTGTATAGAATGAGACTGATTAAGAACAAGAACCAGATTAGAAAATTGTCCTCCAGCATTCTTGAAACTCAGCTGCATTTAAATACAAAGAATAAAATTATGATAGATAGGGCTTTTCTTCAGTTTTGCTGTTTATTATTTTTAAAATTCTTATATTTAGGAAAAAACTTTCCATAGTAATAGTTTCTTTACTCCTCTCCATGCTATAGAATTTCATTTCTTTTTTTATATGACTGCAATGTGACCATTTATTTGTGTGATGTTTTGTATCAAATGGATAATTAATATATGGTATGTTTCATATATATATATGTATTTGAGCTTATAATGAAAGGAATAGTGACAAAATTGAATAAACCATTCTAGCTTCTTGCTGCTATTCTAACCTTTATTGCATGATGATACATCTAATTTTTAATTTGTAAATACAAGACAGAATTCCCTCTAGCACCATTTGCTTTCATAAAGCTGCTGAGCAGTTTGCTGTCTTGAATAAATTTTGCTTTGGAGGGGGTCGGGGGGGATTTGAACCAGCACATTCTTGTGTGGTTTGTGAAGATTCACATGGTAACCAGCGGTGTGCATTGTTAGGTTTATCTGAATAAGCACCAGCCATGTGAGTTTTAACATGATTGCCCAGGGCAATGGAGAGAGAAGAGAGAAACCCGAAAGGATTGCAGTCCTCTCTGTTTTTTGGAAAGTGCATTTGCTGGGGGAAGGGGCTGCATGAGTCAGTGGCCATGCTTTTTTTTTTAAGCTGGTGTCCTGTTTCCCTCTAGGTCCTCATTTGTTCTGCTATCTGCCTCATCATCTACTTCTTCTTTTCATTGTTTACCTTCCTAATGAGGGAGGCGGGGTAGACTGGGGGTTGATTGACAGCTACAAGCCCTTACAGTCTGGCCAGAGAGCAGTTGGCTTTGGTTTCAAAAGTGCTTTAAATGTTCGATTAGGTCCTGTTTTTATTAAACCAAACTGCTGCTCATCTTAAGGAAATTATCAGACTAGCAAAGATTAGGAAATTTTTATTGGTATTTAAAACCGTCAAAAAACTGCTCCTACCCATGGAAAGAGCACTGCCCATCGGATTTTCCAACCTTTAACATGGGATTTCAAAAAGAAGTATGGAATTTTTCCTTTGCAAAAGTGCTTTGATTTGAAACTACCCAGCAAACCTCTCCAAAAGAAAACTGGCTGTGATGCGATCGAGAGCTGCAGTGTAATATTGCAGAGCAAATTTATTTTTTACTTCAAAGAAAAATGCTAATTAGCCGATTCACTACTTTTAAAGTTATTGTGAAGCATATGGCGCCCAGTGTGAGATACATCCAACTGCTAAAATAGAGCGAAGAGGAAATTAGCGAAGAATGGGCTGTATGGGGTGAGCATGGGGGTGGGGGGAAAGGATAGGTTCTCAGGCAGATTCTCTAGCCTTTTCAGAATGATTTTATCGCCCCTCTCTGCTTCCCGCCTCCTCATTTACCCACATCCCCCACCACCCAAGCCTCGGCCGACCTGTTCTAGGCCTCCAGCCCTCCCTCCCCCACTTTGGCTGAAATCAGGTGCGCACCTCCGGCTGGCCAATGATTCACACCTGGACTCTTTTGCAGGTTCCAGCCCAGCCGTAGCCATGTCCATCTGCAGAAAATATTTAGAAAGCAGGGTTTTAGGGGTAAAATCCTTACCGTGACAGCCAAACTCCCCACAAAACACTCTGTATAATATGGTTTACGGAGAAGTACAAGGAAACTGGTAAAGGTGGGAAGGGGGGCCAGGGTATGCCAAGGCCTTGCAGGTGGATAACAAGCCTCCCATCCTGTGCAGACTGGCAGAAGACTGAGGCCCAGAAGCGACGCGAGCAACTGCTGCTGGATGAGCTGGTGGCCCTGGTGAACAAGCGCGATGCGCTCGTCAGGGACCTGGACGCGCAGGAAAAGCAGTAAGTGGGCAGTGGGGTCGGGGTCGAGGCTCTGCTGCCTGCTGCGGGGCCGAGAAGTTTGCGGAAACTTCAGTCCAGGGGTATCGGGTGGGCAGGCGCAGCCTCCCGCTGGCCCCGAATGCCCATTCCCGCTGGGGCTTGGAATGCGGGGCGAGCGGGGAGTGCTGCTCTGCCCTCCACGAAGAAAAATTATTTTGTTTCCTGTTTGACTTACAGGGCTGAAGAAGAAGATGAGCATTTGGAACGAACTCTGGAGCAAAACAAAGGCAAGATGGCCAAGAAAGAAGAGAAATGTGTTCTTCAATAGTAGCCGGACCAGAATCTTTCCCAACATTTTAGTCTTGGGTCCCCAGACCGGAAAAAGACTCGTTGTTAATTTAAAACTTTTAACATTTTGTTTGGCTGGAGTGTACTTCTTTACCACCACTACCCTTTTCTTCCCTCCTTTCCAGATAATAGACGGAACTCCAAAATAGTTTTGCTTAAGGTTTTTTTAAATCATTTCCTTGAAACCATGTGAAATAGATTTACACAGACACCCTGTGAGTGATTGGTATTAGGAGTGTTCAAGAAACTGTTCAAAGGAGAAAGAAAAGAAAACCCTTCCGTCATTATTTCCCCTCATTTTTTGATGGGAAGAAATTTGAAAACATTTTTTTTGTTGTTAATAGCATAATGATGGTGGGAGGGGGGTAAGAGGGAGATAAGGAAAATGTCATGAATGCTTTTTTTTCTCAGTCCTGCCATATGTAACACTGACTCTGTTACCTAAATTTTATAGTTAGATCATATTCAATCTACTTATTAAACTATGTTCTATTTACTAGTGGGATTTTCTGCAGTTGTTTTGCATTTCACTGTAAAGATAATAGAGTTCCTCTCCTCTGCTTTCCTCAGAGGATGGCCCTTTAACATAGCCGGAGAGACAAGTCCTGTGATTTGAAGGTGAGCTATGAGGATGAGACTAATTGACATGCATCAGTTTACAAAGACAGTCTTATCTTCTGAGAATGCGCCATCTTTTTCTCTGGATAATTATTTATTACATCTAGCTTGGTTCCTACATTTTGTTGGGTCTCAACATTGGCTCAAGAATGCTGTTAATATTTATTCTGTATTGATAAAACTTTGTCTCGCCACTATGAGTAAATCCCTCAATTAATATTTTCTTCTCTAGCATAGCACTGTCATTTTTGTGTGTGTGAAAATGGTTATCTGTTTATTTATTACAATACTGAGGTCATATATAAATTTTCAATAAAAGCAGAAACTTTCTTACCTTAAATACTCTATTTCCTTGCAGTGAAAACTTGACACTGATTTGAGAAGTTTGTGTATCCATAAGGCTTTTCATGTGAAAAAAATGGTCCTCTTGAATACTGGGCAGGATACTGGGCTGTATTAGGAGCTAAGTTCACACCATCCCAGAGGGGCCCTGCTGACACACGAATAAGAATTGAAAAGCAATTAGTCATATTTTCTTAAGCAGTGTAAACTATCATCTTTTATAAAGGGTCATCTCTGTGAAAGACTTGAGGAAATTTGTGATTCCACAGCACTGAAAAAATGCTATTATCTTGATGAATTTTCGACGTTATTTTCAGTTGTTATAATTTAGTACTCATGGGGAACTATGACTTGATAGCTGGCTGAAGTGAGAGAAAGGGTCGTTGGGATGGGGGAAGAGGGTAAGTGCGTGCAGGTGTGTATGAGAAGAGGGAAAGGGAACTTTTAACAAGTTCTAGGCAACAGAAAGAAACGCGATTTTGACAGTTTCCATACTCTACAGAGGTGTCGGAAACAAAGAAATCTCGTTCAACAAGTCTGGGGAGAGAAAACAGTCCACTAGCATTTATACTTTTGCCTAGATCACACATATATACACACATTCATATATGTACATATACACAAAATATTTATACATACACAAATTCCTTTCGAAAGTATGCAGCCGCCTACAATTGCCAGTCTTTCAAAATGATAATAAAAACTTGCTAAGATAGAATTTCTTCACCTTAAAGATTTTAAGAAGTTACTGAAAAGTTATCGGAACTCAATGAAATAGGGAATCTGCCCTCTTTATTTGAGCAGGAGAGCAGAGCGAGCGGCCGCTCTCTGGGGGAAGCTCTCAGAAGCCCGCCCTAAGCCCGGGGAAGCCGGCAGACGGAAACCGCCAGCCCGGAGCAGCCTGGGGTTTGGGCGGCCAGCATAACCCACCCCACTGACGCTGGATTTGGGGAACCTTCCCTCCCAAGGAGTCTCACAGAGAGGCGGCTCCCCTAAGCCGCTCCCGACCTGCCCAGCCCCAGATTTGCGGCCCCTCCGGCCCCAGGCCAGAGCCTCGCGTGATTTCCATTTGGGCTGCTCTGTGGCGCCCGGACGCCCCGCAGCGGCCGCGGAGCGCGGACCCCGGGACTCGCTGGGTCAGGCCCGCGGCGGGGGCGCCGCGTCCGGATTTCGTCGCGTTTCGCCTAGGGGCTGCCTCTCGAGCGCAGGCGCGAGCCCAGCGTGCGGAAAGGCCGGGAATCCGAAAGCCCGCGCTGCGGAAAAAAAAGCTGTGGGCGCGGGGGTCGCCGAGGAGGAGGAGGAGCGTTGGCAGCGGACTGGTTTGGGCACTGCCCACGGGCCGGTGCAGAATTTCCGCCCCTGGCCAGCATCCCACGGCCTTGGAGCCAAACCCCTCCCCTTGTCCCAAGTGTCCTACAGAGTGGCCTGGCCTCGAGGTCACCTGGATGCTACGTTCGGGTCCCGGGTCCCAGCTCCCACGGTCTCTCCCCAGCCCGACGGGCCACGGGCTGGGTCGACTTGCCCTCCCCCGGCGATGCCCCCTCTTCCCCATTGCTGGAATGGTCGCAGCTTCTGGCCCAGCGTCTCCCACCTGGACATTTGCCTAGCGGCGGCCTCTTCAATCCTCTAAGCTGCGTACAAGAAACTTTCATCTCAGTCTCTCTTTCTCTCTCCACTCCCCTCCCTCTCCCCTCTCCTCTCTTTTTCTTCTCTTAATCCCGGGGTTTTATGGGTTGAGCATTAAGAAAATTCGCTTGCATTTTGGGATTAGATAAATATTCTCATGGGGGGTCGTGTTACTTGATACCTCCCAACTTCCCTGAGACCGTGACAGCATCTGGAACCGAGAGAAGGGCTCCCGCGTGGCGGGCCCTGGGGACCGCCTGAACACATTCCAGCGCTCAGCCGCCCCACCTCGCTACGCCGGACCTCGGCCCCGCGCTGCAGCTGCAGGCGTAACAGTGCGCTGAAGAAGCAAAAGAGCGAGAGTCGGCGGGCCTGGGACAGGTTACGAACCTCGAACCCGGAGGGCTAACCCAGGACAACAGCCCGCAGGCCCGCGCTGAGGCAGCGCTGGGCTAGGGACGCAGGCGCTGCCAAAGCGCACCCCAGGAAGCCCGCATTCACTTCTCCCCCCAAAACTAGTGTGCTCCAGTCCGCGCCTTTCCCCAAAAGTGAACAAGGGGGTGTATTTCGTTTGTTTTTGTTTTTGTTTTTTTTTCTTTAAATCTCTACACCATCTCCGGGGGCTCCGAGCCGAGGGCCTCGCAAGCTACTCCCTGCCGGGGCCTGCGCGAGCCTAAGGTGTGTCTCCGCCCGGGTCAGCGCTGTGCTCTGCGCAGTTTCTTTTCTTATTAAAGCTTCCCCATCACCACCCATGTTTTTCCTTTTCTCTCGTTTTTTTAAATTGTTTTTTTTTTTTGCTCTGTGTCTTTCTCTCCCTTTTATGAATGGGTCGCGGTGTCTTTGTTCTGGAGAGAAGCGTCCGTGTCGCTGACTTTTGTGAACCAGAGAAGGATCTTGTAAAACCTCCTTTTCTCCTTCATACTCCCCCACTCTCACCCCTCCTCCATAGCCCCTTTGATTAGATGTTCCCTCATTGTCCCCCCACCCCCCAAAAAATGTAATTTCGTTGGTCCGGCGGCCACTTTCTTTGAACATTAGCTCGCTTTCAGCTCCAACTTCAATTAGAAGGAGTTGATTTTGAGAGATCAACAAAAGAACCGACCAAAGCCTTATTAAAGGTCCTAAGAAGATCTCCCGGGTCCTTTGAGAAGCAGTTAAGGAAACAGTGTGCCCTCCATCATATTCTGTTACCGTATTTTATTCGGACTCCAAAGGAAAGTGTCGCTTGGAGGAGGGGGAAGCACTTTGAAGAGCGGCGGCCGCGGCCCCTTTTCACTCAGCGGGCTCCCCTTTCCTTCTCCTCCTCTTCGCCCAGCGCCCTGTCTGCTCTCGGTGCCCGACCCTGCGGCCGAGGCAGCGCCGGCGCTCCACGCCACGATACGCTCAGCGGCTGCCTAACTCGCCCTCACACCTTACTCCATCCAGTCCAAACTTTTCACTCCGCCCGTAAGGGTGAAAGGGAGGGGGGATTAAGAAAAAAGCGGTAGGAATTCCTCGAAAGGCAGTAAAGTCGTTCCTAATATTCAGGAGGAGGTACCATTTAAAAGAATTGCTTTGCTCAGGGTTTGGGTGAAAACATGTTTTTTGCGCTTCGGAAGGTCCCCCCAGGTAGACGTGTTTGAGAAGTTTTTCGGCTGGGTAATGGGCTTCACCAGTACGAACGATCCGGGGAAGTCGCCTCTGGGAGGCTCCCGCGGCATGTGGGAAGGAAAATGAAGGCAACGGTCTGTGGCAACATTTTCCACTGGACTGCCCCTGGTAGAAGGAGACCGGAAAGGAGACAGAGACGGTGTGAAAGAGAAAGTTTTCTATCAAAAATCTTCCGATTCAGAAGTAGAGTGTGTGGAAGGGGGAGGGGACCCTGAGCACCGACATTTCAGAAGAAGGGTTTATGATTTGCGAACACCCTTCGTGGGGACTAGGAACCCTCGGAGACGCCGAGGAGCAGGTAAGTGGCGGGCCTCCCCTGCGGGTGCTATTCCCGGCCCGCGGGACTTTTGAGGCGCCGAGGAGGGGTCTGCACACCCAGAGCTGCCTCCGCGCTTGGCAGAATAGCCTGTGCGGGCACGAGCCGCCTGCGGCGTCCGTCTGCAGGTAACGGCGCGGTGGAAGACGCTGGGGCCCGCGGCGCCGCGCGAGGGGCCGGGGGCCAGCTCTCCTCTAGCCCGTGGCATCGGAGTCCTCGCGCCCACAACCCGGCTGCCGAGCCGGGTGACGCGCGAGAGAGCGAAGGAACCGGTTCTCCAGCACCTCGCCTCCTTTCTACCACTCCCTCTGGGGCGCTGAAAGGGCGAGAGAAGGGCGGGGGCCTCAGGGCGGCCTGGGGACCGGCGTCGTCCTCCGCCGCTGGTGCTCGGGCTCTGTGCACGCCTTCTTAGCCTGGCTCTGCATCGCGTTTGCTAGCTAAGCCCCAGAGTTAGCGCGCAACCGGGGCGGGGCGGGCGGAGAGGGAGGGGTGCAGGGGGCGGGGGCGCGCGGAGGTAACCCCCGGCTCGGGCTGCCATTGCCCGGCTCCCTGTCACTCAGCCCGCGCGGGGCCCAGGATTGGCAGCCCAGCCCCGTTACGCACTCACCTCGCGTTCACATACCCGGGGAGGGCAGTAGAAAGGTGATCAATCTTCATCAGGCTACATTTCCAATCACCTAAACAACCGGGCAAGACAAGCCACTCCGACAAGGTAAATCGCTTGATTTATTTAGTTTGCAAAGTGCCTCTGCAGGACTTCCCCAGCCCCCCACCGCCTCCCCGTTGTACCAGGAGTGCAGCGACAACCGCGAGCGGCCTCCCAACTCTGCCCCTCTCTCCCCCACGCTCCCCCCCTGCGGCCCCTCGGTTTGGTCCTGGGCGAGGTAGTGACTCGGGAGCTTGTAGGGTTTTGCAAACAAAGTGTCTGCAATAAAGTGAAACCTGGAGGGACACGCACAAAGCCAGTGGAAAGAAAGACGGGAGGGGGGAAGTTGGGGAAAGAAAGAAATCCAGGGGTCCTAGACAACCGCCAGCCCGGCGGGTAATTCCTGTGCGGCTCTGTTTTGCAGGTTGGCTGCCCCGCGGGTTGGTGAGGGCGCGAGGTAGATGGTGACCGGCCCTGGCAGCTGAGGGCAGGTAAGGAGAAAGCCGCGGGCCGCCCGGGACTCTGGGAACGCGCCGGTGCTCTTGTCTCCCCCTCCTCAGACCGGTCCCCACTTCCCGGGTCCTGGCACGTGGGCGGGGCTAGGGAGCGACCTGGCTCCCCTCCGGGTGCGCGGAGGACCCCAGGGCTCCGCTCTACGGCCCCGCGCCCCGCCTCCTCCGAAGTAACCGAGCTGAAGTTCTAAGTTTGAAGAAACTCTTTGAAACTCACGCTGCAGCCTAGCAGAGTCGCCGCGGCCCAAGAGCCCCGGCTGTTTCCCTTTCGTCCCCTTCCCTGCACGCTGGGTTCTCCCAGTCAAGGCCATGGGTCCTGAAGGATAGGAGCGGAAGGCGTCTTGAGCTCTAACTTCTCTCCCTGAAATCTCTAACCCGGGTCCCAGGCCTGCGTTTAGTTCCCGCGAAGCGGGGTGAAGCGACAGGTACTCTGGAGCCCCAGTCCCACTCCCCTAGCACCACTTCCTAACCCTTGAGAGTAGCGACTCAGGTTCGGGGCAACTGGGGAAGGGAGGTTTCTACCTTCCAGCCCAAGTCAGCGCGAGAGACGCCGCCGAGGCCTAGTTCTGTCCTGGGGTCACGAGTTCAGCTAGTAGGATACGCAGGGAGCGCATGGGACCTGCTGGACTCAGGCCTTCCAAATCCGCGAGACCCTTTTGGGAGCTGGTCGAGTCACCTTTCAGCCCCCGCTGGGACCCCATTGCCCGCAACCAGGACCTGGCATAAAAAAGGATCTGCTTTTGCGTTGGCGGAGAAGGGCCTGCGGCCCTGTCGAGGTGCGGATAACCTGGGGCCGCGACTTAAAACCGACACCGCCACCGTGGCCCCTTCTGCGTCTTCTGCCCGCCTCTGGGGCACCTGGGCCTGTAACTTCGGTTGATGTGTGGTGGGATTCCGGGTGAACAATCTTTCAGCGGCGGGGCACAAAGAAGTCAACTGGAGGGGTGGCTGTGGGCTATGTGGGTCTGGGACCCAGCTCTGGAGACCTTTGAAGAAACGTGCTCTCCTAAGTGGGCAATGCATCCTGGAGAGGCCCAGGTGCTGCTACCTCACCTTGGCTCTCAGGAATCTCTACCTTTCTTCCTGCTTTCAAAAACATTTGAAACAAAACGGAACAACACCTCATGCTCTGGACAGCCTGCCTGGGCACCGAGTTGGACGTTTGCTGGTGCAATATGCGGCCGGGTCCCACCGGACCAGAATCTTGCCTGCACTTGGGACCTTGCATACTCCGCGGTTCAGGCTCTGACCTTCCCAGTGTGTCCCTGATTTTAACCTCTCACTCCTAGCGATGCCCTACGAGTGTCTTTGACCCCTTGCAAGCCCGAAAAGAGGCGATGACAATCCAGAAAAGCTTTCTTTTTGAGGAAGCCTTGGTCTTTGGACCAAGGCCTTGTAGAGCCTAGTTGGCCTCCTGCGCAGTACATAGCCTGTGTTCTCTCCACATCCTGTGGCTCCTTGCCTCCGGCCAGACCTGGAAGCCGAGATGGCTCCGAATGACTGTTTCCTTGTGTCTCTTGTCTTCCTAGGCTGGGCCCCCAGACTCAACCGAGCTTGAAGAACTGTGCGGTGGGAGCCCCGCACTGAGCCCGGCCCCCTGGATCCGTCGGGGCGCCTCCACCCGGCTGTTAGCATGATGTCTTACCTCAAACAACCCCCCTATGGCATGAACGGGCTGGGCCTGGCCGGGCCCGCCATGGATCTACTGCACCCCTCCGTGGGCTATCCAGGTGAGCACCAGCCTCTACAAGTCTTGGGCACCTCAGCCTCAGGTTTGAGCACATGCTTTGTCAGAGAGCAGGCCCAGGGAGCTGGCTGAGGGAGCCGGTTGCCAAGTCTCCTTACAACACCAGGCACACTGCAAGCTCACAAGGCAGAGTTGTAGGTGGGTGAGGTGGGCCAGAGAGGCAAAAACAAGCAACTGTGCACCCTTGGGCCCAGATACACCAGCCACTGTCTGCTGGTGGCCACACCGCCAGCATAGGGATTCGTTTCCCATAGGTGGCTTTTTTGGTATGTGCATGTGTGAATCTCTTCCTTTTCCCCCAACATTGATGAGGAACCTAGACACTCACCATGCCCTGACAGGAAATGCCTAGCTTACCCTATTTGAAGAGAGTGGTTGAGCTAAGGAGGGGAATTCTACCTCTCTAATTAAATTGTCCTCAGGACCAGTGTCTGCACTGACTTTTGCATTGCTGATGTGAAGGGCTTGAGCTGAATCCTGGCTTTCTTTTCTATTTCCCACTCCTTCACTCCCATTTATTCCGTGGGAAAGTGTTTAGCAGGTGGCCGTTTATGCTCACCCCTGCCCCACCCTCCAGCCAAGGGTGTGTGTGTGTGTGTGTGTGTGTGTGAAAGGAGTATGATTTCTCTTCCTTTCTTAACTTCCGAGACTCAGGGAAGGAGGCAGCCCTGCGGTCTTGGAGATTCTGGTTCCCAGTCGCACACATGCACTTTCTCCCACCTGTGGCCTCTCTAGTTCGGCCTCCCCGGGGAGTTTCTTTTGATCCGAGCTCGGCTTTCTTTTGCGACGGTTTGGCTCAGGGCCTGCCAGGGGCCTATCCGCGTTCTCTAGCGCAGATCCTCATGGCCACCGGTGACCCAAAGTGCCCCCGTATGTCTCCTCAGCCACCCCGCGGAAGCAGCGGCGGGAGCGCACCACCTTTACGCGCTCCCAGCTGGACGTACTCGAGGCACTCTTCGCTAAGACTCGCTACCCTGACATCTTCATGCGCGAGGAGGTGGCGCTCAAGATCAACCTGCCAGAGTCCAGAGTCCAGGTGCGCGCGCCTGGAGCTCCAGGGTCAGGATAAGGGCGCTCGGGCTGGTGGGAGAAATTCTGGGAAGGGTGGTCTGTGTGAGGGCGGGCTTACAGACTGGGCAGCCCCTCCCAGACTCCTTTAGCTCTGGGCCCGGGCCTAGAAGAGGAGACAGAATTAAAGGAACTAGCTTAGAGCCCTGGATTTGGCCCTTGCTCGTGGGGCACCTTCAGTATCGCAGGCCCTTTTTAGGATTGAGGGGGGACAAGCGAGGCTCCCGAATGTAAAGTGCCTTAAAGGCCCGGCACTTGCCCATGCTCCTTCGGCCGTCCCAGAACTTGGCAATTTCCTTCGGAGTCCTGAATTCTGCCTCCACTCTTGCCTTGTATCCCGGGGAATCCTGGAAATGGAGGAGTGGAGCTTGGCCGAAGCGTGGTACCCTGTCTGGGAGTGCGTTCCACGCGTGGCGCCAGTTTAATTAGTCGCTTCCTGTACCCGGAGAGGATGCCGATTGCAAAACCGGGCTACCGGCTTTGCCGTTTCTGTTTTTACCATGAAAGAGCCCCGAAAGTACTGTTTGGATTATAACTCAGAACTCTCCTCAAGGGTCTTTTATCTCTCCTTCTTTTCTCGGAGGCTCGAGAAAGAACCAGGAATGCAAAGCCAAGTATGGAGCCTTCCAAGAGGAGTGAGACCTTTATGATTGTCCTGTTTGGTTCCCACGTGGAGCCAAGAAGCCTAGAGAAATTCTGCCCAGGCTTCCTTCCCTAGGCCTCCAAATACTGCCTCTGTTCAGCCTGCCGGCCTTGCTTCTGCTCCCACCCAAATTTTTGTTCTGCCCAGGACCGGGCCTCCAGGGGCCGACTGGCTCTGGCCTCAGACTTAGTGACTGTACAGCACTCCACAGCCTGCTGTGTCTCCGCTGTTTGTTGAGCCCAGCCGTAGAAAATAGGGCCTCTAAACACACACGGGACCGCTGGGGAGCAGTCACCAGCAGCAGTTTAGTGATGGCTGAACTTCTGGCTGGACAGATGCAAATGTTCCTCCCTAGAGCAGGGTTGCGCTGGGAGTGGGAAGGTGCACATCCATATTTGATAAAGGAGGGTCTTTGAGAAGAAGGATGAGGAGGGCGGAGGATCTGGGAATGCTAGGGCAGGGTCTAGCCGGACGGAGACGAGGAGGGGCAGAGGCCTCGGCAGGAGTTGGGATGCGAGATCTTAGGAGGGGTGGTGGGTCCAAGGGCCGGGGGAGTAGCAAACTCTACTCGCCTCTTGACACGGTCTCCCCTATGCGATTCGCTGCAGGTCTGGTTCAAGAACCGCCGCGCCAAATGCCGCCAGCAGCAGCAGAGCGGGAGCGGAACCAAGAGCCGCCCAGCCAAGAAGAAGTCGTCCCCGGTGCGGGAGAGCTCTGGCTCGGAAAGCAGCGGTCAGTTCACACCGCCCGCTGTGTCCAGCTCCGCCTCGTCCTCTAGTTCGGCTTCCAGCGCTTCTGCTAATCCAGCGGCTGCAAGTGCTGCAGGCCTGGGTGGGAACCCGGCGGTGGCAGTGCCGTCGTCGTTGAGTACACCCGCTGCCTCATCGATCTGGAGTCCAGCCTCCATCTCTCCCGGCTCAGCGCCGGCGTCAGTGTCGGTGCCCGAGCCATTGGCCGCGCCTAGCAACGCATCATGTATGCAGCGCTCTGTAGCCGCAGGCGCGGCCTCGGCTGCAGCCTCTTACCCCATGTCCTACGGCCAGGGTAGCAGCTACGGCCAGGGCTACCCCACGCCCTCTTCTTCCTACTTTGGCGGCGTGGACTGCAGCTCATACCTAGCGCCCATGCACTCGCACCACCACCCGCACCAGCTGAGCCCTATGGCACCCTCCTCCATGGCGGGCCACCATCACCACCACCCGCACGCGCACCACCCGTTGACCCAGTCCTCAGGCCACCACCACCACCACCATCACCACCACCATCAGGGCTATGGCAGCTCCGGGCTTGCTTTCAACTCTGCCGACTGCTTGGATTACAAAGAACCTGGCGCCGCTGCGGCTTCCTCTGCTTGGAAGCTCAACTTCAACTCGCCCGACTGTCTGGACTATAAGGACCAAGCCTCATGGAGGTTCCAGGTATTGTGAACCCAAGCGTGTGAGAGGAAGAGAAACGCAACTACCTGCGCCCTCCGTGGTCCCCGTCCTGTTGCTGCTGCTGATGCACCGCCCGCCTTTGCCTCGGCTTCTCTGGACCTATTTTCATGCCCCTTAAAGATGCCCATTGTCTGCACTGCCGCCCTTATCTTTGTGCCACTTGCTTGGGGGCGGGGGGTGCGTGTGCAAACCTGCCCACCCCCTGGATGAGGGAACTGGTGCTTCGGCTTGGCCCACAAGTTCTATTACGGGAGAGTTGTGTGCTCTCCTCCTCAACCCCTCACGAATTCCTAAGTAATCCTCTTCCAGTCTTCCTGGACAGTTACGCACTTGCAGCCTTCGGAGGCTCTTCGCTCTGACTCGCCGTTTGAGCCCTACACTTTTATTTATTCTTTCTGGACACTGGAGTCACTAACTGGCATGTGTCTGCCCACTGGAGTGCACCCACACTCTACTTCCAAGCAACCACTAAGTGTTTCTTGCGTGCAGACTGCCGCCCCTTCATCTGCCCCCGGCCCCACTCCCCGCCTGCAGACCAGAGCTTCCCCGAGTCTCCTCCTCCCCAGCCGGATGCGCTGGGGCAGGGCCGGAGAGGGAGGAGCGCTTCTCTAGCCTCTCACGCTCAGCCCCGCCCTGCGTAGAACTGGCTCAAGCTTCCGCCTCGGCGGGAATGCTGTACATAGTCGGGTCCGTTCCAGGGACCTCTTACACTTTATAGTTGCTGTTGGTTGAACTGAGCATATCTCGTCTTAGCGCCCAGGAAATAGAACCTAAGATATATACAGCATATATATATATACACACACATATATATAAAAAAAGCAAAAATATTTTCCCTCGGTCCCCCGGCCTTTCTTCCTCAAACGATGGCTCTTTTTCAGTTGTTGCAAAGCTCTCCTGCCCCCTCATACCCTTTTCCTCTGTGTATTTATTAAAAGAGAACCGTTTGGTTCCAGGAAGCTGGGCGCAGAGGATTGGAGGGTCCGGGAGGGCCGAGGAAACAGCCAAGCCAGGGTACAGGGAAGGGAGCTAGGCTGGGCTGGGGCGCAGGACTGAGTCCTTCACTAGGTCTAAGCACAGGGTCGCAGTTCCGTTTTAGAGACCAAAAACAAAAAGAAAGAAAAATAAAAATACAGTATTATAGAAAAACAAACCCAAGCCCCAAACCTCAGTTCCCACTCCTCTGTCAGCTTCTCTCTTTAAGCAGCAACCCTGTTTTGTCTAGTGAATTCTTAGTGCACCTTCATTCTAAATCTGCGGAGAGCCCGCGCCTGTGTATCAATTTTGGCTTTGGCCGTTTCGTCCAGTAGGTGGGAAGGTAATTTGTAAATTTGATTTGTCCGATGTGAAGATCACAAATTACTTGTTGAAATGTAAGGCAGCCCCCCTCCTACCCCTTTATCCACATTATTTCCCGAAAATAAATGCAAATTAATGAACGGCTTGTCAGTGTGGCTCTTATGATTACAGCCCCAGGTCCCAGTCTGGAGTGGGGTGGCGGTGGGGGGCTAAAAGGAGGGAAACTCCTGTGCTAATAACTCACTTGTTAATAATGACCTGTGTGAACCTGGAGGCCAAAGGATAGGATGGGAGGACGTGGCACGAAAAGTCCCCAGAAACGCTCTTTTAGGGAGTGTCCTCTCCACCGGGTCAGCCTGGCCTCTTCCCCCAGGCGTTTTGACCTCGCATCTCCTCTCGCCATCCTGGACAGAGACAGGTGTCAGTACTCAATTCCCGGAGCAATTCCTTTCTATTCAGAGAAAGGAGGCTGGCACTGATTTCTTCACCCTAATTACTTGCACCAGAAAGAAGAGGGGGAGGGGAAGAGGGTCGGGAGGCGGGAAAGGATAGCTCTATAATGCTCTCAGAGCTGAGCCAAAAAGGAAACAAAACGACAAAAAACCGATCCGTGTCCTGCATGTTGGCAGCAGACAACCTTCCTTTCTGCTGGGCTGTCCCGGGTGGCTTCACGGCGGCTGGGGGATCCGAGTCATTCCTTCCATGTGCTCAGATGTCCCTCTAAAGCCTCATCCCCCTGCCAGAAGTAGCCAAAGTATCTTTGTTGGTATTGTGAAATTTCTTTAAAACGCAAACAAAATCTAGAAAAGTCGACAAGGACTTTTCACTTTGGCAGAAGAGGAAGACTCCTGGCTTGCATCAGCGAGTCGTAAAGGAAGGTCCCACCTTCCCCTGAGGGAAGACAGAGATGGGATGGGATGATCCCCCAGAAAACCCAGAGCCTGTAGCTGTCCAGACTCTGGCCTGAAACCTCCGGGGTGTGAGGCCGAGAAACTACTTAACTTGTCCACGGGCGGGAAAGAATTAAGGAAACAACGAAAAGTTTCCTGCAAAGTGACCAATTCACCCTATTCTTTTTATTCCGTGTGAGACCTGAGAACACAACGTGAGGCCGGGTTTGGAGAACGACCCCCTACCCCAGGGTCCCACACCGAGTGGGGACTCGGGGCTGCGAGCCCCGGCTGTAGAAAAGCCGCCTCGGTCGCGTCCTCTCTCCGGACTCCGTAGGAATGGCCCGGGAGCCGCGTGCCTTCCCGCTCCGACAAATCCATCACCCCGACTCCGCTAAGGCCCGCTGGAGGGCGCAGGCACCGCCCCCAGAGTGAGACCCCGAGCACGGGGCCCGGCCGCGCCCGCGCGGGCTCCCACTTCAGTGCGGGGGCAGGCCGAGCTGCGCGTGGCGCGTGGCCCTCGGGTCCGCGGCCAGCACGTGCCGCGGAGGACGGGCCTGCGGCCGGAGCAACGAGGCCTCCAGCTCGCGCCGCACACGCCTGGGCACCCTGGCTCTCCCGCCCCGGGCTCCGCGGCTCACGCAGCGGCCGCCGGCGCTGCTCGAGGCCCAGGTGCTAGGCTGCCCCCACCCGAGGCTCCGTGCGGCGGGTTCGGTGGGGCCCAGCGGTACTGCCGGCTGCTCGGTGGAATGAAACCAGAAGACCCGGCTTTGCAACAGCTTGGACAACTGAGTGGTCTCCGAACTAAGGTACCCAAACCATGGGCCTCAGTTTTGTCGCATTTGTTATTTGGACCCACAGGGCCTGGGGCTGTCTAGAACTTGCCCAGAACTTCACACTTGGGGCCTAGGCCACGGGCGGGTCGGTCAGACGCGTCCCCGTGGCCCGACCCCTCGGCGGCGTCTAGAAGCTTCCGCGCCTGCGTACTTAGGCAGACGGGGACCCGCGGCCCGGCGCACTGAGGCCTGGCGGTAGTTCCCGCCCGGGGGACTGAGCTTCGAGGAGAGGCACGTGCTTCTCCAGGGGCCTCCTAGCCTGTTCTGAGGCCGCGCAGCGCTGGGGCACCTCGGGCCGCCAGGACGCGGGGCCTGGGGGGAGAGGGGTAGGTGCGTGGCTGCGGCAGGGGCGGCCGGAGGTCGCTAGGCCCCGCAAGGTGAGAGCGGCCACGCTGGCCGAGAGTCCCCGGGCGGCGGCGGTGGCGGTGGCGGTGGCAGTGGCGGCGGCGGCAGCGCGTTAGGTCCCTCTCAGTCCTATTAACCAGTAGGTTTTGTGAGAACCGTCCTCAGCTCCCCCTTCTCCCAGTTGTGTTTTGGTGTTCGTGACACAATTGAAGCAATTAGAATTGAAGCAATTCAAGCAGATTTAGCAACTTTAGAACATTTAGCAGCATTAAGGCGTCAACAGTTTTTTCTTTGAGTGCTCAACGAAATCTTCGTGTTTTCTACTCATGGCTTGTATTCTCTGCTCATACTCTAGGAGCAGAAAAGTCTACCTATAGGTGAACATGTGTGAAGTGCCATTGGGGTAAAGGATAGGTCACATTTGTGATTTTTATAAAGAATTTTAAAGAGTATCTGGAGAGCACTGCATTAATTTGCCGAAGCTCTGAAAAGAGTCAGTGAAGTAACTTCATTTGTTGTAGAACTTTTCAGTACTCTTTTTAGTAGCTACTGAGGGTATATGGAGACGTTTCTCTAAATTGTGAACGAAAGGGATTTTTTTTTTATTTTGAAAAAAAAAAAAAAATCCTTACACCTGAGAGGAAAAACAGGTTAAAAGACTGAATGTCAGCAAATTTATGTCTGTTACATTACAAAGACCGAAAAACTGAGCAGTTTCATTTCTGCTGTCAACAGAAAATAGAAGTTTTTCATGTATTTTGTTCAAAATAGCAACTTCACAGAAAAAAAATGTAAATTTTTTTTTATTCTATCGTGAAAATAGATGATAAATTCACTACTCTGGCATTACTAATTAATGTTATTTATGTCATTAAATACTGACAGGCACTAAAGATTTCTTTAGAGATACAAACATAAAATATATCTGATATATTAAATGTAGTTAATATATACATAATTGGTAAAGAAAATCTGTATCATTACTATTTAAAACCAAAAAAATCACTTGGCTTCTGTTGCAGAATTAATTTAAGAACAGCAACAAGATATCTTTCTAAAATTTTTTAATTGAAACCAAACAAGTTCTTAATAAGTGATTCTATATTTTCCACATATTTTAATATCTGAAATGAGAATGAAAAAAGCTTTAAGTTTAACCAAGGAATATTTATATTCAACAATACCATACTTAAAAACCACCAACTAGAAAATGAATACTAAATAATAACAATGTATTGCTTATTTGACAAGAAAACTCCATTATCTTTAAGAAAGAATCTGTATAATTACATGTGTGGATGTCTGGAATATCCTTTTTTGAAAAGCTTTTTTGGGGCTCTGTTTAGTAGATGGTTCCTGAAAAAGCAATTATTCCTCTTAATCATCCTATTGATATTTACTGATATCAGAAAAAAAGAATTTAATTTTTTTGTGAGGCAAGAACATTTCTTTTGGCCTAATGATTTTTTAACTATGCTTTTAAAATGAGTTGGATTTTAAAACACATTAAGTGCAATCTTTCAAAAGTTTTTAAAAATTAAATGTTTCCCAGAAAGCTTTCACTGATTTAGGTGAAATGACAGTTACATAATATAGCCAAAGTTGAAACTGCTTTTAAATATATCCAGTTTATTCTTAAGAAAAAATAAATCAAGGAAGTACATTGCATGCTCACAACTAAAATGCATATCCCTCCAATTATGAAATTATACATTGATGTTTCTAGGACTATTATTTCAAAGGTAAGGGTATGATTAAACATATTTTGGAGTTCTTTCTAATCAAACAGGACTTAGGCTTGATTTAATCAATGACGGTTTGTAAAAATGTAAAAATTTAAAATTTATTGTTTCTAAAAATTTTACCCCTTTTGTTCCCTTTGGATAATTTACCTGATGACTAATATAATCAAAGACACAAAGTTCCATTCCATTCCAAAGGTCATAAATATTTTGTTTTTCAAAGGTTATTCTTTATCAAACAGCTTATGAAAACTATTTTAGAAAATTTTAGAAATTCTTTGAAAGTGGATTATAAGATTAGGATTTCAGGAACTGGAGTCACATATTTTTAAGAGTTGGAGTATAAATAAATCATAACTTTTTGATATTTGGGGTAAAAATAATTAAAATGTTGGAATAAATGGTCTCTGATTTAACAACTTGGTGTCTAAAGAGCTCATGAAATATTTTTAGGACACAAATTTTCTCATGTATGTTTAAAGCTCTAAATACTTATACCATCATCTGTCATAGATAATTAAATTCAGGAATCATTTTCTTTTTAAAGTTTATTTAAAATATTGTGAAATAATGCATACAGAAGAAAGTATAAAACAGATATGTACACTTTAAAGAGAAATGAAAGTAAGAACAACAAGTTCTTAAATACCTGGAAAAGTAGATTGGGAGTTGGTTACAATTTCAATGTTTAAATTTGATTTTGCATACATTATGTCTATTTATTTTTTAGAGATTTTGTTAAATCCTATATAGTAGTGACTGTTAATGTAGGGACACCTTTTTAAGGCATAAAAATAATTAAAATCATAGGATATAAAAGTTCCATAGGCCTCTGAAAATCATAGAGTTTCTTTTTTGATGGAAGGATTGTGCTTTACATTTATATTTTTAATGAAGGAGCGCCAAAATAATTTTTCTTCTTGTTTCCCAGGCATGGATATTTGACCTCATCCAAAGATATAGGTTCAACTCTTGATTTTATTACTGGTGACTCTCAAATTCATATTTCTAGCTCAGACCTCTCTGTTGGACTTCCTACGCTTGTACATCCACTGAAAAGAGACCATTGGATTTGATTTCTTAGGAAGGTAATGAAAGATGTCTAGGATTTGCTTCAGAATAATAGAGGAAGAGAGAGAATGCGTGATGAAACAGGATTAGCCATGAGTTGATAATTGTAGAAGCAGAGTGAGAATACATATAATTTCATTATACTATACTTTTGTATATTTAATTTTTTGCAATGAGTGAATTAAAATTTTAGTTTGTAGAAAGTTTTTGCACTGTGTTGAAGAAATTGAGCTTTCCATGCTTTGGAGCTCATACTGTATTCACACATATGGTTTTCTTTTATCTGCTCTCAAGTCTTGTGAAGTTGGTTGGTGTGAGGCTCAGAGTGGTTTGGTTATTTACTCAAGGTTACCCAGTTGACAGGTGGCAGAACTTGGTACTCAGTCTTCAAATTCAATTTTCTTTTGGCTTTAAGAGCTACCTAAAAATTTCAGCATATTAAGCGTCAATTTAAAAAAAACCCATCATATCGCTTGTGAATTAGATTACCAGAATTGACATCAACAAAACATAGTTGATCTAAATTCAAGTTGTAAAATTTGAGTTTTGGTAACTGAAAATTATTTCCTGGAACAGTGCTACCTTTATGTTTCTGAGCATTACTTTCATCTCATTTCTATGAGTGTTCAGAAAGATATTAATACAGCATTAAATGAGAGGACAAGTCTGATATCAGGTCTTTCCATCTCTTTTAACTTTTTACTAATTTTAATTACCAGTTTTTAATTTATAAGTAATTTTAAAATTACTTACCGGTTGGTTCATGTTTATGAGTGGTGTTTTCTGTTCTTGGCTGAGCCATTTTCGTTCCTTAGAATATTTCTGTGCTACATTATAGAAGTTCTAATCCAGCAAAAATTGTGTAAGCCAGATATGGAATTGAGATTAGATTAATAGTTCTGTATATGATGCTTAATTTATTTGTAAATAGATACTTTAAATCTTATTTTCTAATTATGCTAATTAGGGAAGTTCTCCCTTTGAGTTTTGAACTTTGTAGCTTAATTTTTTAATGTCACTGATAAAAAAAACCCTTGTATTTTTAGGGTATATTTTATTTTTCGGAGATAAGTTTGGAAATTTTTAAAAATGAGTTAACAATTTGGATAATAGAGATCACATCACTGTATAGATATAGGATTTCTTTATTGAAAAGCAAAAAGCAGAACTCTTGTTTAAATTGTATATTTCTTCAGTTTTTAAAAACATTAAAAATTATTGGGGTGACATTGAATAATAAAATCCAAAAGTGTCTTGTGTACAATTCAACAGTATGTTGTATATATATTGCATCATGTTCTCCTCCCAAAGTTAGATTTTCTTCTATCATTAAATATTTGACCCTGTTTACCCCAAATACCTCTCCTCACATCACCCTTTTCTCTGGTAACCACTAATCTGCTGACTGTCTCTGTTTGTTTGTCATGTTTATTGCTTTCAGTTTTATATCTCACATATGAGCAAAATCGTATAGTTTTCAACTTTTTCTGTGTTATTTCACTTAGTATGATTATCTCAGGATCCATCCATGTTGTCATAAATGGCAGTATTTCATATTTTCTTATGGCTGAGTAATATTCCATTATATATGTACCACAGCTTCTTTAGCCAATCATCTATCTTAGGACACTTCGGTTGCTTCCATGTCCTGGCCACCTTGAAAAATGCTGCTGTGAACATTGGGGTGCATATATCTTTGCAGATGAATGTTTTCAGGTTTCTTGGGTAAATACCCAGAAGTGATTGCTGGGTCATATGGTAATTCAATTCTTAGTTTTTTGAGGAAGCTCTATTCTTTTCCATAGAGCGGTTGTATCAGTTTGCATTCCCACCAGCAGTATATTGACCTCAGAGTTTTTAAAAACTCTTGATCTCATGCTGCTACTGACTTTTTCAGTCTTCCTCTTACCTGATATAAAAAATAAAGATTGTCACTTCATGTTTATTAATATTTGGAGAAAAAAAATCTAGCATCTATTTTCACCCTGTATTTTCTCAGTAGAGGCAGAAACTTTATCATATACTAAGATCAGCACCTGATGATTCCTGAATGCTTTATTCGTGCATTCCTCCTTCCCCCCAAGATTGTATTCTAGTCTTTAAAATAGCTAAATCTTTTATCCCAAGAGAGAGATTAAAAATTAGTGGGGGTCCTAGTGTTGAGAGGAGCTTAAGAAATAAGACTAAGGTTTCCTGTTCAGTTGTTCCTCGAATAATGTCATTTTACTCAATGTCATTTTGTTATAATGTTGATGAGATATTAACTCTTGTTATATCAATTAGCCTGTGGTAAAACTGGTTTCCTTGTACATTGTTTCACTTAAAGTCACAGAACCTATCAAACACCATAAGTGAGGACTTATTGCACTCTCAGATCTTGGCACAGTGCCAGACACAAGCTAGGTCTCAACAGTGTTTGCTGAGTGAATGAAATCCAGTCATCAGCCTTGAAACAGATTTAAATGTAATTCATCTCAAATATGGACTTCTCTTTTTTTTCTTTGTGGTATTCAAATTTAGTTTTGAATGGATTCAATAGCATGTTTTCTTAATCTCTTTTAATCATCCTTAGTAACCTTTTTGGTTATTTCTCACTGTATAGCTCTTGTTAAATGTAAAACATTTTCAAAATTTAGTTCATCAAAATTTTAAGTTATAAAATATTTTTGTAAGTCCATAAAATTTATATGTATGTTTTATCAAATGGTTATTAACACCATGTAGTCACCATGGTTGAGGTCAAGGAATATGACATTATTGGGACCGCAGAATTCCCTGAGTTATCCCTTGCCTGTTACAATCACTTCTGTCTGCAGAGGTAACCTCCTGTCATTTATGGTAATTGTTTTCTTGCATTTCTCTTTTAACTTAACCACCTGTATATTTTTTTAAAAACATGGATTTTATCTGAATAGAATTACATTGCATTTTTAATAACTTGCTTTTTTCATTTAACATTATGTTTATAGGACTCATTCACGTTATCGTATATATCTGTATATCATTTTCATTGCTGTATAGTATTCCATTGTGTGGATATACCACTGTTTATTGATTTATTGTTGTTTGGCATTTGGTATGTTTTCAGTTTGGGGCAATTATAATGGTGCTCCTCTGAACGTTCTTTTATGTGTGTAGAAATACTCTAAGATGCGAATCTTTAGAGTATTTCTGAGCCACAGGGAATGCATATTTTCAACTTGACTAGATACTGGCACAGTTTTCCAAACTATGTTAATTTATGTTCCCAAATAGTATATGAGAATTTCAGTTGCTACCTATCTTTGCCAAAGCTTAGTATCATTAGACCTTTAAAATTTTGTCAATTTAAAATTGTTCAGTAGTAATATCTCATTATGGCTTTAATTTGTGTTTTCTTGATTACTGGTGAGTTTGAGCCCTTATTCTTTATTTGGATGTGCCTATTGTCCTCTTTTTCTAGTTGATTATCTACATTTTCTATTTGATTTGTAAGAGCTCTTTATATATTCTGTATACTGGTTCTTTGTCAGTTATATATGTTGCAGATATTTTTCCCAATTTGTGGATTATCCTTTCATTCTTTTCTTAGTGTTTTAAGTAGCTGCATTTGTTAATCTTTTCCTATATGACTGGTACTTTTTGTGTGTCTCGTTGAGGAAATCCTTTCTTACCTCATGATCATGAAAATATTTCCCTATATTTTCTTATAAAAGATTTTTTGAAAAGTTTTGCCTTCAGTATTTATCACCTGACTTTTTTGTAGTGTGCAATATTTGGCAATGGTTCCTCTTCTTCCTTCTTGAAACTTTATCTGTTCACGTGACTGCAAATGTCATCTTTATGTTGCTAATTCCAAAAATCTGTATTTTTGGTATTGACTATACTCCTTACCTGAGATCCTTATTTCCAACGGACAGCCTCCTGGATCTCTCCACTTGAATGTCTTACAAATATCTGCAAATATCTCAGTGTAAGCTCTTTTTAAAAAAATTTTATTGTTTTCTGTTTAGGTAAATCATCATATAAACCAAATACATGGTGAAATCTTTTACTCTTTTCCATACCTTCTCCAACCAAATTGCCATCATGTCCAACTGATACTACTTCTGAAGTGCATGTCACACCCATTCATTCCCTTCTCTCCAGTTCCACAATTACTGCTCAGAGTTGCACCTAGTCTGGTACAATAGCCTTCTAATTGCTTTTCCTGCCTGCCTTCTATCCCGCTTTTCTAGTCAGTCATTCACATTGCCACAAAGTTTTCTTTCTGAGACACAAATCACATTTCTTTCTTGCTTTTATGGCTTTTCATTGCCTGCATTATAACAAAAAGTTCAAATTCCTTCACATGACTTCTACCATTACTCTACAGAAATCTCATGTTTTAGCCACACCAGGCTACTTTTTGTTTCCCAAAGAAGCTGTGAACTTTTATTATGCCTTTTTTTTCATGTTGTTCCCTCTGCTTGGAATAGTCTTCCTTCCACTTCTTCCTACTGGGAAAAAATCTTATTCCTTCTGCCACCAATCCTAGAAAGAATTAATCCTTCCTGTCTCTGGGCTTCCCATAGCACTTTGTCCATACCTTTATTGCAGTACTTACCATATTTATTACTTTATGTATCTGTCTCCTCTAGTAGGCTATGAGGTTTTTGAAGGTGGAGAATATGTTAATCTTTTTATTCTTAGAATCTAGCAGTGCCTGGTACAAAATAGTACTAAATAAATACTTGAATTAAAGAATCGTGCTAACCTTCAAAAAGAAATGTGTTCATAGACTTAAAAGTTGTGAGGCGGGAAAAATGTTGATGAAAGAATACAATAGGCTGTTTTATGTGAGTGGGTTATAGCTGAAAAGATTAGAATGTGCTACTCTGGCTCATTGCTAACTGCAAGGACAAAAATAATCTTGAACAAATAAAATTGATGGAATTCTGATTTTTAAGAGTGACTTAAGTTTCAAACAGGTTTTCAAATACAAAGTTAAAATTAGTTTAAAAAAGCAAGAAATTCATAATACTGCTGAAGAAATTTGTCTTTTTCAGAGAACACTTTAATGAGCAGTTTAACCTATTACAAGTTTTATAATACCTTGAATGTATCTCTGTTTTGACAATGCTTGGTAAATCAGGTCCCTCTTAGGTTTAATCAGAACAGTGAAGGTTAACAGTTCTTGCATGTGCTAATTCTGCAGACTCCTAAAAAAAATAAAATCTCTGATAACTGGAGTACAAATATTTACTTAAGGTTCACATAACACACATAACACAACTGAATTGTGCCCAGTTTTTTACAGTTCATGTGGAGGAAGCAGTGTTAGTGTTCAGTAACATTATTATCTTTTTCTCCTTTCATGTTAACTGATTTTTTGTATGCACAAGAGTATGCTAAATACAAAATGTTCTTAGTAGAGAAATTTTAAGAGCAAATTGATTTTCCATTAAAATATACATTATATCTGGATTTCTGCTTAGAATAAATCTTTAAAGAAGCTTGAAAAGTTTGTCTGCAGATAATTTATCTTCTGATAATGAATTTATAGATTTTGAAATAAATCAGCCCCTAATCATAAAAGCAACTTTCAGATAAACATCACTAATCGAATATATGTGTTTATTTTTACTCTCTCGAGAACGTACTAAAATGAAAGTCAAGGAATAAAGAAGGGCATAAACTCCATAAAGACAAGGAGAACATGAAAGATGTCAGCAGAATTTGGAAGCCAGGATTTCAGTAGACGATTGGTAACTAACTTGGTAAAGAAAGCTAAACCATCTGTGCAGTTGCCTTCCACCGCCACATCTGGCTAGCAGTGATAGCAGATCAACCAAAGGCTATGCAGATACTGATGGTTTCTAGGCAAGTGGCCGGCATGAACTCAGTAGGGAACCAAAACTCTGTCTAGGATGATCTAATTCCAATACATATATCTAAATTCTTTGTGCCTGTGAATAACTGACCATTCATAAGTAAATTATGCTCTATAAGTATATATTATGAATGATTACAGGAATAGGATGATGGTATCTAAGGTAGAGCCTCAGTGGCTCTGTTAATTCAACAAGGTATCATAATTTGAGATGTTGTGCAATCATAATATCTGGAGCTACGCTGTTCAGTACGGTAGGTAGCCACTAGCAACATATAGCTTTTGAGCTCCTGAAATATGGCTAGTCTGAATGGAGATACAATGTAAGTAAACAATTCACCCTGGGTTTCAATGACTTAGTATAAAAAATGTTAAATACCTCATTAACGATTTTGTATATTTATTGCTTATTGAAATATTTGGTATATATCGTGTTAAACCGAATATATTATTAAAAATATTTCACCTGTTTCTTTTTTACTTTTCTAATGTGGAATCTAGACAGTTTTAAATTACATATATGGCTCTTATTTTTCTTTTATACAGCTCTGAATAGAGGTGTCGATCCTCAGGTGTGGCTGGTGTGGTTTCCTGGTCTGTGTCTTACAGAAGCTGTTTAAAAATAAGGTAGTCATCTGATTTACTTCACTTAGCATAATACCCTCCAGGTTCATCTATATTTTTGCAGATGTCAAGATTTCCTTCTTTTTTATTGCTGAGTAATATTCCATCACACATGCACCCATACCATGTCTTCTTTATCCATCCATTAATGGACACCTGGGTTGTTTCCATATCTTGGCTATTGTAAATAATGCTACAATGAACATAGGGGTGCATATGTCTTTTCAAATTAGTGTTTTGAATATCCAGAAGTAATATTGCTGGTTTAAATGGTAGTTTTTTTTTGAAGAATCTTCATGCTGTTTTCCATAAACTTAAAAAAGCAAAACGAATAAACAAAACAAAAACAGACACATAGAAAAAGATTAAACTGATGATTGCCAGAGAGGAGGAGGGATGGGAGGATAGGTGAAAAAGGCTAAGGGAAATATAGTCAATAATAGTGTGATATCTTTGCATGGTGACTGTTGATTACTAAGTGTAGTGATCTTATCATAAAGTATACAAGTGTTGGATCAATATCATATACCAACTATACTTAAAAAAGGTACTCTAGTATGTCACTTATACCCCAATAATAAACAAACAAATTTAATGAAAGATACTCTAAATGAGTCCTCCTCCATACTATGCAGCACCTCTCAGTAGCACCTAAAGTACTGCTATATATATATATAGCAGTACCTAAAGTATATATATACTAAAGTACTGCTATATATATATATACATATACATATATACACACATACACACACACATCTTTGACAAACCACAAAAATAATGAAATAATGTTGTGTGTCTGTTTATTGAATAAAAGGGCATAGTCTAAATCAGTAAACATCTTGTTAAATTTGTAATTTTTTTGTTATCCATCCATCATTATACCTCTTCAGCACTTCTCCCCTGAATCCATATAACTTTCTGTACCCGATTACTGAATGCTATAAGAGAAAACCACACAGTGGCGCCAACTAAGAATACCAGAGTTGATTACCAACCTGGCCTTGAGTTCTCAGTTTTCTAGCAATATTTCTGGTTTTCTAATTATCTCTTTAACCTAGTCTTGATAGTGGCCATTTAAAGCCTCTTTCACTCTTCTCAAACCTATCTGTGTTATCAGATAACTTTACTTCTTATTTCACTGATAAAATACTGTAGAAGGTGTCAGAGAAGAATGCCCTTGACTTTCAATGACATGCTATCTATCTAAATACTATAATATACATATAAAATATATGTAAATATATATATGTATGTATGTGTGTGTGTATGTGTGTGTGTGTGTGTATTTTTTTTTTTTCCCTAACCTGTACTTATAGCCATTTTTTTACTCCTGTGCAGTGCTAGGCATATTTTCTGTTTGAGGATAAATCTTTTTCTGTGTTCTGCATCTTATTCTCTTCTGCTTCCCCAGTAGCCTCTTCAGTATCTTTCTCCGCCTTATTGGTGTCATCTCAGCAGTACTTAAACATGCTCTAACCTCTGCCATCTTAATCCTCTTTTGACTTCTTGTCCTCCTACACCTACCACTAGGTTGTCCTCTGTTTAATAGTTGAGCTTCTTGAAAAATTGTCTGTTCGTTGTTTCTATATTCTCACCTTCTATTCACTTTTTAATTCATTGCAGTGAAGCTTCCACCCATGAGACTGCTTTTGCCAGTCACTAGTAACTTACATGTTTGTGATCCAAGGGGATAATTTTCAGCCCTAATTGTAGTTAATCTCTCTATGGCATTTGAAATACTAGTAGTCATTTTCTATGAAATACTTTTTTCCCTTGTTTTTTTTTTTTTTTTTTGAGATACTCTTATGATTTTTATTCTAATATATCTTCTTAAGTCTCCTTTGTGACTCCTTCTTTTCTGCTGTATTAAATATTACTGTCCATCAAGATCTCAAACTTGGGCTGTCTTCAGATTTAATATACCCTTCCTTAAACATCTATTCCCATGTTTTTAGTTATTTTAAGTCTGTATCATCATTCTTATTTATAGACCCAATTTCTGTCTGCTGAATATACCACAGTACCTCTAATACCAGATCTGTTCCTCTTTATTCTTTATCTCAGTGAATAACAACTCACCCTACAAGCACAAGAAGGAAACTAGAGTCATTTACATTTTAACCACTTTAGTCCTTCCTCATCTCTCATTGTCAGTTTTCAAGTTCAGTTTATTTCATCACTTAATAGCCCTAAATTCTCTTTATCTGTCTACATCCCAAGTACAAATACACAATGCCATTATCTTTTACAGAATCTATTCTAGTAACCTAACTGGTTGCTCTTTCTCCAGTCTTGTACCTGTGCATAAAACATGTGGAAGCTAATTTCCAAAGACGGCCCCAGTGAACCACATTGCCTAGGATTTGTGCCCTTGTTTAGTCCCCTCACATAATCTGAGTTGACCTTGTTACTCATTTTACATAATGGAGCGTGGTAAAGTGACATTGTGCAGTTGCAAGCCTTAAAAATGCTTTTTTTTAAGCAGGCCCGCCCCCATTGGCTGCTGCCTCTGCATAACAAAATCAAATCCAGAGTCCTGCCAGTGGGAGCCTAGCCTGCAGGTCAGGCAACGTTCGGCGACAGCAGTGGCCTAGGCCCCTATGGCCACTTCCCAGTACTCCCTGCTTGATGCGCTTGGGGCCACCCCCAGATGAGGAATGGCTACCCCACCTAAGAGGAGCTGCTTGTCTCCTGCTATCAGCTCTGAGGCAACCTGCATCAAGGAGATTTTCACCAAAGGGAAAGAATATCACTATGGGGAAGTCAACATTTGTGAATATCGTTAAAGAAATCTGCAAGGATTGGTAAGTGGTTCCTGAACCTGTCGCCAGATGGTGCAGTGTTCACAAAATTCAAGATGAATTTTAGGAACTGATAACATCTCAGAAAAGTGGTGGGAATGTTCTTTAGATGATGTACAAGAAACCTGAATGATGGTCTTTACCTTTCTAGTCATATGCCTTCCTCAGTCAAACAGGAGCTCAGCTTGCCTCTCAATGACAAGCTCAAAGATGTGGAGAGAACGAATGACCTGTGTGTAGTGACAGGTATATTTTTGCATCTGATTTGCATGAATCTGACCACATGAATGAAACAGAGTGGACAATTTATCAAGACTGGCATGACTGGATGAAATCCAGTTTGGCCACAGCCTTTAACTGGATGGAATCATTTATCTTTGAGCCACTCCAGAGAACTGCTTGGGTAGGACATATTTACTGGGAAAAAATGAGGAACAAGGCATTCTTGAATATTTAGAGAAGCTTCACTATAAGCAAGAAAGCCGGCTCCTGCATATAACACAGAAAACCAACTTTGGGTATCTATAAGGAGTGCCTATCTTAACACTGGATGTTAATGAAGACTTTAAAGACAAACATGACAGTCTAGATGAAAGAGTCAAAGAATTTTTGAGTACTTTATGATCTTGCTGAAAGCCACAAGCAGTGAAATGATTCCAGATACTTCAGCTTTGTGTATCTTTATAGCTCCATATTCAAATAAATCTCGTTAGAAAACCCAAGTTTTTAACCATTTTTGTTCTGAGGAAAAAAAAAAAGTTTGGTGAATCCTGAAAAAAAGTGCTTAATAACTTCAACTTTTGTACCCAAAGTACCTTAAAATAAGTCCAGCTACCCTGCCAGAGGACTATATGGAAAGAGAGTACATGTAACTACATGGAGAGAGAAAGGACATCCCAGCATCCCAGGTGAATCGAGACTTCTAGATGTCCCCATCAAGATGCCTGACCCAGAAAACTTCCAGATGATTTTAGCTCCAGGTGATATCACATGAAACTACAGAACTACCTAACTGAGCTCAATCCACAGAATAACAAGAAAGAACAAAATGGTTGTTTCAAACCACTAAACATTGTGGTGGTTTATATCATAATAGATAAAACCAAAACAAAACCTCTCTTCTGCTTATTACTCCAGTCTCATATCTGCAGTTCATCTTTGACACTTTAAGCTCCACATTTACTGAGCTGCTTGAAGTTTCCTGAATGAACTATTTTTCTTCTAGAATTTTGCTCCTGCTGTTAGAAACATTTTCTTTTTTAGCTCATACCCTCCTACCAAATTCCTACTGAACTTTCGAGTCTTAAACATTCTGGGTGACTGTTAATTGCTTTGCTTATGTCCTCTCATAGTAGCAAATACTCTTACTGGAAAAATAATGGTTAAGAGTATAGAATTGAGCAGTGTATTTTATATGTTATTCTTTATAAGCATCAGTTTATCAGTAAAAGGATAATAGCAATTATGTATTTGTTGGTAACAGGTAAGAGTACTTATAAAATGTTAGCTATTGATGTTATTAACAGAATATCATAAGTGCCTGGTACATAATATGTGCTATATAAAATGTGAGGGAATGAGGGAAACAAAAAATAAACAAATGGGACTACATCAAACTAAAGTTTTTGCACAGCAAAGGAAACCAACAAAGACAACCGACTTTGGGAGAAGATATTTGCTAATGATACATCTGATAAGGGGTAATATCTAAAATTTATAATTATACAACTCAACAGCAAAAAAAAATCCAATTAAAAAATGGGCAGAAGACCTGAACAGATACTTCTCCAAAGAGGAAATACAGATGGCTAACAGACATATGAAAAGATGCTCAAGGTCGCTAATCATCAGAGAAATGCAAATTAAAACCACAATAAGATATCACCTGGTTATGGTTATCATCAATAAATCAAAAACCAGCAAGTTTGGTGAAGATGCGGAGAAAAGGTTATCATCAATAAATCAAAAAACAGCAAGTTTGGTGAAGATGCGGAGAAAAGGGAACATTATTGGTGGGATTGCAAATTGGTACAGCCGCTATGGAAAACAGTATGGAGGTTTCTCAAAAAAATAAAAATGGATATACCTTTTGTCTCAGCAATTGCACTTCTGGATATTTATCCAAAGAAAACCAAAACAATAATTCGTAAAGATCTATGCACTCCAATATTCATGGCAGCACAATTTACAATAGCCAAGATATGGAAGCAACCTAAATGCCCATCAACAGATGATTGGATAAAGAAATTATGATTCATATATACAAAGGAATATTACTCAGCGATTAAAAAAATGAAATCCTACCATTTGAAATGACATGGATTGGCCTAGAGGTTATTATGCTGAGTGAAATAAGTCAGACAGAGTAAGATAAATACCATATTTCACTTATATGTGGAATCTAAGGAAGAGAAAAAACTAATAAAAAACAGACTCACAAATATAGTGGATAATTTGGTGACAGAGGGGAGGGGGTTTGGGGTCTGAGAGAATAAGGTGACGGATTAAACAAGTACAAATTAGTAGTTGATAGTTGGGCACGAGAATAGGGAGCACGACACAGGAAATGCAGTTAGCATTAATATGATGGCTAAGTGGAAGGCCAGAGGAGGAGGGAGCAATTAGGAGGATAGTTTTATGAACAATATAGACGTCTAACCAATCAACTGTATACTTGAAACTAAATTTATTTTAAAAAATGTGAGTGAATGAATGGATAAATGAATTTAGATCATTTGAATTTTATATTGATCCAATTAAAGTCTAATTTCAAGCATTTTTTCTTATTGTAGTGACATATATATAACATAAATTTGCTAATTTAACTTTTTAAGAGTAGAATTCAGTGGCCATAGTTACATTCATGATGCATAACCATCACCACCGTCGATTTCTAAAATTTTTTCATTAGATAGAAACTCTGTCCCATTAAACAATAACTTCTCGTTTCCTCCCCACAGAGTCTGGTAACGTCTAATCTACTTTCTGTCTCTATGAATTTGCCTATTTTTAATATCTCATGTAAGGGGAAACATACAATATTTGTCCTTTTGTGTCTGACTTATTTCACTTAGCATCATATCTTCAAGGTTCATCTATATTGTAGCATGTGCCATATTTTTCTTTTTAAGGATGAATATTTTATTGTATGTATATACCACTTTTTGTCTATCCATTTATCTGTTGATGGACACTTGGGTTGTTTCCTTTTTTGACTATTGTGAATAATGCTACTATGAATATGTACAAATATCTGACACCTGCTTTCAATTCTTTCAGTTACATACACTGAAGTAAAATTGCTGGATCATACAGTAATTTTATTTTTAATTTTTTGAGGACCCACCCTACTGTTTTCCATAGTGGCTATACTATTTACATTTCTACTAGCAATGCACAGGTGTTTTAGTTTCTCCACATTCTTGGCTGACACATTTTGTTTTTTTGTTTGTTTTTATAATGGCCATCCTAATGTGTGTAGAGTGGTGTATGATTGGTGGTTTTGAGTCATAGTTCCCTAATGATTAGTGATGTTGATCATATTTTCATGTGCTTATTGGCCATTTGTAAATCTTCTTTGTGGAAATGTATATTCAAGTCTTTTGCCCATGTTAAAATCAGGTTGTTTGATTTTTCATTGTAGAGTTATAGGAGTTCTTTATATATTCTGGTTATTAACGCCTTGTCAGATACATGGTTTGCAAATATTTACTCCTTTTCCATGGGTTATCTTTTCACTCTGTCGATAGTGTCCTTTGGTACACAAAGTTTTAAATTTTGATAGTCTATCTATTTTTATTTTTGTTGCCTTTTTGGTGTCGTATCCAAGAAATCTTTGTGGAGCCAGTGTCATGAAACTTTCTCCTTATTTTTTTCCCTAAGAGTTTTGTAGTTTTAGGTCTTCCATGTAGGTCTCTGGTCCATTTTGAATTAACTTTTGTTTATGGGGCAAGGTAAGTGTCCAGTTTTATCTTTTGCATGTGGATACTCAGTTCAGTTTGTTGAAAAGATTGTCCTTCCCCATTTTATGGTCTTGGTACCCTTGTTGAAAAACATTTGACTATATATGTGAGAATTTATTTCTGGGATCTCTATTCTATTCCATTGGTCTGTATGTCTTTATGCCAATACTACACTTTTTTTTGACACCTGTAGCTTTTAGTAAGTTTTGAAATTATATATGTGAGTCCTCTAACTTTGTTCTTTTTCAAGATTGTTTTGGCTATTCTGTGTCCCTTGAAATTTCATATAAACATTAGGATGGATTTTTTCATTTCTATCAAAAATGCCGTTGGGATTTTGCATTGAATCTGTTTATTACTTTGCGCAGTATTATCATCTTAGCAACATTAAGTATTCTAATTCATAAGCATAGGATATCTTTTATTTGTCTTTCATTTTTTTTCAACAATGTTTTATAGTTTTTAGTGTATAAGTCTTGTACCTCCTTGGTTAAGTTTGGGTTTTTTTTAGTATTTTATTAAAAAAAATTTTTCAGTTATGGTAAAATACATTTAACAAAATTAACCATCTTGACCATTTTTAAGTGTACAGTAGTGTTAAGAGCATTAACATTATTACACAACCAATCTCCACAACTCTTTTCATCTGGAAAAACTGAAACTTTATACATTTTAACAAGAACTTTCCATTTTCCCATTTCCCTGGCTGTGGCAACCACCCTTCTACTTTCTGTGTCTATGAATTTGACTGCTGTAGGTATCTCATATAGGCGGAATCATACAATGATTTTTGTTGTTGTTGTTTTGTGACTGGCTTATTCATTTAGCATAATATCCTCAAGATTCATCTGTGTTATAGCATGTGTCACAATTTTCTTCCTCTTAAAAGCTGAATAATATGTCATTGTATGTATGTAGCATGACATAGTAGTATGATGGACATGTGGATTCCTTCCACCTTTTAGCTATTATGGATAATGCTGCTTTGAACATGAGTATACAAATTTATTAGTTTACTAGGGCTGCTACAAAAAATACTATAGACTGGGTGCTTAAACAGCAATGATTTGTTTTCTCATAGTTCTAGAGGCTAGAAGTCCAAGAGCAAGGTATCATCTGGATTGATTTTTCCTGAGTTCTCCCTCCCTGGTTTGCAGTTGGCTACATTCTCTGTGTCCTCATATGGTCTTTTCTCTGTGTGTGCACATTCCTGGTGTCTCTTCCTCTTCTTAAAAGGATACCTGTCATACTGGATTAGGGCCCACCATATCACCTCATTTAACCTTAATTACCTCTTTAAATGCTTTATCTCCAAATAATAGTCACATTATGAGGTGGACTGGGAGTTTGGACTTCAACATATAACTTTTGGGGGGACACAAATCAGTTCATAACAATAAATTTTATATCCTGCTTTCAGTTCTTTCAGGTACATTGCACAGAAGTAGAATTGCTGAATCATATGGTAATTCTATTTTTAATTTTTTGAAGAACCATCATACTGTTTTTCATAGTGGCTACACTGTTTTTACATTCCCACTAACAGTTCACAAAGGTTCCAATTTCTCTACAATTTGTTATTTTCTGTGCGTGTGCGTGTGTGTGTGTGTGTTTATGGTAGCCATCCTAATGAGTATAAGTGTAGTTTATTCTTTCAGTACTCTTGTGAATAAAATTGTTTTCTTAATTTCTTTTTGAGATTGTTCATTGCTAGTATATAGAAATACAACTGATTTTGCCTCTTGACTTTGTATCTTCCATCTTTGCAGAATTTACTTCTTTAGGATTTTCTGTGTAAAGGATCATGTCATCTGTGACTAGAGATAGTTTTATTTCTTCCTGTCCAATACAGACACCTTTTATTTTTCTTACCTAATTGCTCTGGCTGGAGCTTTTAGTACTGTGTTGAATAGAAGTGGCAAAAGTGGGCATCCTTGTCTTGTTCTTGATTTTAGAGGAAACCAAGTCTATTTTTTTCTATAAGGTAAAATCTTCCACATATGGAGAGTGGTCTTACATATTTGGGATACATTTCTCATTAGCTTGGTTTGAAGAAACACAAGAGTTTAAGAACAAGAGGAAAGAAGTATGTGAAAGAGTTGAGACGAAGCTAATAGGTAGATATGGGAGAACATCACTAGGCCAAGTTGTAGAAACACAGGTGGGGTCAAGGACATTCAAGAATCACCCCACCACCAGGAGGCAGTCCTTAGCTCTCTCAGGGCTAGATCTTGGCCAAATAAGCAGGACTCTACAAGTTACTAGAAAATATGGATGTTTATAGACTATGACAGGTATTTTTATAAATTAAGAATAAACAGTGAAAAATAAGCAGCGTAGTTTATAACAGTTACCTTTGCGCTTGGCTTTATTGACATAGGAGTCAATGTAATTTATATCTACACTTTATGAGTGCAAAAGGGTACTGTGATTGATCCCAAAAAGCAGGTGTGAACTGACTAAGCAAACTGAGACATAGGTTATCCTATTTATAGAGCTCTTCACATTCCTAGATTACAACTGTAGTTAGCATTTAATCTTGAATGTTAGTCATGATGGTATATTGATTAATTTCTGTAAAGAACTGACTATTAAAACAATCTGGAGGTAAGTCCCTAAGGTTGAGAAAGTTAATGTAAAGTTTTAGATTACAAATGATCACAGATTATAAAGAATAATTTGTGAAGAATGTAGAGATCTCTGCTGAATCATATGGTAATGATTGCATATAAATATCTGTGATTGCATATAAATAAACCTATGCTCTAAGCTGGACAGCCCTTTAGGCCTTTTTGTCTCACATTGAGTCAGAGTAATCCTTACGGTGATATAGCTTTTGTGGTGATTGATGATTTTATAGCTCATTTCTGTTTACTATTATTTTTTGAGAGTTTATAATAGCATCTCTGAGTCAATTGACTCACTTATATATGAAATATACATTCTTCATGGAAGGAGGTATATATTACTCATATATAGGGCTATAATCTTTGATTTCAACCTAAAAGTTTAGGGATTTATGTCATAACATTAGTAAACTCAATGACTCTTCGGTCTATAACCTTTTGTAAATTTTAAAAAATACTTAGTTTATATTTTTAGTTTCTATCATCTACTTGGCAGAAATAAAGCTTTCCATACTTTTTTTATTTGTATGTAAAGTAATATATTTTTCGGCTGCTTTGCTGGTTCTTCCTCTGGTCCTCTAACCTGCAGATGTTGCCCAAGGCCACGTCTTCCACTTCTAACCTTCTTTATATTCATTATTTCTGTGAGCTCATTCATTCTGGGGATGAGAGGTTTAGCTATTACATCTATGTTGGCTTTTGAAGCTGATCATTTCAATTATTTTTTCAAACTGATGATTTCAATTTCATCAAATCTGAAACTTAACCCACCTTTGTATATCATACTCCCCTTTCCCAACTTTCTGAAATCATTTATATCTGTCTTTCTCTCCATAACTCTGTCCTATATATTGCTATCAGTCTTCCTCTTTACTACTTCTCTAGGAGGCTGTAGGAGCTTCATTTTGTCTATAACTTCAAATTCAGGCTCTTGTGCCTTGATGGCTTTTCATCATCTAGTTCCACCACTCTCAGTGGTCTTCTCAGGATCTAACTTTATTCATTTCTCTCCCTTGACAGGTTGGTCTCCTCTTTCATGGTAAACACACTTTGCTCATGCTATCCAGTTAATTCTGGGATGCACAGCAGAAGGTCTGCCTTGTCCTGAGCCTTTCCTGACCACCCCAGCCTAAGATGATTATCTAATTATGAACATTTCTTTCACAAATGTTTAGAAGGTAACTGACATTAGTTCTTTAATTGTTTTGATTGGTTCTTTGTTTTCTTTACTAGCCAGTAAATTCCATGAAGGCAGACAAACCCTGTCTTATAGTCTTTGTGCTTCAATGTAATCAAGTGCGAGGCACATAGTAAGGTCTGTTGATTAATTAGTATGTCTTAAACATACCATATTTTCCAATATTTACCTAACCACACTGTATTTGTGGTTTAGCTTAATTATATATTTGGTCAATTATAGGTTATTTTAATTCAAATCCTCATCTTTAAGGGACCAAAACTTATAGATTAGCGGTTCTCAATCTCATCAGACTAAACACCCTTCTTTTAAAAATAAATGCTTTGTAATGTCAACTTTATAATCCTGAAATAAAATTTATAGATAATATAACCTGTTTATAAATCTAATTTAAAAGAATATAATTTTTGAAATCATAATAAGTAATAAAGGAAACTGATTTGTAATAAAATATTACATATTTACATGTAATATGTATTCAGTATATATGCTCAGGTATGACTACACTGCAAGTCCCAAGGAAGTAGTCAGATGCTTGCACTTGTAACAAAAGCACTATGAAACATACAGCTACATATGCAAACTAATAGAGGTGCATTGTATATATGTTTAAAATAGCATGAGTGGTGTCCCTTTTAGTAGTGTGGTTTTCTGAATGGTGAACTGCTCTTTAAAAAGTTCCAAACTTTGCATTTCTGAAAAATTCAGCTCAAAATTCAAATTAGTACCATGCAAGAATATATATATGTAATATAGAGTTAGATTCTAGGCTCATATAATTATAAATAAGTTTTTTTCCTTACATAACTATCAGGAATTTGGAAGTCGTGGGACAATTTTTTGTTCTATGGAACTGTCTTCTGCCTACTTGTTTCTTGCTCATTAAATATCAGTAGCACCATACCCATCCTAATAATTATAACCAAAATGCCCCAACAAATTTCCAGCAATATTTTAAAACTTTCAAATTTCTACAAAACTTTAAAATTTCCTTTTCTTAGGGGATGCTGCCCATTGAAAATAATGTTGAAAATGATCTTGATTTTGGAAAATCTGCCTATTTTCTCCCAGGTTAACTAAGTTAGAAAATGAAATAAGTATTCCTTAAACTTGTTTTGTGATAAGCTGACTTTTGACATGTGAATAGAATATTCATGAGGGAAAAAAATCTATGGTCAAAGCAAAGCAAAATAGTTTTTTTTCCCCCCTGAACTACATGACTTTTCATAGCCTTTAATGTGTTAATAGGTAGAGTCAATCTACCACAGGAAGATTCAGTGTTTCTCCAAACTGTTCTATTGTGGAGTTCTTGCAATATTGATGAATTAGGTCATTTAAAAACGTAGCCCCTTTAGGTATACTAGACTCTGGGTTGCACTTTGAAGATAAAAGCATGAATGTCTGTGATATATTCAATGTAAAGTGGGATGTAGGCAGCCCTGGGTTACTTAGACAGTTTTTAGAGTTGCATATGCCTTGCCACATGTGAGCACTTCTATGTGACCAGAATATTATGGAACAATTCAATCCCGAATGATAAAATTTAATACACTTAGAAAAAGTTATGAGAAAATTATGAAAAACTGTTACCACACAATTGATTTTGATATCAACCTAAAAGTAGCAGGAAGATGGAGTGGCCAGAATGGTGAAGGAGGTCAATATCAGGTCTCCTGTGTCTCAAATCTGGTGTGGATTGTTAAAAATTTCCTTTCATTAATGGTTGAAAAATATTCATAGAGATTATATGTAAATTGGGGATGACAGAACCCAAAGTAAAATATATGAATGTATCTCTAAAAAGACACCAACCTGAACATAGAGATAAGTTATTCTTTGGAGAAAGCTGAAGCAAAGTCGAAGAAGATCAGATGGAAAAGTCAAAGCACTAAATGAAATGCACTAAAGAACAGAAAGAACACAAATAGAGTATGTAGAATGTTACTTCTTGCCAGAGTGAAGCCCAAAAATTTATTGCAGATGGTTGCAAAGGAGCGCTACTTGAAGAGAAGTGATTTTGTTTTTTGGTTGACAAATATCATAATTTTATAAATCACATTATTATCAAACATAGTATGCAGAATTACTAATTTCAAACTGCTTAACTGTTTGAAACCTGTGATAATGATACCTAAGTTCTAGAGAAAATAATGAATATGATAGAAGAAATAAGATTTTAGTCTTTATCTCAATATCTGGAACACCTCAACCTTAATAATAAAAGCAGCATGATTGGATAACAAAGTAAACTACACGCATACTTAGGTCCACTCTTCATCTAAAATACCCCCTAGCTCTGTTAGCCAGATCATATACCAGCCCTTTGGTATGTTTAACAGCACATAGTTTCAGAGAGCTAAGAGAGGATAAATAACAAATACTTCAGATGATTCCAGTTTACAATGATTGGTTTCTTTTCTAACTGGACCGAAGATGATGAAAAATCATAAATTAAAAACTACTTTTTCCATGTACTGCTGATAAGAACTTACTTAGCTTGGTACGGGGAGATGTTTTCACATTGTTAATCTCTGAAGAAAAAGGTAGCTGACTTTATGGAGAACTTTGACACCAATGTAAAGAGTACATTACCATGGTCATATACAAATTTACTGGAAGAAAATGAAAAAGAAGACTATGGCAGTTCAATGCCCTGCACCCAGAAGCATCAGCCTGCTGTATTTATTTGAGAAAAGTAGTATTGTCCTTCCCCTCACTGAATTATTTGGAATGTTTGTCAATAAGAGCAGCTGCAGATAAAATAGTAGATATTTCCAAAAATGATTTTACTTTTTAAAGTATCAGTGTCTGAGCTAGAAATCATGTTTCCTAATGTAAGTATAGCAATACTGCCTTTTCTAAGTAGAGAAAACCTCTTTGCTATTGTCACACTTGGACCATTAGTGACATATGACCTACAGTACCAATAATAAGAAAAAACTAAAGTTCACCAAGATCAAATGCTGGTAAAGCAGTGTGTGAACACTTCGGACTGTTGGTCTCAGGCTCCATTCTTCTGAGTTCAGGAAAGTCACAGCTTGTCTCTATTAGGATAGCAAAGTAGGCAACTCTACCAAATATTAATGACACAGGACCTGCAAAGGGGAGTGCGAGGTTTGACTTACGCTAAATGCATTTGTCAGGGAGTACTACCTATTTTAAGGGGAGATGTTCCAGACAAAACAAAATGCAAACACATTTAATTAAATGACTCATTGCTTCTCTTATAAAAGTGTTGGGCATCTTTGCATTCTTAAGGCAAATTGAGTCCAAAAAGAAATAGTGTGATTAACAGGAAAATGTCCAGGTAGTTGAAGGAATCTTCTACAACTCTGACTCTGGTTAGGACCGGCACAGGGGGTAAAGACCTGGCATGATATCCCATCAGGCCAGATAACCCAGAACCCTCTCTCCCACACCAAGTCAGTGATTTTATTACCTTCCCCGGGACAAAAGGGACAAGTAGTCAGAGTGGACAGTTTATGATGACCCAGAGGCACCTAGGAATTTTGGTGAAACAGTCCCTGAAAAGCAGTCTTTGCCCTTCCCTCATGCACCATATTCCTCCACTTAAGGTGAGCCAGTAGGATTCTGTTTCATTTGCCAATTTACAAAGTGAATGGCAGACTATTGATATTTAGTTGCTACATATAAAATTTGAAGAATAAATTTCACAGAAAAAGAGGGAAAGAAGATCAAAGGTATCATTTATCACTTATAAAGGCAAATACAAGAATATTCAGTTGTCATGCAATCTGTGTATTTTCTCCCAGGTTAACTAAGTTACAAAGTAAGGAACAAGAAGCAAATGCTAGTTACTATAAAAATTCTTGCATATTGGTAAAATTCAAGGGCTGGCAACTAAAAGTCAAATGATTTTAGGATGTTTCTTTCAATATTGATATGTAAATAATTACTTCCAAATAAAAGAAGGGAAAAGTTTTAGATTTTTTTCCTTCTCCTATAGAAAAAATTCCAATAAACTTGAGTTTTGGGAGTCTCTTTGTTTTATTATTTTTGTTTACTTTTTGAGAATTTTAATGAAAGACATGTTTATATCAGCCATATTCATACTGTGTCTAGAAAGCCACCTGTCTTGGGAAACTTAATCTCAAAGCTCTCTTCAAAATGAAAGCATCATATTAAAAAATACATATATATTTATATAAGTAGTCTTTTTAATGTGTAGGTATCTTTTTTTTTCTGTTTATAGCATTGGTTTAATCCACATTAATGTAGTTTAAAAGGAAAGGACAAGTTCATTTGTATAGAATATATAAACCTAGCATCACACCATGGGCCCCATGGGATGGGGAGGAGACCACTTTCCCTGGGAAGAGCAGCTCTAATCCTAAAAATGGTTCTCAGTAGAAGGCCAGGCAGCCCAGAACCCAGATATCTTGTTAAAGTGCTACTCCACAAGCAGCTTCAACTATTAACAGTGTAAACAGTAAATCATCCTCTCTTAAAGCTAGTGCGACTCTTTAAATTTTTTTTTTCCTGCTCTTGGGTGTCCCTAAACGTTTGGGCTTTGAGAATTGACTTCTTAGGATGCAGGGCAACATGGGAAAGAATTCTTAGTGCAGCAAAGTAGTGGATCTTACTTACCCTTATTAAAGTGCTCATTATGATCTCGGCACTGGGATAGATTCTTTTAATTTACTTATTCCTCCTCTAAGTTTATATGTATTTATTCTCCTTTTACAAATTGTGTGAATTGAGACTGAGAAGTTAAATAACTTGTCCAAGATCATTCAGCAATTAAGTACTTGTGCTTAGATTTTAATCATGGTCAATCTGATACCAAACTAGTTCATTTTGCCATTTTGCATAATCTAAAAAGCAGTCTTACTGCAAATTATTTCTACTTGTTAAGAAATAATTTTTTTCTAACTGGATAAGTCATCTTGTGGAGGTGACACTACATCCCGTTCCTAAGTAGGGGATTGTTAGTGACTAAGAGGTGAAGAGATCTAAGAATTAACCTGAGTAACAGTCATCATTTGACAGGGAGTTGACTATCAGACAATGAGTGATAATAAGCAACCCTTTGGGTCACTGCTAGACTAACCTCAAAGTCAAAGCAGATCAGAAAAGGGCTAACCATGTACTACTTTTCTCAAAATCTTTCTTTTGGCATTCTTTTTCTCTCAGGATAAAGCCAGTTTTTACAGTGGTTACGAAAGCTGTACTTGATCCCTATTCCTGCCT
>NW_006434709.1:7482059-7483115 GCF_000325575.1 Pteropus alecto | reverse complement strand
CTCTCTAACCATCCCTTTTGCTGTTTTTCTTCTTCATCGTTATGCTCTGTACCATAGCAGTCATGCTGGGATTTTTTAGATATATAAGACATGTCTCTGATCAGGCCCATTGGATTGGCTGTTCTGCATATTCCAGAATGTTTGTTAAATATCCACAGGTCTCATGTTCTTTTCTACTTCAAGTCTTTGCTCAAATGTTATCTTCTCAATGAGGCTGACCCTAATCACCCTACATAAAATTGACACATTCCCTACTTGGATAATCTCTTATCTTGCTGTTTTTTCCCATAGAACTTGCCACTTTCCAAGATACTACATAATTTATTATATTTTTTATCTGTCTACTCCCTCCCCATTAGAATGTAAACTCCATAGGGATTTCTGTCTTTTATTTACTGATGCAACCAACCCCTGTGCTTAGAACAGGGCTAACAGAATAAGTGCTTAATATTTTTTGAGTGAGTGAATGAATGGGCTCTTTCTCATTTCTACAGAGGTTTTATGACGTATGCAGCAAGTAGTTTGAAGAATCACTCAATGTATTATCATCAGACAGTGGCCCTGGTAAATAGTGGATAGATATCTGAGTAACAGTATAGTCAGTCCATTTTTGATAGTGATTTCAAGATGGTAATTCTTAAATTAACACATATGAGACAATCTTTGACACTTTTTTCTGATTCAGCTTGTATATTTTAGATTTTTGGGTAACTTTTTGAGAAGTTTTGGATAAACTAAAATGGAAAAATATAGTGAACCCTTATGTACCTATTATCTAGCTTCTACAGTTAACATATTAGTGCCTTATTTCGGCACTAATTCTTGCTCTCGGCCCCTTCCCTGAGATTATTTTGAAGCAAAATGCAATGATAGGGAGACAACACATAATTTCATTTGTAAATTATCTGAAAGATTTTTGATGAAGTTGAATATTGTTAAAACTGTTAACATTGCAGCTTATGATTTGTTTAAAAATATAATTAAATCACTGCTAAAGCAAGTCAGTCATATTCTGGAGTTTTACTCTATTTGTATCTTTCCATCTAAGATCTGCTG
>NW_006434709.1:7458832-7482015 GCF_000325575.1 Pteropus alecto | reverse complement strand
GGCTGAACCAATTTTCTGACTTATATTTGAATGTGACTTCCCTTTTGGCTACACAGCTCAATGTATTTAAAAAAATCTTCCTCTTAAGGTACCTGTTTTTTTTTTTATAAATGGCATTTTATATAAAGTGATTGGATACTTAAAAAGGGAATGCTATTTGTTTTTAGGGTAGTGGGATTATTATTAAATATTATAAGTAATATTTATTTTTTCCAAAGTTGGACTATGTTTACTATTATTATTAAAAGAAAGAAGCATTTTGTAATTGAGGGTTCCCTACTTATTTTTGGAATATGAGAGGACCTAAATCAATGATGCATGAGAAGGGTCAATTTGTTGTACAAATGACTGAAGAAGAGCTGAGCAAAATACTTTGCTCAGAATAAATGAGCTATGATTTTTATCTGAAAGCTTATTTTTTGAAGTATAAATTCTCTCTGCTATAGGGTTACTTCAGATACTCTCAAAGCATGACCAAAGTCAAAGTGTTTAATTTGTTGAAAATTGTTACAGGTCCCTATAATCTGCAGATATTTTTTTAGATCGGGGATGGTAGGGGAAAGCAAAAAGTTTGAATAACTGTCACAATATGTGCATTATCAAAACAATTTTAAAATTTACTAAAAATACATCTTATATGTAGATTTTAATGTTGAGACTGTTAAATGTATTCTTAATATTTTTCTTGGCTTACCTATTGTGAAGGCATAATAAAAATTAGCCATTTGCTATTACTAAATTATAGTCTATGTCAAGGAATATATTGTGCTTAGAAACATTTGAAAGTTTTAAGTGCTGACTAGGAGATTTAAAAATGTTATATTATTTTAAAAAGATTTCTTGACAGACAAATCAGTATCTCTGCCAGTTTTTGTATCATTATTTTTGGCAGGATAATAAGTTGTAATGCCAGAATTCAGATACATGGTAGTTGGAATTATAGATGATCCAAAAATTCATTCTCAAACTGTGATACAACTCACACCCATACAAAGTAGGGTGTGGATTACAAATAATTAGGTGTATACATGGTTTCAAAGCTACCCAAATAAAGATAAGTGTTTTCTGATAAGGGGATGAGAACTTTTGAACTACTATAACTTTATGTATTTTAAAGTTAACATAACGTTCAAAGTCTTAGCACTCTGTAATGCTTTGGCAGTATATAATGGTAGATATACAATAATGCTCACACTTTTTGAGGGGAAAGGCATAACTTTAAACAGTTTCTGACATATATGTCCTTTGCTTTTGAGGAGACAGTTGAACTTACAGAAGAGAGGAATTAATTGATGAAATATGACTTCTAAGGAGGTGTTGGTTGGGCCATCTTAAATGATTATGCATAAGGATGCTGGTTGGGCCAAGAGGGTGAAGAGGGGCTGAAATCTTGAGCTTTGCAGGCTACATTTATGCCCTGATGCAGGGATTGTGTACCTAGATGAGGCACTTTTCTTTTACATGGTGTGCACATGAGCTATCAGAGGCTCTGGTGTGTAGAGATTAGCTCCAGATCTCAGAAGTGATTCCTATTCATGATAGTAGGAAAGTAGGAATCAAAATCTAAACAGACATCCCTTCAAAGATTTGTTCAATATTTATTTTATTGAGGGTAGGAAAATATTGACTTTGTAGTAAAAAAAAAAAAAGTACATACCTTATTATGCGCACAATAAAAGATTTACCAGACACACAGAACATAGCTTAACATTTTAACTTACATATCGTAAACAATTTATTGTTTTCCTATTCCTTACAACTAGATAGAATTTATTCGTACTCATTAAGGATTGAGTGTTCCATAAAACCTTGCTTGATCTGACTTCTATCTTTCTGCCATCATCTCCTATGATTTATTCCCCTGCTCATAATATTCCAGCCACAGAGAAGTCTTTTTTTTTTCCTATTCTTCAAAAGCTAAGCTTATTTTTGTTTTGCGACTTGCTATTATTTCTGCTTAGAATATTCTATGTCCTCCTCTGTCCTATCTTTGCATTTGGTTTCTTTTTTTATATCCAGTATGATCCTATTTTTTTAAAATTTATTGGGGTGACATTGGTTAATTAGGTTTAAAGTGTACAGTTCAATAATACTCCATATGTATATTGCATTGTATGTTCACCACCCAGTTAAGTTTCTGTTTCTTTTATCCTTTGGGCCTTTTGCACCTCAGTGTGGCCTTCCTTTACTTTTAGTCTATATTAGTAGCCTCTTCAGCCCAGTCTTCTGTGTCATGTTTTTTTATTTTTTTTTTAGAAAGTTATTATTACATGTTATCTTCATCTATTTATTGTCTGCTTCTCCTACAATTTAAGTCCTCAAGAGCAGAGACTTCATTCCCCTTGTTTCCCACCTAAATGGTACTCAATTATATTGTTGAATAAATGATTAAAGTGAGAAAGTCTTGTTCAAAGTATATTTTAAAGTTATTTTTCTGGTTTTTATGTTGGCAACATGCTTCTCACTTTTCTTTATTTTGGTTCTTTAGTCACTTTTTTTAATGCTATATTCTGAACTTTATGGCTTCCTGTGAGGCATTTTAAAGGTTTCAGATGTAGGTTAAAAAATAAATTACTTGTTCCTGGTAAATAGCACCATGCAGTGTATGATTTAATTTCAAATTTTCTGCAGATTTTGACTGTGAGTTTCTGGACCAGGATTTGTAGTGTAACCTTCAGTAGCACTGTATGATCTAAGCAAGAGATACAGTTTTAAAAAATATTCGATGGAGATGGGTTGGTGCTGGTAAGAAGTATTTTAAACATTTTTTTTTTTTAAATTATCAAATGCTGTCAACTTTGGTGGTTTACAGACTAGTGAACATTTGCCTGGTTATAAAGCAGTTGCTTTAAGTTGTCCCTTATTATCATCTTTATTCCATTTATTCCAGTGATGTATAGTCCTTCTTATAGACTAGTACTCAGTTAGCTAGCTATTTGGTCAGTCTGCCCTTTAATTCAGCCCTGGGAAATGGATAGGTATGAGTACAGGTCAGTTTAAGTGTGATAGCAAGAATTTGAGGAGTTCTTTGCTGATGTCCCTTATCAGTGAAATAAGAGGCAAGGATGTTTGCTCAGAATAGGACATTTAAGGAAAGTAGTGGAGAATTGGAGGAAATTGACTTGGGAAGTGAAGAAAGGTGGCTGGGTAGAGCTGAGGACCAAACTGAGATAGGCAATGATATGTTTCAGTCATACCAGTCTGTTCATTTGTGTGAACAACTAGAATGGTAAATTGTCAAGCAGTATAATAAAAAAGTCTTATTTTTTTTAGTTCTCTAGTATATATTTGACAGTTAAAATAAGAACTGTCAAGTGGGGTTTTCAATGTATGTCAATGTAACATATGAGATAACTACAACATGAAGGGTAAGAGTAAAGGAGTCTCTGTGATGGTAATGTTTTTACATTCCACTTGAATTGTTAAAATAGTGATTCTAAGAAGATTTATAAAAAATAAGTTCATCGTTATCCCTAGAGCAGCCAGTAAAAAAATATACAGAGGTATAATAAAGAAATATACAGAAATATAATAAAAACACAATAAATAAAATGAAATACTAGAAATACTCAATCTAGAAGAAGGCAAGAAAGGAGAAACAGGGATGAAAACAAAGGAACAAACAAAATACTAGTCTTAAATCCAAACATCAATATTTATATTAAATATAAATGGTCTAAATACAACAATTAAAGACAGCAATTGTCAGATTCAATGATAATGTTTAAAAAAGACATATACTGTCTATAAGAAACTCACTTTAAATGTAATGATATAGGCAGGTTAAAGGGATAGGAAAGGATATACTATGCAATAATAAAATATTGGGATTGGCCATATTACTATTATACAGAGCAAATTTCAGAGCAAGGAAAATTACCAGAGATATTACACAATGATAAAGGACCAAGAATACTCATCAATTCTAAATATCTATGTACCCAGCAACAGAGCTTTAAAATACATTATGCAAAAACTGGTAGAACTGAAAGAAGAAATGGAAAATCCACTTCTAGATAAAAATGTCAACATTCCATTTAGTAAGTGATAAAACAAGTACAGTAGTTCCCCCTGATTTGCAGAGGATATGTTCCAAGACCCCCCAGTCAATATCTGAAACCACAGATAGTACCAAACCCTATACATACATACCAGTGATAAAGTTTAATTTAGAAATTAGGCACAGAAAGAGATTAACAACAATGATAATAAAATAGGACAATTATAACAATATACTATAATAAAAGTTATGTGAATGTGCTTTCTGTCTCTCTCAAAATATCTTACTGTACTATACTTACCTTTTTACTTAAAGGAAGTACTTTTTGGCTTCTCTTTGGCATATCCGAGTTGCCAGCATCAATAATCTTGTGCTTTGGGGCCATTATTAAGTAAGGTAAGGATTACTTAAACACAAGCACTTTGATTCTACTGCAGGTGATCTGAAAATCCAGCTGGCTACTAAGTGAATAATGGGCGGGAAGTGTATAAAGCATAGAAACACTAGACAAAAGGATGATTTTGTCTAGTGTTTCCCCCAAGTGGTAGAGAGTGGAATGGCACAAGATTTCATCATGCTACTGAGAATGGTGTGCAGTTTAAAACTTATGAATTGTTTATTTCTGGAATTTTCCATTTAATATTTTTGGACTGAGGTTCACTGCAAGTAACTAAAACTGTGGAAAGCAAAACCATTTATGGGACTACTGTATGCTAAGATGATAAAAGAATGAGATAATCTAAGAGATTTAAAAAAATAAAATCACACTAAAATGGCAGAGATAGGTAGATACTCAAATTAAATCTTGACAACATTCTGTAAGAATAGAATAAAAAGTGTCTTCTGGGCTGAGGAAGTTTCACAGCTTAAGTGCCTTGCTGCAAATTGTTGAGGGATAAAGGGCAATATCTATTTAATGGTGCCATTTCTCTCAAGCTTCTCACATTTGAAAAATCATCAGTTCTCATATTTTAAAGGAAATTTGAAAGAATTTTTTCTTTGTGCTGTTATATTTTTGTAAGTCCTTAATTATTTCATAAAACTATATGAAATGTCTTGTGAATCATTTTCATAATCAGGGAATGTGGTTGTAAAAGCAGAAAGCCATTCAAAAAAGTTCAAGTAAAAAGATGGGGAGAGTTGATATAAAAGTGCATCACATTTCATTTAATTGTTGACAGCTTCGAGGACATAACTCACTGGAACTGCCTGGCTTGTTGACATTTCTCTGCATGTTTTCTAATTCATATAAAGTGACTATTCTGCCCACATATTCACTTGCATATGGTCATCATGACCATCTCAAAAGGATAGCCTAAGACCTAGAGTCTGTATGACTTTTGGCTCTTCTTCCCACAATTAAGTGTTCATGTTCTAATTCCAGATCCCCAGGAGAGAGTAATAAATTGCTTCAATCAGTTGCATTCTGGAGGTAGGGTTGGGAGTGAAGGGATAGGATCAGATGGCACAAGGCATCTTTCCCTTCCAGGGTTATGAGCGGGGCAGGTTTTCAAAGAAATTATTGGTGTGTCTTGTATACATCATGAATAATTTTATTTTTATACAGAAAGTGATAATTGCAGAGTAAAGCAAGGGATCTTTTTAGCTTGACGGTGTCTTTCACTCGTGAATTATGTGAGCACATCTCTCTTGATAATGGAAACTTCATTAAGTGATCACAAATGAGAACACGTTGACTTCTAGCTAGACCCTCCCAAATGAATCTCTGTATTTAAGATTTATTTTTTATTAAATGTCATCAAATGAAGACCTCATAAAAATTAAATATGACATTTGACATTTATAAATTAAAAAGTTCATAATGTTACACAGACATTTTTAGACATTTTTGACATTAAAAGAAGTCCATTCATGTTATATAGACATTAAAAGCTAATATTATTTTAGGAAAATAATTCTTGTCCTGTGTAAATTTCTAGCATTGCTTCTAGTATAGTTTTAAAATTTGAAATCCTCTTAGCATACAGAATAGATTATGATATACTGAAGGATTAAGCTTCACTGTCTTTGTCAGATTAATCCCGCATATATAGATCATCACTTGAACTGACAGAAATATGGCTGCAGTTCAGCACAAAAAGTTCAATGGATAAGTTATTTTATATAGGATGAATACTGTACTTCTTGACTGGTTGATATATATTCTCCATATTAAATTTAAATCTCACATATTTCTTTCAGACTTTCATAGAGATTCATGGAGAAGGTGTCTCTGATAGTTTATGTGGTGAAACAATGCCATTAAATATTGTTGGGATCCTTCCCACTTTATTGGAGTAACTCACCTGGTAAGGATATTTTTTAAATTTTTATATAAAAGTTTTTACATCATTTTAAACTTTAATTTCCTATTTTAAATCTTAATTTCCTCATCATGCAAGTACAGATAAACTTTACATTTAAACAAAACAGGTAATCCTATGAGAACATTGCTCTACTTGCTTATGAATGCATTTTTTTAATGAAATAGGTAAAAATCGTATATGTATAGGTGAATTTTGAAATAGAGCATGAAAAATGAAGATAGCTATTATAGCATTCGGATTATGGTTTGAAACTAATGTATAGTTAAGAAATATTTAAAGGAAATTTAAAACATAATTTTTTTCTAATAGGAAGTTTTATGAAAACAATTTCAAACTATTATGTAGTTGAGTGATAGAACAGAAATATTGACTTTAAATAAAATTGTTTTAATAAAGTTAAATAAAGTTTTTATAAGCTTATTTAAGTCATGAAAAATACTTGGTAGTTTATGTTAGAATAATAATGAGAGAATAAAAGAATACTGCTTTCTTTGAAAAGTTGAGGATGGAAGTAGAAATTAATAACTGGATTTTTAAAGAATTTTATGTTAAACTCCATAACTTTTTTTTCTTAAACAATTTTAAAGAAGTTAATATTAAGCAGTAAAAGTGCAATTACATGAAAAGCTCTATATTTTACATGTTTAAATTATTTTTCATTGTCTTTACTTGTAAGGTGTTGAAAGTAGGACCCACTCCTGAATCTTCTTTCTGATAGTGGAATAAGGTACATATTATTCTGGATTGCCGCTCATGTTGAATTTATGGTTTGTCCAGATGAACTTATTAGGAGTATGTGGTTTTGTCATTGGAGAATCAGCCATGTAGTGAAGCCATCAATGCCATTCAGGGGGCACCATGCTTTCATCCACATCCCAGAATGTGTTTTAGCCATTCATTTCAGTGGTATAAATAACCCATCGGCAGCGGCCAAAAAACTACTTGTTGTCTTCATAGTATTTGTTTCCATATTTGTCTTTCCCCACTAATGTACTAAGCCTCACATCATATGCTCTGAATAAAATTTGTAGATAGCCTTGGAGGCTGCCACGGCTGCTGCAGGCCACGCTTCAGGATTGCAGGAACTCCATCTTGTCCCTCAGGTCCAGCCTCCCTAGCTCCATGACTTTTTTAAAAAGTGAATTGGTAGTTATTTAACTGGGATTATAGTTCTCGATTATTAATTACTATTATATAATCCTCCCTTATTCATGAGGGATATGTTCCAAGATCCCCAGAGGATGCCTGAAACCATGGCTAGTACCAAATCCTAATCAACTTTAACTCTGCTGAAGTATGGCAGCTGCTGCTTTATCAGCAGATGCAGCCTCTCCAGTAATTTTTATATTTTTTAGTCCAAACCTATTCCTGAATCTGTATGACCATCCCTTATTTGCAATAAATGGCTTGGTAGTGTTGTAGGGGATCCCTTGCTTGAAGTCTTTGTATAGGTTCAGTGCTTTCTGGCATAACATGTTACCATCAGTTGGAACACATTTTCTGTTTATGTCTTTCGTCCACAAATTTAATGCCTTTTCCATCTTAACTAAATACTTATTGCACACTAACTTTTACAATTTGAGGTACGACAGTAAAACTAGCATCAATTTCTTCTTCACAGTTTCATGGATAGAAGATTTATTCTTGATCTTAGCAACTTCAGCATATGATTTTTTTTTCTTTCCTTGTCAAGAACTCATCTTTTCACTTAAATAAAGCACTTTGCACTTCTCTGGCTTCTCTTTGGCGTATCTGAATTGCCAGCATCACTACTCTGGAGCTTTGGGGCCATTATTAAGTAAAATAAGGGTTACTTGAACACAAGCTCTCTGATGCTGCGATAATCTGGTAACCAAGATGGCTACTAAGTGAGTAATGGGTGGAAAGTATACATAGGTTGTTCAACGTTGTTTTGTTATAATATTGATAGGATGTCATAGGAACTCTTATCAGTCAGCCTATGGTAAAACTGGTTTTGTTATATACCATTTTGCTTAAAGTTGTAGAACCTATCGATAATGTTAATTAAGTGAGAGGACTTATGGTACAGTGACATTGGACAAAGGGATAATTCCAGGCAAGACAGAGCAGGACAGCTCGAGTATAACATCAGTTTTGGTTATTTGACTTTTTAATGAACCAAAACCATTTAGATATAGGTATTCCAAACAGTTTATTCTAGTAATCAGGTACAGTGTCATAGCTAATGTGATATATCATGGAATTATTTGGGGGACCTCAGAATTTTGGAGAATAGTTGAAAAGGCTTATGGACCTATTGCTGAAGGAAAAACTGTGAACCTGTCAGTGCTAGCTTAGATGCTACCTGTTTTTATCTATGCCTCTGTTCTCACTTTGGGGCTGTGGGAGCTCATTCATAATCCTTCCAGTCTGTAGCACTTTATCAATTTATTGGAACATTTAATTAATAAACACCTCTAGGTTCACAACATTTGGAAAACAGCATTTATAAATCATGAACATTGTCAAAGAGCGCATGGATGATATATTTTTATTATTATCAAAACTTGGTTTTCTATATATTTGAGTTAGTTTTTCCTGAGGGATGCGAAGTGGGGAAAATGGGCAATTTACCTAAGAACTAAGTTTTATTTATTTGTCCCCTAGGCTTATCATCATCATTATATAGAACAAAATAGTTTTATTTCTATTCATATTTTATCTTAATATTTAAGTTTTACTTTTTAGCATAGATAAAAGGACTTAGAAATAGTACTGAACTTTTCTATTAGTTTCTTACCTAGTTGTAGAAGACAGTGGTCAAATAAAAAAAAGGGTATGGTAGATTAGGAAATGTGGTTTGTGTTTTTGAACAATGACTCCTAGAAAATCTGGAGAAAATATTGCCATCTTGACAAAAACCAGCTCTTTCCAATACATTTTTTTCTTTACAAATTAGTTAACTCGATTAATATAATAAATAAGGATGAGAATTGTAAAATTAAAATTTGCTGGTAACTCTGCATCTCTTTTTAATATGGCTCATATATTATGCATTATTAAAACTTTGCCACAGCAGTAGCAAATTGAAAAATTGAATTTTACCTCCTTTCTTTGACATACATCTCGTAGAGGTACAGATGAATAGGAAGTAGGGAGAATAACCTGCAATGTAAAAGCCTTCAATCTAATTAACTTTTAACTATAAGATTTAAATATATAATTTACCTCATGTACAATACTTGAAAAAGATGTTTATTATTGTAGGCATTTATGTTCGTAAAATATATACTATCTACTAATGAATGGGTATCAAGAACTTTGAAGGATCTAGGATTTTTACCCTAGTTGCAAGCTAACAGGTTATCAAACTAGAGTTTCATGCTGATATAAGACATGAGACTCCTGGGTTAGAAATAAAGGACAGTTTATTACTCACAGTAATAGTACCTAGAGTATCAACTGTTTTTGTTGCAGGGGAGGAGCATCGATTCCTTGAGCCCCATTCCCACCAAGTGATGTAAAGAGGGCTAGATGATATCTTCACAGTCAGTGGGCTGAGGAAAGGATAGGAACTCTGAGCTTAGGGAACTTGGATCTTTTATAATGGGCAGTAAGCATGTCTCTCTTTTGCTCCAGAGGGAGATAGTATCTTGTTCCAAGGGGGAGTCATTGCCTTACAGCAGTAATTCAGGAGATCCTTGGAAAATTGTCTCCCAATAATGGGCTGAAATTTTTGCTTAATAATTTATTCATAATGCAAATTAATAATGTAAACAAGATCACAAGAGGAAATGTTTAAAATACTGGGAATAAGCATGCTTATTCTACTTTTAAAGCAATTTAAAAACCTTCCAAAATTTTATATTATTGCATTACATAAATTAAGAACTTTTACTTAGGATTATTTTGCTATTATGCTGCATGTTTTTGAAACTAATAAAACTTAGTTTATTTAAGTCCTTTGAAAACATTTTGAATTTAAAACTCAACTAATTCATAACTAATTCATTTCCTTTTTAAAATTCATACAGGGAGATTTTAGTATCAGGCCATGAAAGAGTTTAGATGTGAAAAATGCAGGTTTCTTTTTTTAAATAAAACATAAGTTTCTTATTATTTATACCAAACCAAAGTGAACCATTCTGAGAGAACCGCTATCTCCAATTTCCTGAAAGTAAACAAATAAAAATAATTAAAATCTTGTTTAAGCGGAGAGTAAAAATATTTGACTTAATTTTATATTTTTAATATTTTTAATTTAAATAAAGAGTAAAGCAAAATAAAATAGTTTAAAATGCATTGTATATATGTAAACAAGAGAACTGTATCTTACACGTAAAATTTTGATATGGTATTTACCGGTATTCTCAGTGAAGAAAAATAATATATGAAGCATAAAAAGGCAAAGAAGTAATACAAGATATTAGTTGAAATTTGGAAGCATCTGAAGGCTCCTAACATGAAAAGTTGCAAACTGGGTCATAATTTGTGATTCCACCTATTTGATTTTATAATACTATCTGTTCTAAAGGTCCTATATAGCATATATTTCTTAATTTTGGTGTTTTACTGAGTATTTGATAGTGGCTCTTGAGGTAATGTTTATAGAAAAGATCATGGTTTTATAAGCTCTGGATAAAAATTTATGAAGCTGCAAAGAGATATTAACAAGAACTTCCATTTCCCATTTCTTATTTTTTATTTCTTTCACACCTCCCCACTCCCAACAAGGATTTTATGATAGGATTCAGAAATTGGAGAATGTTTCAATGTAAGACTAAAGGTGAATGATATTATTTGAAAGATTATACAGAGGGGACATTTTTGAAGGTTTGGAGATAACCTACTTAGAGATGAAATACTAAAGGGAAAAGGTAAAGAGACTGGGGATGATGGTTAGTACTTAAACTGACATGTCATAATTGGAGACTTTTCTCTTAAAAACATTGTTTTAAAGTTACTACTTAAGTTTTATCTTTAGTTTTTTTTACTAAGAGAAGTCTTTCAGAAAGACATTGCATTATAGTATTTTAAGTATTTTAAGTAGACATATCTCAAAGAAAACAGGTGTGGCACTGGCAAGTAAGGGAAACACACACACACACACGCGCACGGAAAAACTAGGAAAAAAGAATGAGTAATTTAATAGTGCCTGGGGCTTGTGTGTGTGTGCTGGTAAGTTCAGGGGTTTTAGCTTTTAGTTTTCAATTTAAAAACAAAACATGATTTATATAAGCACTGGTATTTATTTTTAAAAACCATAAGCTCCGTATCTTGGTTTATAAGCTACTATACCAAAATTTATTTTTGAAACCACTAGAATGGTCGTCAAGAAATGTGAATTTAGTTTTTGGTCTCACTCACCGACTGGCAGAGAGCCTAGGTAAATTATTTTATTTTCCTAATATCTGGATATATTTATTGCTGGAAGGCTAGATTGTGCACACTCAGGAAATATCATCTGTTTCAGTCATATTCTTGATGTTCTGCAGTGTCTTCTATCTAGGACTTAATACCTCTCTCTTACATTAGTAATTACATTTTAAAAAGTAGGAATCATAGAATTAATTTCTCAAAGATCTACCAGGACTTCAAAACAATCTTTTGCTTTGAAAATTTCTTTAAAATCCATCGTATTTTTTAAAAAAGACTTTCTTCAGTGCATTTCCAAGGTTTCCATGATAGTCTGATAGGCTTGCACTCTGCCTTAGAAGAATATTTTGGTGACTAATGAAATAATATATTTGTATACTCATTTAATCATTATTAAAAATAAAGTATATTCATTAAATAAAATTGGGAAAACAGAAAAGTACAAAAATTTAACCATAGACCTACCAGTCACATAAAAACTAGTTTAACATGTATTTGCTTCCAGTTTCTTTTTTTTTATTTTATATTTACTTTTTAAATATATTTTATTTACTTTTTAAAACAGCTGAAATCATATTGTATATACGAGTCTCTTTATTTTTGGTTTTTGGGTTTTTTTGCCTTCACTTTAAGTACTTTTCGATGCTCCCACAGTTTTTGTTTTTAATGGCTAAATTCGATTCCTTTAAATACTATAGTGCCCTTAATTATTCCTTTTTTTGGTTGAATTTATATTGTTCTCAGTTTTTTCTTTTTTATAAATAACCTTATGACAGACATTCTTAGGCATGAAGTTTTTATGTTTTTAGGATTATTTCCTTGGTAGCAATGGAATTATTGGACCAAAGCTTATGAAATTTTAGTCCTTTGGATAAACAGTATAGAATTGGTAGTTTTGCTTTGTTTCTTACCTAGTTTGGGAAGAGGTGATTTTGTTTGGTAATAGGAAGTCGTGGTTTCAAAGGAGGCTGATCTTCATTTTTTTAAGTGCTGAAGTTGTGCTCATCCTTGACTGAATGGCTACATGTTAATTCCCCAGTCCGTCATTTGAGTTCTACATATAGTTAAGTGTATTTTCTGAGCCACACCCTATTGTTGTTACCTAATGTTGGGTAACCAGGTCACTTTTTTTTTAAAACATACACAGACTTTCGTAAGCAAATTCTGCAGACAAGTTAAGGTTTGCTTTGCTACAAACTGAATTTTGATCTGTTGCTAACTTAGTACAGATATCTTTTTTTTTTTTAAATAAAATATACTAAATGATCATGTTGTTATTTTATGTCAGGTTTCCTCTGTGTTACTAATGGTCTCTCATAAAGTCTCTGATTTGGTTCAACAATAATTAAATCCCAGAAGCATACTATTTTAGGGATAGAAGAATCCTTAAAGTTTTCTAAATTCCTTTCATATTGCTGATGAAGAAACTAAGGTGAATATGGGTTAAGTGTTTTGTCCAGTCACTCATTTAGTGGCAGCACTGGGATTAGAATTTAATTCTTATTTCCCTGTGAAGTACCTTTTCCACTACAGCTTTATGTTCTAAAAGATAACATGTGTTCTACAGGCCGCTTTATGGGTTAACTCCTGTGATTGCCTGTTCCTGTCATTTAAGGCTCTTGTTTATAGGCATGCCAGTAGCCCACCCCTGTGTGATAGGAAATGCTTTCCTGAGCAAGTTGCCCAATTATATGTCTCACCATTGAATATTCATCCTACTTCTTGCATATTTGGTATCATAAGGATTTCTTTTAAATCAGTATTCCAGGATTTTGGTAAAGCTTGATGTTCTTTCTAGAAACTGAAATGTCAAATTGCCTGAAATCTAGCATTTGCCAAAGGTTGGCTTAAGGTTTCTGGTACTTAATAAGAGACAGGTTGATAGTTTAGCTAACTATCTAACTTTCCAACTTCCTCTGTGTTAAGTAAACCATCAGAAAGGAATGTACTTAGAACATGTCATTTCATCTTACCATAGAAATGCCTTTACTGAATTATGATTTAATAATCTTTTTTGAAAGATTTATAATAAAAACATCTTTGTGAATACAATTTCTGTCTTTTTTTCAAAATCCTATTTTGAAGACATGTCTAGTTTTTCAGTTTTCTAACACAAGCATGCTTGAATGGGAATGCAGTGCTAGAAATGTTTCTATCCAGATGAATTTACTATTGGCATATTTAAAAAAATTAATAAGAATAATAAGGAACAGTGTTTTGAGGTTTACAAAATGGTTTCACATTATATAATTTGACACAACAATTTAGTGGTTATTAAATATAATTATTCCCATTTTACACATAAGGAAATAGGATGAAGAGGTATGTGGCAAGTGAAGAAGCAGTGGCAGAAAACTGGAACTGAGATTCTATGAGAATCCTGCATTCGTTCCATGATACCATTATGCCTCCCAAAATAAACCTATTTCTCTTTTTTGCCTTAGCCTCCCCAAATTCAGAGCTAAGCTCAGTTTTGTATAAAATAGCCCAGATATTCAACAACATCTCTTACTTTGCAACTTTTAATTGATTTTTGCTTTGAGTAATTTTATTTTTGATATTACATATAAAATAATCTTGTGAACTGCCCCAAATCTTTCAGAAAGTAGATAGATCATAAATACTAATATAAAATGGTTCATAGCTATGAAGAATGGTCACTATGTTGACACCTTTATTGTTACCTAATGGTTTATCTAACTCTCATCTTTGGCGAATATGATGGTATATTTAAAAATATATATCTTTAAAATCATCCTTTGGAGGAAAGAAATAAGTATGAGAATAGCTTATCACTTATCTATGTCAGTAAATAAGATGTAAATTAATAAACTTTATGGTAGAATCATTACGTAGATTAATAAACTTTATGATAGAATGATCAATGGATAAAAAATTGTTACTTTTTTAATCACTCTTGGAAAGTACATAGTTATACTTCAGTTATATAAGGTGTTCTTTATTGATGTGGATAATTGTTAATATGTAAATACTGGGGATACATATATGCATATATATGTATATACACACATACACTTTCTAGTCTGTAGTACTCTCTCCTAGATGATGGTAAGGACAGAAAGAACAATATAAACAGAACATTGCTAGATTTATCATAATTACACATTAAAAGAATGAGTTTCTTACTATTTCTAAGTCTAAGATTTCTTTCAGACAGCATGCCAACGAGTAGTATAGGCAAGACAGTATTGATATATAACTACATGACTTATTATGTACTTGTCTATGGCCCAAGTCAGTGGTAGGGTACAAGAGGTATGCTCCTTACCTCATTCCAACATGCAATCCCAAGTTAGCCTCTTTAAAATTTGTCTAATGAAGTTTAATACAGAACTCAAATTCTTTCCCTCAGCTTTTGTCATTAGCACAAACCTCTCTTAAAATCTTCCCTAGAGCTAGCTAGACTTCTAGTGGTTTCATTTCTTTTAATTATTTTAAAAATCATGAAATATACATAACATAAACATTACCATTTTAACCATTCCTGATTTCCCCCTCCCACAAGGAGACATTTGGCAGTGTCTGGAGACATTATTTGATTGTCATGACTGAGGTGGGGGAGCTGCTGGCATCTAGTAGGTAGAGGCCAGGGATGCTGCCAAACATCCTACAATGCATAAGACAGCCCCTCCCACCCCAAAACAGAGAATTACTTGGCCCAAAACGTCAATAGTTTTGAGGTTGAGAAACCTCTAGGTTGAGAAACTGTGGTCTAGAGCCAGACTGTTTGGGTTTGAATTCCAGCTGTGCACCTTACAAGTACGTAAGTCACAGCTCATAAGGTGCACAGCTGGAATTCAAACCCAAACAGTCTGGCTCTAGACCAAAGTTATGACTGTGGGGAAGGTACTTAATCTCGGTGTCTATTGTCTATTAAAGAGGCTAACAGTAGTATCGACATGGGATTGTGAGAATTAACTGAATTAAAACATTTAAAGTACTGAAATCAGTGTCAGCCATATAATAAGCACTTGATAAATATTAGCATTATTTTATTAAAAAGTTATTGAATAGATTCAATTAAAGTTGATAAATAGCTGATAGAGGAATATGTTGAAAAATAGTTACTATATCAAGAGTAAATTATCCAAAGACACACACAGAACCCTACTTTAAAGTATAGCATATGAAAATTTTGAATGAGAAAAACCTTTGCAAGCAATAATGACAGGTTGTTACAATCTGTATTTTATCTATACTTAATAACAATTTCTAAACAAACCAGATGGCTAGACATAAAGTATATATGAATTAGTGCTAATATGAATTTAAGCTATATTTATATCTGAACTCAAAGACTTGTAGCCAATTAAGTTATGATAACCATTCTATAATCAATGTTTCTCTTATTCTGAAAGATCCTTGGGAAGTCAATTTCATTTTTTTTAGGAGGGGGAGAGTCAGTTTCTTGATTGGATCTGTAAAGTTTTGACAGGATGCAATTTTTTTCCTTTAACAAGTTTTCTAAAAATAAGCTATTTAAAAATATATGTGATTTATGGCTAAGTTTCTTTAAACTCTAACAAATGCAGATGATTATGCATGGACATTCAGTGGCAGTATGGAGTATTTCCCTCCAAACAAATTAAGAATTAAAAAAGTTTTATATATAGATACGTCCATAAAGAAGTATATTAAAACAATGATGTTGATAATTACTAGTATTAGTATAGTTCCATGTAATTAACAAAGTCCTACCACATACATGGTCACAATAGAGCTTCATAAAAATCTTATAGAGTATGTGGAATTATCTCTTGCAGATGAAGAAGTTGAGGGTTACAGAAATGAAATGATTTTTCCAAAGTTATAATGCTGGAAATTGTGGAACTATCATTTGAACTCAAGTCTCATAATGAATCAGTTACTACAATCTACTGTGAGCTTTTAAAAAAACGAAGAGGCTTTCTCTGACTTAAGCCTAACCTTTCTGAAATTGGTATAATAGGGCATTGATATTTCCTCTAAAAATGAACTTAGATGTATTGTCAGCAGAATATGGAGAGAGACCCTACAAGCATTACTTATAAAAATTACATATAAATGTAATAATGAACTGGATAACTTTGTCATTACTGTAAACCTTTTATTTTTAAACTTTTAGTTTTGGATAATTTTAAACATATATCAAAGTATGATGGTATATGTAAACTGCTATATTACCTATTACTCATTTTATCAATTATCAACTCATGGTGACTTTAATTCATCTATATCCCTCCTCCATTCTCCCTACTGGATTATTTTGTGGCAAATTCTAGATATATAATTTCGCTTGTACATAATCCATATGCACAATTTTATTTTTCAAAAATAACTTTTAATAATAATTACAACTTTGAAATACTGAAAACCTGAACAGTTTTCTAGAAAGATGTTTCTACTTAATGTATACCAGTAGGCAACTTTTCCTGAGTTCAAAATAATCACATATAGTATGCTTTTCTTTGGGAATTTAAATGTCTAATAAACAGTAAGAGAAAGTATTTTACCTGTCCTATGCAGTCTTCTTTCATTTCTCCTTCTAAAATAAAAGATCACAACATTACTTATTTTAAAATATAATAAAGGACCTTAAAATTGTTAACAACCTTTTAACATCCTTACTTAAAAAATACTTAAAATAATCATGACTAAAACAAATTAAAATACTGAAAACTCTAGAGAAAGCAGTAACCAAATTTCAAAATAATATGAAATTATTCTTATATATACATGTTATAGCTATATCTGCACTGAAATCAAGTGAACAGATTATGCTTATATTGTTCCTTCTATTCTTAAAATGATGCCTAAAAACTTGTGTGGCAAGTAAGTTTCATCTAAGGGTCGATTCTAGCTGATTGGTAGCTACCTAGGGAACCATTGACAAGTTTTATGAAGCCTTTTTTGCTGCTGTTGTTCAATGGGAAAGAAAACCGTATTTGATTAGTGGGTTATTTGCCCTCATAGCAGTGATATACCAGCTGACCCTGGCTTAGTAAATCAAAATGATTCTTTTAAGAGGCATCCTTATTTAAGTTTATATGCCATTAGGCCGAGAGAAAAGAAATCATTACTGCTACAATCTGATTTCTCATTATTGATGGATATTTAGGTAGACATTAATGTACATATTTTTGTCCTTGAAACAAGTAACTGCTGGTATTTATAAGTATCAATTATGTTTCATTTCTCTTATAGCACTTAGTGCATGCATGCATATACTGCTAGGCACTATGCTTATGTTAACTTGTTATTTCCTTTATTTATTTAGTCTACCTTCCCAAGTAAATGATGAGTTTTCTAAAGTTTATCAATAGCATCTGTATCCTCTTCATAGTCCTAGCACCAAGAAATGCCTTGACGATTTCTGTAAGAATATATGTTACTTGTCTGTCATTAACTCTAAATTACTTGCTGTTTTGAGACATATTTGTATGCACTGGGATGTTTTGTTTAGCTATTTAGTTAAATAAGTACGTAACATTCCTAATATGATATGGAGCCATGCTGTGAAATGTGGATCGTAATGCTTTCATAGGACATCTGGATTTTTTAAAATAATGGCTTGGCTCTTACATTTAGATAGATAAAAGTTTAAATCCTACAGTAAGATGAATCTGCTCTTCTGGAAGATTTCTAGGAGTACAAAATGAACAGTCTCTTTCAAATTGATTCAATATTTTGTCTTCCCAATATTCAATAGATGATTATTATGACTAAATAATACTAAAACAAAATGAGCTATACTACTTTGTTTTTAAGAGTCTTCCATAGAACATAAAAACAGCCCAGAGTACTTTGTGTAGTTTTAAATAGTCATCATTATTCCTATAATCTTGACATTTTTGAGCTAAACAACTTTACTTTTCAAAACTTTTTTAATAGACACCAATTTTCACCATGTTAGTCACTGTCAATCTTCCTGGAATCCATGACAATTTTATCATATAAAGGAAAATCAACTTCCATAGCAAATGTGTTAAGATCTGTGATCTAGATTCTAGATGGACATCTAAAGAGATTGCTGTAATGAAGTGATTGCTTCTGACTGGTATTTTACAGTCTTTTAAATATATACCGCTTGTTTATTTTTCTCATAAAAGCCCGTGTTATTACTTCATTTAGTTTCTTGTCACCTGTGACAGTCCTTATCCCTTTACTGTGTTTGTTTTAGTTTAGATGAGGGGCTCACACTATGTGAAGGGCCAGATAGTAAATATTTTAGGCTTTGTGGGCTAAGAGGCTAAGTGCTAGTAATTTAAGTACTATATCATGTAAGTACTTAAATAACAAGAGGGAAAATTTCTACAAAATTTTTATTGACAAAATTCAAACTACGATATTAAAATTGAGTACAATTTATTTTTTTATGACACAGTCTACTAACGGGATTAATTTGGGTTCAAAGTATTCTCTCTCATCAAACTCATCTTCAAATGTTCATCTATTAGTGCTGATATCTGATGAGATTTTATATATTTCACCTTTGAACATGCCCTTTCAAACAGATAAATACAAATACTGAGATCAGTCCATGAGCAGCATCTTATTTTCTGGAATTCTCTTAGATTCTTCTCTTGATGTTTGCCTTTTATCATGTCATTACATTGCAGATTAATCACTTCCAATTGCAGGTTAAGTGGAAGCTCCTCAATTGCACAGCTGATGGAATGTGAAACATGAGTTTCCTTTGCCTTTGTATCCAGGTCTGAAAAATGCTGCTGGAATTGAGAAGACCAGTTGTTTCAGTTTTCTGGGACTGAGACTGGTTTTCCAGGATTTGGAACTTAAAGTGCTAAAACTAAGACAGTTTTTTACCTAGCTGAAACTTAGTTCGAGATCAGAAAATAAATCTACTTCAAAATTGTATGGAATTATATATCTCATTTGTTTTTAACTCTTGACAAAAAAATGACATTACTTTTGATTCAAACAACATTAATTTACATCGAAATGGCTTTATTTCAGTCAAATTTCACATATAACTCTTTTGCTTTGTAATTTTAGGTTGAATTCATTAAGAAACATTATCAAGTTTGCAGCAAAAGCTAACTTACAAAGCCATTCATTTGGATAATAGTGGTCAAGATGGTCTTATTCAGAAAGATTTCAGTCTCAACACAGAGCTAAAAAAGTCATAATAAAATTTTACCACTGCTGTTTTTGACTTGCATGGGAGGGCTAGTCAGTATATTCAGCTTCTGTTTTTGACAAAAATTCGTGAAACTGAGGATGGGTAAGCCGACAAGAGTCAATGAAGTTTACCTTTGACACATGATAGATTCAGTAACACATGATAGATTCATATCTTTTTTGTAAGGTACTTGCTGACTGAATAATAAATACAATGAAAAACCAGAAGATTTAAACACCTTATATTTTTACAAGCTTTGTAAATTTGTCTTTTTCTTCTCCAATATATTATCATCATCAGTTGTAACACATCCTAGCAGATTTCACTTGAGGTTTACTGAGTTAGTGTTTTCTTAATTTCTTTGAATATGTACTTTCTTGAAGCTGTTTCATACACACTATTCATAGTTACTCCAAACGTGGCATTGACTCCTCAAATTAAAAAACAGTAATATCCATCACATCTGTCAACCAAAGAAAACCACTTGAAATCATTTTCCTTTTTTTTTGCCTTGCTTTTAAATCAGCTATTAATATCACTCCAAATGTCCTCATTTTTTGAGCACTACATGCCAAATGGCCAATAGTCTCACACAGGTTTATTTTCTCTGCACACGTTTCTTTAGCTGCTACAATCAAACTAGATTTAATTAACTCACCATCAGTAAATGGCTCTCCTTACTTCACTAACAAATGAGCCACTTAGAAACTTGAGTCATAGCTTCATGTTCATTTATTATTTTGGGGGAGAAATTCTCCTATGATGAAATATTCTGTTTAAAATTTTCTAATTTTTCTGACCATTGTTTGCCTGTGGGTAGGGGATATTGTGATGAATTCTTTGTCTGGAAATATTGATGTATATTGGATTATTTTGAGTATAGATATAGTGTCATTGTATAATAAACACAATGATTTGCCATATAATTTGATTTAAAAAAAAATCCACAGTGCCTATTATTTTCTTCTAGGAATTCTGTAGTTTCAGGTCTTACATTCAGATCTTTAATCCATGTTGAGTTTTTGTGTATGGTGTAAGGTAGTAGTCCAGTTTCATTCCTGCATTTGGCTGTTTAATTTTTCCAACACCATTTATTGAAGAGACTGTCTTTCTCTATTGTATATTCTTGCCTCCTTTGTTGTAAATTAAATGACCATGTATGCTTGGGTTTATTTCTGGGCTCTCTATTCTGTTCCATTGATCTTTGTGTCTGTTTTTATGCCAATGTCATCTGTTTAGATTATCAGAGCTTTGTAATATACTTTGAAATCAGGGAGTGTGATGCCTCCAACTTTGTTTTTCTTTCTCAAGATTGCTTTGGTTATTTCTATACAAATTTTAGGATTGTTTGTTCTTTTTGTGTGAAAAATGCCATTAGAATTTTCATAGGGTTTGCATTGCATCTGTAGGTTGCTCTGAGTGGTACAGACATTTTTAACAATATTAATTCTTTGAATCCATGAGCATGGTTTATTCTAGGTATTTTATTCTTTTTGATGCAGTTGTAAATAGGACTTTTAATTAATTTCTCTTTGAATGTTTGATATTAGTGTATAGAAATGTGACAGATATTTGTATATTGATTTTATGTCCTGCAACTTTACTGAATTGGTTTATTAGTTCTAATAGTTTTTTTTTATGGAGTCTTTAGGATTGTCTATGTATGTCATCTGCAAACAGTAACAGTTCTACTTCCTTTCTTTATTTTAAATTAAGTTTATTGGTTAATACACCAATGTTGTATTAACCAATAAACTTAATTGGGGTAACATTGGTTAATACAACTATATAATTTTCAGGTATACATTATAATTTGACATCTATATATTCTATTCTGTGTTTACCACCTAAAGTCCAGTTTCCTTCAGCTACCATATATTTGATCCCCTTTACCCACTTCAACCTCTCCCTACTCCTCTATATTGAACCCCTTTACTCCACCTACAACCCTCATCCTCCCCCACCCCCTACCCTCTGGCAACCACTAGTCTATAGTCCATGTCCATGAGTCTCTGTTTGTCCTATTCATTTGTTGCTTTTAGGTTTATATCCCACACGTAAGTGATATCATATTATTTTCAACTATTTCTGTCTGGCTTATTTCGCTTAGCGTGATTATCTTGAGGTCCATCCATGTTGTCACAAATGGCAGTGTTTCATCTCTTCTTATGGCTGAATAATATGCCATTGTATATATGTACCACAGCTTCTTTATCCAATCATCTATTGTAGGACACTTCAGTTGCTTCCATGTCCTGGCCACTGTGGATAATGCTGCGATGAACATTGGTGTCCAAATATCATTTTGGATATGGGTTTTCAAGACTTCGAAGTAAATACCCAGTAGAGAGATTGCTGGATCATATGGTAGTTCAATTCATAGTTTTTTGAGGAACCTCCATACTGTTTTCCATAGTGGCTGTACCAGTTTGCAGTCCCACCAGCAGTGTATGAGGGTTCCTTTTTCTCCGTATCCTCTCCAGCATTTATTATTTGTCTTGTTGATTAAGCTATTGTAACTGGTGTGAGATGGTATCTCATTGTGGTTTTCATTTGCATTTCCCTAATAGCTAGTGATATGCCATTTGAATGTCCTTTAGGGAGAAGTGTTTGTTCAGGTCGTCTGCCTATTTTCTGATTGGATCATTTGTTTTGTTGTTGTTGTTGTTGTTATTGAGTTGTATGAGTTCTTTGTATATTTTGGATATTAGACCCTTATCGGAGGTGTTACTTGCAAATATATTTTCCCATTTGGATGGTTGACTCTTTACCGTGTTGATAATTTCTTTGGCTGAGCTTTTTAGTTTGACATAGTCCCATTCATTTATTTTTGTTCTTACTTTCCTTGCTTTTGAGGTCAAATTCATAAAATCCTCTTTAAGCCCAAGGTCCTTGAGTTTAGTTCCTATGTTTTCTTCTATGCATTTTGTTGTTTCAGGTCTTATATTCAGGTCCTTAATCCATTTTGAGTTAAGTTTGGTGCGTGATGATAGACAACATTCTAATTTCATTCTTTTGCAGATGGCCTTCCTGTTTTCCCAGCACCATTTATTGAAGAGGTTTTCCTTTCTTCACTGTATATTTTTGGCTTTTTTGTCAAAAATTATTTGCCCGTATAAATATGGGTTTACTTCTTGACTCTCAATTCTGTTCTACTGGTCCATGAGTCTGTTTTGCTCCTAATACCATGCCATTTTGATTACTGTTGCTTTGTAGTATAATTTGAAGTCAGGCAGAGTGATGCCTCCAGCCTCATTCTTTTTACTCAGGATGGCTTTTTGGGATCTTTTGTGCTTCCATACAAATCTGATGATTTTTTTGTTCTATTTCTTTAAAAAATTCCAATCGGATTTTGAGGGGGATTGCATTAAGTTTGTAT
>NW_006434709.1:7433644-7455541 GCF_000325575.1 Pteropus alecto | reverse complement strand
GACTTTTTTTCCCATTATCTATATTTAGTTGTGCTCATGACTCTCAGTCTCAGTTCCTTTCAGTGTTAGTGACAGTTTCAGTAGCATTTGCTCAGATTTCCGTGAAGCTCCGCAGTGTTAGTTCTTGGAGGGTATCGGGAGGAGGGGCCCTGTGGGTTGGGGGTTAGGGGCTGCGGCTCGGCCTAGGTTTTGCATCTGCAGCTGCTAAAAATCTACTGTTGTTTTTATGCTATTCCCATTTCTCTGTCTTCTGCCTGATGAGTGGTCACTGCTGCCCGTCGCAGGGAGCTCACAGCTCTCCCAGGCACAGCTGTTCAGGGAACTCGCCGCACCTTCTCCTTTCCCTCCTCTTTCTATAGGGAGCTCTGGCTGTGAGAGGCAGCTTCTTTTTTCTCCCCAGTGTACCACCGAACACCCGTCGTTCGGATCTCTTATGTGCAGATCCGACATTCAGACGTGCTGGTGTGCAGTTTGGGTGTTTTTTTGTTGCGTTTTAGATGTCCAGCATATTGTTGTTTCAAGGAGAGAGATCTGGGGACGTCTCTCACTCTGCCATGTTTCTGATGTCCCTCAGGTTCGCTAATATTTTGTTGAGGAATTTTGTATCTGTGTTTATCAGGGATATTACCTTGTAATTTTCTTTTTTATTAGGCATCTTTATCTAGTTTTGGTATCAGGGTACTTCTGGCCACATATAATGAGTTTAGAAGTGTCTCTGCTGTCTATTTTTTGGAATAGTTTGAGAAAGATTGGTATTAATTCTTTTTTAAATGCTTGGGACAATTCATCAGTGAAGCCTACCATTCCTGGACTTTTTCTTTTTTGGGAGGTATTTCTTTTTGAGATGCTAGATATGATTCAGTCTTCTTAAATTTATTGACTGTTTCATGGCCTAACATGATCTATCCTGGAGAATGGTCCATGTGTGCTTGAGAAGAATTTGTATTCTGCTGTTTTTGAATGGAGTATTCTGTATGTGTCTGTTAAGTGCATCTAGCCTAACATGTCATTTAAGTCCAATGTTTCCATATTGATTTTCTGTCTGGATGATTTATTCATTGATAGAAGTCGGGTATTAAAGTCCCCTACTATTTTTGTATTGCTATTCTCCCTTTAGGTCTGTTAATATTTGCTCTATATATTTAGGTGCTCTGTGTTTGGGTAAATACTAATATAATATAAAATTTGCTATATAACATATAATAATAATATATAGGATATATTATACAAATGTTATATCTTGTTTGATTATATAATGACCTTGTTTGTGTCTTACTACAGTCTTTATCTTAAAAATCTGTTTTGTCTGACATAAGTATAGTTACCCTAGCTTTCTCTTGGTTTTCATGTTCATGGAATATATTTTTCCAACCCCTTTACTTTCAGTCTCTGTATGTCATTACATCTGAGTGAGACTCTTGTAGGCAGCACGTATTTACTTTATTATCCATCCAGCCATTTTATATCATTTGATTGGAGAATTTAGTGTGTTTACATTTAAAGTAATTATTGATAGGTATATACTTATGCCATTTCATTAATTATTTTCTGGCTATTTTGTAATTTTTTTTCCTTACCTTACTTTCCCTTCCTTTATGATTTGATGATTTTCTGTAGTGGCATGCTTAGATTCCTTTATTCTTTGTGTATCCACTATGGGTTTTTGCTTCGTGGTTAACATGAGGCTTACATAAAACAACTTATATTTATAACACTCTATTTTAGATTGATAACAAGTTTGAATGCATTCTAAACCTGACATTTTTTCTGTCCTCTCCCATGTTTTATGTTTTTGATGTCACAATTTATATAATTTTGTCTTGTGTATTCATTAACAAATTGTGGTAGTTATAGTTATTTTTACTACTTTGGTTTTTTAACCTTCACAGTAGCTTTATAAGTGCTTAAATTACCACCTTTATAGCATTAGATTATTTTGAATTTTAATATATATTTACTTTAGCACTGAGATTTATACCTTCATTTTTTCTGTTACTAATTTGCACCTTTTTTGTTTCAGCTTAAAGAAGTCCCTTTAACATTTCTTGTAAAGCTGGTCTAGAAGTTATGAACTTTTTAAACTTTCAATTGTCCGGAATACTCTTTATACCTCCTTCAAATCTGAAGGACAGTTTTGCCAGTTAGAATATTCTTGGTTTGCAGATTTTTCTAACAATACTTTGAATATGTCATGCCACTTTCTCTGGTCTGCAAAGTTTCTACTGAAAAATCTGTTGACAGTTTTATGGGGATTTCCTTGTAGTTATTAACAAGTTGTTTTTCTCTTGCTGCTTTTAAGATTCTTTCCTTGTCTTTAAATTTAAAAATTTTTTTATTCTATTATTAGTTTCAAGTATACAGTACATTGGTTAGGCATTTATATAATTTATGAAATCATCCCCCTGATTCCTCTTTCTCTCCTCTGGCTCTGCACCTAGCCATTACATCACTGCCGATTGTATTCCCTATGCAGTGCTCTCCATCCCTGTGACCCTTTATCTACTACTAATCTGTATTTCTTTAACCCTTCACTTGTTTATCCCAGACCCCAACCCTCTCTTCCTCTGGCCATCACCAGATTGTCCTTGATATTTGTGAGTCAGTTTTCAATTAATTTTTTTTTGTTCCTTATATTCCGTATATAAGTGAAATCATATAGTATTTATCTTTCTCTGACTTATTTCACTCAGCATAATAACCTCTAGGTCCATCCATGTCATTGTGAATGGTAAGATTTAATTTTTTTATGGCTGAGTAGTATTCCATTGTATATATAAACCATAACTTCTTTATCCAATTGTCTGTTGATGGGCAATTTAGGTTGCTTCCATATCTTGGCTATTGTAAATGGTGCTGCTATGAGCATAGGGATGCACAGAACTTTATGAATTATTGTTTTGGTTTTCTTTAGATAAATTCCCATAAGTGAAATTGCTGGATCAAAAGATATATCCATTTTTAATTTTTTGATGAACCTCTAGACTTTTCCATAGTAACTGTACCTCCTTGTATTTAATTTTTCACAATTTAATCATAACGAGTCTTGGCCTGGGTCTCTTTGGATTTATCCTTTTTTTAATTTTCTAGGTTTCCTGGATCTAGGTATCTGTTTTCCTTTCTAGGTTAGGGAAGTTTTCAATCATTATTTCTTCATATAAGTGTTTTACCCCTTTCTCTTTCTCTTCTTACTCTGGGACCCCTAAAATGTGAATGATGGTCCACTTGGTGTTGTCCTGTAATTCCTTTAAGCTGTCTTTACTCTTCTATCTTTTTTCATTTGGATGAGTTCCACTGACCTGTCTTTGAGCTCACTGACCCTTCTTCATTTAGTCTGCTGTCTAACCCCTCTATTCTGTTTTTGTATTTGTCAGCTCTGTAACTTCTGCTTGGCACTTTCTCATATTTCCTTCTCTTTTTTGAAATTCTCACTTTGTTCATGCATTTTTCTCCCAAGATCAGTGAACATATTTATGACTGTCTTTTTGAACTCTTTATCAGGTCAGTCACTTATTTCCATTTGATTAAGGTCTTTTCTGAGGATTTTATCTAGCTCTTTCATTTGGGACATATTTGTCTGTTTTTTTCATTTTCCTCAACTCTCTATGTTGGTTTCTTTGCATTAAATAAAACAAGTAGCCATCCCAGTCTTGAAGGAGTGGCCGTGTGAAGGAATTATCCTTATTGTTCAACCCTGCCATAACTCTTGGTTGTCTCTCAAACCTTTGTCATTATCTAAGCAGCCTACTTTCTTCTCAGTGGCTCCCAGTAGTTGAGGGTATCCCAAGACCTGTCAGTGTCCCAAAGGGGTGGATATTACTCAGCACCCAGATTCAGGTTGATTGGAAGCCAGACCCTCGGGTAGCAGCTCTTAAAGTATACAAACATACTTCTTTCAGGGGAGGACTGGGAGACAGGTGTTTAAGTGTGCTTCCTCTGCAGTGAGCCCTGGAGTGATAGCCAGTGAAGAACTGTTTCTTCATTTGCTACTTCGTTTGTCCCATTGAACCTCTGAACATAAATCCTGCCAGCCTTATCTAGGGATATGTCCTCTAGGAGGCAGACATAAAAGCCAGAGCACCAGACATGCATACAAACTTCTTTCCTGGAGACACCAGCAACTTGGAGCTAGGCAGAGGGAGAGTGTTATAGTGCCTGCCTTCCAAGGTCTCTGGAGAGGATTATAATTGGCCATTAGATGTATGTTTAATTAGAAGCCTATCCCTCAGGCCACAGGTATAAAGATAAGCTAATAGGCCTGTTTCACAGAAAGACTGGGCAGTTCAGTGTGCTGCCTCTCCATTGTGCCCTGGGGGTAGCAGTTAAGAACTCTTTCTCCATTTGTTATAGTCCTTTGGGACCTGTGAATGTAAGCCCCACTGTCCATCAGAGCCAGGCAAAGTAGTATTCCCTGGGTGGCAGCCACAAAGACTGGTGTGCCAGATGAGCACACAGTTCCTTTTTAGGATATACCAGCAACCTGGAGTAAGGCAGAGGGAGAATGCAAAGATGGTACCCACTAACCTTGGTCTTTGGAGAGTGTTCCACTTGGCCACTAGATGTGTGTTAAATTAGATGCCTGCCTCTCATGCCAGAGCTTTAACATAAGCAGATAGGCCTCTTTCAAAGAAAGATTGGGAGATTTTCATTCAGTACTTCTGTGCGGGGCCCTGGGACATACCTAGCTGAGTCTATGCAAGCCATTTAAGAACTATTTCTTAGTTTTCAACAGCCTTGTGGGCTTCATGGATGTTAAGCCCCATCGGCTTTCAAAGTTAGATGTTTGGGGCTTGTGTCTCAGGTGTAGGACTTAAAAGTTGGGGTACCAGATGTGGGGTTCAAACCCTTCATTCCTCAGAGAGACGATCAGAGTTCAGAGTTCCCTCCTGACTGTTAGTTGCCATGGCAGGAAGTTTGTGGCAAGATTGTGTCCCAGCCTTTTCTACTCATTCCTATGTGTAGGAGTAGCTCAGCTTGTTTTTGGGTTTCTTTCAGAGGAAGTTGTTTCATACGTAGCTGTAGATTCAGAATGTCTGTGGGATAAGGTGAGTTCAAGATATTCCTATGTCATCTCGAACCAGAACCTTTTTGGACATTAATTTTTAAACTTTGCGTTAATTTTTGTTGTAAGTTTATGTTATAAAGGTATTGATCCATGCTGAATTGGAAATTTTTAAAAAACGAAGCAAAACAAAACTGGCCCTTCTCCATAGATTGTTTGATTCATGTATGATTTCCATAAAGAGAGAAGGAAAGAACTTTCTGTCTTCAAAAGTTTTTCTTTTTCTTTTACTGTACTTTCCCCCTGCCCTGCTTTTCCAGGCTATCCATCTTCTTTAATCTCTCAAATTTTAGTAAAGTTCTCAACTTAGCCAACATGGTCATTTGTTAGGTTTTTATTTGTATTAGATTTTCTCTGTATTAATTTAGTTTGCATAGCTTCCTCAAAATACTCATATCTATACAATTCCTGCCTGTTCTTGTTTTGTGTTAGAAATCTCACCTTATAATGGTTTTGTACTGTGGAAATAAACTTGGCTAAAGAGACTTGTGTAATAGTTAAGTTTATGTGTCAATTTGACTGAGCCACAGGGTACCCAGATATTTGGTCAACATTATTCTGAGTGTTTCTCTAAAGGTGTTTTTGAGTGAGTTTGATATTTAAATTGATAAACTGAGTAAAGCACATTGTCTTTTCTAATGTAGGTAGGATTCATCCAACTAATTGAAGGCCTGATAGAACAAAAGGCTGAACCTCCCCTGAATAGGAGGGAACTCCCACCTGTGTGTCTTTGAGCTGGGACACTGATTTTCTGCTGCCTTTGGAGTTAAACAGAAACATCAGTTTATCCTTGGTTTTGAGCCAGTTGGCCTTCAGATTGGAACTAGACCATCAACTCTCCTGGGATTCCAGCTTGCTGATTATAGATCTTGGGATTTGTCAGTTTCATAATGATGTGAGCCACTAAGTCAGAGTCAGTCTCTCCCTCCCTCCCTCCCTCCCTCCTTTCCCCTCTCTCTCTCTCTCTCTCTCTCTCTCTCTCTCTCTCTCTCTCACACACACACACACACACACACACACACACACACACACACAATTGCTTCTGTTTCTCTGAACTCTAACTAGTACAACCTGTATTCATTATTTGTTCTTACTGCCATCATCCTTTGAAAGTACCTCTGTGTGGCATTTCGCATATAATAAGACACAGGGGAGGACCTGATATGTTATATATAGCCACTTAGATTTTGTTGTTGCAAAATTTTTTTTTTAACTTACCTGAATACTACTTTTACAGTAAGTAGAGCTTACTGAAATTTATGTAGGGTAAAAGAAGATTCAGTAGCCTAGAGTACAAAGAAGGTGGTAGCCAATAATTATAGAATGTTATCAGCGATAATGTGGAAGAGATTTGGGAAAAGATCGTTAGAATTTGACAATAGGAAATGATTAATCATTTTCAAAGTGAATATTTTTAGAAGCATTCGGTAGAACGAATCATATATGTATTAATATATTTTGGGTGATGAGGAAGTAGAAATAGTTTAAAAATGTGTAGTAGTAGAGAATAATTTTGGTAGATATGGTGTAGACAGGTTATAAAAGGTCTGTACAATTTAATGTCACTTTAATGTCGTTTTGGAGAATGCATCAAAGCATTCTACCATAGTTCTTAACCATGAACACATTATACGCAGGGATATTACTGCATAACATAGCTTCTGATACCTAGTAGGCACTCAATAAATATTTGTTGAATGTTAGATAAATATTTGTTGAATATGATATAACAGGTTATATTAAATATTTTATCATAATCTTTAATGAAATTATGCTTTTCTGTTTCTACTGTCAATATTTTCATTCAGGGTACTTTACTCCCAAATTATTATAATGAGCTTGCTGTCTAGTTTTTCTTTCGGTCATTTCTCATTTTTCATCAATTTGGGATGAGGCCATCAGATTAATATTCTTTTACCATGCTTTTGATTTTATCACTCTCCTGCTTGACAATGTTATAAGCCATATAACTATTGAAATAAGTGTAAACTCTTTAGTCTTACATCAAAGCCTTTCCACAATCTGGCCTATAACCTACCTTTCAATCCTTATCTTCCACTAGTCCTTTACACTGTAGTATCATTGGGTTTACAAAGCATATAAAACAATGATCTACTAGCCCAGTAAAATGACTGTCACTGCCAAAAAATGACAAAATCCAGCAGCCAAATGTTGGTTGTTTTAAATAATTCAAGTTCTTCATTTATGTTTCTTAAACATCATGAAGGAAACTATTAACTACAGTGATAAAAAAAAAAAAGCTGTAGATGTATATAGCTTGATGTGTTTGGAGGTAAGTAATGCATCTGTGAAACCATCATCGCTATCATTGCCATAAACTTATCCATCACTTCCCAAATTTCCTACCACTGCCCTCTTTGTTGGTTTTTCTTTTTTTTTTGTAGTAAGAATACTTAACATAAGATGTACCCTCCTAGCAAATTTTTAAGTATATAATACAGTATTATTAATCATAGATCCTGTGTTGTACAGTGGATCTCCAGAATTTATTTTGCATTTGTAAAGTTTTATACTGTTTGACCAACACTTTCGCATTTCCCCCTCTCCTCACCTCTTGGCAACCACTGTTCTACTCTCTGCTCCTATGAGTTTGATTATTTTAGATTCCGCATATGAGTGAGATAATACAATATTTCTTTTTCTGTGTCTGGCTTATTTTACTTAGCATAATATCCTTCAGGTCCATCTATGTTGTGGCAAATGCCAGGATTTCCTTTTGTTAAGGCTGAATAATATTCAGTTGTATGTATATACCACATTTTCCTTATCCATTTGTTCACTGATAGACATATGGGTTTTTTCTACTTCCTGGCTGTTGTGAATAATGCTGTGAAGAACATAGGATTGTAGATATCACTTTAAGAACCAAATTTCAGTTCTTTTAGATACATATAACTAGAAGTGGAATTGCTGGGTCGAATGATTTTTTTATTTTTAATTTTTTTGAGGAACCTCCATATTTTTCATAGTGGCTGCACCTATTTACATTCTTATCAACAGTGTATAAGGATTTCCTTTTGTTCACATCCTTGCCCAACACTCTGATAACAGCCATTCTCATAGATGTAAGATGATATCTCATTTGACTTGTAATTTCCCTGATGATTAGTGATTTTGAGCACTTTTTCATATATATGTTGGTCATTTGGATATATTCTTTGGAAAAATGTCTATTAAGGTTTTTGCCCATTTTTAATTGGGCTATTTTTTTCCTGTTGATTTGTATGAGTTCTTTATATATTTTGAATATTAACTTCTTATCTGGTGGATTGGTTGGCAAATATTTTCCCATTCTGTAGTTTGCCTTTTCATTTCGTTGATGGTTTCTTTTGCTGTGTAGAAGCTTTTTGGTTTGATCTCAATCCCACCTGTCTGTTTTTTGCTTTTTGCCTGTGCTTTTGGTGTTATATCCAAGAAATCATTGCCTAGTCTAATGTCTAGTAGCTTTTTGCCTATGTTTTCTTCTAAAAGTTTATTGTGTCAGGTTTTAAGTTTATATCTATAATCCATTCTGAGATTTAAAAAGAATTCTTGTATATATTTCATGATGAAAGATAAACATACAGATACAGTTTTCTCTAAATCAAATGAAGTGTGCAGTTTTTATGGCTTTGTTTTAAAATTTGATGTGTTTGAGGATTATCGTTTTATTTATTGAGCCTCAAAACTAAATGTATTTAAGGGTAAAGAAAGTAATTTTGGTGCCTGGTGAGGGACTGGGTTTCTTTAATTAATTAGAGGACAAACTCCTGCATTACTGATAGGCATTTCAGTCCTGACAAATCTGCACTCATAATTGTCTGGTCAGTTGTGAGAGTCAATACATTGATCAAAATACTTCAAATTTGTCTTGCTGGTAATTGGTTTGTAGCCCTCTCGTTCTTTGTCGTTATGCTGCTGGAACACAGCTGTCCTGTAGACCAATCTCAAGTCATTTTTCAGGGTCCCTGAAGAAATCAAATCAGTCCATGAACATCACCACCTGCATTGCCTTTTTCTGTGATACCCTCTGATATTTGTCTCCTCTTTTCTCTCCTCTCTCCTCTTCCCATTTTCATTTTCCATACTATCCCCTTCTATTTCATCTACAGTCTTGATATGGCTTCTTCTTTATATCTTTAGTTATAGGTCTTTTGTTCAGTTAGTCTTTCGATGGTTTTCCAGGTTGTTTTATAATTTAGTTATAATTTATTTTTATTTATTTATTTTATTATTAGTTTCAAGTATACAGTACATTGGTTAGACATTTATATAGTTTATAAAACAACCCCCCTAATTGCTCTTTCTCTCTTCTGGCTCTCCGCACAGCCGTTACATGAATGCTAACTGCATTCCCTATGCCATGCTCCCCATCCCTATGACCATCTATCAACTACTAATTTGAACTACTTTAACCCCTCACCCCATTCTCCCAGCCCCTCAAGTTCCTCCCCTCTGGCTATCACCAGATTGTACTCTATATTTGTGAGTCTGTTTTTGATTAGTTTTTTTCTTTTTGTTCCTTAGATTTTGCATATAATTGAAATCATATGATATTTATCTTCCTCTGACTTCACTCAACAGAAAAACCTCTAGGTCCATCCATGTCATTGTAAACTGTGGGAGTTCATTATTTTAATGGCTGAGTAATATTCCATTGTATATCTGAACCATAATTTCTTTATCCCAGGTGTCTTTGGATGGGCATTTAGATTGCTTCCATATCTTGACTATTGTGAATATAGCTATAGTTGTAATTTTAATGTGGTCTTGAAAGGAGGCAAGCACAGTGTTTATATACTCCACCATCTTGTCTGGAACCCTCCATTTCGAGACTTTTTTTTTTATATGAAGTGAGATAAGGGTCCAATTTCATTTGTTTGTGGATAACCAATTTTCACACCAGCATTTATGGAAGATACTATCTTTTCTCCATTGTATGTCCTTGGCACCCTTATTGCAGATCAGTTGGTCCTACATGCATTGGTTTATCTTTTCTAAAAACCAATTCTTTCATTGATTTTTAAAAATCGTTTTCCTATTCTCTGTTTCTACACTGATCCTTATTATTTCTTTCTTTCTGCCAACTGGGACTAGCTTTTTCTTTCCTAATTCTTTGTGGTGTAAAGTTATGTTTATTTGAGATTTTTCAAAATAAAAAATGTATTGCTACAAACTTTCCTCTTAGTACTGTTTTTGCCGCCTCCCATAGTTTCAGTATGTTTTCATTTTCATTTGTTTTGAGATATTTTTTAATTTCCTTTTTGATTTCTTCATTGACCCAATAGTTGTTTGTTTCTTTAAATTCCCATGTATTTGTGAATTTTCCCATTTTCTCTTATTATTCATTTCTAGTTTCAGTCCATTGTAAACAGAAAAGATACTTGGAATGACTCTAATCTTTAATTTGTTAAGACTTATTGTGTAACGTGGCATGTAATTTATTTTAGAGAATGTTCCATGTGCACTTGAGAAGAATGAATGTTCTGTTGCTGTTAGTTGGAATGTTCTGTGTATGTCTTAAGTTTCCATTTGATTTACAGTGTTGTTCAGTTCTGTTTCCTTATTGATATTTTTGTCTAGATAATCTGTCCATTATAGAGATTTGAGTATTGAATTATCTTACTATCATTGTATTGCTGTCTATTTCTCTTTTCAGATCTGTCAGTGTTTGCTTTTTTTAAAAAAATTTACTTAAATTAGTTTCAAGTATACAGTACATTGATTAGACATCTATATAGTTCATAAAACGATTCCCCCAATTGCTCCCTCCCTCCCCTGGCCCTCCACTTAGCCATCATATTATTGCTAACTGTATTCCCTGTGCCGTGCTCCCCTTCCCCGTGACCAACTATCAACTACTAATTTGTACTTCTTCAACCCTTCACCCCATTCTCCAGCCCCCCAACCCCCCTCCCCTCTGTCTGTCACCAAATTGTCCACTATATTTGTGAGTCTGTTTTTGATTAGTTTGTTCTTTTTGTTCCTTAGATTCCACATATACGTGAAATCATATGGTATTTATCTTTGTCTGACTTATTTCATTCAGCATAATAACCTCTAGGTCCATCCATGTCATTGCAAATGGTAGGATTTCCTATTTTTTTAATCTCTGAGTAATATTCCATTGTATATACGAACCATAATTTCTTTATCCAATTGCTGTTGATGGGCATTTAGGTTGCTTCCATATCTTGGCTTTTGTAAATTGTGCTGCCATGAATATTGGGATGCATAGATCTTTACTAATTATTGTTTTGGTTTTCTTTGGATAAATACCCAGAAGTACAATTGCTGGGTCAAAAGGAATATCCATTTTTAATTTTTTGAGAAACCTCCATACTGTTTTCCATAGTGGCTGCACCAATTTGCAATCCCACCAACAGTGTATAAGGGTTCCCTTTTCTCCGTATCCTTGCCAGCACTTGCTGTTTTTGATTTATTGATGATAGCTATTCTGATAGGTGTGAGGTGATATCTCATTGTGGTTTTAATTTGTATTTCTCTGATGATTAGCGACCTTGAGCATCTTTTCATATGTCTGTTAGCCATTTGTATTTCCTCTTTGGAGAAGTATCTGTTCAGGTCTTCTGCCCATTGATGTTTGCTTTTTATATTAATAAATGTTTATGTATTTCTAGGTTTATATTTGATGTTGCATGCATATTTATTTATAATTGTTATACCTTCCTGGTGAATTGATTTTTATCATTATATAATGATGTCTGCCTTGTGACAGTTTTTGACTTAAAGATTATTTTGTCTGATATAGTGACTCTTGTTCTCTTTTGATTACCATTTGCATGGAATATCTTACTCCACCCCTTTCAATTTTAGCCTATGTGTGTCCTTAAATCTAAAGTGAGTCTCTTGTAGACAGTGTATAAGTTGAGTCTTATTTTTAATCCATTCAGTAACTGTATGTCTTTTGGTTGAGGAGTTTAGTCCACTTACATTTAAAGTAATTATTGACAGAAAAGGACTGTTGACATTTTCTTATTTTCTGTTTTGTAGTTCTCTTGTTTCTCTTTTTTGCTTGCCTTTATTGTTTGATATACTTTTTTTCCTAGTTACCACTTGGAGTGCAGCATCAAATATTTTATGGTTATAAGTTTGTTTAAAGCTAATACAACTTCAACTGCACTCATAAAGTGCACACTCTACTTCTTCCCTCACATACTTTATGAATTGATGCCAGATTTTACTTTTTTCTATTTTGTGTTTCCATTAAAAAATTTCAGTGGTTATAGTTATTCTTACTAATTTTGCCTATATCACTAGTGTTAAAAGTGACTTACATGTCTTTATATTTTCTTTAGCAGTGAGAGTTATTTTTCATGTTATCTATCATTTTTTTCATTTCAACTTGGATTGAGTATGATAAACTCTGTCAGCTTTTGTTTAGGAAGATCTTTATCTCTTTCATTCTTGAAGGACAATTTTTCCAGGTAAAGGGTTGGTTACTGGAACCTTATTAGTTTCCTTTGGTGGTATGTTTACCTTATTCTTTGTGATCTTCGTAACCTAGAATTGGTGTCTGTGTATTTGAAGGAATAGGAACTGCTTCCATTTTTTACAGATTGTTTTTAGCAGGTAAAGACCTATTCCTGTGGGGTACCCAGATGGGTGGGCTTGCCTCCAGGACTGCAGTTGAGCAGGGTCATGGGGCTGCTTCCAGCTTCACAGTGTATCCATGGTTGGCTGGCCTGTTACTGGGGGCATCCATAACTGTAGCTTGTGCCAAGTCCTCAGGTGGATGAGGCTACTGTTGGGTCCCCAGTTGGCTAGCTTATTACTTGGGTTGCAGATCAGTGTGTCTCCTCCTAGTTCTCTGGGTGTATGAGACTGCCTCTAGGATCATGGTTGAGTATTTGGAGCTGGTCATGGGGTTGCTTCTAGGGCCAGAGTTGGGTCTGCAGTCAATGGGGCTGTTATTGGGGTCATAGATGGTGTGGTTCCTGCCAAATCCGCAGTACTAGTAGTATGACCATGAATGAGTGGGGCTGGAGCCATGTCCATAGGGTGATGGAGCTGTTCCTGGGTTTGTAGCCAGGTCTGTATTCAGCAGGCCTGCTACCAAGGCATGAGCATGCCTTCTCAAAGGGTTTTTCCTTGGCCTTGGGCTCCATTGGGGTGTTGCAACTTTCTACTTGGGTTTTGATGTTCCCATAGTGGAACTTTTCTTCACAGATGGTTGCCAAATGAGTATTTCTATGGAGAATTGAGGGCTGGGGGGTCTCCTACACTGTCATCTTACTAGTAACCACCAGCTTTTAATTTAAACTTAGTGCAGCACCTTGTTCGATATTATTAACTCTATACTTCAAATTTAAGGGAAGACAAACACAGAGGGAAAATACAATTTTTTTTCCTACTGAGAATCATGTATCTTCAAACGGTTAATGCCAGAAATATCACTTTAAATTGTTTATTCAAGTGCCCATGCTTTATGAGAATCATGCCATTGAAATTGTGATTTCACAGGAAAGAATAACTGAAGAGTTAAAGTGACAGTATTTTGAGTCAGAGGTGGGACTGTATATAGGCTTTCTGACATACAGTTGGTAGACCTCAGTTTGTTAGGAAAAATGTTTGTAACTGCCGTATGCTTGGCACTATGCAATACTTCTTTAAAAATTCTTTTTCTCTCCTATCCACTTCCCTCAGATGTGAAGTTGCTCTTGCACATTTTCTTCTATAGGCTGTCTAGAAGGAAAACTTCATATAAAACCTTTTAATGCCACATGCTTCTCTTGTCCTTCTCTGTATCATCCTTTCTTTCAAATTTTGCATTTCAAGGTCTCTAAGACTTAGTTCAGCAGAATTAGCCCACTGTCAGGGAAAGGTAAGAAAATGAGTAGGCCAAGCCTAGAGTCATCTTTAGGATACAGTGAAAAGGGAACATAGTGAGAACTTTAAACTATTAATTACTTTTGTTCCTTCACAGTCAGTCATCAGTGTGTTATTTATGCTTCCTACTTCCATAATTTCTTATGCATATTAAAATTGTACTTTGAAGGCCACTAACTCAGCTGAACATCTTGGCTGGAAGTGACTGCTCTGTTAGTTTGTCAGGCTTCTTTTGGTACCATTTTTAGGAAGAATATTACATGGCTGCCTTATAGAACTTATTATGTACATTTTTTTCTTACAGAATTGGATAATAACCATGCCATTTTTCTCACTGACCTTCAGAGCCTGGTTTCTCAAACTAATCTCTAGGCTAGTAGCATACATATCACTTTAGAGCTTATTAGAAATTCAGGATCATGGGCTTCAGCCAGATGTACTGAATGAGTATCAACATTTTAACAAGATCCTCACATTTATTTGTATGCTCATTAAAATTAAGCCTTTATTACAGTCAAGTGACTTGGTATTTTATACTATACCAACCAAGGGCAGTTTTGTAACACACTAACTAGAAATGCCCAGAGCTTTCTTATTTTTAATCATTTACTGAAAGCTGTTGCCAGCTATAACATTGTTTTCTGTTATACTTTAAGTACTTTGGGTACCTTGGATACCATTACCTTTTTTATTAAAGGTCTTACCCATCAAAGATTCAGCACAGATGTCTTTTTCAAGTTCATTTCTTCTGTCAAATACTTGTCTGTTGTATAAAGATTTTTTTTTAAATCAGAAAAAAGGACAAAAAAATTATGTGGTTAAATATGTTATAGATTATTGAATCTTTCCAAACTTCTGAACTGCATTTAAAAATGTAGCTTAAAATTTACTTTGGAACCTTTCAACAATATCATTTAAATATCATAATGTTAAAAACACTGAAAACTGCTTTTAATTTTCCTACCATTAAATATTTTACATTTTGAAGAGCAATAAATTTAACTTTAATATACAAATAAAATATTTCACATACACAGCTTCAAAAGGAGTATCATGGAAACAAATGCGATGCTTTGAAGTCCTGAGAGTGAATGGTAAAAGTTTTTAATTAAAATAAATTTTACTTTCCTAAGTTTAAGTATGATCTATTAGTGCAGAAAAATTCAAACAGAAAAAGAGCATCAACATAATCTAGATATTGAGAGTTCTCATCTGGATAGTTAGCTCCTATACTTGTTATTATGCATCTTTTTAACCAAGTAAACCTGAGATAATATCATATTATAAAATTTTATGTAACTCATACTTTTTGGTTTTATAAATTTTATTTAAATCATTACACATTAAAATGGACTTTTAAAGGTGTAGATTCTATGAATTTTAAAAGCAGTATAGACTCATTACCACCACAATCAGAATAGAAACTAGTTTCATCATGCCAAAAAAAAAACCTCTCTCATACTTTATAATCACACCTTCCCTACCAAGACCCCTGGTAACCACCGATTGCTTCTCTATAACTATAGTTTCGACTTCAAGAATGTTACATAATTTGAATCATATAGTATAAAGTTTTGTGACTGGCTTCTGTCACTCATTATAATGCCCCTGATATTCATCCAAGATGTTACATGTATTAATAGTTTGTTTTTCTAAATTGCTGAAGAGTATTTCATCCTATAGATGTACCAGTTTGTTTATTCACCTGCTGAAGGATATTTGTTTTCTCAGCTTTGGGCAATTATGAGTAAAATGGCTATAAAAATTCATGTGCAAGTTTTTGTGTGACATAAGTTTTCATTTCTCTAGGGTAAAACTTCAAGAATAGCATTTCTGGCTTATATGAAAAATATATGTCTGACGTTATAGGAAACTTCTAAATTGTTTCCTGGGATGGTTCTACCATCAATTCTCAGCAATGTATGAGAGTTCCAGTTGCTCTGCCTTCTGACAAGTGCTTGCTGTTGTCAGTAACTTTTTATCATAGACCTTATAATAGGTGTGCAGGGGTTTCTCATTATGGGTTTTTTTTTTTTGACAGCAAGCTGGAAATTGAACAGTTTTATTACTGCATCAATCTACAACTCTAAATGCTTCTATGCAAACCAATGACTAACCAAGTAAAAAAATTCAAAAATTTAAACAGAAGCATAAAACATGTCTAAGAAAAGAGCAGCTATAATTTTAACAAATGTACATGTCTTCAACAGTGTCTTTTATTTTTCCTAAGAAACTTTGGTCTACATACTAACTTTTTAAAATTTAATTTTATTTATATTAGTTTTAGGTGTACAGTACAATGGTTAGACATTTATATAATTTATAAAGCAATTCCTCCAATTATTCTAGCACACATCTGGCAGTACACACAACTATTACAAAAATACTGACTATATTCCCTATCCTGTACTCTACCTCCTTATGGCTGTTCTGTATATACTAATTTGTACTTCTTCATCCCTTCACCTTTTGCACTTATTCCTCTCCAAACTCTCGAACCCTCTGGCAATCACCAGTTTTTTCTCTGTATCTGTGAGTCTGTTTTCATTTAGTTTGTTCATTTCTTTTGTTCCTTAGATACTGCATATAAGAGAAATCATATAGCATTTATCTTTCTCTGTCTGACTTATTTCACTCAGCACAATACCCTCTAGGTCCATCCATATCATTGCAAATGATAAGATTTCATTTTTTAATGGCTGAGTAATATTCCATTGTATATATGTACCATAACTTCTTTATCTAGTCATTTATTGATGGACACTTAGGTTGCTTCCATATCTTGGCTATTGTAAATAGTGCTGCTGTGAACATAAGGGTGCATAGATCTTTACAAACTGGTGTTTTGGTTTTCTTTGGATAAATACCCAGAAGTGCAATTTCTGGGTCAAAAGATAATTCTATTTTTAATTTTTTGAAGAATTTCCAAACTATTTTCCATAGTGACTGTACTAATTTGCAATCCCACCAACAGTGTACTTGGGTTCCTTTTTCTCCACATCCTTGCCAACACTTAATGTTTTTTGATTAATTGATGATAGCCAGCTTTCAGGTGTGAGGCGAAAACACACTGTGGTTTTAATTTACATTTCTCTGATGATTCATTACCTTGAGCGTCTTTTCATATGTCTATTAGCCATCTGTATGACTTCTTTGGAGAAATGTCTATTTAGGTCCTCTGCCCATCTTTTAATTGGATTGTTTGTTTTTTGTTGTTGTTGTAAGCGTTCTTTATAGATTTTTGGACATTAACCCCATGTCAGATATATCATAGGCAAATATCTTCTCCCATTCAGTAGGTTTTTTTCATTTTGTTAATGGTTTTCTTTGCTGTGCAAAAGATTTTTAGTTTGCTGTAGTCCCATTTGTTTATTTTTTTGTTTCCCTTGTCCGAGAAGAGATTTCAGAAAAAATTACCAATAGCAATATCAGAGAGTTTATTGCCTGTGTTTTCTTCTAGAAGTTTTATGGTTTCAGGTCTTATGTTTAAGTCTTTGATCCGTTTTAAGTTTATTCTTGTGTGTGTGGTGAAGCAGGTGGTACAGTTTCATTTTTTTTGCATGTATCTGTTCAGTTTTCCCAACACCATTTACTGAGTAGATTGTCTTTACCCTATTGTATATTCTTGCCTCCTCTGCCATAGATTAAATGACCATATAGGTGTGGATTTATTTGTAGGCTCTCTGTTCCATTGATCTATGTGTCTTTTTATGCCAGTACTATGCTGTTTTGGTTACTGTAGCCTTGTAGTATAGTTGATATCAGGTTATATGATACCTCCAACATTGTTCTTTCTCAGATTGCTGTGGCTATTTGCAATCTTTTATGGTTCCATATAAATTTTTAGATTATTTGTTCTAGCTCTCTGAAAAATGCATTGGTATTTTGATGGAGATTGCATTGAATCTATAGATTGCTTTGGGTATGGCCATTTTAATGATGTTGATTATTCCTACTCATGAGCATGGTATATGTTTCCATTTATTTGTGTCTTCAGTTTCTTTTTTCAGTGACTTATAATTTTACAAGAACAGGTCTTTTACTTCCTTGGTTAATTTGATTCCTAAGTATTATATTGTTTTTGATGCAACTGTAAATAGGATTGTTTTCTTAATTTCTTTTTCTGATAGTTCATCATTGGTGTATAAAAATGCAACTGATTTCTGAATATTAATTTTGTAGCCTGCTACTTTACTGAATTCATTTCTCAGTTATAACAGTTCTTTTGATGGAATCTTTAGGGTTCTTCATATATAGTATCATGTCTTTGGCAAATAATGACAGTTTTACTTCCTCCTTTCTAATTTGGATGCCTTTTATTTCTTTTTCTTTTCTGATTGCTATAGCTAGGGCTTCTAATATTATGCTGAATAAAAGTGTTGAAAGTGAACATCCTTGTATTGTTCCTGATCTTAAGGAAAATGCTTTTAGCTGTTCTCCATTGAGTATGATGTTAGCTGGAGGTTTGTCATACATGGCCTTTATTATGTTCAGGCATGGTTCCTCTGTTCCTACTTTGCTGATAGTTTTCCTTATAGATGGATGCTGGATTTTGTTGAATGATTTTTCTGAATCTATTGATATGATCATATGGTTTTTATCTTTCAATTTGTGAATGTGGTGTATCACAGTAATTGATTTGCAGATAGTGAACTAAACTTGCACTCCAAGAATAAATCCAACTTGATCATGGTATATGATATTTTTAATGTATTGTTGAATTTGGTTTGTGTGTGTGTGTGTGTGTGTGTGTGTGTGTGTGTGTGTGTGTATAGTAAATATACATATATTTATTTTAGAGTCAAAAAGAATACGTGTTTTAATCTTTATTTTCTAATAGAGGTTGAGCACAATTGATGTTATTTTTCTCTAAATGTTTGGTAGAGTTCGCTAGTGAAACTATCTGGACCTGCAGATGTCTTTTTCAGAGTTTTTTGAATTAGGTTAGTCACTTTTATGATAACAATGTGATAGACATTTCTATGTATATTTTACAAAAATGAAATTGAAAGTCATGACATTTAAAGCCTTTGAGACATACTGCCAAAATTACTTTCTGAAGAATTTATTCTGATTTACAAAATCTGGTCATCAGAAAGAATATTGACCACAATGTATTGAAACACATTAAACATCATTTGATAATTCATATGATCCTCTACTACTTCTTCCTCACCCCTCCACCCCCCCCAAAATAGTAACCATTGCAGGTCGATTGCTTAATTTATGACTTTGAAAAGTGATAACTCTGGTGAAGTAAGTATTTATTCTGCCTTTCAGAATAATCGAGTAGGTGGTGAGGAAACTGTTTTTCTGAATATAAGAATTCCAGTTTATAAATGCAGAAAGAATGGCAGATTTTAAAAAATCACCATCTCACAAATCCTAATTTAATAAAATCTAGGCAGCTTTCATCAGTGAATTCCAAAACATAAGGTAAAAGGTTGATGGTGAATTCCATTGATTAAGCTTAGCATCACTAAAAGACATTATATACCTCAGTATGATGTAATACGAAGCACACAACACCATCTGTTGTTTTATTTGGGAGACAAAGCAACAATTTCCCCAAATTTGTTTATAGGAAAATATATAAGCAAAACAAAATAATCAATTTTTAAATATAGGGAATTTATAGATAATTGTTCTTCTTTATTCTAGATATGCAGTATCTCTGGGATGGGACGTGCAAAGCTTGATGTACATTGAACCATAGGTAATAGGTTAATAGGTTGATCTGTAAGGAAAAAGTATTACTTGGCAGTGTCAGGGTGTTTCAGGCCCTGCATAGAGGATTTTCCTGGAGATCTGTTATATCTGCAGAATGCAATTCAGACTTCCTGTACGGCTTTGTTTTCAGTTGTATATGAAATAGCATCTATTATTTAGTTATAATTTTTTGTGTGTATATACAAATGATACCATTTTTAGTTTATTTTCTGCTTTCCAAAATTGTGTCCCTGAAAGTTTTCATTTTTAAACTTTTTTCATTTCTCTTTCTTGACCCAGAAAGGTATGTGAACCTAGTTTAAAAAAAAACTGCAGGAGACCCATATCTGAGGATAACTGCTTTCGGGGCGGGGGGAGAAGCTCTTTAAAGTAAATCCCTTTAAAATAGGATTGAAAATCATAGTAAATAGTGACAATATAATTTGGCTAAAAAATAAAATTTAAAAACATATAGATAAGCTTATTTAATCTTATGTAAACATATAGGTTATAATTTCAACTCTGCATAAATTCTTAGAAGGAATAAATAGTAACTCGATTTGATTTCGTGAATGGGGAGTGGTCCTAGTTTTCCTGACTATATTGTGTAAGAGCATGATATTGCATCTTTAACTTCACATTTGACTTTGACAACATACATGATCATGAAAAGGGCCATTATTTCCAATAAATATTCAAGGACTTAATTTTTCTGAGACTTTTATTAATACGTTAATAATAAACTCATTTTCTTTGGCAATTATTTTTTATGGTGACAGTGATTAACAAAATCCAATAAGTATCAAGTATACAATTCAACAGTAGGTCATATATATGTATTACATTGTGTGTTCACCAACCATAGTTAAATTTCTTTCTTTCACCACATACTTGACTCTTTTTACCCCGTCTACCTCTGGAAACCAGTAGTCTACTGTCCATATCCATGAATCTGTTTGTTTGTCATGTTTGTTTGTTGCTTTTATATTTATATCCCACATATAAGTGATATATGGTTTTCAAATTTTTCTGTTTCGCTTATTTTGCTTAGCATGATTATCTCAGGATCCGTCCATGTTGTCAGAAATGGCAGTATTTCATCTCTTATAGCCGAGTAATATTCACTGTATATATGTACCATCTCTTCTTTATCTAGTCATCTGTTGTAGGACATTTAGGTTGCCTCCATATCCTGGCTACTGTGAATGATGCAGCTATGTATATCGGAGTATATATATTTTTTCGGATAAATGTTTTCAAGTCTTTGGAGTAAATACCCAGTAGAGGGATTGCTGAATCATATGTTCTTTTGCAGTACTTTTAATTTCATTATCCTTGTGGAATTTCTCTTTTTCAGTTAACTAGTTAAGTGCCATAGCCTCATATATGTTTTTTTGCATGAGATCTGAACATTTTTCCAATATCTCTTTCACTGTCTTCATGAAATAGTCGTTTGTGCAAGATTTTCAGTTGTTTTGAAATGTGTTCATATTGCTGTGTTCGGTATTTACATAGCTGACAATCAGTGAAAGCACTGATGAACTAAAACTTAATGGGTGAGGACCCAGGAAACGTTTCAGAGTGAGAGATGCCCCCAGATCTCTCCCCTTGAAACAACAATAAGCTGAACATCTAAAACGCAACAAAAAAACACCCAAACTGCACACCTCCATGTCTGAGCGTAGGATCTGCTCATAAGAGCTACCACAGGTCAGAACCCCAGCCCAGGTGTGGGGTGGTGGACTGGAAGAAATAAAAATGCTGCCTCTCGCAACTGCCAGAGCACCTGTAGGAGGAAGGGAAAGGGGAGAAGAGAAGGTATGGCAAGTTTGTGTGGCGAGTTCCCTGAACATCCCTGCTTGGGAGAGTTTGTGAGTTCCACACAACCAATGGTAGGGCCCTGTCATCAGGGCAGAAAGCAGAGAAAGAGATGGCAGAGAAACAACAGTAGATTTTTAGCAGCTGCAGATGCAAAACCTAGGCCGAGCCGCAGCCCCTAACCCCCAACCCACAGGGCCCCTCCTCCCGATACCCTCCAAGAACTATCACTGCGGAGCTTCATGGAAATCTGAGCAAATGCTACTGAAACTGTCGCTAACACTGACAGTGACTGAAACTGAGGGTAGCGAGCATGAATAAATATCTACAAGAAAATAAAGGCATTTTATAAAGGCATTATTAAGGCTTTATATAAACCAGGGATTCAAGAGGCTCAGATGCCACCTACTGGAAACCAAAAGAAAAGCGCCTTCTTCGCAGCAGGCTAAAGAGGGACCTTT
>NW_006434709.1:7411430-7429536 GCF_000325575.1 Pteropus alecto | reverse complement strand
GACACATGGATCAGTGGAACAGAATCAAGAGTCCAACTATCGACTAGTGGTTACTTTCGGTGGGGGAGAAAGGGGGAGGTAGGGTAAAGGGGGACAAATATAGGGTTTAAGGGGAGAGTGAAGTGGGTAAAGGGATCAAATATATGGTAGCTGATGGAAACTGGACTTTGGGTGGTAAACACACAATAGCATATACAGATGTCAAATGATAATGTATACCTGAAAATTATATAATTGTATTAACCAATGTTACCTCAATAAACTTAATTAAAAATTTAAAAAAATCAATGCTATCTACATTGAATTAATAAAATTTGTAAACATAAAAAAAAAAAAGGGAGTCCAGAAATAAACCCATATTTATATGGGCAAATAATTTTTGACAGAAAAGTAAAAACCCTACAGTAGATAAAGGAAATCCTCTTCAATAAATAGTGCTGGGAAAACTGGAAAGTCAACTGCAAAAGAATGAAACTAGACTATTGTCTATCACCATACACCACAATTAACTAAAATGGATTAAGGACCTGAATATAAGACCTGAAACAATAAAATGCAAAGAAGAAAACATAGGAACTAAAGTCAAGGTAAAAATCAACTGCTGTTTTTCTGCTGTGCCACTTCTCTGCCTTCTGCACTGATGACTGGGCCCTGCTGCCGGCCAGCTATGGGGAGCTCACAGCTTTCCCAGGTAAGGTTGTTTAAGGAACTCGCCGCTCCTTCTCCTCTCCCCTTCCTCCTACAGGGAGCTCTGGCAGATGCAAGAAGCAGCTTCTTTATTTCTCCTAGTCCACCGCCCGACACCCGGGGTTCTGATCTGTGGTAGCTGTTATGCACAGATCCCATGCTCAGGCGTGCTGGTGTGCAGTTTGGGTGTTTTTTGTTGAGTTTTAGATTTTCAGCTTATTTTTGTTTCAAGGGAAGAGATTTGGGGACGTCTCTCACTCTGCCATTTTTCCGAAAAACTCTAAGTATTTTTTAAAAAATTATTTCTTAAATATTTTCCTGGATTAAAGTTTAAATATTAATTCTGTTCTATTATCTTATTTTTCTTTTTCAAGGAATGAAATTGTACAAATGCTGTTGCTTCTTTGCCTTATCTCCCATTTTATTATAGTAGGTCCTCAAATAATATCATTTTTCTCAACATCATTTTGATGAGAAGGAAAAAATCAATTCCTACCTAGGGCCACTGTGTGCGTGGAATTTGCCTCTTCTCCCAATGTCTGCATGGATTTTCTCTGTGTAATCAGGTTTCCTCATCCCAAAGATGTTCACAGTAGGGTAACTGATGTGTCTAAATTTTCCCACTTTGAGAGTAGATTCGTTAGTACACCCTGCGATGGAAGGGCATCCTGTCCAGAGTGTGTTCTTTCCTTGCATCCTGAGCTGCCAGGATAGGCTCTGGCCAACCTCTAACCAGAACTGGAACCAGCAAGTTGGAAAATAATTATCTTAACTTGCTTTAATTAATAGTTCTTAAATGTATGTATAGCTCACCTTTATTTCAGTATTTAATATTAGAAGTGTTTTCGGTCTTTATTTAGAAGTTTGGTGATTTTGTGACCAGAAATATGCCATAGGAACTTAACTGTTGTTTATATCAATTAGCCTGTGGTCAAATTGGTTTCATTACACATCATTTCACTTAAAGTTGCAGTTTCCAAGAACCCGTTGGTGATGTTAAGGATTTACTGTAGTTTCTCCCAGACTTTTTTTTACTTTATCTTCTTCATTCTATAATTTTCTGCCATTTTCATTGTCTTTTATTAAATTACATTTTAAATTTTCATTCGAGTGCCTTGTAATTTATTTTTCATTACTGAGATAATATTTTTTCTTTCTTTTCTTTCTTGAGTTCAGTGAAGTTCCTTCCCTTTCTCCCCTCCCCTCTTTTTTATCTTTCTAATTCAGAGTGGGTTTCCATGTACCCAGTTGCTTGTTATATTTAATTCTGCTTGGAGTATCATTGCAGTAGTCCTCTACTTTATGGTTGTTTTTGGGAGGGGGAGGGGGCGGGGGAGAATTTTCCTCAGTTGATGTGTTGGTTTTCATTTTCTACTTCTTTAAATAACTCTGTATGGAACTGTTCATCTTTTTCCTGTTTATTTTTGTGGTATTGTGATGTATTTCGTGAGATTCTGGTTTAGTGAAGGCTTCAGTATTGCAAAGTCTAGGCACTTTTTGGTGTAAGGCTAGATATGTAGACCAATGGAAGAGAATGGCAAATTCCACTTATGGTCAGTTGTTTTTTGACAAGTTGCCAAGGCACTTCAGTGGGAAAAGGAGCTTTTCAACAAATGGTGCTGGGAAAATTGGATTTCCATGTGTGAAATATGAACTTAGATGCTTATATCACATCATTCATAAAAATTAACTGAAAATGGACTTAAATGTAAGAGTTAAAACTATAAAACTTCTAGAAAAAAACAGGAGAAAAATTTTGTGTCCTTAGATTAGAAAAAGATTTCTTATGTACAGGACAAAAAGTACAATCAATAAAAGAAAAATAATAGCTAAATTGGGCTTCAGTAAAATAAACTTTTGCACTTCAATAAGTAAGTACTGTTAGGGAAATGAAAGGGCAAGTGACAAAGTGGGAGAAAATATTTATAAACTATATCTGATAAAGGACTTATGAAATATATAAAATCTTATAATTCAATAGTAAAACAACCCCATGAAAAAATGTATGAGTTCTCAATAAATATTTTACCAAATAAGATATATTAATGGCTAATAATCACATAAAAATGCACATCATTAGTCATTAGGGAAAAGCAAAATAAAATCAATGAGATACCATTTTGTACCTCCTAGAATAGTTATAATCAAAAAAACTGACAGTCTCAAGTATAGGTGAGTATGTGGAAAAACTGGAGCCCTCATACATTGTTGTGGGTATGTAAAATGTTATAGTCACTTTGGAAAAAAAATTTGGTAGTTTCTTAAAATTAACAATATAAACTTACAATATGATCCAACAATTTCACTCCTAGATATCTGCCCAAGGGAAATGAAACATATCTCCACTCAGAGACTTACATGTGAATATTTATAGCAACATTATTCATAATAGCCAAATGCTGAAAATAAGTTAAATATCCATCAGCTGGTCAATGAACATACAAAATATGGTATATCCATAGTATTCAGCAATTAAGGAATAAACTACATGCTAAGACATGTACAAACCTCAAAAACATAATGCTAAGTGAAAAAAGCCTGACACAAGACAATATATCATGTGAGTCAATTTATATGAAATTTCTAGTTTATATGATTTCATTTATATAAAATTTCTCTAGAGACAGAAAGCAACCAGTGATTGGCTTGGATTGAGGTGGGAGTGGGAATTGACTGTAAATTAGCACAAAGGAACTATTTGAGATGATGGAAATGTTCTAAAACTGCACTGTGGTTTAAGAACATTGTGGTTTTAGAACAATGTTTGGTAAATTTACCAAACATTGAATTGTATACTTATAATGGGTGAATTTCATGGTAATACCTCAGTAAAATTGTTTTTAAAAAAGTAAACAGAGGAAGGATTTCCAGGTAGCTTAAGATAGTAGTGGCTGCCTTCCTTTTCACCTCCCAGTTCTTTCTCAATACACAATACAGAAATGAATAAACATAGAATTGAAACCACATGGAAACCATACTTCCAGCATGACTTGAAGACAGAATGTCCAAACTTCAGAATAAATGTAAATAAAATGGAACAAAAAAAAACATTACTAGTGTATGATCTCTCCTGCTCAGGATGTTCTTGTAGATCAGATCATGGACTACATGGAAGGGGCTTAACTTTAAAAGTACCATGCAATTTGAAGAGGCAGGTTTTTAGCTTCTGGGAGAAGCTTGGCAGGGAGAGGGTGGGTGATCAAAGGCAAAGAGGGAGAGGCACCTTTTGGCAGTTAGATGTGAAGGAGGAAAGAAGCATGAGGGAAAAATTTAGTATTGTGCAAGACAAGAGAGAGCCAAAAAGTGAGGTCAAACAACTCCATCAGGAATGTGTTGAGAGTTTAATTATCCCCTCTTTGGTTTTCTCATTTCCATGATCTCTGTTAAATTTCTAGCTAGTCTGCCATTCTATCACTTGACCTAATAAGCAGGCTAGTAGAACTGTGGCTTACCCTGTTCATTTCCTATCAAGTGTTACTTTTACCGATGGTGAGTTTACTATTTTTATTGACAATGCTTCTGGCCAGGGTTTTTCTACTCTTAAGCTTCAAATTCAGTCAGCTATTGGTTTTCACAGCCAGACCTACCCTAGTAAAACTACAGCATTGACCTAACTTGGGGATGATGGCAGGATGGTAGCAGTCCTAGAACATCATATATTTCCACATATCATGTTATTTCATACATGGTATATCGTACTATATATTCATATACATCACATATGATATATATGAAAAATGTGGCCTTGTCACAATTATTGCATATAGTTGGGATCTTCAAGAATAGGTATATAAACTGCATACTAAGGGCCAAATCCCTCCCACTGTTAGGTAAATAAAATTTTATCGTAACATCTACTCTCATTCATTTATATATTGTTTGTGGCTGCTTTCATACTACAGCAGCAGAGAGTATGTATAGCCCACAAAGCATAATATCTGGCTTTTTACACAAAAAGTTTGCTGACCTTTGCTTCAGAGTATTATCATCATCATAATTAACATTATAATTATTAAAAATAACACTTTGTCTAGTGTTTTTAATTTTACACTTGTCCTTATATTTATTTCCTCAATAACCCAATATGGCAAGCTGGATGGATGTTAAATTATCATTTATCAGATTTCAAAAACTAATGGCAAGCTTGCATAAGTATGAATATATAAATTATAATTCAAACTAAATATTCTAAAAACATTTTAGTTATCTAACAATCCCAAAGTTTAACAACAGAATACAAAGAGAATACATTATAGTAATTTAATTTTGGCCTGGAATAACATTCATTCTAACAATAATCTGTTTACATTCAATTCTCCCTCCATCATGCCTGCTCTTTCATGACCAAGTTATTGCAAAGTCTTAGTAATGAGAAAATGCACATTTTTCTTTGGCATTTTGAAATATCCTTGGCTTAACTATTAGTTTGCATTTAAACAAGGAATATTTAAATTGTTTAATACTAAATACTTTCCCTTTGTGGAGCAGTTTCCTTAGTTCAACATAACTTACCTTTTAGAAGAGACATTCACTGTTCTTTGTTGAATAATATGTCTGTAGATTGAACAAAAGGGAGAGAAGTTATCTGGAAATGTGTCTTCTCCTTGAGGTGTTAAAGATAGTCCAACAAAAGCTTCATTTAGCATATCTCCTCTGTCCAAAGGCCCCAGGAGTTCTGTTATAAAATGATTAAGATATGAGTGAAATGCAAATACAATTTTTGCTAACTTCTTTATAAGTATGATTACAGGAAAACTTTTACATACTTCAATGAAATTTTTTTTTTTTAATTTGTCAATTTACTATGTAGCACACAGTGGAAATCTTATAGTCCCAGTCCCCTGTGACTTTTGTCATTCTTTCACTTCACTCAACTAGGGGAGTCTGACAACTGAATAATGAATGTTTTTCAGTTCAGATTTTAAAAAGTTTGTTTATAACTTGCCCATTGTGTCTTTAACCAGCATTTTGTTAATTAAATGTTATATTTTTGTTGTTAACCAACAACTGGAATATTATACTGGAAAATTTTAAGAAGTGAATTATTTAACTTTCTCACAAGTAGCACACAATTTGAAAACAAAGAAAAGAAAATGTCTTTTCCAATATTTGCTCTTAATTAGAATTTTAAAGTGTATAGAGAGAATTTGCTATTTCCATGTCATACAGATACATGGGGAAAATATAATGAAGCTGTGAAAACACATAAACGTTATTAAAAGCCAAAACCCTTAGGACCACACTGTGTATGTGTGCATTTTTAGTTTAAAAACTTTTTAATTATAAAAACCACAGAACTTAATTTTTATCCCATTAACCATTTTTAAGTGTACAGTTTAGTAGTAGTAAGTGTATTCACATTATTGTGCAACAGATCTCCAGAACTTTTTCATCTTGCAAAACCGACACCGTACACCCATTAAACAATTCTTCATTTCTCCTTCCCCTGAGCCTCTAGTAACCACCATTTTACTTTCTGTTTCTATTGATCCGACTACTTTAGATACCCTCTTATAAGTGGTATCATACTGTTAGATAGTCATGAGTGACAGGAGTGAAGGCCCAGCTTTGTAACCATAGAAACCTTCCTTAAGGACCTCCTTAAAATACCCATTTTATGATTATGAATTACCCCAAATCCTAAGGCACAAAGGCCATAAGAGCTGCTGGCTTAACCAGCCACAAAACGTGTACACAGAAAGTACTACCTTTAACCTTCCCATAATCTAAGCCTCATTATAGCATCATTATATCATCCCTATGCCTGGGAGTTCATAAATCTAGTTAAAATACACTGAATTCTGGGTAAGGACATGTGCAGTAGTCAAAGAGTTATATGGTAGCCAACTGTCAGTCGAAGTAATCTCATATGAGGATCATCTAGTACCACCCTCGTACCCTCCCATCCAACCAAATATAAACAGACTTTTGTGCTATTACAGCTGTCTTCACTGAAAACCTGCTCCTCCCTTGGAGTGTACTCTGTCCTTTATATTTTCACCTTCCAAATTCCACAGGGCTGCAGCCTTCCTTAGTGTAGCCTGTCACCTTCTAAAACACACTTTCAATCTTACTTTTTCTAAATCTTGCTGACCTGTAATTTTTTACTGCATGGGCGGGGAAGAACTGAGGACCTCCTCCATGCTGCTGGGGTAATGCTGGATTTCACATCATCCCAGTGGTAATAATACATTATTTGTATTTATATGACTAGCTTGTTTCACCTAGCATAATGTTTTCATAGTTCATCCATGTTTTGGCATGTGACAGGATTTCTTTCTTTTTTTTAAAGCTGAATGATAATCCACTCTGTGTGTGTGTATATATGTATATACCACATTTGGTTTATCCATTCATTTGTTGATGGACACTTGGGTTGCTTCCTCTTCCTGGCTACTGTGAATTTTGCTGCTATGAACATGGGTGTGCAGATATCTTTTTGATATTTTAATTACAATTCTTTTGGATATATACCTATAAGTGAGGTTAATGGATCATATGTAAGTTCTCATTTTAATTGTTTGAGAAACCACTATATTGTTTTCGTTGTGGTTGCACCATTTTACAGTCTCACCAATAATGCACAAGTATTCTAACTTCTTCACATTCTTGTCAATATTTATTATTTTTTTTTTACTGTAGCCATCGTAAATTGGTGTGAGGTGATAATTCATTATAGTTTTAATTTGTATTTCCATAATAATTAGTGATATTGAGCATCTTTTCATGTGCTTATTGGCCATTTGTGTATCTTCAGAGAAATGTCTCTTTGAATCCTTTGCCTATTTTTGAATTGGGTTTGTTTTTTGTCATTGAGTTTGAAGAGTATTTTGTGTATTCTAGATATTAATTCCTTAGATATATATTTGAAAATCTTTCCTCCCATTCCATGCATTACCTTTCCATTCTGTTGATAGTGCCCTTTTTATATTTTTACTGATAATTTTTTATTTCATATATTGTACCATTTGGTTCTAGTATTTCCACTTGGTTCATATTTTACATTCGTCTGCTGAGATTCCTCCTCATCCATTTATTCACGATGTAGATATTCCCCTTTAAAGTCTCAAAAGTCTTTACAATAGTTGTTTTATGGTCCTTGTATTATAGTTACTAACAGTGTCCTTTGATGACCAAAAGTTCTGAATTTTGATGTAGTCCAGTTTATCTATTTTTACTTTTGTTGCCTGTACTTTTGATGCCATATCTAAGAAATCATTGCCAAATCAATGTCATGCAGATTTCTTCCTGGTTTGTTTCTAAGAGTTTTGTAGTTTAGGTCTTACATTTAGATCTTTGATACACAGTGAATTATTTTTCATATAGGGTGCAAGGGTAAGGGTTGGACTTCATCTTTTGCATATGGACATATAGGTTTTCCCATACCATTTATGAATAGACCATCCTTTCCCCATGAATGGACTTGGCACCCTTGTTGAAAATCATTTGACCTTATGTCAGGGTTTACTTGTAGAGTCTTTATTAAGTTCTGTTGGTCTGTATGTCTTTTATGATAATATCATACTGTTTTGATTACCATAGTATTATAATAAGTTTTGAAATGAGGAAATGTGAGTCTTCCAGCTTTGTTCTTTTTCCAGACTGTTTTGGCTATTCAAGGTCCCTTGTGATTCTATATAGAAAAATATTTTTGCAATATACATCATTGGGATTTTGATAGGGATTACATTGACTCTGTAGATTGCTTTGGAATGTATGGACATTGTAACAATAACATCTTTCAGCCCATGAAAATAGGATGTTTTCCCCCTTATTACTATCTTCTATATTTCAATAATGCCTTCTACTCTTCAGTGTACAAGGTTTTCACCTCCATAGGTTTATCCCTAAGAATTCTGATGCTCTTATAAATGGAATTTAAAATTTTTTCCATTACCAATCATTCATTTTTTAGTGTATGGAAACAGCATTGATTTTTGTGTGTTGATTGTGTATCCTGCAACTCTGATGAATCCATTTATTCTAATGGCTTTTCAGTGGAATCTTCAGGATTTCTACATATAAGATCATATAACCTGTAGGGATAATTTTACTTCTTCCTTTCCAATTTGGATGATTTTTATTTATTTTATTGCCTAACTGCTCTGGCTGGGACTTCCAGTATTATGTTAAATAGAAATGGAGAGAGTGGACATCTTTAGTTTGTTCATAATCATAGAAGAAAAGCTTTTAGTTTTTCACCATTGAATATGATATTAGCTGTGGGCTCTTCATATATGGTCTTTATTATGTCAAGGTAGCTTCCTTTTATATCTAGTTTGTTGAAAGTTTTTATCATGAAAGGGTGTTGAAATTTTGTCAAATGTTTTTCTTTTGCATCAGTTGAGAAATATATATAGTTTTTGTCCATTCTGTTAATGGGTGTATTACATTGATTTTTGTAGGTTGAACTATCTTTGCATTCCAGATATAAATCACTTCGTTATGGTGTATAATCTTTTTAATATGCTGCTGAATTTGGTTTGGTAGTATTCTGTTAAGAATTTTTACATCAACACTTATCAGAGATATTAGTATTCTTTTCTTTAATGTCTTTGTCAGGCTTTGGTATTAGGATAATGATGGCCTTGTAGAATGAGTTGAGATGGTGCTTCTTCAGTTTTTTAGAAATGTCTGAGGTGTTAATTCTTTTTTAAATGAAGTCATCAGGTCGTGAATTTTAATTTGTAGGGAGGTTTTTGATTACTGGTTCAATCTCCTTGCTAGTTATAGATCTGTTCATATTTTCTATTTCTTCATAATATATTCTTGGTAGTTCTAGGAATTTATACATTTCTTCAAGGGTTTACCATTTGTTGGCATGCAGTTCATAGTACTCTCATAATTCTTTTTCTTTCTGTGGTATTAGTTGTAATGGCCCCTCTTTCATTTCTGAGTTTCATTTTGTGATAGTCATCTCTTCTTTTTTTTTTCTTAGTTAATCTAGCTAATGGTTCATCAGTTTTGTTGAAATTTAAAAAAACGGCCCTTAGTTTTGTTGATCTTTTCTATTTATTTTCTTGTGTCATTTATTTTGGCTCTGATTTTTGTTTTTTCCTTCCTTCTGCTAATTTTGGGCTTAGTTTGTTCATTGTTTTCTAGTTCCTTGAGCTGTAAAGTTAGGTTGTTGATTTGAGATCTTTCTTCTTTTTTAATGTAAGCATGTACTGTTATAAAATTCCCTTTCAGCACTGCTTTTGTGGCATCCAATAAGTTTTGGTATGTTGTATTTGTTTACTTTTTCCTGTTTGTTTGTTTATTCCCCCCCGCCCCCGGTATGTTGTATTTAATTTTTATTTGCCTCAAGATATTTTCTAATTTCCCTTGTGATTTCTTCTTTGACACATTGGTTGTTTAAGAATGTTTTGTTTAATTTCCATGTTGTAATAGTTAATTTTATGTCATCTAGACTGGGCTAAGGGATGCCAAGATAGCTGGTAAAACCTTATTTCTGGGTATGTCTGTGAGTAGGGTTCAAGAAGCAATCAGCATTTGATTTACTCAGTAGACTGAATAAAGAAGATCCACCCACACCAGTGTGGACAGGTAACATCTAATCTTTTGAAGGCCTGCATTGAACAAAAGGCAGAGGAAAGGTGAACTATCTGCCTCTCTTCTTTAGCTGGGACATCCATCTTCTGCTCTGGGACTGTACTGGTGGCCCTCAACCCCCAAGTTCTCAGGCCTCTATAGCATTATTGGTTATAGCGTTATTGGTTCTTCTGGTTCTCAGGCCTGTAGACTTAGACTAAATTACACCATTGTCTTTCCTTGTTACACAGCTTGCCGGTGGTGTATTTGAGACTTCTCAATCTCCATAATCATGTCAGCTAATCCCCATGATAAATCTCTTCATAATATTTATAAATAGTCTATGTTTCTGTTTCTTTGGAGAACCCTAATACACATGTATTTGCACTTTTTTTTTGTTTTCCTGCTGCTGCTGATCTCTAGGTTTATTCTGTTGAGTTAAGAAAAGTTACTTCCTATGATTTCAGTCTTTTTTATTTTGTTAAGACTTGTTTTTTGGTCTAACATAAGGTCTATTCTGGAGAATGTTCCATGCATAATTGAGAAGAATGTGTTTTCTGCTATCGATGGGTGGAGTGTTCTAAATAGGCTTGTTGAGTCCAATGGATGTATAGTGTTGTTAAGTCCTCTATTTTTATTGATCTTCTATCTGGTCCTTTTCATACTGAAAGTAGAGTATTGCATTCTCATACTATTTTATTACTCTCTTTTCTCCCTTCAGTTCTGTTAATGTTTGCTGCATATATTCAAGAGCATTGATGTTTCACAAATAAATATTTATAATTGTTATATCTCCTAGTGAACTGTTCTTTTTAATATACTTTTTCCTGGGGTAGTTTTTGAGTTAAAGTCTGTCTGGTAGTAGTACAGACACCTTTGCTCTCTTGTAGTTATAATTTACACAATATATCTTTTTTTGTTCTTTCATTTTCAGCCTATTTGTGTTGTTTAGATATAAATGGAGTCTTTTTGTATGCAGCATATTGTTGGATCCTGTTTTTTTTTGTTCGTTTGTTTGTTTTTTATCCAATCAGCCAATCTATGTGTTTTGACTGGGATGTTAATCTATGTACATTTAAAGTAATTACTGATACAAAAGTATTTACTAGTATCATTTTGTTTCTGTTTTCTGTATGTCTCACGGCTTTTTCCCCTCTCATTCCTCCCTTTACTGCCTTCTTCTGTGTTTCTTTGATTTTTTTTCATAGGACATGCTTTGATTCCTTCTCATTTCTTTTTCTATGTATTCAATAGATATTTTCTTTTTGGTTACCATTTTGATTACATAAAATACCTTATAAAGTTACAGAAATCTATTTTAAACTGATAACTTCAATAATATACAAAAACTCTACTCCTTCACAGTTCTATCCCCCCATTTGTTGTTACAAATTACATCTTTATATATTATGTACCCATTAACATAGAGTTACAGAGTATTTTTAGGCTTTGTCTTTTATATTCTGTACAAGAATTAAAAGTGGATTTAGTCAACAAAAATACCGTAATATAGAATTCTATATTTGTCCATATATTTACCTTCATTGGGTAACTTTTTACCTTCATATGACTTCATGTTGCTGTCTAGCATCCTTTTATTTCAATTTGTAGAACTCTAGTATTTTTTGTAGGGTAGTTCTAGTGGTAATGAATTTCTTCAGCTTTCCTTTATTAGGAGGATCTTAATTTCTCCTTCATTTTTAAAGTATGGTTTTGGAAGATACAGTAAACTTGTTTGACAGTTTTTCCTTTTAGAGCTTTGAATATATCATCTCGTTCACTTCTGACCTGCAAGGTTAATGCTGAGAAATTTGTTGATAATCTTATTGAGGCTCCCTGGTATGTGATGAGGCATTTTACACTTGCTGTTTTCAAGGTTCTCTCTTTCTTTGTTTCATACTTTCAAAAATTTGGTTATACTATAGGTCTCTTGTGTTTATACTAGTTGGAGTTTGTATGTCCATTTCTTTTCTCAGATTTGGGAAAATTTTAGCCATTATTTCTTCAAATAAGCTCACTTCCCTTTCTCTTTTCCTTCTGGGACTCCCATAATGTATACATTGATGCCTTTGATGATGTCCCATAAGTCCCTTAGGCTCTCTTCACTTCATTTTTTTTTCCTTTTTGCTATTCTGACTCAGTGATTTCAAATGACCTGTGTTAAAGTTTGCCAGCTCTTTCTTCTGACTAATCAAGTCTGTTTTTGAACCCCTCTAATGAATTTTTCAGTTTCATTATCATATTTTTCAGCTTCAAGATTTTTAAAAATAGTTTCAGTCTCTGCAAATATTCTCATTTGTTCATGCATTGTTTTTCTGATTTTGTGTAGTTGTCTGTTTTCTCTTTTAAGTCATTGAGCATCTTTATGACAGTTATTTTAAATTCTTTGTCAGGAAGTTCATAAATATGCGTGTATGTTCTTTTCTATGGGGCTTGATTTTGTTCCTTCGATTGGGCCATGTTTCCATGTTTCTTTGTGTGCACTGTCATCTTTTGTTGAGATTTTATCTTATGAAAAAAATAGCCACCTCTCTCAGTCTTTATGGACTGGTTTTGTTCAGGGGAAGACCTTTACCTGTTAGCTTGATTAAAGGTTCTGGACCTCTGAGACCTTTTATGGGGATTTTTCTTCTTGGGGGAGGGGCATGTCTGTTTTTATTTTCATATACATGGGTGCTTTTGGCTGTCTTGTTTTCCTGTTTCTTCTTAGGAACTTTTAAGTTATTTCTGTTGTATTACTCTTCTTTTAATCTCTTTCTCTGCCTAGTTCTTGCCTGCAGAACTACAGAACCTCTGCTTTTACAATGCACTGATGTACTTGGCTCTGTTTTCAGTGGCCTCCGTCCCTATATTCAAACTATGCCACTACTGTTCCCATTAGCACCATGAACTAGGTAAGACAGAAATCAGTTCCTTGTGTAGCCTCAGAAAAGTCAGAATACTAGACTTAAGTTCCCCGCTATTTTTCCTGTCTCAAGGGAGAAGCTTAGAATTGGGTGGTATTCTCCCTATTGTGTCACACTATCAGGGGCAGGGTGATAGTGGTGGGATTGGGTTGGGTGAGAAAAATGCAATGAACTCTTTTACTTTTCCAGGTGCCATCCCTTCTCTTATTTATGCATTAGCCTTGGTGCTATACCCCCCTAACTAGTTTCTAGAATTCTCGCAGAGGTATTTTGTTCCATATGTTGTTACTTATATAAGGGCCTGAAGCTTCCTACTCCACCATCTTAAGTTACTCCTGTATGTGGTTTCCATAGTATATGTTTAAAAAAACTATAACATGTAAGGACTAAATGCTCTTCCTAGACAGACAAAAATGACTGTATTTATTCTCACTTTGAGCCTTTATCCAATCCCTGTTGTTACTGATTTTCTTCTTATATTCTGTTACAAAATATAGTATGGATTGTCTCCTCCCAACAATTTTCAGTAAAAAGTTCTGCTTAAAGATTATCTTAAGGATGAAAAGTGTTTGTAGCAAGTGCTTCTTTGGCAAACTTTTCAGAATATCATTATATGTGCTGTTTTTACTTTTTGCAATTCATAAAGCTAAAACGAAAATGTATAAATCCCTACCAATAAATGGAGTACTCAGGTGGTTCCATTTTCAAATGTGAAAATAAAGTTCAGTTATTCATTCATATAAGCAAACATGTATTGAGAGTCTGCTCTGTGCAAATGGTTCTAATTGGGGGACATAAACATCAAGAGGACATAATCCCTCGAAGGAAACTTAGATTATTTCTGTGTCTTGGCTGTGTGAATAATGCTGCAGTGAACATAGGGGTGCATATATTACAAATAAGTGTTTTCAAGTTTTTCAAGTAGATACCCAGAAGAGGAATTCCTGGGTCATATGGTAGCTCTATTCTTAATTTTTTGAGGAACCTCCATCCTGTTTTCCATAGAGGCTGCACCAGTTTACATTCCCTCCAGCAGTGTATGAGGGTTCATTTTTCTCCACTTGTAATTTCTTACTGATAACAGCCATTCTAACAGGTGTGAGGTGGTATCTCATTGTGGTTTTGATTTGCATCGCCCTTATAGCTAGTGAAGTTGAGCATCTTTTCATAATGATTGGATAAAGATAATGTGGTATATATACACAATGGAATAGTACTCAGCCATAAAAAAGATGAAATATTGCCATTTGCAACAACATTAATGGATCTTGTATCATTCTAAGTAAATTAGATCAGACAGAAGAGGACAAGAACCATATGATTTCATTCATGTGTGGGATATAAAACAAAGAGATGAACAAGTAAATTCATAGACACAGACAACAGTATGGTAGTTACCAGTGGAGAAGGTGGGTAGGGGGAGGATGAAGAGGATAAAGGAGGTCAAATATATGGTGATGGAAAGAAACTAACCTTTGGGTGGTGGGCACACAATGGAATATACAGATAATGTGTTATAGAATTGTACACCTGAAACCATGTTATTAACCAATATTATACCAATAAATTTAATTAAAAAGAGGAAAAGAGGATATAATCCCTGTCCTGATGCTTACAGTTTGATGCAGGGTGGGGTAAGGGATTAGAGAAAATAAACAAATAGTAACAACAAGAAGGAAAAGAGTGAAAAACCCAGGAGAACAGGGTTCTCATGTCTACCTTTAACTATCTGTGTGTGATCTTGGACAAGTCATTTAATCTCACCTTCTATTTCCTCATTCAGTAAAAGTGCCAAATTAGATCATCTCTAAAATAGTTTCTCACTTTGAAGTTCATGAAGTAGACAGGAAAAGAAGGGAAGAGATAAAGTGGGTGAATAAAAATGTAAACAGATAAAGACTAAAGAATGATTTTGATACTCCTGGTTGCTAAGTAGGTAAGACAGAAGAATAATTGCTATCTTTATTTAGTTAGGCCCTTTACATATATTATCTATAATTCTCATAATTACCCTCTAAAGTAGGTATAGTAGGTATCATTATCCCATTTGCAGATGCAGATACAAAAACCAAGGGTCAAAGAGGTTAATTGGCTTGCTCTAAAACAATATCTATTAAGCCTTGCAAAATATTTGGCCCTGTGTAAAATATCCATTGAGACACTTGTTCTGTGCTAAAAGGTCCTTCCTTGATATTTGGTCCTATCTAAAATGTCCACTGAGACATTTGGTGCACACCAAATAGACTTTGACATTTGGTCATATTTGGTCCTATCCAAAACATCCATCGAGACATTTAGTCCATGATTCATTAAATAGTACAAACATTTAATTAACTTTATTAAAATTTTGTTATTTTTATTGTAATATATGATGAATTTTGGATTGCATATTTATTTTTTTGTTCTTCCTTGTCATGAAGTTTGGCAGTTTACTATTAAGTCAATGAGCAGCTGCTCTTAAGTATATCTTAACCTGATTATTGGTTTTATGTTTGTTATATCTGTTAATAATTTTGGTTATGCAAATTTGATTTTGTCAGTATCATTGTGAAGTTGGTGGCCATATTTGAGTATGACCACCAAGAACCCGGATGATAACTTGTTCATTGCTTTGCTGTTCATCTTTTAAAATTTTAGTTAAATCTCTACATTGAAGGATGATATACTACCATTAGCTTCTAACATATGCTATGCAGGCTGTTCACTGTGTTCGTCCTGTGATTCAGTACTGATCTATAAACAGTCCAAATTTCTAGTGGAAATTTTGGAGCTTCTGGTCTTCTTTGGCCTCTGCCACGCCTTCCACAGACATACACTCTGTCAACATAATCCATTAGGTTACCTAAATTTTATTCTATATTTTCCACAGTGTACTCAAAAGTTTTGTTTATATATTCCAAAGGCACAAATAGAAGTCCAAACAACATGGATGCACACTTATGGGTGCTATTTTGTTGTCATTATTCACGTGTTAGACCCAAAGAGGATATTTTTCACCACAGTGATTGTGAAAAGTGAAACAAGCATTTGTTTACTTGTGCATTTGGTAGAAGTAGTTGACTTGCATTCATATTTGTAATCTTGAAATCCATCATGCAGAATGAAGTTAACGTTGAGATTTCTTTCCCATGCAAGTGCAAGTACTCTTATGGATACATCTTACAAATATATATGTACATATATAAATCTGTAAGTGCCTTCTTACCTATTTGTTGTTACTGCATAAGTCAATGGTACAGGATAATCCCATACTACATCAAGCCCAGTAAATAACTGAGTGAACTGTATTGGTGCCATCTTGAAGGTGCCATCACTGAATAATGTGGTACTGTCACTTAAATATTGAACATTGTCATATGTTGTATGAATAAGAATTCTTTCATCATCGTGAGCCCTGGAATCATGCATAAAAAATGGTTCCCCACATCTGGTCACTTATACTCAGCTGGAATTGAAGTCCATTCAGTGAAGTTGGGTTTGGAGGTCAATGTCTATTTTTGAATTCTATTTATTTGCCTCTTTAATCAATTTCTTTCTGGTAACAAGCCTTTTTTTAAATCATGAAGATCATAGATAGTTCTTTCAAGTACCTACAATCGTATTGCATTTGTTTCTTCTTCTGCATGTCATTTTAACCTATTCAATGCTTTCCTTACTTCCCTTTCAACATCAACATTGTGCTGATGTTTTCTTGCCCCATCTTGAAGGACTGTAAATTTATCCACATCCTGACTAATTATAAATTGGGACTGTAAATTCTCCTTTCTTCACAGCATCAGTACCTTTTACTCCTATCTCTGTTCAAGGAATGGAAATAGTAACAAAAACCATTGTAAAGAAGCATTGGCTTTTCTTTTTGTGAGTGTACTATTTCTGCCATAATTTTCAAGTAAGATGTTATATAGCAACCTTTCCTTTAAGATCAGGAGCAAGGCAAGGCTGTCCACTATCATCACTGTTATAACATTGGAGGTCCTAGCAAGTGCAATTAAGCAAGAGAAAGATATAAAAGGCATCCAAATAGGAAACAAAGAAGTCAAACTGTCGCTATTTGTGAATGACATGATTCTCTGTAGAGAAAACCCTAAACACTCCCCAAGAACACTACTAGAAACAATAAGCAAATACAGTATAGTCTCTGGATACAAAATCAATGTTCAAAAATCCATAGCGTTCCTATACTCTAATAATGAAGTGTCAGAAAAAGAAGTGGAAAAATAATTCCTTTTGCAATTGCAACAAAAAGAATAAAATACCTAGGAATAAATTTAACAAAACATGTGAAGGATTTATGTAATGAAAACTACAAGACCCTATTAAAAGAAATCAAAGAAGATACAAAAAATGAAAAGATATTCCGTATTCTTGGATTGGAAGAATCAATATAGTTACAAATGATCTTATTACCTAAAGCATTATACACATTTAATGCAATCTCCATCAAAATCCCATTGGCCTCTTTTAAAGAAATAGAACAAAAAAAATCATCAGATTTGTATGGAAGCACAAAAGACCCTGAATTGCCAAAGCCATCCTGAGAAAAAAGAATGAGGCTAGAGGCATCACTCTGCCTGACTTCAAATTATACAATAAAGCGACAGTAATCAAAACGGCATGGTATTGGCAGCAAAACGGACACACAGACTAGTGGAACAGAATCAAGAGTCCAGAAGTAAACCCATATTTATATAGGCAAATAATTTTTGACAAAAACAAAAACAAAAACACAGTGGAGAAAGGAAAGCCTCTTCAATAAATGGTGCTGGGTAAACTGGAAAGCCATCTGCAAAAGAATGAAATTAAACTGTTGTCTGTCACCACACACCAAAAGTAACTCAAAATGGATTAAAGACCTAAATATAAGACCTGAAACAATAAATTTCATAGAGGTAAACATAGGAACTAAACTCAAGGACCTTGGACTTAAAGAGGATTTTATGAATTTGACCTCAAAAGCAAGGGAAGTAAAAGCTAAAATAAAT
>NW_006434709.1:7383712-7411046 GCF_000325575.1 Pteropus alecto | reverse complement strand
AGCAGCACTATTCACAGTGGCCAGGACATGGAAGCAACTGAAGTGTCCGATAGATGATTGGATAAAGAAGCTGTGGTACATACATACAATGGAATATTACTCAGCCTTAAGAAGAGATGAAATATTGCCAATTGCAACAACATGGATGGACCTCAAAATAATCATGCTAAGTGAAATAAGCCAAAGCTGAAAATCACATGATATCACTCATACGACGTGGGATATAAACCTAAAAGCAACAAATAAAGAAGACAGTGACTCATGGACATGGACAATGGACTAGTGGTTACCAGAGGGTACGGGGTGGGGGAGGAGGGAAGATGTAGACAGGGTAAAGGGGGTCAAATATAGGGGGTTGGGGGAGGGCGAAGTGGGTAAAGGAGAATATATGGTAGCTGAAGGAAACTGGACTCTGGGTGGTAATTACATGATAGAATATATAGATGTCAAATTATAATGTACACCTGAAAATTATATAATTGTATTAACCCATGTTACTCCAATAAACTTTAAAAAAAAGAAAAAAAACCACCATGCTAATGGTAAGAAGCCAGTCACAGTGAGTAGACCACACATTGCATTATTTTATTTATACGAAATGTCCAGAAAGGGCAAACCTATAGAGACAGAAAGTACATTAACAGTTGCTGAGGGCTGGGGGTGATGGGGTGATGATTGCTAAAGGGTCTGAATTTCTTATTTGGGTGATGAAATATTCTAAAATTGATTGTGGTAATACAACTCTGAATACACCAAAATGCACTTAATTGTACACTTTAAATGTACAATTTTTTTTTTTAAAGATGTTATATTGCCAAGCAAAAGAAGGGTTTTTTTTCCTCCTATAGCCATCTGACCAATGGTTGCTGGTTTATTACTAGGGGAAACCTTACTAATGTCTTACGGATTCGACACCCAGTTGAGTAGGTCTAGATCAGCCAGGGGTAGGCACCAGCCAAGAGTGTGGTGGTCCATGCCAACTGGCAGGTAAGTGTGGAAATCACACCCACTAAAACTTTTCCAATAATATGTGACAGATGCTTCTGTAGGACATCAATTCAAGAAAAACATCTCCCATTCACCCTGGGCAATAGGATAGTTGTAAGGGGTTAAATAGATGCACAGCATTCCCTCATGGTGTCTCTTATGCTTAACTGCTATATGGTAGGAGAGCCACTCCTCCTGAACAAGACAGATGCTCTGTAAAGTGTTTACATCAACATATTCACTGCCTTTTTTACATAGCTGCTTTAACAAGATCTTCCTTTCAAACGCCACCCTTACCAAATGACCCAGCCACATCCAACCAAATGCTCAGTGAAATATGATTAATGTACCATGCACTGAGAGATTCCATCCTCAACTTGTCACCCTCTGTGCATTTCTCTAATTGTAGGACTCTTCTGCAATATTTGTTTGAACCCAGACCCATCTACCTAACCCATGTGCCATTACTAGCTAGGCTACCAAAGTAAGAAAGGTTATTATCGGCAATACGGTCACAACCCAATTATTGGACCGATAAAAAACGATAGTAATTTTTATGTATTAAACCTGTAGTAAGCTAAAAGCATTAATAAACATTGCTGGCTGTTTGACCCTAGGGACATTTTCTAAGTGTGTATGTTTTTGACAAGACCAAATATCAAAGGCCATTAGATGTGGACTAAAAGTCTCCATGGACATTTTGGACAGGACCAGATATCAAGGACCTTTTGGCTTGGACCAAAAGTCTCAATGTATGTTTTGAATAGGACCCAATGTCTTCTAATCTCTATTAAGTAGCAAAAGAAGGTTCATACCTGGTATGTCTGGCTCAATGCCAGCACTGTTCCATTTCTTCAAACTGCCTGAATCAAAAGAAGTAAGCTAAGAGAACTTATTACTGTTATACATTTGTCTTCTGAAATAAATAGTACTACTTCTCTGGTGATCTTATGCATTATTCTTTAAATCTAGCTACTCTTGTTGGCTTTGTGCCTTCTAAGAAGATATTCTTTCCAGTCTAAAATCTCCAAAGGATTTTCAGGATAAAACACATTTCAAGATATGCAATCACATGGAAGAATGAAATTCTTTTATAATATTATTTGTTAACCTGACAGTTCTACTTAACAGAAGCCATTAAAATATTTACAAAGTAGCAGCTGCTCTTGTAAAAAGTATGGCTTTTTGGAGGCATAAAAATAAACATGTTGATAAGTACAAGATAAGCCATTTGTTGGCTTCTTTGTGTACATTGCACAATATATAGAAAATTCTTATATTTACAGAGCAGTTACAATATAAAAACCTTTTAAGTTAAAAGGATACAGACTCCGTAAGAACTGTTTACAAGAATTCTTCATACTGATCTTTTAAACAATTTAGAAAGACCCCAAACATAATCCTTTAAGAAGTGTTGGATTTTTTTTTTTAAATAAGCTTTGTTCTTGAAAATAATTTTACGTTACACACACAGTAGTTCTCTCCTTGTTGAACCCAACCGAGTTCTCTGTTGAACGAAAATACCAACCAGTGGTCTTATGATACTAATTACAAATCATAGGAAATTGACCAAGAGAACTAAACTATTTAAAAGTAACTGAATATTTGCATTTTTGTGCCTTAATCTACTAATTTGACATTTTATCTATAAACTGAATGGTTGATTGTCTTTTTAAAAACAAATACTTTTAAACAAAATTATTAAAATCTGTAATGTTGGTAATTTTTATTAGTTTTCTTAAAAGAGCAATGATATGCAATTTTTACAATACTAGCTTATGCAGCGAGGGAAAAATATAAGAAAGCGGCTTTTGGTAAAGTCTTCACAGTTACATGGAACAGTGATACTGGTCATGCTCCTGTGATATCAGCTTATTAATTTTACTTAATGACTTCTGCTTACTGGTAAGATCATTAGACTGAAAGAAAAATCTCTGGTAGTGATTTTTAAATTTCTGATAGTTAAGAGCTTCAGAAAACCACATATTATGATTTAATATTCATATAAGTTAAACCTTTAAAAATATTTTGAGAATATTTTTCCCTCCTTTCAAGTTTTTTTCTTGTCCCTCCATATACAATATTTTTTATGCTGTTCTCAAGGAAAATAATATTTCTAGTTCTTTTAGAACTAGAAAAAGGCATGAGACTAAGATGATAATGGACAGAAGTGTTGGCATGCTCAGTAAGAATCAACAGCTTATCTAGAGTAAAAAAGCAGGAAAGAACCAAAAAAAAAAAATGTGAGCATAGGCATCTTATCTTTTAGTGTTAATGTTATGAGGTCCTACACTGTTAGTCTCAGCTATTTCAAAGTGTTTATATGATCTGTATGAAAGTCATGCCCTTCACTGTAAGAAATGCAGAATATATTATGTTGAATAGTTCAGTTTTCATTAGAAAATATGTAAGCACAAACAGGAAAAATATGTACATTATTAATAATGTGTTATCACAATACTTTATGAATGAAAGTTTGTTTTTAACATTGGATTTTCCCTTGCCATCTTTTGAGATCTTTGATAATATGTACCTCAATGGAAATAAATAATGACAGTTCATTCTTTGGGGAGATGTAATAGAGTTGACCCTGTACAACTCAAGTTTGAACTTCATGGGTCCACTTATATGTGGATTTTTTTTTTTTAATAAATACAGTTGGCTCTCCATATCCATGGGTTTTGAATCTGCAGATTCAGCAAAACACGGATCAAAACCAGTATTTTCAGTCTATGGGTGAGAACCAGAAGTGGAGGACTAACTGTATGCATTGTTCTAGGCCATTTTATATAAGGCACTTGAGTATCTGTGGATTTTTGTATCCACATGGGTCATGGAACCAATCCTCCACAGATACCAAGAGCTTACTGTAGTTAAGTTTTTGGGGAGTCAAAGTTATATGTAGATTTTGCATGGGGGATAGGCACCCCTAACCCTTACATTGTTCAAGGGGTCAACTGTGTGTGTGCGCGTGCGTGCGTGCGTGTATAAAATTATTATCTTGACCGGGTGTTTTTGGAGTTAGATTTCTAGAAGTGTGATTTTTGGGTCAAAGGGTAACAATATTTTATTAGATATTGCCAGATTCTCTTATATAAGCTTTATATTATTTTGTACTCCCTCTGGCAGTATATGAGAATGTAGGTGTCATTATAGCCTTGCCAAGAGTTTTGGAATCTAACAGGTAGGAAATATCTCAGGGTAGTTTTAATTTGCTGTGAACTCTCTGTTCATATCTTTAGTCCATTTTCCTTTAGGACTGTGGTTCTTTTTGTTCTCTATTTTTAGAAGCTCTTTATGGCTTAGAGATACTAAATTTTTGTTCATGCAAGTTGCAGATATTTTCCCATTAGTCATGTCCTAAAAATTAGCTTCCCGTTTTTTTGCCTATAAAATATTTTAATTTTAGGTTTTAATTTTTCATTTTTCCCCTTTTTACTTCTGGATTTTGAAACATAGTGTGTTGATTTTCTGTTTTTGCCATACCAATTACCACAAATTTAGCAGCTTATATTATATATTATCTCACTGTTCTGTGGGTCAGAAGTCCTGGTACAATGCAGCTTGTTTGAGCCCCTCAACCGGGGCCTTAACAAGGTTGAAATCGTGTTGTCGTCTTGTTGTCAGGCTGTTGTCTGGAGGTTCTATGAGGCAGATTCTTCTCCCAAGCTTATTCATGTTGCTGACTGAATTCACTTCCTTGAGGTTGTAGCACTGAGGCCGCCCTTTCCTTATTATCTAGGGCTATTCTTTGCTCCTAGAGGTGGTTTGTATTGCTTCTCAGGTACTATTTTTATTCAGTCTTTCCTTCTACTTATTTAAGGGGGACGATTTACTTCGTTGTTGATTCCTAGTTTTTAAAGTTGTATCTGATTATTTTGAATTTCATTTTTTATAAGTATTAAGTATTATAAAATTTTCTCTGATAACTCAAATATTTTGACATATAAGATTTTCATTTTATTTTTAATTCTTTAATTCACTACATATTTGAACCCTTTTACCCCATCTACCTCCCTCTTCTACCCTCCCCCACATGCTCTGGTAACCACTAGTTTATTGTCCAGGTCATGAGTCTCTGTTTGTCCTGTTCATTTGTTCCTTTTAGGTTTATATGCCACATATAAGTGATATCATGTGGTTTTCAACTTTTTCTGTCTGGCTTATTTCACATAGCATGATTATGTCGAGTTCTGTCCATGTCACAAATGGCAGTATTCATCACTTCTTATGGCTGAGTAATATTCCATTGTATATATGTACCACAGCTTTTTTTAAATTTATTTTTCTACGTTAACATTGGTTAACAAAATACAATAAGTTTCAGCTGTAGACTTGAACAGTAAAGCATATATATATATTTACACTGTGTGTTCACCTCCCATAGTTAGAGTTCTTTCTGTCACCACATATTTGACCCTTTTTATCCTGTCTACCTCTCCCCTCCCCTCTGGTAAACACTAGTCTATTGTCCATGAGTCTCTGTTTGTTTGTCCTGTTCATTTGTTGCATTTAGGTTTATATCCCACATATAAGTTATATCATGTAATTTTCAACTTTTCTGGCTTATTTCGCTTAGCATGATTATCTCGAGGTCCATCCATGTTGCTGCAAATGGCCGTATTTCACCTCTTCTTAAGGCTGAGTAATATTCTATTGTATGTATGTACTGCAGCTTCTTTAGCCAGTCATCTATCGTAGGACGCTTCAGTTGCTTCCATGTCCTGGCCACTGTGAATAGTGCTGCTATGAACATCGGTGTGCAAATATCTTTTCAAATACGGGTTTTCAAGTATTCAGAGTAAATACCCAGTAGAGGGATTGCTGGATCATATGGTAGATCAATTCTTAGTTATTTGAGGAACCTCCATACTGTTTTCCGTAGTGGCTGTACCAATTTGCAGTCCTACCAGCAGTGTATCAGGGTCCCTTTTTCCCCGCATCTTCTCCAATATTAGTTATTACTTGTCTTGTTGATTATAGCTATTCTAACAGGTGTGAGATGGTATCTCATTGTGGTTTTGATTTGCATTCCCCTAATAGCGATGTTGAGCATCTTTTCAAATATTTGTTGGCCATGTGGACGTGCTCTAGGGAGAAGTGTCTGTTCAGGTCCTCTGCCCAATTTTTGATTGGATCGGTTGTTTTTTGTTATTATTGAGTCATATGAGTTCTTTGCACATTTTGGATATTAGGCCCTTATTAGAGGTGTTGCTTGCAAATATATTTTCCCATTTGGATGGTTGTCTCTTTACCGTGTTGATGATTTCTTTTGCCAAGCAGAAGCTTTTTAGTTTGATATAGTCCCATTAATTTATTTTAGCTTTTACTTCCCTTGCTTTTGAGATCTAATTCATAAAATCCTCTTTAAGTCCAAGGTCTTTTCAGTTTACTTCCTATGTTTTCTTCTATGCATTTTATTGTTTCAGGTCTTATATTTAGACCTTAATTCATTTTGAGTTACTTTTGGTGTGTGGTGATAGACAACAGTCTAGTTTTATTCTTTTGCAGATGGCTTTCCAGTTTACCCAGCACCATTTACTGGAGAGGCTTTCCTTTCTCTACAGTATGTTTTTTGGCTTTTTGTCAAAATCATTTGCTCATATAAACATGAGTTTATTTCTGGACTCTCAATTCTGTTCCACTGGTCCGTGTGTCTCTTTTTCTGTCAGTAGCATACTGTTTTGATTATTGTCACTTTGTAGTATAATTCGAAGGCAGGCAAAGTGATGCCTCCAGTCTTGTTGTTTTTTCTCAGGGTGGCTTTAGCAATTCGGGGTCTTTTGTGCTTCCATACAAATCTGATGATTTTTTGTTCTATTTCTTTAAAAAAGGCCAATGGGATTTTGATGGGGATTGCATTAAATGTGTATAATGCTTTAGGTAATAAGATCATTTGTAACTATGTTGAGTCTTCTATTCAAAGAATGTGGACTATCTTTCCATTTCTTTGTATTTTCTTTGATTTCTTTTAATAGAGTCTTATAGTTTTCAACATATAGATCCTTCGCATGTTTCTTTAGATTTATTCGAAAGTATTTTATTTTTTTTTGTTGTAATTGCAAAAGGAATTATTTTTTCCACTTCTTTTTCTGACACTTCATTATTAGAGTATAGGAACGGTATGGATTTTCGAACATTGATTTTGTATCCAGAAACTTTACTGTATTTGCTTATTGTTTCTAGTAGTGTTCTTGTGGAGTGTTTAGGGTTTTCTATATAGTAAACCATGTCATCTGCAAATAGTCACAGTTTGACTTCTTCGTTTCCTATTTGGATGCCTTTTATATCTTTCTTTTGTCTGACTGCATTTGGTAGGACCTCCAATGTGATATTTAATGACAGTGGCAATAGTGGACAGCCTTATCGTTCCTGATCTTAGAGGGAAGGTTTTTAGTTTTTCACCATTAAGTATAATGTTGGCTGAGGGTTTGTCATATATGGCCTTTGTTATGTAAAGGTACTTTCCTTCTGTACCGCTTTTGTTAAGTGTTTTGATCATAAATGGATGCTGTATCTTGCCGAAGGCTTTTTCTGCATCTATTGACATGATGATATGATTCTTATTTTTTAATTTGTTTATGTGGTGTATCACATTAATCGATTTGTGTATGTTGAACCATCCCCTTGTCCCTGGGATGAAGCTCACTCGATCGTGGTATATAATCTTTTTTAATATGTTGTTGTATTCGGTTAGCAGTATCTTATTCAGAATTTTTGCATCTGTGTTCATGAGACATATCAGTCTGTAGTTTTCTTTTTTTTCTGTTATCCTTACCAGGTTTTAGTATCAGAGTAATACTACCCTCATAAAATGAGTTGGGAAGTATTGCCTCCTCTTCAGTTTTTTGGAAGAGTGTGAGGAGAACAGATATTAAATCTTCTTTGAATGTTCGGTAGAATTCACTGGTGAAGCCATCTGGTCCTGGACTTTTACTTTTTGGTAGGTTTTTGATGCTTGTTTCAATTTCCATACTGCTGATCAGCCTATTTAGATTTTCCCGTTCTTCTTGGTTTAGTCTAGGAAGGTTGTATTTTTCTAACTACTGGTCCATTTCTTCTAGGTTATTTGGTGTTATGTATTTTTTCATAATGTTCTTGTAAGATCCTATGTATTTCTGCAATATCAATCATAATCTCCCCTCTTACATCCCTGATTTTGTTTGTGTCCTTTCTCTTTTTTCTTTAGTGAGTCTAGCCAGGGGTTTTTCAATTTATTAATCTTCTCAAAGAACCAACTCTTTGTTGCATTTATTTCTTTTGTTTTGTTTTTGTTATTGTTTTCAATTTCATTTATTTCTTCTCTAATTTTGATTATTTCTTTCCTTCTGCTGACTTTAGGCCTCATTTGTTCTTCCTATTCCAGTTTTTTAAGATGAAGTGTTAGCTTGTTCATTTGGGCTCATTCTTGTTTTTGGAGATAGGCCTGTAATGATACAAACTTTTCTCTTATGACCGCTTTTGCTGTGTCCCAAAAGTTTTGATATGTTGTACTATCATTATCATTTGTTTCTATGTATGTCTTGATCTCTTTTTATTTCTTCTCTGACCCAGTTATTCTTCAGTACTACGTTGTTTAGTCTCTATGTATTTATGGTTCTTTCTTCTTTCTCTTTATATTTGATCTCTAGTTTCAAAGCATTATGATCAGAGAATTTGGTTGGTATGATTTCAACCCTCTTATATTTGTTGAGGCTATCCCTGTGTCCCAGTATGTGGTCGATTCTTGAGAATGTTCCATGTGCACTAGAGAAGAATATATAAGCAGCTATTTTGGGATGGAAGGCTCTGTAATGTCAGTTATGTCCAGTGGGTCTAATGTGTCATTTCAGGGTGTTATTTCCTTATTGATTTTGTTTGGATGATCTGTCCATATCCGACAGTGGGATATTTAGGTCCCCTACTATGATAGTGTTTTGGTCTATTTCTCCCTTTAGTTCTGTTAGTAATTGTTTTACATATTTTAGGGCTCCCTGTTTCGGAGCATAGATATTAATAAGTGTTATGTCTTCTTGGTGCATGATTCCCTTTATCATTATGAAGTGTCTCTCCATATCTTTCTTTACATTTTTTATGTTGAAGTCTGTTTCATCCAATATTAGTACCACTACTGCTTCTCTTCTCTGAATGTCATTTGCTCAAAATCTCCTGTTCCACCCTTTCACTTTGAGTCTGTATTTGTCTTTGGAAGTGAGATGCGTCTCCTGGAGGCAGCATGTGGTTGGGTTTTGTGTTTTGATCCAATCTGCAACTCTGTGCCTTTTTATTGGTGAGTTTAGTCCATTTACATTTAAGATAATTATTGAAATATGGCCATTTTATCTTTTGCTTTCTGGTAGCTGGGTGTTTCCATTGCTTCCTTGTCTCTGTGTGTCTGTCTGTATTTTTTTTTTTTTTTTTTTTTGGTTTGGTTTTGTGGGTTTTCTCTCTGATCCTTCTTGTTTTATATTATATACTTCAATTCTGAATCTTTGGCATGTGGTTTCTGTTACAAATATGTAGACGATAGTTACACACACACACACACACACACGCACGCACGCATGCACACACGCACATATATAGTAGTCCCCTTTCTTCTGCGTGTGCCTCATCTCCATTCCCTTTTGCGAATTCAGATCTTTGAGTCCTCCCCTTTTCAGTCATTGTTGTTTCAATTTGACCCTATGTATGCTGAACGTTTATTACTATCTTGGTATAGCATAGCTTTTCTTACTGGTTAAGCTTATTATGCCCTGTGCTTAGTAAGAGTTGTACTCCTCTGCTTCTATGTGCCGGCTAGTCGCTTTATTCCTCATTATGTATTTTTTTTTTTGTCATTTTATTTTAGGTGAGCTGATACCTTTAATGCATGCCTTGCAGTGGAGAATTCTCTCAATTTTGTATGTCTGGAAAGGTCTTTATTTCTCCTTCAGATCTAAAGGAGAACTTTGCTGGATACATTATTCTTGGTTGGTAGTTCTTTTCATTTAATAGTTTGAAGATTTGATTCCACTCCTTTCTGGCTTGAGAGGTTTGTGCTGAGAAGTCCGACCATAATTTAATGGGTTTTCCTTTATTGGTTACCATCTTCTTTTCCCTGGCTGCCCTGAGAATTCTTTCTCTTTCGTTGAGTTTGGATAATTTTAATACAATGTGTCTCGAAGGCCTTTTTGGGTTGAGATAATGGAGTGTTCTGTTGATTTCCTGAATTCCAATCTCCAGCCCATTCCTGTTGTAGTACTTATGTGCAGATCACATGCTCAGATGTGCTGGTGTGCAGTTTGGGTATTTTTGTTGAGTTTTAGGTGTACAGCTCATTTTTGTTTCAAGGGGATGTCTTTCTGCCATGTTTCTGACATCACCCAGGTCTCTTCATTATTTTTATTTTCAAGAAATTCTGTAATTTAACTTGATGTAAGAATTCTTCAATACTATGTTTAAAGTTTCCAAGTTACAGGCCTTTTAGTGTTTATTATTAATTTCTTATTTTATTGCTCTCAGAAGGGTCAGAGTACTCTTTTCTGTATTTCTATTCTTTCAGATTTACAGGTTTATTGATATTTTCTTTGTATCCTAAGATAGGACTTGTTTTCTTGAATGTTTTCATGAGCAGTGCACAAAGGTTCCCTTTCTCCACATCCTTGCCTTGTTTTTTCTTATCTTTTTGATAATAGCCATTTTCCCAGGTGTGGGATAATATCTCATTGTGTTGTTTTGATTTGCATTTTCCTGATGATTAGTGATGTTGAGCACATTTTTGTGTACCGTTTGGTCATCTGTATGGCTTCTTTGGGAATTTCTATTCAGATCTTCTGTCCATTTTTTAATTGGATTTTTTTTCCTGTTGAGTATTATGAGTTTCCTGTTTATTTTGTGTATTAACCTTTCATCAGATATATGATTTGCAGATATTTCTTCCAATCTGTAGGTTGCCTTTCCATTTTGTTGGTGGTTTCATTTTTGATATTCATGTGTTTCCTCTTTTAAATTCTCTAGTTATCATAAGGCATTGAGTATTTTGTTGTATAATCTTTCTAGTTTAACCTTCATTTCTGAAATTTGTCTCTTTTGTTTCTAGTTAGTTTCTTAACTCTTTCATCTCTAAAAAATCTTGCTTCTCTAATCACCTTTCTTAGTATCTCTAATACTGGTTTCTGTTCTTTCATAATTTCTATCATTATATTAATTTATTTAAGTTTATTTTAGACTAGTGGGGTTATTCTGTAGTGTTTTCATTATTTGTAGAGAAATTATTCTATTCCTTGTTCTGTTTTTTCAAAAGTAACTTTGTATGAGATTTGATTGCCATATTTTACTGTTATTCATTTTTATGAGAAATTGGTTTTTCTATACATTTAAGAAGGCAAAATTGGCCAAGATAACTTTTTTATCTTTGTAGGTCTAGGGTAGCAGCCCCCAACATTTTTGGCACCAGGGAATGGTGCTCCTATGAGAATCTAATACCCGATGACCTGAGGTGGAGCTGAGGCGGTGATGCTAACACCGGAGAGCCTCTGCAAATACAGATGAAGCTTTGCTTGCTCACCCCTTGCTATGCAGCCTGGTTCCTAACAGGCCATGGACCAGTACTGGTTTGCAGTCCAGGAGCGGCGGACCCCAGGTCTAGAGCACATGTATCTGTTGTGTTCATCAAGTAGTTAAAAATGTGGTTTCCTATTAGTTTATTCAGGCCGCTGTATCAAAATACCGCAGACTAGGTAGCTGAATACAATAGGAATTAATGTCTTATGGTTGTGGAGGCTGAAAGTCCAAGAACAGGGTATCAGCATGGTAGTGTCCTGGTGAAGGCCCTCTTCCAGGTTGTAGATTGCTGACTTTTCACTGTCCTCATACAGTAGAAGGGAGCGAGGAATCTCTCTGGAGCCTGTTATATAAGGGCACTAATCCCACTCAGGAGGGCTCTACCCTCATGATCTAATCACCTTCCAAAGGCTCCCATCTCCTAGTACCATCACTTTAGGTATTAGGATTTCAATGTATGAATTTTAGGAGGACACACACATTCAGACCATGGCACCTGTATTCTGTCCTTTAATTTCAACCTTTTCTTTTCCTGTGGCCCTATTGTGCCTATTATGCCGAATTTGGGCTCTACTAACACTGTTTCCCCTCAGTTTGGGGATTTTATCTAGAAAGAGTATTTTGATTTGTTAGTTTTAAGCATCTGCAGGACCCAGAATCTAGACCTTACAGAACCTCCATACCCTCCCAGAGACCCACTGTATCTACAAATTATAGCCTACAGTGTCCCCTCCAGTTTCTGCTACTGTTTTGAGAATGGCCCTGAAGAATTTTCCAATAAGTAATTGAGTTCTCCATTTCTCCGATAAAAATCCTCTAACTGTTCCTCTGGTTCTCCCATGAAGTTTTTATTAACATGTGTGTGTGAGACTCCACTTTCATAGTCTGTATTCATACTGAAAACCAAGATCAAGTGAGCTTTTGCTCTTCTGCTCCATGGGAGGTTTCAGTCCTCTCAGAGCTTGACTTAGGACACCTGCATTACCGTTTCACAGGTGTAAATACCAGTTAAACTCCCTGACAGTGTCCCTGGAGTGGGCTGTGCCTGGTTAGTGTGACTGGGTGCTTGGAGCCAGAAGCAAGAGGCTCTTGGGGTTCAACCTTCTCTTCCCTTCATTGGGTCAGTGAAAAAACAGTGAGAGTGAAGAAGACCTAAAGCCTTTCCTGTGCCTATGAGTTCTACAGGATCTGCCCTTTTTTTTTTCCCTACTTTTCCTGATTCTTCACTTCTCTCTAACCACACTGGCCTTTCTGCCCTTCTTACATCAAGACTTTTGCTTTTTTTCTTCTGCTTATTATTTCTTCTCTCAGACCTTTTTTGCAGAGCTAGCTGTATCAATTTTGACAGACCCTGCCCAAATGTCTACCTCCTTAATTAAAAAAAAAATCTTGCCACTTCTTTTTTCCTATCAATTTCTTTCATAAAACTTATCAATATTGAAAACTACATTATATGCTTATTTTGGATATTACCCTAAATTCTTTAAGTTCATTTTCTCCAAACAAATCCTCAACATGTTAACTATCATTATCTATCATTCTGTCCTCTCGTTTTTTTCGACATTTTAATAATTTTTGCTTATGACTTCCAAATTTTGTTCTCTAGAATTGGTCTTTTCTCTTGAGCTTGCTAAATTATACATTTATTTAGTAAATTGCATTTATCAAGTTCAGGCATTATTGTGAATGCTTTGGTAAGAGAGAAAGGGGACCAAATAACGTGATTAAAATAATCTACTTATCCTTAAGGAATGTTATATAATTGTAGAATGTTATATAACTGTAGAACTATACATGTTTCTAGTAGAATGTTATATAACATTCTAGTAGAATGTTATATAATATTCTAGTAGAATGTTATATAATTGTAGAAATATACATGTTTCTTAAGCAAGTGATATTAGAGAAGTAAAGGTCATTTCCAAATGTGATAGTCCAGGATGTTTTCATAAATGAGGTAGCATTTCATATAGGCCTTGGAAAATTTTTTGGTTCAGGGTAATGAAAGAGTAGAATCGGATATCTCAAAAGGAAGTGAGCAAATGCATCTAGGCCTCAAGATTTTATTAGTGAATGGTTAGCCCTTTGGTATGGATGGGGCACAGATTCATAAAAAGGAATTGTGAAGATAGAGCCTGAGAGATAATTAAGAGCTATATTTTGAAAGGTGCTTTAAACTGTGGTCAGGGACATAGATTATTTAATGATGAAATATTGAAAAAAAAAAAAAAGAGTAGTAGTATTTCACAGGTGACTCACAAGGCTGCTGCAAGCCATCCTTTCAAAGCAGGGATGTGGTAGGGTGTGTGTGTGTGCGTGCGTACACACACACACACACACACGCAGGCACCCTGGGAGCCTCTCACTTATCATACATCTCTCAAATATCTTCACTGTTCCAGAATAGAGTCAAACTCAGCAAAGTCATTTTTCCTTGCCGATTCTGCTAAGTCTGTTCTCTTGGCTGTGGTTTTGCTGGATAGTAGGTAGTTACAGTGGGGATCTTGTTCATTCATTCACGCATGTCACTAATTAAATGCCTTAAGGGAGTCATAATTACTCTCATCGTTTGCCAGTGCTTCACTGAATTTCTTTAATTTGACATTCAGAGAAATAGGTAGGTATTACATTCTGTCAACACTCACCATGGGCCTTTACAGTCTCATGAAGTTTTTGGTGCATCTTGTAACTGTTGGTGATTTGTCTATAGCTACTTATATTTCAAGGTTCATAAGAATATGTTGTCACTAGATTTTGTTGTAGATGCTGCCTATGTAAATCTGTCCTACTTGCTCTTTCTGTTCTTGTGAGGGGTTTCAAGGAAATTCAAATCCTACACTGATGCCATCTTTTCAGAATTCTCTGTCAGCACTGATTTTCATAAAAACAGGAAATAACCCAACATTCTATCCAGCAATAGGATATTGGTTAAACAAATTCTAGTATGTCCATATAATTGAATAATAGCTGGTAAAAAAGGGGGTCAATCTACATATACTCACATAGAGCTTTTCAAAATACCTTGTTAAATTACTTTGAAAAAGCAATTTGGAAAACAGGAAGTAACGAATGACCATATTTTGTTAAAAATATGTAAAAGGGGAAAAGAAAATAGGAGATTCTTTTCCTGGTTGGTGGGATTAGACAACTTTTTTTTCCAAGTTAAACATTTCATCAGTGTTTAAATTTTGTAATATATATGTGTATTATTAACTTTTGTCATCAGAAAGAAGTATATGTTTTAAAAACAATGGTTATACTATAAAATTATAACAAAATTAACACACATAAAATTGTAAATGTAATACATACATACACACACACTCATAAACTGTTAGTATTACTTGCCTCTCAAGAAGACACTGGGTAACTACAGAGCAGCCTTGAGATTAAAACTTTTCACTAGATACTATAACTTTTGAATTCTGAACCATGTGTGTATTCATTATTCAAAAAATAGATGTCTGTTGGGTCCTCTGCTCATTTTTAATTGGATCGTTTGTTTTTTGTTTGTTTGTTTAGTTGTATGAGTTCATTATATATTTCGGATATTAGCCCCTTATTGGGGGCCTTGTTTGCAAATATCTTCTCCCATTCAGTTGTTTGCCTCTTTGTTTTGTTGATGGTTTCTTTTGCTGTGCAGAAGCTTTGTAGAGTTATTGAATCGTATACTTGAAACCTATATAATTAACCGATGTCACCTGGATAAATTTATAAAAATTTTTTTTTAATTCCAAAAAAACTCACATGCACACACATTTAAAACATTTAAAATAGGTAATTTAGTAAATGACCAAACTTAAATTGCTTTTTTTTCTAAAAATTTATTAGCATAGGAAATTCTTAAACAGAATAAATGAAACCTCAAGGACATATGAAGAGGAACTGAATTGTCTGGCTTCAGAGTGAGGCCTGGAGGGGCAGCTTCTTCCCAGACAGAAGTGCTGGTAGAGGGCACTGTTCTTTTGTTGAGCCTTCCCCCTTCGCAGTGTGCAGACTCCCACAGGCATCATATCTGAGTCTCCATAAACTTGGCTAACACTGTTCATCCCATCCTGGTGATTCCCTGAGAGCCCAGCCCACTGAAGCCACTTCCATTGGCTTTTCCATACAGATGGTCTGTCTTGGCTCATGCTGCGGACTTTCCTAAAACTTCTCAAAGGTTGATAAATCCCAAACAAGTGGCATCTGACCTTGGCATGCCCCGTACTTCTTGCTAGTCATCACCAAGTCTGGTACTAGTGGCAGCTGGCCTCAGTTTGTAGCTTAGTCTTTCCAAGCCTAGCACGGATGGAAAACATCTGCATATTGCTTTGTGGCTCATGCCAGGTGGCCCTGGGCAAGGCACAGGCTGTGGCTGAACTTGGCCTGTGGCCAGGCTCCTCCCAAGGCCAGCACATCCAATGGCCAGTTCAGACCAAGGCAGAGCACCACCTGGCCACCTCCACAAATGACACACCAAAGGGCAGACCGGGCTGGCACCAGAGCCTTGGTAAAGTGAATCCTGCTCTGTAGGGTCAGCCCTTGCACAAAAGCTCTCCCAGCTCCTCCACTGTAAGCCAGTCCTCACACTCTATAACCCTGAGGGTCATTCTCCACCACCCCCACCATTGGCATGCAAACAACAACCAAGGCTCAACTACAACAGAAGAGCACACAAAACCCACACAAGGGACACACACCTAGAGCACCTGGCTCAAGTGACCAGGGAAACTGTGCCACTGGGCCCTACAGCATGTCTACTACATAAGGCCACTCTACTAAGACCAGGAGATACAGCAGCTGTATCTCATACATAGAAACAGATATAGGGAGTGTGCCAAAATGGGGAGACAAACATGTCCCAAATGAAAGAACAGAATAAAGCTCCAGAAAAAATAAACAAAATGGAGACAGGAAATCTACCAAATTCAGAGTTCAAAACACTGGTTATAAGGATGCTCAATGATTTCACTGAGAACTTCAGAAAAGGGATAGGAAACATAAAAATGGAGACAGAAAACTTAAAAAAGAACCAGACAGAAATGAAGAATGCAGTAACTGAAATTAACCCATTTCTCATTTGCCCTGAGAATACTTGCTGGTGGCGCTTTACGGCTGCAGTGTTTACCCTGAGATAACTCATAGATTACAGTCTTAAACTTACCCCCAAAGTTTGCCATGAAATATCTCACTTTTATTATTTTCATATCACTCTAGTATCTCAATAGTCTTTGGAAACAAATGACATTCTATCTATGGCATTGTTTTTAGTAGCTGTATTTCCATTTACATAATATAATAATTCTCGATTGCTGATGATGTCAAATTCTGGAAAACACAACATTTCTATGTTTGATGTTAATATCGTTCTTGAACAGTTAGCCCAAGATTCATTTGATAAATCCGATTTATGTATACATTTCTGTTACATTAGGATTACAGACAAGTCCTGTTTGGAAATAACTCCAAGAACAGTTTTATATTTTATTTTCACATTGAAAAGCAGTCAGATTTGCTTCAGCCTCAAAGGGTGTGTTTATGTAAAATTAACACTGGCAGCTAGCTACCCTTGTTTTTTCTAAATGGAAAATGGATTAAGAATACATTAGAGGTAATCAATAGTAGATTATATGAAGCAGAGGATCGAATCAGCGATTTAGAAGTAAGGTAGCAGATAACACCCAATCAGAACAGCAAGAAGAAAAAATCCAAAACTATGAGGATAGTTTAAGGGGCCTCTGGGACAATATCAATCATACCAACATTTGCATCCTAGGGGAACCAGAAAAGAGAGAGGGCAAGGAACTGAAAACCTATTTCAAGAAATAATGATGGAAAACTCCCCTAACCTGGTGAAGGAAATAGAAATACAAGCCCAGGAAGTGCAGAGAGTCCCAAACAAAAGGAACCCAGAGAGGCCACATACCAAGACACATAATTAAAATGCCAATCCATAAAACAAGAACTAAAATAATCTGTTAGAACAAAGGTCACCAAACTATGGCTAGGCCAAATCCAGTCTGCTGCCTGTTTTTCTGCAGCTGTAAGTTAAGAATGATTTTACATTTTTAACAGTTGTGAAAAAGTCAAAAGAATATTTTGTGACATGTGAACATCATATGAAATTCATATTTCAGTGTTCATAAATAAAGTTTTATTGGAACTCAACTTTTATCATTTACAATTGTCTGTGGCTGCTTTTGCACAATGGCAGAGTTGAGTAGTTGTACCAGAAACAGTATAGCCCACAAAGTCTAAAGTATTTACTATCTGGCCCTTTACAGAAAATAATTTGCCCACCTCTGCTTTAGAATACTTTATTAACCAAGAAAACTTGGGCCATCAGAATCATAGGCTTCAAATCATCTCTCCAGTTTCATTTTGGTTCTGACAGAATAATTAACACAACTTGTTTGATCCTCAATTAGTAGTTTTTCATTCATGACTTAGACTTTTGAGATCAACAAATAAAGTATTTGAAATAGTTTTCTTTTTCCTAAACTAAAACCTTACCTTACAGCTGTCATCCTAGAGAATAAAAGGGAAGACTAACATATCATTTTGTGCTGGGCCACATAATTAAAGGACAAGTGCACACATTGATAGGTTTAGATGAAAAGTGACTGAAATTTGAACTGTTAGCTTTCCCTTGTTACTTCAAAACTAGTTTAAGCTTTAAACATCAACTTACAGGTGTTTATCTTTTCTTACTTGTCACATAAATAGACTTCCTGAGACATAGTTTTGTGGTTTGATCCACCTCAAAAAGAAAACCTCAAGAATTCTACAATTTAATCTACAGATAAAGACTAGACTACCTAATGTCCCTTAAGGTTGCCTCCATCCATTGACATATCCTTCATATGCATTCAGATATGAAAAAATAAAAGTGCCACTACTGAATACTAAGTTACTGAGCAACTACTCAGAAAGGTCTTTACCTCCAAGTTTGAGCACTGACCAGAATTCAATTTAGTAATTCATGGTAAAAGAATTAAAACCTTTAATACTTATCTAAAAGCTAGACATTTGAATTATCTTATTGAAATTAGACCACAAAAGTTATTTTGTTGCGAGTAAGGTTTTGATCTGGGAAGAAAGAGGGGATGAAGGATTTTCATTGACTATATTGTACTTTTCTGTACAATTTGAATTTTTTTGATGAGCTCACATTACTTTTATTATTAAGATATTCAGGAAAGAATATTTAGAATATTTAGAATATTACTAGTTAGAAGTCAATAAACTAATTTTTATTTTTATCCCTATTTCAGTCCAAAATTGTACAGTTATTAGAAAAGTATGTGGAAATATATTTGTTTCTGCATTTATTTCAATTTTTTAATGTAAAATTAAGCATTTGTCATAAAATACAGCATGCTTTATGACATGGATTGTTCCATAGTTCTTTATAAAGATAGTAAAGGTCTACAACGAAGTTTTTGGTTTTAATAATAATTTTAATTCAGTATATATATATATATGTGTGTGTGTAAATATATATAGTTATACTAAAACACATTGTTAATAAGATCTTTTAAAATACTAGTTCAAAACCTGCCAACAATTAATAAAATTACTTTTTTGTTCTCAGTGTGAAATAGTTGCTGAAATAATGAAGGCTGAATTGGCTAATTGTGATGTTTAAATATACAACTTACACACATGTGTAGTGTCATAAATCTTCTTTGCATTGCTCTTTACTATTTGGGTTTATTTAGTTTTTTTTTTCCAGATGGACACTTTTATGAGCCAAAACGTAGGAGCATTTTCTGAATTTACCTTTAGGCATTTAAGACAAAAAAAGTAGCAGTATTATAACCTGACTCGTTTAAATATCCCTATGCTACTCTGAATGACAGTTTACAATTTACAAGTAGGGTGTGCCTAATAAAGTCACTGAAGCAGACATAAGCATAGGTTTTCCCTTATACACACTCCTGGACTGTCAGTCACACATCCCAAATGCTTCGTTGCACAGGCATGCCAATAACTAAAACCACATTTTATCATTTTTGTACTCAGTGGCTTTAAAAAGGCCATATAACCCTATCAGTGTCTGAAAACCCCAGATTAAAGTTGAAGTTCTCAAACAAACTTCTATTCCATATCAAAGAGTAAAATTTCCTTGCAATTGATATAAAGTATTATAAGGATGATGAAAATTATAATTTAACAAAACTGTTAAAACTTTGGTTTTAAAGTACCTGTTCTGCTTTGTTTTCAACATTTTCTGTGCGGTAACTTTTATATATCTAGAAGATGTTAATACAAATGACTTAAATACGTATATTGTCTTCAGTCGTTTAATGCATATTTTATACGTGTTTAGATCTAGTAAAAACAAAACAAACAACAGGAACTAAAAACCATATGGCTATACTACATCCCCTTCCTCTGATGCCCTGAGCATGGCATCCTTAGTAATTTTTTCTTGTTTATATATTATCTGTCTATATTCTATCTTTTGTGTGGTAACCTGGTATATAGTATTAATTTAAAGGTATATATTAGGGTAGTAGAAGCAGGGTTTTAAGGTAATAAAAGTTCTACATGTGGTTTAGCATTTTCTAGTTTTAGAAAATTGTTTCCTATTATAGCAGATTTCAAAACTAGACATGAGATTGTTGGGAGATTGTTATTTTTTGCATACTTTCTGTGATTGGAGCATGGGGTGAGACAATAACTTGAAAGGTGTAGGGAGAAGCAGAAGACTGGGTGAATCTGACTGAACATGTACAACTCTAGAAGTCTCTAGGATAATTTTAGCTAAAATAGATAGTATGGATGTGTCCTGGAGGAAAATGGTGTTTCTAACTTTATGTCTCTTGATGACTGTTGTCTATTGCTCAGTGCATTAGAATGTTTTCTCTTAGTTTTTTTTTAGATTTCTTAGTCTGAAGTTCTTCCTAACTAATGATTGGTGAGGGTTTGTGAAGTTACCCAGTGGTGCAGAGAAAAAGCAGGTGTGGAAGTTAAAATTATTGGGCAGTGATATTCTGTAAATGAATGTAAATTATTATTTATTGGCTATAGTAGCTCTCCAGTTCAGGACTAATGTTTGAGTTATTTTTTTAGATACATAGAACAAAGTGTACTGGCAAATGATTTCCCCATCTCCTGGTCTATATCTTTAGGGGCTTGTCTCTAAAAGGTTCTTGTTTAGGTCAGACATTGCTATTTGTACATGCCCACTTGTTTGTTCCTAATTGTCTCAGTTAAGTAAAACTATATGGAGAACTTATGATCAGAACTCAAGCAAAGCCTTGTACTTTTTTGAGAAGGTTCATTAAACAGGGCAATGAAGTTAGAAAAATGGGAGATGAAATAACCTGTTAATCCTAGAACAGTTTAAATATCTTTGATGAAGGAGTGTGGGTTGTCCCACTTGGGGTTGGATCCTTTTCCATGGTTGGATAGAACATTGCTTAGGAGAGTCAACTTCAGGCTCTCAGAGATGCATTCTTAGGGGTTGGTCCAGTGGTGATAGTCTTGCAGGCTGAACTGCCAAAGCTGAATTGCTTTGCCTGGACAGAGACTCATATAAAGTTGAAAGAATAAAAAAGCTAAGGATAAAAAAATCAAAATTTCATCCATTTATAAGATTACTCCTGATACAAAAGGTCAACCTTTGGAATCTGGCTGAAGCTTGCATGAGCTGAAGGACATCACAAGTTACTTTTAGCTTAATGTCTGGAAGGCTCTTCCACTTAAAAATTCTACTCTTTTAGCACCAAGACTCACTCTGGTGGCAGCTGGCCTTGGTTTGTGGTGTGGTTTCTCGAGGCAACTATAAGCACAATATCTGTGGACTGCTTGCTGAATCTTAATGGGTGGTCCCAGAGGGGCACAGGCTGGGGCTAAACTTGGTCTGCAGCTGAACTCCTTCCAGGACTGTACCACTATACCAAGCTGCGCTAAATAAGACCAGGAGACTTATGAGCTTTGCTTAGTACATAGAAACAGACACAGAAATTTAGCCAAAATGGGAAGACAAAGAAGCTGAAACCATAAGAGAGAATGGAACAGAGAGCTAGAAATAATGGAGTCAAGCAATCTAACAGAGGCAGAGTTCAAAACATTGGTCATAAAGATGCTCAATGAACTTAGGGAAAGTGTAGATGAATTCTGTGAGAATTTTAACAAAGAGATAAAAATCATAAAAATGGAAATGGGAATTATAAAAAGGAATCAGTCAGAGATGAAGAACACACTATCTGAGATGAAGAGTATATTAGAGGGAATAAACAGAGTGGATGGATAAAGAAGAGGATCGAACCACCAATACAGAGGATGGGGAAGCCAATGACACTCAATCAGAATGGCAGGAAAAAGGCAAGACTATAATAATAATTTAAGGAACATATGGGACACTATTAAATGTAAAAATGTCTGTGTTAGAGGAGTACCTGAAGGAAAACAAGAAGCTGAAGAGCTATCTGAAGAAATAATGATGTGAAACTTCCCTAACCTGGTGAAGGAAAATGACATACAACCTTAGGAAGCTCAGAGAGTCCCAAGAAAGAGGAACCCAAAGAGGCCCACACCAAGACACATCATAATTAAAATGTCAAAGGTCAAATACAAAGAATCTTAAAAGCAGCAAGCAAAAAGCAGTTAGTTACCTACAAGGGCACATCGATAATAATGGCAGCTGATTTCTCAAAAGAAACTATGCAGGACAGAAGGGCTTGGAACAAAATATTCAATGTTATGAAAACTCTGGACCTACAGCCAAGAATATTTTATCCAGCAAAGCTATCATTTAGAGTCAAAGGACAGATAAAGAGCTTCTCAGACAAAAATAAGCTAAAGGAATTTATCAACACCAAGCTGGTATTACCGGAAATGTTGGAAGGACTTCTTTAAGAAGAAAAAACATGTATCAAAAACATAAAGAATGGTAATAACTACATTCCTATCAACAAGTACCTCAAATGGAAAATAATTAAATGTTTCAACCAAAAGACAGAGTGGCTAAATGGATAGGAAAACAAGACCCCTACATATATTGCCTACAAGAGACTCACTACAGATTAAAAGACACACACAGACTAAAAGGAAGAGGATGGAAGAAGATATTGCCGTGATGGACCTAGAGGGTATAGTGCTGAATGAAATAAGTCAGATAAAGACAAATATCACATTATTTCACATACATGTGGAACCTAAAGAACAAAATAACAAAAATGGAAATATAGTCCTAGATACAGAGAATATTTTGAGGGAGAGGGGTTGGTGGGGATGGTGAAAAAGGGCAAAGGGATCAAGAAGTACAAATGGATAGTTACAAAATAAACATAGAGATATAAAGTGTAACAAGGAAAATAATAATGTAATAAATATGTAAGGGGTACTAGATTTAGTGAGGTGATTACTTTGCGAGTTATATAGATATGCTGTACAACTGAAAGTAATATATGCCAACTATAATTGGAAAAAACCTCACTGAATTGTATAATGTAAATACAAGCAACTAATTGTCTTTTATATTTCAGTAAAGCTGGAAAAAATAAAAATAAGGATATATATAAAAGGGAAAAAAATTCTACTCTTTAAGTCTAGCTTCTTTAAGATTCAGACCATTAGAGCTGTACGATATTGGCATAGTAGGAATTTCCTTGCCTTTTATTTTATTTTTAAAAGACATTCAAGAACTGAAGTTCTTATATAGGATGGCCACAGATCAGGAGTATGAGAACAAGAGTCTCTAGCCTGTATAATGACTGCATTCTTTGGCATGCTAAGTATCAAGTCTTTTTACTTGCAGCTCTAGTGACAAGGTAACTCCTTTTGACTCCTGGTCTGAGAAGACGTGAGAGGAGGCAGTGTATTACGCCAGAATTCTAGGAGTGTATAGAGTAGATGGCACACCCAGCTATGTATATATACATACATGTTCATTATCTATGAATTTTATCTTAGCAAGGTAAAATTGATGTCATATATGTCTTAAAAAGAGGAAAAAGTCTAACAAGGTAAACAACAGCTGATCTCACTTATAAAGCTTAAGAAAAATATGGGGAAGTGACCCTCAACAAACTAATCATCTATTTGGGCAATATAAAATGGATATATTCTTTAATTCTTTTCATTGTTAAACAAAAACAAGAAATGACTATATTTGTACTAAATATAAATACGTCTAAATGTAGGAAACCTTAAATAATAGATGAGAAAACTAGGAATTCCTATTTTAGGAAAACAACACATCTGCCATTGATAATGTTCATGAATTATATTCATACCTATTCTATTCATTTAGACTAAATTGTGCAATGAATTTATCACTATTCAGATAATTTCTGATAGAAAAATGAAAATCAGCAAAGATCTAGATTTTCCATTAACCTAACGATATTATCAGAGAATGTTTTACCATCTTCCTCTGTGAATATTTCTAGATAGCATATTGTCTAGTTTTGAAAATCTGAGTAACACTCACAAAACTAGCAATGTAAAGAATAGACAGTATTACTACAGTTATATGAAGGCTTCCTGGAAAAGAGAACCTGAACAGTAATAGTCTAGTTTCTGCTTCCCTGTAGAGTTTACAAGAGCCCCATTTAGGGAAGTCAGTGGGCCAGGTTTGAGTGAATTCTGTGAAACTCAAAACTTAATAGCTTCACATAGGATAATTCGAGGGAGGGAGGAGGAAAGCATGTGCTGGGGAACCCAAGATTATAGTATCTTTGTAGATGTTACAGGTCTTCCTTCATTACTCGTCTGATTATTTTGAAATCTCTTGCCTGGAAGTTATGCCCTGACTGCCAGTATTCTGGGAACCAAAAAGGGAAGGAAGACCAATATCTTAGCATTTCTCATTTGGTTGCACACAATCACTTAATTTTCCTGTTTCTGACATGGTACCCACCTTTGTGTCTCTCTTTTTACCCTCTTCAGAGAATGAACCCCAAGGAAATAAACATCCACTCTTCTGCTAGGGTGGACAAGGTCAGTTACCCAGGAGAATAGAGAGCAAACTGCCTCCTAAAGAGGTTTCCTCCTATTGTCTTTTGTATTCCTCCTTCTCTACCCAAATTTCATAGTTATCTGTTACTGTCTTTTCTTTAACATTTTGAGGATTCTCCAGTATAATTCGAGAAGTCTAGTAAGTAAATTATTTTTTTTATGAAGTTTGAAGGCATTGTTCCACTGTTGTCTTGCTTCCAGTGTTGCTGTTGAAAAGTTCAAAGTCATTTAATCCTTTGGATTTGTATAGTTTGGCTATACAAATTACTCGTCTGATTATTTTGAAAAGTTCAAAGTCATTTAATCCTTTGGATTTGTATAGTTTGGCTTCATTCTCAGCCTTCCCCACTGCTAGGTTCTTTCTCAGATTTCTCAGTTAACCACCCTTCCCTTTACTCCCTCCTCATTGTAGATTTGGGAGAGAGCAAAGTGAGATGCCTATAGCCTGAAGTATTCTAGGGCTTTTAAAAAATTCTTAAGTGAGTTCATTCATAATTCTGCCTTTCCTGCCTTCCCACTGAAGAAAAGATCTTCAAAATTGTATCATTACAGATTAATCATTTAGAATTATTTTAAATACTAGCCTACCTGGATATTGGAAAGGGTGGTACCAGATTGTGGAACTAGTACTTCAGGGTATTTGAAAACAAGAGTTGCTGCATTTTTCAATATGATATTATTAACAAAAAAATACTTTTAAGTGGAAAGAGCACGTCTCAAACTAGAAATACAAAATTTTGAAGATTCCACAACTCAGAACATTTTACATCTTCTCAAATAGTTCAGTTTTCAAGTGAGACTCTACATCTATGTAACATTTTGTGTTGTTTTTGTGATATTAAAATAGATTTTTTTCCTTTGAATAAAACATTTGTTTCAAAATGCCATATAAATAGTCAAAGGAATGCATATTGGAGATTCCTTTATTCTATCTAGACTTTGATTAGTAGTCAAGGCTGTACTTGCCTAGCAAACTCTGCTAATGGGATCACAATGGGGGGCTGTCATATAATGAAGAGAATTTCACCAAAACCTATAGATAAGAAATATTTTTGTAGACATATTGTATGCTTCGACAGAAATAAGTTGCAGGTTTTAAATGAAATATAATTTCCTTTGAGGAGTTAAGCCAAATTGTTCATTTTTTATTTAAAAAAAGTTCCTACTTCATGATCATTATGCTATGATTTTTTCTCTTGATTATTTTTAATATTATGAAGGGTACCAATATCCCTTCCCTTTGATGTATAGGAAAACTAAGACATACAATATTAATTTTTTGGTTATATATTAAAATTTAACAGAGACACCCATGTAATAAAGTTTAATAATGCTTAATGTATTATTATGGGCCAGGTTAAAAAGAAATCACTTTTCCTGACCTCTCTCCCCTCTCCCCTTGCCAGCATTTGGCATTATCACAGTTTTTTAAACTTTAGTTCTAATATGTGTTTAGTAATATATCATTATGGTCTTAGTTTGCATTTTCCTAATGGCTAGGGATGTTGAATATCTTTTCATGTGCTTATTTGCCATCCTATACCCTCTTCAGTGAAATGTCAGATATGTTTTTTGCAAATATTTTCTCACAATCTGAAGTTTGCTTTTTCATTTTGTTGATTTCCTTTGCTGTACAGAAGCTTTTTAGTTTGATGTAATCTTATTTATTCTTGCTTTTGTTTCCTTAACTTTTAGTTTTAAATCCAAAAAAATCGCCAAGACTGATGTCAAGGTGCTTATCACTTATGTTTTCTTCTAGGAGTTTTGTGGTTTCAGGTCTTATGGTTAAGTCTTTAATCTATTTTGAGTTAATTTTTGTGTATGGTATAAGACAGTGGTCCAGTTTCATTCTTTTGCATGTGGCTGTCCAGTTGTCCTGACACCATTTATTGAAGAGACTATAATATGCAATAGAGTTTGAAATCAGGAAGTGTGATGCCTACAGCTTTCTTCTTTCTCAAAACTGCTTTGGCTATTTGGGATCTTTTGTAATTCATATAAATTTTAGTATTTTTTGTTCTGTTTCTGAAAAATGTTATAGGACATTTGATAGGGATTTTATTGAATTTATCGATTGAATTTATCGATTGATTTGGGCATATGGACATTTTAATTTAATTCTTCCAATCCATGAGCATGGTATATCTTTCTTTTTATTTGTGTCATCTTCAATGTCTTTCATTAATGTTTTATAGTTTTCAGTGTCCCAGTCTTTCATCTCTGTCGTTAACTTTATTTCTAGGTATTTAATTATTTTTGCTGCATTGTCAGTGGGATTGTTTTCTTAATATCTCTTTCTGCTAGTTCAATATCAGTGTATAGAAATGCAGCAGATTTTCGTATATTGATTTCGTATCCTGAAACTTTACTGAATTCATTTATTATTTCTCACAGTTTTTTGGTGGAGTCCTTAGGGTTTTCTACATATGAAGAAATGTCAGGTCATTAGTGAAAAGTGACAGTTTTACTTTTTCCTTGCCTAATTACTTTGGCTAGAATCTCTAATACTGTGTTGAACAAAAGTGGTGAGAGTGGGCATCCTGTTTTGTTCTTGATCTCAGAAGAAAATCTTTCAGCTTTTCACCATTGAGTATGATATTAAGTGTGGACTTGTCATATATGGCCTTTATATGTTGAGATATATTCCCTCTATATCCATTTTGTTGAGAGTTTTTATCATAAATTTATGCTCAAATGCTTTTTCTACATCTGTTGAGATGATTTTTATCCTTCATCTTGTTAATTTGGTATATCACATTGATTGGTGTGTGGATATTGAACCATCCTTGCATCTCTGAAATAAACCGCATCCTGTTTTCATGGTGTATGATCCTTTCAATGAATTGTTGAATTTGGTTTGTAAAAATTT
>NW_006434709.1:7380957-7383682 GCF_000325575.1 Pteropus alecto | reverse complement strand
GATATTGGCCTGTAACCTTCTTTTCTTGTAGTGTCCCTTTCTGATTTTCTTATCAAGATAATGCTGTCCTCATAAAATGAGTTTGGAAATATTCTCTACTCTTCTATTTTTTGGAAGAGTTTGAGGAGGATTGGTATTAATTCTTCTTTGAACGTTTGGTGGAATTCACCATGTAGCCATAAAGGCCCTGGACTTTTGTTTGTTGGAATGTTTTTGATTACTGATACAACATTCTTACTAGTAATCCTTCTGTTCAGATTATCTATTTCTTCATGACTCTGTCTGGTAGGTATATGTTTCTAGGAATTTATTAATTTCTTCTAGGTTTCCCAATTTGTTAGCATGTTTAAGATTTAAATTGGGATTGTATTTCACTATAGATCAGTTTGGGGAATACATGCGTTTGAATATAAGCATGATCTCAGTGCTTACTGAATTGTGCCATAGACTGTTGTGATTTTTTTCATATTTTTGATTTTTTCTATTTCACTTATGCTTACACTAGTTATTTCTAATAACAATCATGAGCTTTTTCTGCTATAATCAGAAAAAAATCAAGCTTGTAAGCTTTGCATTCTTATAAGTAATAAGTTCTGCATGAATAAAATACATAGCTAGTTTAATGCATGGATTTATGATATATGTTTTGGCTATTTGGAATTCTTTCTTGTTTTCTGGTATGGCCAGATAAATGATCATTTAAAAAAAAATGAGCTAATGCTGTATATTATGGTTATTTTACTAGATTTTATATTGCCTATTAAAGTACAATAGCTACAGAATTTACGAATCATATATTATAAGGATAATTATAATCTTGCACAGCATGTCACTGACCCATGTCTAAAAACTGGCGAATTGTATGCTTTAAAATGGTTTAAATTGTTAACTTTATATAAATTTTGTCTCAACAAAAAGTCACTGACTCTATGTTCAATACAAATTATTTAAAAAATTACTTGAAAGATAAAAGAAAATCTAAAAAGTATTTTAAAATTAAATTTTGCCTTCATGTAGGATGGAAGAATTTGTGGAACATCAGTATTCCCTCTGAGAAAGAAATCTGGATAGTTTAAAAAAATTTATTTGTTCAATTTTAAATGTGTATGTGTTCTTTTCAATATTCCAAGGGATGTCTCTCCAATAAGTCTTTATTAGCTCTATATTTGCATAATAAAGTAATCAAATCTGTCAAAATTTTAGAATAGGATGTTTTCATCCTATTCTAATCAGTAAAACAAAGGTTAAAATAGGTGGGAGATTTAAATATGAGCCCTTCAAAAATTATCAATTGAACTATACATGGGGCAACCAAATCAGTAAAACAAAGGTTAAAATAGGTGGGAGATTTAAATATGAGCCCTTCAAAAATTATCAATTGAACTATACATGGGGCAACCAATTTAAAAGACATCTGTGGTGACCACGGTTAACAATACCAAACTATTTATTTGAAAGTTGCTAAGAGAATAGCTAACAGGAAAAAAAAAGACTGTACTCTACAGATCTTTAAAATACTATTTGTTTTCAAGATTTCTTGAAATTCCCGACCTAAGTTATCTTTGTGATATGTCACACTCTGTCACATCAAGTTACCTTACATTGAATGAACATAAAAAGGTTATGAATTTAGCATGCATACCAACTGACATAAAAATATTTGCCAGCTATTTCTTCTGCTTAAATGAATGCTTTCAAAATACCTAGATTATTAGCTTGGAAAAACTACATTTTATAAAAAATAATAAAATAGTCATTTCTATACATTTTTATAGTGTATACATTTATGCATACCTCTAATTCTAAATAAGAGTTTTACTAGAAATAACATGTTTCTCTTTCACATTTTGTCTTCTCTCTTGCCCTTGCATATATTTGTATGTGCACAAACTTGTTTTACTTCCTTTTTAGAAGGCAGTCTTACCAGGAACATGGTAACTATCTAGCACAAATGGAATTTAGCCAGAAAATAAAAAGGAATGAATTGAATTTTGAAATAAAATTTGCCCTGGAAATATTTATGGTGCTCAGGTTAATATTACCATTTGTTATGAAAAAGTGTAATGAATGTCTAAACAGTTATTTCTGATTACTAAGGCAACATGAAATGAGTTTTTAAGGATATTCAGGTAATGTAGAAAAAAAAGAATTCTTCTGACTGAGGAAAAGTAATCACTCTTCACACACACTCAATAGTCTCCATTAATGTAAATTATTTAGTTACATAAAACAAATGTACTAAATTTTTAGTCCTCAATCTCATACTTTGTTATTATAAATATAGCTTTAAATAAAAATACTCATTGAATGAACAAGTCAGTTTCCTTTAATTCTGGAGGAACTGCAGCACTTTACCATTTAATAAGTGAAGGAACTGTTTAGCTCAAAGTCCAAGTTAAAGAAATTTAGTTCCACATTACTATTATATCTCACCAGCTTACCACTCCAAGGCGTTAGAGATTGTATAAGACAGTGCTCAAAGCAACTTTCCTACAGTGTGCTATGAAAATGGTGTAAGAATGTACTTTTGGTACTGTATAATATGGTAAACAAAGATGCCAAAGAAAACTTTTCTTTCTTTCTTTTTTTATTTTTTTAAAGTTCAAAAGACAAACAAGTGAATGAAACCAAAAAGCAAAACAACTAGAAAAATAAATAACAATGTTGAGTAGCAAAAAATATGGGAAATAGCAGTGGACTTGAAATAAAAAAGCAGAATAGCAAA
>NW_006434709.1:7347630-7379742 GCF_000325575.1 Pteropus alecto | reverse complement strand
TCTGCCTCTGACATGTTGATTTTGTATCCTTATTTATAAATGAGAAAACTAATACTTAACTCTTATGATTATAAATATGAAACATGACATTAATTGCAGAGCTTAGCACCATGCCTGGCAAATATATAGCAAAACAGCAAAATAGTAAATAGCAGCTTTTTTTATTTTTAATGAAGATTGGTACCTTTTTTTATTTTTAATGAAGATTGGTACCAAAATAGTAAATAGCAGCTTTTTTTATTTTTAATGAAGATTGGTACTATTTTCTTACCTAATAATATTTTTTGATTCAGCATAGTAGAGAAGTTAAGAACATATGTTTTGAGGGAAAAAAAGACCTGTAATAATTTTCTGCATCATAGATTTTCATCCGTAAAATGGATATGTTTGTGAGATGTTGTGACTATTAAATGAGGTAATGCACAGCGTTCGACATATTCTCCAACATATAGTTAGCACTTGATAAATGGTGGCTAAAAACATAAGACCTGGATTCTGGCTCTAGCGCTTGCAATGGTCACCATGTAACTTAGAGTAAGTCACTCAGCCTTTCTGAATTTCATGCAAAAAATGAGCATAACAACACCTTTCCTGTTTATCTAGGCTTGTTGAGATAAAATGGTACAGGTAAGCACTTTGAAAACTGTAAAGCCAATAAAAATCGACAGTATTAATTATGGTTCTGACGGCAGTTTTAGAGATTAAGTACCACAAAAGTGGGGTTTAAAAATCTTTTATACAATCAAGAAAGCTGTACTTGACTTTTGTTAGTTTTGCAGACCATACACCAGTGATGGACGTTACAAAAATATTATTTTTCTCAGTTGAGATTATATTATTATGGTACTAAGGATCAGAAAAGTTACTAAATATGAATATTTTCATCACTCAGGAATAAGATAACACTTGAATTTATGTACATTGTAGTATAGAGTGTATGACAAGTGTTTTGAAGGTTTTCGTTGAGCAGAAAGGCCTTCTTTGGCAAAAGGAATGCACTCTTAACAGGAATGATATATTATTATGTTAGATTAATTACAATTTGTAAAGCCCTTTAAAAATGAAAAACACTCTATAAATGCTTAGCATTTATTGATGCTACCACATAACAAGGTTAAGCTCTTAAATGCAACTACTGCTTGATGAATTAGTTGTTAAATAACATGACATACCAAAAAGGGAGCTGCTGTATCAGTGAATGATTTCATGATTATAGCAATCAGGAGAACTTATATATTATAACTATTTTTATGCAATTTTAATATTTTTTATATTATGTGCACATATTTTATTATTAAACCATTATTCTTCTAAGGTTGTTACTGTCTCAGACAATTGAGAGACTGAAAAGTGAAATAACTAATTTGAATCTATGCTTCAAGCTGGAACAGATTAAAGCCTAAGCTCTGGGAAACTCCTAAAGTACTGAGGCTGGAGGGCCGTAGCGTCCAGGATGGTAGCCAGTGTGTGGCTGCTGAACTATTGAAACATGGCTAGTATGACTGAGGAACTAATTTTTACATTTTATATAATTTTAAATAATTTAAATTAAAAAACTGATATTGTTTAGTAATTATAAAACATTTAAGAACATTTGGACCAACCTGAATACCCAGGAGCACTTATTCAACTGTACATTTTATGAAATCTAAAGTATTTCTAGTGAAAATTTAACATCTGATTTGAGATGTACTTTAAAATGTAGTAGCAATTCTAAAGTTATGTATATGAATTGCATTGTATTTCTGTTGGACAACACTGCCATACAGGTTCAAAGATATGTAATAAATTATATATGAAATGCACCCTACTCCCTATTTTGTCCTCCCAATTTAATTATAGGAAGTTGAAGAAAATGAGAATGTTAAAAAATCAATTCTGGTAGTTGTAGAATCAGGAACAGTTATAGGTCTTTTCTTGATATATGGAGACTTGGCCTTCAGGAACCATAACCTGGGATTATCAAAACAAAAGTAAGAAAAAAACCAAAAAACCAATTTGCTGATTTCTGTGATGTAAATACTCCTACCCTGGTTAATTTTGAGCTAACATGACCTCACTGAATGTGAAATTAGGAAGCAATATATTCATTTGGCACTTGCAGGCCATAGAAGCCAGCCCTGGTACATCACTGGAACACTCTTGAGTTCCTGACATCTGTATTTCTTGAAAATTATGAATATATGTGGTGGGAGCTGAAATAGATTAGTTTTAAACTAAATTCTGTCCCATAACAAATTATGGTATGATTAGATCTAGAATGTAGAGCGTTTTATTTTCTTTAAGTCTTTGGAAACTTGGGTGACTATAAAAGCCCTGATGCTTCCCTGATCCCCTTTGAGAATATAAATTAATAGTAATATGAAGCCATTTTTAAAGTTTAAAATGGTTAAAAACAGGTAAATATACTAAACTTCTATAAAGTAGATGTATGATTTAAACTCACAAATAACAAAGACGTTTTTTGTGACTAGAGATTGCCCGGAGACATGGTAAGGATATAGGAAGATTACCTTCAGAATTTATATAAATTCTGAGATGTTATATAGAGAAATTTATACCTGTAAAATATCTATAAGAGGTCCAAATTTAGTTCTAAAGTTCAATAATTTTATGATTTTGTCAGCTAATATATATGAAATCATTTTTATTTAGAAATTATTCGGTGTCTATATTAGCTTCTATATACTTGGGCACCTTGATGTTACACTTTGGCTGCAATAAATTTCAATATAAATAAGTCTTTTAAAAGCACTATTTAAGAGAATTTAATTCAAAATAGTCTTTTGAATAAAGCAATTACCTCTCTAAGAGAATATTAAGACTTACTTTTTTTCAGTATGGGTTTGCAGTATTAGGTAGATATGAATAAATGATTTTTTTCACCGAGTCATATGTTGCCTAGAATTGTGCAAAGTCTTAGTTTGGGTTCTATCCAGTCATATCTAATTATACCCGTTTTAGTGCTGAAAAATTCATAGATTCTTCTAGTTCTATCTCCTTATATATTAGCAAACTGAGACCAAAAAAGGTGACTTTTTAAATGTCAGATGGTTAGTTTTAACTAGTTTAGCCAAAACTAGAACTCAGTTTTCCTGACTACCACCTTAGTATTCTTTTCTTAAAAAATGTTTTCAATTAGACTTGACATAAAATATTATATTAGTTTCAGGTGTCAACATAGTGATTAGACATCTAAAACTTATAAAGTAAATCTGATATCATATATAGGTATTACAGTATTATTGGTTATATTCTCTATACTGTACTTTATATTTCCATGATTATTTTGTAACTACCAATTTACATATCTAAATCCCTTCACCTTTGTCACCCATCCTCCCAACCCCTCTATCACCTGGCAACCATCAATTATGCTCTCTGTATCTGAGTTTGTTTCTGTTTTATTTTGGTTACTTCGATTCCACATACATGTGATATCATATAATATTTGTATTTCTCTTTTTTCACTTTGAATAATACCCTCAAGGTCCATTCATGTTGTTGCAAATGGCATTCATTCTTTTTTATGACTGATTAATATTCCAATGTATTATGTGCCACCTTTAACCATTCATCCATTGATAGATACCCAGTTTGCCTCCATAGATGTACATAGGGGTGCATATATCTTTTTGAATTGTGTTTTGGATTTCTTTGGATAAATACCCAAAGGGAACTGCTGGGTCACATGATAGTTCTACTTTTAATTTTTTGAGGAACCTCCATATTGTTTTTCATAGTGGCCGCACTAGTTTACAATCCCATCAACAGTGCATGAGGGTTCCCTTTTCTTCAAATTCTGGCCAACACTTGTGGTTTGTTTTATTGATGACAGCCATTCTGACAGGTGTGAGATGTTATCTCATTGTGGTTTTTACTTACAGTTCCCTGATAATTGGTGATATTAAGCATCTTTTCATATGTTTATTGGCCATCTGTATGTCCTCTTTGGAGAAAGGTCTGTCAGATCCTCTGCCCATTTTTAAATCTGATTGGTTTTTCTGGAGTTAAGTTGTATGAGTTCCTTATATATTTTGAGTATTAACTCATTATTGGATATATAATAGAACATCTCCCATTCAGGAGATTATCTTTTCATTTTGTTGATGATTTCCTTCACTGTATAAAAACTCTTTAGTTTTATGTAGTCCCATTCATTTATTTTTTCCTTTGTTTCTTTTGCTCAAGGAGACATATCCAAAAAAACATTATTAAGAGCGAGATCAAATAATTTACAGCCTATTTTCTTCTAGGAGTTTAATGATTTTGGGTCTTACTTTAATTCTTTAATCCATTTTGAGTTCATTCTTTATATGGTGTAAGAAAGTGATCCAGTTTTATTCTTTTGCATGTATCTGTCCAGTTTTCCCAATACCATTTATTGAAGAGATTGTCTTTACCCCATTGTATATTCCTGCTTCCTTTGTCATAGATTAATTGATCATATACATGTGGGATTACTTCTGGGTTCTCTATTCTGTTCCATTGATCTGTGTGTCTGTTTTTACACAAGCTCCATGCTGTTTTGATGACTATAGTTTTGTAGTATATATCAGGGAGTGTGATACCTCCAATTTTGTTCTTTTTCAAGATTGCTTTGAGTATTTGGGGTCTTCTGTGGTTCCATATATATTTTATAATTATTTGTTCTAGTTCCATGAAAAACACCATTGGTATTTTGATAGGGATTGCATTGAACCTATAGATTGCTTTGGGTAATATTGACTTAATTTTAACAATGTTTATTCTTCCTACCCATGAGCAGAGTATAACCTTCCATTTATTTGTATCTTCAGTTTTTTTATTCAAAGTCTTATAGTTTTCCAAGTCCAAGTCTTTTACCAACTTGGTTAAATTTATTTATTGGCACTGCTGTTATTTTTTCGATGCAATTGAAAATGGGAATGTTTTCTTAATTTCTCTTTCCAATAGTTCATTGTGTATAAAAATGCAACCAATTTCTGAATATTAATTTTTTATTCTGTTTATCAAATTAATTTATTAGTTTTAATAGTTATTTGGTGGATTCATTAGGGTTCTCCATGTATAATATCATGTCATCTTCAAATAATGACACTTTTATTTCTTCCTTTCCAGTTTGGATTCTTTTTATTTCTTTTTCTTGTCATATTTCTATGGCTAGGACTTCCAATACTATCATGAATAAAAGCGGTGAAAATGGACATCTTTGTTTCTGTCTTGATCTTTAAGAAAAATCTTTCTGATTATCACCATTAAGTATGATGTTAGCTGTGGGTTTGTTATATATGGCCTTTATTATGTTGAGGTATGGTCTCGCTGTCTTCACTTTGCTGAGAGTTTTTATTGTAAATGGCTGTTGATTTTGTCAGATGCTTTTTCTGCATCTATTGTCAATTTTGTCAGATGCTTTTTCTGCATCTATATGATTTTCATCCTTCATTTTGTTTGTGGTGTATGATATTAATTGATTTGAGAATATCGAACCAGCTTTGATTGCTGGCCAATAAATTACACTTGTTCATAGTATACGATCTTTTAAAAGTATTGCTGAAATCAGTTTGCTAATATTTCATTGAGGGTGTTTGCATCTATGTTCACCAGGGATATTGGCCTATAATTTTCTATTTTTGTAGTGTTTTTGTCTGGTTGTGGTATTAAGGTAATGCTGACATCCTGACATGAGTTTGGCAGCCTTCCTTCCTCTTCAGTGTTTTGGAATAGTTTGAAAAGGATAGATATTCTTTGAGTGTTTGATAAAATTCACCTGTGAAGCCATCTGGTCCAGGTCTTTTGTTGTGAATTTTTTGATTGCCAATTCAATTTTGTTATCAGTCTGTTCAGATTTTCTTTTTCTTCCTGATTCAGCCTTGGAAGAGTGTATGTTTCTAGGAGTTTATCCATTTCTCCCAGGTTGTCCAACTTGTTGGCATATTCATGGTATTTCCTGATAATCTTTTGTATTTGGCATATAATTATTCATGGTATTTCCTGATAATCTTTTGTGTTTCTGTAGTGTCAGTTGTCACTTCTCCCCTTTCATATCTCATTTTATTTGGGCCCTCTCTTTTTTCTTAACGAGTCTGGTTTATCAATCTTGCTTATCTTTTCAAAGAACCAGCTCTTTGAATGATCTTTTCTATTGATATTTTAAGGCTTTATTTTATTTACTTCTGCTCTGATCTTTATTATTTCCTTCCTTCTACTCATTTTAGCCTCTGTTCTTATTTTTCTAATTGTTTTAGGTCTAAGGTTAGATGGTTTATTTGAAATTTTTCTTGTTTCCTGAGGTAGGCCTATATTGCTGTAAATTTCCCTCTAAGTACTGCTTTAGCTGTGTCCTATAGATTTTGGGTTATTATGTTCTCATTTTTATCTCTCTAAAGGTATTTTTTAATTTCTTCCCTAATCTCATTAACCCATTCATTATCTAGTAGTATGTTATTTAGACACCATATGTTTGTTTTTCAGTTTTCTTCTTGTAATTGATTTCTAGTTTATACCATTGTGGCCAGAGAAGATGCTTGATATATTTCAGTCTTCTTAAAATTATTGAGCCTTGTTTTGTGGCCTAACATGTCATATGTCCTGAAAAACGTTTCATCTGTGCTTGAAAAGAATGTATATGTGTAAAATGTCCTAAAAATATCAATTATGTTCATCTGGTCTAATGTATCATTCAAGGCCACTGTCTCCTTGTTGATTTTCTGTGTGAATGATCTATTCATTGATGTTTATGGGGTGTTAGAGCCCCTATTATGACTATATAACTGTTGATCTTTCCCTTTATGCCAGTATTTGCTTTATATATTTAGGTGCTTCTCTGTTTGGTACATAGATGTTTATGAGAGTTATATCCTCTTGTTGGAATGATCCCTTTATCATTTTGAAATGCCCTTTTTTATTTCTCGTTACAGCCCTTGTTTTAAAGTCTGTTTTGTTTGATATAAGTATTGCTACCCTAGCTGTTTTGTCATTTTCATTTGCATGAAATATCTTTTTCCATTTTGTTACTTTCAGTCTGAGTATGACTTTTCATATGAAGTGAGTCTCTTGTAGGCAGTATATGTTCATCTTTAATTGGATTATTTAGTCCATTCATGTTTAAAGTAATTATAGATAGGTATGTAGTTATTCCCATTTTATATATTACTTTGATTGTTTTTGTAGTTCTCTGTTCCGTATTCTCTTTTCTTGTATGTTATGTCTTTCTGTAGTGTCATATTTAGATTCCTTTCTCTTTATTTTTTGCATATCTCTTGTAGATTTTGTTTATGGTTACCATGAGATTCGTATACACCAAGCTATGTTTATAGCAGTCTATTTTAAGTTGATGGTTGCTAAGATCAAACACATTCTAAAACTCACTACAGTTATTATTCATGTCCTTCATATTTGTTTTTGTCATTTGTTACTTCTTTTATATATATTTTTGCTTAATTTATTATTGTGATTACACATGATCTTCCTACTTTTGCTTTTTAACCTTTGTATTAGCTTTATAATTGGTTGATCTACTGCTTTTACTGTATGCCTTTGTCAGTGAGAATTTCATTCTTTCCTATATTTTCTTATTTATATTTTTTATCTTTTCCATGTAAAGAAGTCCCTTTAACATTTCTTGTAATACTAGTTTAGTGGTGATGAACACTTTTAGCTTCTTGTCTGGGAAACTCTTTATCTTTCCTTTGATTCTAAATGATAGCCTTGCTGGGTAGAGTAATTTTGGTTGTCGGTCTTTGCTTCTCATCACTTTGAATACTTCATGTCAGTCCCTTCTGGCCTGCAAAGTTTCCGTTGACAAATCAGCTGACAGTCATGTAAGACAAACTGCTTTTATCTTGCTACTTTAAAGATTTTCTCTTTGTCTTTAACTTTCGGCATTAATTATGATGTGTCCTGGTGTGGGCCTCTTTAGGTTCATCTTGTTTGGGACTCTGCACTTCCCAGACTTGTATGTCTATTTCTTTATTTGAATTAAGGAAGTTCTCAGTCATTATTTCTTCAAATAGGTTTTCACTTGCTCTTTCTCTTTCTTCTGGTAATTCTATGATTCAAATGTTCGTATGCTTGATGTCTCAGAAACTCCTTAAACTATCCTCATTTTTTTTTCACTCTTTGGTGTTCTGATTGGGTGTTTTCCATTACCTTGTATCCCAAATCGCTAATCTGATCCTCTGCTTCATCTACTCTGTTGTTGATTCCCTCTTATGTATTCTTCATTTCAGTTATTTTGTTCTTCATTTCTGACTAGTTCTTTTTTTTATGGTTTTTCTTTGTTGAAGTTCTGAGTTCATTTGTTCTTCCCCTGAGTTCATTGAGCATCCTTATAACCTGTGTTTTAAACTCTGCATCTGATAGATTGCTTGTCTCCATTTTCGTTTAGTCCTTTTTCTGGAGTTTGTTCTATTCTATCATTTGGGACATGTTTCTTTGTCTCCTCATTTTGACTGACTTCTCATGTTTGTTTCCATGTATTAGGTATATCTGCTATGTCCCTCAGTCTTGGCAGAGTGGTCCTATGTAGTAGGTGTCCTGTAAGGCCTGGTGGAGCACTCTCCCTTTTCTCCTGATCTGGTGCTCCAGGAGTGTCCCTTGTGTGGGTTGTCATGTTCCCTTTTGTTGTAGTTGAGCCTTGATTGTTGTTGGCATGTCAGTGGTTAGGGTTGACCCTCAGACTGACTGTGAAAGCTGGCCATGACTACAGTGGATAAGATGTGTGTGGTCTGACCCCATATAGTAGGAGTTGCTTTTGCAGGGCTTTGGTGCCAGCTGTCTGTCCTTTGGGTACATTGTTTGTGGAGCTTGTTGAGTGGTGTGCTGGTGTGGTCTAAAGATGGCCATCAGGTGTGTTAGTTTTGGAGGCTCTTAAATGGGGCTCTGGTGCAGGCCAAAGTCAGCCACCGTTTGTGACTGGCTTAGGGTAGCCTCATGGAAGCTGTAAAATGATCTACCACTGGTTGCTACTTTCTAGGGGTTGGATGTGCTCAGTAGAGGTTATGCTGTGAATCGAGGCTGACTGCCACTAGTGCTGGGGTTGGGACTTCACAATGTGAGAGATCCCTCCTAATTCTTAATTGCCACATCGTGGATATGGGACCTGCTCATTCCACATTTCTGCCCCTCCTACAAGTCTCATGGCTGCTTCTTTATATCCTGAGTTATAGGACTTCTTTTCAGCTAGTCTTCAGTTGGTACTCAGTGATGTAACCATTCTGTAATTTAGTTATAATTTTGATGTGGTTATGAGAGGAGGCAAGTTCAGCATTGCTCTGCCATCTTGACCAGAAGACACCTTAATGTTCTTAAAGTCTGTAGTACATTACTGTATGAGTTGATTTGTCCACTACATTTTAGGATTATTGATAGATGTTTCTGCTGTATTACACACTAGCTAAGTAAACACATATTCTGTTTATTCTTAACTTCATGGTTTTATTAGTTACTCTTATTATATATCAATCCTCAAGCAAAATTTTTCATATTTAATATCAGAAAATTTAATTGGCAGTGATTTTGGCCTGGATCAGCACAATTTACTAGCCTAATTAATAAGTAAAGCAGAGAAGGTATCAGACATTGAACCTTTTCTGAAAGGATAAAAAGTAAGTTTAAAGTCCAAGCAGTTTAATGTTTGCACCTTTCTCCAAAGGAAAATACTGTTCTTATATTGTTTGCTAAGCAACTGTGAATTTATGACTCAATGAGTTCTGAGAAGATGACACTTTCATAATATAGTGGTCTAGTATTTCAGAATTTAAAAGTATGTTAAATATTTAAACCATTGTTTAAATACCTAATTGCCTAATTTATATCTAAATACTTAATTTAGAGAAAATCTATAGTTAATTAAGAATTGGTATTTTTTAATGTCTCATTCTGTGGTTGACATTATATCACCACAAAAAAAGGAACAAAGGTTGGATAAACCATGCATTCTTAGGAATTTTACTGAGAACTATAAATCTCTTTTAAGTTATAAAAGTAATACCATCTTGTATAGATCTCTATAGCTAAGCAAAGCAGTTTGTCTTTGATGTGCTTATAATTACAAAAGGTTTAGGATTATGTCTTTAGGCACAAATGCCTAGAGTTAGGAAGGTATAGATCAAAACTGACATCATGACACAATAAAGAGAATACAGGTGAAGTGGAGCCAAAAGTAGCTTGGAATGAATATATCTCCGAAGTCAAACAAGTAATATATAGTCTCTCAAGCACAGTGTAGGTAAACAGTTAAGTGTAATTTCAAACTGGAGAATTAAAAACACCTTTTCTAGCTTAATTTTAGAAGACTCATATTAATAATGAGATATTTTAAGTATAAGAAGAAATCTTTATTTTCATTCATGTATTATCTACTGGATACAATTTTTATACATTTTTACAATGGTACCATGATTTTATAGTAAAACAAGACATTTAGGAAGAGGAAAATTTATTGAAAGTCAAGTTTTCGAATGATTTTTATGACACTGGGTAACAAAGAAGATAAATAAATGATTCAAAGTTTGTTAACTATGTGCATAGTAAAAATAGACTTAATGTTTTGTCTCTGGGTGATAATATAATGAGTAATCTTTATCTTTATGCTATATTTTTAATACTGCATTCTTTGAAGTTCTCCATTAAGCACAGATAAGCTTTTATGTCAGAATTTAAAATATATTTTAAAAGGTCATAATTTATAAAGCTATAGCCAGCCTTTTTATAGGATAGTATCTGAAAGAGCACAATACATTAAGTGTATTTGGAACTATAATGTATTTAGAAGATTTTCCTAATATACAGCCATGAAGATAGCCACAATAAGTAGAGGTAGAGCTAGGAATTATCTTTGTGGGTTTTGTTGTTTGGTTCTAATACTAAATATTTTCCATTCCCCTAAAATAAGGCCAGGAATCACAGTCTTTTTTACATTAATGTTTATTTTTTAATTACAGTTGACACTCTATTATTTTATATTAGCTTCAGGTATACAGCATAGTGGTAAGACATTTATATAACTTAGAAAGTGACTTCTGATAAGTCTAGTACCCACCTGGCACCACACACAGTACAATATTGACTGTATTCCCTGTGCTGTTCTTCATAGCACATCCCTGTAACTATTTTATAGCTACCAACTGATATTTAATCCCTTCACTTTTCTCACCCAGCTTCCCAACCCCCTTCCTATCAGACAACTATCAGTTTGTTCTCTGTATCTAGGTCTGTTTTTTGTTTTGCTTTTTTGAGCTTTAGAGTCCACATATTAGTTAAATCATATGGGATTTGTTTTTCTCTGACTTATTTCACTTAGCATAATTACCTCTAGGTCCATCCACATTGTTGCAAATGGTAAGACTTCATTCTTTTTTATGGCTGGTTAATATTCTATTGTACATATGTGCCACCTCTTTTTTATCCAATTGTCTATTGATGGGCACTTAGATTGCTTCCATATCTTGGCAGTAAACATAGGGGTGCATGTATTTTTTCAAATTACTGTTTGGATTTCTTTGGATAAATATCCAGAAGTAGAATTGCTGAGTCACACAGTAATTCTATTTTTAATTTTTAGAGGAACCTCCAAACTGTTTTCCACAGTGGTTGCACCAATTTACAATCCTGCCAGCAGTGCATGAGGGTTCCTTTTTCTCTAAATCCTCGCCAACACTTGTTTGTTGATTGATTGATGATAGTCATTTTGATAGGTGTGAGGTGATGTCTCATTGTGGTTTTAATTTGCATTTCTCTGATGATTAGTGACATTGAGCATCTTTTCATATGTCTTTTGGCCATCTGTACTCTGGAGAAATGTCTATTCAGGTCCTCTGCCCATTTTTTAATTGAGTTTTTTGTTGCTGAGTTGTAAGAGTTCTATAATTTTGGATATTAACTTTTTATAAGATTATCATTGACAAATATCTTTTCCCATTCAGTAGGTTGTCTTTTCATTTTGTTGATGATTTCCTTTGCTGTGCAAACTTTTTAGTTCAACGTAGTCCCTTTATTTTTTCTTTTGTTTCCCTTGCCTAAGGTGACAAATCAGAAAAAATATTACTAAGAGAAATGTCAGCGAGATTACTGCCTATTTTCTTCTAGGAGTTTTATGGTTTTGGGTCTTACATTTAAGTCTTTAATCTATTTTATTTATTCTTGTAGATAGTGTAAAAAGGTGATTCAGTTTCATTCTTTTGCATGTATCTTTACAGTTTTCCCAACACCATATATTGAAGAGACTGTTTTACCCCATTGTATGTCCTTGCTTTCTTTGTCATAAATTACCATATAGGCATGGGTTTATGTCTGGGCTCTCTATTCCATTTCATTGATCTATGTGTCTATTTTTATGCCAGTACCATGCTGTTTTGATTACTATAGCCTTGTAGTATAGTTTGACATCAAGTAGCGTAATACCTCCCACTTTGTTCCTCTTTCACAAGATTGCCATGGTCTATTCAGGGTCTTTTGTGGTTCCATATGAATTCTAGTTTCATGAAAGATGTCACTGGTATTTTGATAAGGACTGCAGAGAATCTATAGATTGCTTTGAGTAGTATAGACGTTTTAGTGATGTTAATTCTTTCCATCCATAAGTATGGTATGTGCTTCCATCTATTGGTATCTTCTTCAAATTTCTTTCTTCTATGTCTTATAATTTTCTAATACGGGTCTTTTACCTCCTTGGCTCAATTTGTTAGTTTTTTTTTATGCAATTGAAAAAGATTTTTTAAAAATTTCTCTTTCATGTTGGTATATAAAAATAGGACAGTTCTGAATGTTCATTTTCTATCAGTTCTAATAGTTTTTTTAAAAATACAACCGAGTTCTGAATGTTCATTTTCTATCAGTTCTAATAGTTTTTTTTTTTTGGTGGAATCTTTAGGGTTCTCTATTTTTAGTATCATGTCATCTGCAAGTAATAAGTTTTACTTGTTCCTTTCTAATTTGGATGCCTTTTCTTTCTTTTTCTTGTCTGAGTTACTGTGGCTAGGACTTCCAGTTCTATGTTGAATATGTGATAAAAGTGAATATCCTTGTCTTGTTCCTGATATTAAGGAAAACGCATCCTCTCCCCATTGAGTATGATGTTAGCTTTGGGCGGTATCATGCTACCTGATATTAATAAATATGGCCTTTATTATATTGAGGTATGTTTCCTCTATTCTCACTTTGCTGATAACTTTTTAAAATCATAAATGGATGCTGGAGTTTTTCAAATGCTTTACTGCATCTATGGATAGGATCATATGATTTTAATCCTTCATTTTATGTGGTATATCGTATTAATTGATTTGTGACTAATAAACCAAACTTGCATCCCAGGAATAAAGCCAACTTGATCATGGTGTACGATCATTTTAATGTATTCTTGAAATCAGTTTCCTAATATATTTTGAGGATTTTTGTACCTATGTAAATCAGGGATATTGGCCTGAAATTTTTTTTACTGTGATATCTTTGGTTTTTGAATCAGGTTAATGTTGGCCTTGTAAAATGAGCTTGGGAGCCTCCTCTCCTCTTGAATTTTTTAGAATAGTTTGAGAATGATAGGTTTTAATTCATTTGATTTAGTAAAATTCACTTGCGAAGCCATCCATTCTTGGACTTTTGCTTGTTGGGAATTTTTTGATTACTAATTCAATTAGTCATAATCAGTCTATTCAGATTTTCTCTTTCTTCCTGATTCAGCCTTGGAAGATAGATTGTATGTTTTAGGAACTTATCTGTTATTTCCAGATTGTCCAATTTGTTGAGACAAAATTGTTCATAATATTTTCTTATAGTCCTTTGTGTTTCTCTGGTATCAGTTGTCATTTCTCTTTCATTTCTGATTGTATTTCGGTCCTCTTTTTCTCAAGTCTGTTTAAGGGTTTATGTTTCAGAAAACCAACTTTTGGTTTCATTGATCTTTTGCATCTTTTTTTTTTTTTACGCTATTCTTTTCTTTTCTGATCTTTATTTCTTCTACTCATTTTGGGCTCTGTTTGCTGTTTCTTTATAGTTCCTTTTAGGCATAAGGTTAGATTGTTTGAGATTTTTCTTGTTTCTTGAGGTAGGCCTGTGAATTTCCCTCAAAGGACTGCTTTTGCTGTGTCCCATAGAATATGGGTCATAATGTTTTAATTTTCATTTATCTCAAGGAATCTTTTGATACGATTTCTTCCTTGATCTCTTTGTTAACCCATTGTTTAGTAGCATGTTATTTAGCCTCCAGATGCTTATGTGTTTTTAGGTTTATTTTTGTGTGTGATCGATTTCTAGTTTTATACACAACATTGTAGCCAGAGAAGATGCTTGATATGATTCTAGTCTTCTTAAATTTATTGAGATTTGTTTCGTAGCCTAACATGAGGTTTATCCTGCAAACTATTCCATGAGCACTTGAAAGAATGTATATTCTACTGCTTTGAGGTGAAAATGCTCTAAAAATATCAGTTAGATCCATCTAATGTGTCATTTCAGGCCACTGTTTCCCTGTTGATTTTCTGTCTGGAAGCTCTATCCATCTTTGTTATGGGGTGTTAAAGTCTCTATGATTATTACTATTGATTTCTCCCTTTATGTCCATCAATATTTGCTTTACATATTTGGGTGCTCCTATATTGGGTGCTTAAAAATCCTCTTGATGGATTTATTCCTTTATCATTATGAAATATCTTTGTCTCATTATGTTTTAATGTCTGTCTGATATAGTATTGCTAGTCCAGCTTTTTTTCATTTCCATTTGCACGAAATATCTTTTTCCATCCCTTAACTTTGTGTCTTTTGATCAGAAGTGAGTGTCTTGTAGGTAGCATATGTATGGGTGTAGTTTTCTTATCCATTCAGCTACCCTATGTTTTTTGACTGGAGCATTTAATCCATTTATATTTAAAGTGATTATAGAGACATTTATGGCCATTTTATTATTCATATTTATGCCTTCCCCCGCCTTTTTCTCCTTAAAGAAATCCCCTTAACATTTCTTGTAATACTTGCTCGGTGGTGATGAATTGCTTTAACTTTTTGCTCTCAGGGAAGCTCTTTATCTCACCTTCAATTTTAATTGATTGCCTTGTTGAGTACAGTAGTCTTAGTTGTAGGTCCTTGTTTTTCATCACTCTGAATATTTCATGGCAATCCCTTCTGGCCTGCAAAGTTCCTGTTGAGAAATCTGGCATTCTCATGTGAATTGCCATGTAGGTAACTGTCTTAAGTTGTTCTCAAGATTCTGTCTGCCTTTAACCTTTTAATTATGATGTCTTGGTGTGGGCCTCTTTGGGTTCCTCTTGTTTGGGACTCTCTGCCCTTGCGGGGCTTGTATGTCTATTTCCTTCTCCAGGTTCAGAAAATTTTCAGTTATTACTATTTCAGATAGGTTTTCAATCTCTTGTTCTCTTTTCCTTCTGGTAACCCCTATGATGAGAATGTTGGTATACCTGATGTTGTTCCAGAGGGCCCTCATTTTAAAAATTCTTTATTTTTGCTGTTCTGATTGTGCTTTCTGCTACCGTGTCTTCTAAATTGCTGATTCGATGCTCTGCTTCAACTAATCTGCTGTTGATTCCTTCTAGTGTATTTTTCATTTCTGACTGGTTCTTTTTTATTCTTACTCTTTCTTTGTTAAAGTTCTAAGTTCCTTAAGCATCTTTTTAACTAGTGTTTTGAACTCTGTATCTGACAGACTGCTTGCTTCCATATTGTTTAGTTCTTTTTTCTGGAGTTTTCTCTTGTTATTTCATTTGGGATACACTGTCTCCTTATTTTGGCTGCCTGTTTGTTCTTTGTATTAGGCAGATCAACAAAAAGCCTAAATGAGGACACAGAGAAATATGTTCCAAATGAAAGAACAGGAAAAATAACCCAGAAAATGAACTGAAAGAAATGGAGACAAGCAGTTAATAAATAGTTGAAAACAATAGTTATAAAGATGCTCAATGAACTCAGGAGAATAGAAGAACTTTGTGAGAACTTGAAAAAAGAGATTAAAAACAACAAATCAGAACTGAAAAATATACTAAAGGGAATCAACAGCACATTAAATGATGTAGAAGAATCAGTGAGCGAGCCGGAAAATAAGCAGGAGAAATCACTCAATCAAAATACCAAAGAAAAATATTTTTAAAAAAGAGGACAGTTTATGGGACCTCTGGAACAACACTGAGCATACCAACACTCAAGACATAGGGGTTCCATAAAGAGATGAGAAAGGGGCTGAAAACTTCCCTAACTTAGTGAAGGGAACAGACTTCCAAATCCAGAAAACACAGAGAGTCCCTATCATGATAAATCTAAGCAGGCCCACACCAAGGCACAATAATTAAGTCGGAAAAAGTTAAAGAGACACACTTAAAATCAGCAAGAGAAAAGCAGCTAGTTGTATACAAAGGTTACCCTCCCCGCAAGAAACTCAGCAGGCCAGGAGGGAATGGCATGATATATTCAAGTGATGAAAGGAAAAACCTACAGTCAAGAATACTCTACCCAACAATTTTAGCATTTAGAATTGAAGGAGACAGTTTCCTAGACAAGTAAAAACCAAAGTTTATCACCACTAAACCAGCAATACAAGAAATGTTAAACAGAATTCTTTAAGCAGAAACAGCCAAAACTAAAAATAAGAAAAAATCTCAGTGATAAAGACATTTAGTAAATATATATCATTCAATTATAAAGCTAGTAGGATGGTTGAAAGATAAAGGCAGTAAAAAGCATGTGTAAGCACAATAATAAATTAAGGGATACAGACACACAAAAGATGTAAAAAATGATGTCAAAAACGTAAAAGTAGTGGGATTGTTGAGTAAGAAATGTAGTGCTTCTAGTGTTCTAACTTAAGTGATCATCAACTTAAAATAAACTGCGGTAAACATAGCTTGTTATATATGAATCTTATGGTAACCACAAACCCAAAACATACAATAGATACAAAAATGAAAACTAAAAGTCATTAAAGTCATGAATGTATAAGAAAGAAAGAAAAGGAACAGAGAATTACATAAACAACTAGAAGACAATAAAATAGCAATAAATACATACTTATTCATAATTACTTTAAATATGAATGGATAACTGCTCCAATCAAAAGTCACAGGGTGGCAGAATGGATAAAAACAAGACTCATGCACAAGCTATCTACAAGAGACCTACTTCAGATCAAAACACATACACAGACTGAAAGTGAAGAGATGGTAAAAAATATTTCATATAAACAAATGAAAAGAAAGCTGAGGTAGCAATACTTATATCACACAAAATAAACTTTAAAACAAAGACTGTAACAAGAGACAAAGAAAGGCATTACATAATGATAAGGGAATCAATCCAACAAGAGGATATAACACTTGTAAACATCCACGCACCCAATGTAGGACTACCTAAATACACAGAGCAAACATGAACAGATATAAAGGTGAAGATCAACAGTAAAACAATAATAGTAAGAGATATTAACACCCACTTACATCAATGGATCGACCACCCAGAGAGAAAATAAGAAAACGGTGGCCTTAAATGACACATTAGGCCAGATGGACTTAATAGATATTACCAGAACATTCCACCCCAAAACAGAATACATATTCAACTTTTCAACATTTCCTTTCTGGAACACATTAGGTCACAAAAGTCTCAGTAACTTAAGATTGAAATCACATCAAGCATTTTCTGAAACCACAATGCTATGAAACTAGAAACCAATTTTAAGAATAAATCCAGAAAAAACACAAACATGTGGAGGCTAAGCAATATGCTACTAAGCCATCAGGTTAATAAATCAAGGAGGATATCAGAAATTATCTTGAGACAAATGAAAATGGAAAATACAGCAATCCAAAATCTTTAAGACACAGCAAAAGTAGTTCTAAGAAGGAAATTCCTAGCGCTATATGCCTACCTCAAGAAAAGAAAAATCATTCTCACTTTACACATAAAGGAATTACAATAGGAAGAACAAAAGTCCAAAGTTAGTAGAAGGAAATAACAAAGGTCAGAGTACAAATGAATGAAATAGAGACTACAAAAACAAGAGAAAAGATCAACAAAAGAGTTGGTTCATTGAAAAGGTAAACAAAATAGATAAACCTTTAGCCAGACTCATCAAGAAAAAGAGGGCCCAAATAAAATCAGAATTGAAAGTGACACCACACAAATGCAAAGGATTATAAGAATACTATGAACAACTGTATGCCAACAAATTGGACAACCTGGAATAAGTGGATAAATTCCTAGAAATATACAATCTTCCAATGTTGAATCAGAAAGAAACAGAAAATCTGAACAGACCAATAACTACTAATGAAATTGTATCAGTAATCAAAAAACTATCAAATAACAAAAATCCAGGACCAGAAGACTTCACAAGTGATTTCCGCCAAACATTCGAAGAATTAATACCTATCCTTCTCAAACTATTCCAAAAAAGTGAAGAGGAGGGAAAGCTTCCAAACTCATTCTACAAGGCCATCATTACCCCAATACCAAAATCAAAGATATTACAAAAAAAGAAAATTGCAAAGCAAATATCCCTGATGAACAGAGATGCAAAAATTCTTAACAAAATAGTAAACCAAATTCAGCAGTACATTAAAAAGATCACCTAAGTACACTCACCGACATAAACATTTGCACAAAAATAACATGACGCCAATTATAATTCTGTCCAGATCTTTTAATAATCTTGGAAGGATATACAATCCCTTTCTCCCCACCCAAAAGAATCATACACCATGATCAAGTGGGATTTATTCCAGGGATACAGGGATGGTTCAATATCTGTAAATCAATCAATGTGAAAGGATAAACAGATGAAGGATAAAAATCATATTGTCATCTAAATAGATGCAGAAAAAGAATTTTACGAAATTCGACATCCATTTATGACAAAAACTCTCAATAAAGTGGGTACAGATGGAACCTACCTCAACATAATAAAGACCATATATGACAAACACACAGCTAGCATCATACTCGACAGTGAAAAGCTTAAAGTTTTTCTCTAAGATCAGGAGCAAGACAAGAATGCCTACTCTCACCACTCTTATTCAAGATAGCAATGGAAGTCCTAGCCACAGCACTCAGACAAGAAAAAGAGATAAAAGATATCTAAATTGGAAAGAAGTAAAATTGTCACTGTTTGCAGATAACATGACACTATATATAAAAAAACCTGAGACACCAAAAAAAAACTATTAAAACTATTAAAGGAATTCGGTGAAATTGTACGATACAAACTAATATTCATAAACTGGTTGCATTTCATACACTAATATGAACAATCAAAGAGAAATTAAGAAAACAATCCGTCTACGGCCATGCTACCCTGAACAAGCCCGATCCCGTCTGATCTCAGAAGCTAAGCAGGGTCGGTCCTGGTTAGTACTTGGGTGGGAGACCACCTAGCAAGACCAGGTGCTGTAGGCATAAAAAAATAAAAATAAAAAAATAAGGAATTGTAAGCTGACAAGGTCCTTGCAATCTGTGAGGTCAACCAAGGGTTGCCTAGCCTGAAAAAAAAAAATTCCTATTTATAGTTTTCTCAGAAAGAATTACATACCTACTAATAAAGGAGGTGAAGGACCTGTACAATAAAAACTGCAAGATATTGTTGAAGGAAACTGAAGAAGACACAAATAAATGGAAACATATTATGTGTTCATGGACTGGAAAAATTAGCATTGTTAACATGGCCATACTACCTAAAGCAATATACAGATTTAATGCAATCCTTATCAAAATCCCCATGTTATTTTTCACAGAAATAAAACAAAATCCCCTGAAATTTATATGGAACCACAAAAGACCCCAAATAGCCAAAGCAATCCTGAAAAAAAGAACAAAGCCTGAAGTATCACACTCCCTGACTTCAAACTATCCTACAAAGCTACAGTAATCAAAACAGTATGGTAATGGCAGAAAAACAAATACAGAATTGAGAGCCCAGAAAGAAACCCACACATATAGGGCAACTAATTTTTGACAGATGTGCTAGGAATGTACAATGGAGAAAGGAAAGTCTCTTCAGTAAATGGTGTTTGCAAAAACTGGAAAGCTACATGCGAAAGACTGAAACTAAACTGCTATCTGACACAATATACAAAAATTAACTCAATGGATTAAAGACTTGAATATAAAACCTGAAATAATAAAATACATGGAAAATAACATAGGCAGTAATCTTATGGACCTTGGTCTTACAGGGCTTTTTGTGAACTTGACTGCAAAGGCAAGGAAAAGCAAAAATAAATGAATGGGTCTACATCAAACTAAAAGGCTTCTGCACAGAAAGAAACCATCAACAAAACAAAAAGGAAACCAATCGAATGGGAGAAGGTATTCACAAATAATACCTCTGACAAGGGGCTAATATCCCAAATACACGAAGAACTCATAGCCAAAACAATTCAGAGAAAGAAGACTGAAGACTGGTCTCAAATTATACCACTAAGGTATAGTAATCAAAACAGTATGGTACTGGCACAAGTAGAGACACATAGAACATGGAACAGAATAAAGAGCCTACAGAGAAACCTATGCTTATATTGCCAATTAATCTATGACAAAGGAGGCAAGAATATGAAATGGGGTAAAGACAGTCTCTTCAATAAATGATGTTGGGAAATCTGGATACATGAAAAAAAAAACCCAAAAAAACAAAAACAAAAAAACCCTCAACCACTTTCTTACAACATACACAAAAATAAACTCAAAATGGATTAAAGACTTAAATGTCAGACCTGAAACCATAAAACTCCTAGAAGAAAACATAGGCAGTAAACTCTCTGACATCAGACTTCACAGTGTTTTTTGGGATGTGTCTCCTTGGTCAAAGGTAACAGAAGCAAAAATAAACAAATGAGTCTCTATCACACTAAAAAGCTTTTGTTCAGCAAAGAAAATCATTAAGATGAAAATGCAGCCTACTGAATCGGTTAATATATTTGCAAATTTAATATCCAATATGCATAAGGAACTCATACAACTCAACATAAAATGATTAAAAATGGGCAAAGGACCTGAATATTTTCCCATAGAAGACATACAGATGGTCAATCAGTACATGAAAAGGTACTCAACATCACTTATCAACAAGGATACAAATCAAAACCTTAAGATACCACCTCACACCTGCTATTATAAAGACAACAAATAAGTGTTGGCAAGGATGTGGAGAAAAGAGAACTCTCAACTGGTGCAGCCAGTATGAAAAACAGTATGGGTATTCCTCAAGAAATTAAAATTAGAACTGCTGTATGACCCAGCAATTTTGCATCTGGGTATTTATGTAAAGAAAATTAAAACATTCAAAAAGATATATGTCTCACTTTGTTCTCTCTACTACATTGCTTCTCAAGATATGGAAGCAACGTAGGTGTCCATCGATAGGTAAATGGATAAAGATGTAAGGCTATATAAAAGAATAAAATCTTAGCATTTGTGACAACTTAGATGGACCCTGAGAGTATTATGTGAAATAAGTTAGAGAAAAATAAATACTGTATTATTTCATTTATATGGGGAAACTAAAAAACAAAACAAACTCATAAAGAGAACAAACTGATGGTTGCCAGAGGGAGATGGGTGGGAAAGGGGAAGCGGATTAAGAGGTACAGACTTCCACTCATACAGTAACTCATAGATATGTAATGTACAGCATAGGGAACATAGTCAATAATATAATAATTATGTATGGTAACAGATGATTACTAGACATTGTGGTGATCACCTTGTAAGATATATAAATGTTGAATCACTATGTTATATACTTGAAACTAATGTAATACTGTACGACACCTATAATTAAAAATATATTTAAAAATTTTTGTAAGAAAGGAGCCAAGAATATCCAATGGGGGAAGGATAGTCATAGGATAATCATTGGTTTGGGGACAACTGGATAGTCACATGCAAAAGAATGAAACTGAAACACCATTTTACACTATACACAAAAATTAACTCAGAATTGATTAAAGACTTGAATATAAGATCTGAAACCCTAAAACTCCTAGAAGAAAACATAGGTGGTAAACTCTTTGACATTGATCTTAGTGATTTTTTTGAACTGACGCAAAAAGTAAAGGCAATGAAAGCAAAATTAATATGTGGAACTAATTCAAATTGAAAAGCTTCTGCATAACAAAGGAAACCATCAACAAAATGAAAAGGAAACCTGCAGATTGGGAGAAAATATTAGCAATTCATATACCTGATACAGGATTCATATCATATATATATATATATTATATATAAAGAACTCACACAACTCAACATCCAAACACCAGACAACCCAATTAAAAGTGGGCACAGAACCTGAATAGACATTTTCCCAAAGAAGACGACATACAGATGGACAATAAGTACATGAAAAGGTGCTCAATATCACTAATCATCAGGGGAATGCAAATCAAAACCACAAGATATTACTCACAAATGTTAGAATGGCTATTATCAAAAATATAAATAACTAGTTGGTGAGGATGTGGATAAAAGGGAACCCTTGTACCCTGTTGGTGGGAATGTGAATTGGTACAGCCACAATGAGAAACAGTATAGAGGTTCCTCAAAAAATTTAAAATAGAAACTATCATATGATTCCACAAATCCACTTCTTCGCATTTATCTGAGGGAAACAAAGACACTTAACTCAAAAAGATATATGTACCCCCCTGTTCAATGCAGTATTATTTACAATAGCCAAGACATTGAAACAACCTAAGTGTCCATCAGTGGATGAATGGATAAAGAAAATCTGAAATATATATAATGGAATATTATTCAGCCATGAAAATGAAGGAAATCATGCTATTTGTGACAACATGGATAGACCTTGAGGGCATTATATTGGATGAGGTAGGTCAGAGAAAGACAAATGCTATATGATCTCACTTATATGTAGAATCTTTAAAAAAAAACAAAAAAAAACAAAGCTTATAGAACAGATTGGTGGTTGCCAGAGGTGTGGAGTGTGTGAAATGGGTGAATGAGGTCAGGGGTACAAACTTTCAGTTATAAAATGAGATAAGTTCTGGAGATTTGATGTACAGTACTGTGACCATATTTAATAATACTGTATTATATATTTGAAAGTCACTAAGAGAGTAAATTGTAGGAGTTCTCAAGTAAAAAAATAGTAATTATGTGTGGTGATAGACATTAAGTAGACTTATTGTGGTGATCATTTCACTATATACACACACACACACACACACACATATATATAGATATCAATTATGTTGTATACCTGAAACTAATATAATATCAATTATATGTCAGTAAAAACCTTAGTACCCATATGATGTTTGCCTATTATGTGAGTTCACCCAATTAAGAAGTATAAAAAGTAGAAAATAGAAATTTCCTCAGAAATTCCCACTCTTCAGATATAACCATTGATAAAAGTAAAGTGTATATCCTTCCAGATTTTCAGGATATGTGTGAGTATATAGTTTTCTACACAAATATCAATACATGACATTCTTTCATATCCTTTTGAACTTCAGCATAGTATTCTATTGCATGAGTTGTACTATAATTAATTTAAAGCTCTTTCAGTGGAGGAAAAAAAATAAATCTAAAGGAATATGTGCAAGACCACTACAGAGAAAATTATTAAACAGTTCTGAGAAAAAATTAGAGAAGATCTAAATAAGTGGAGGGATATATCATATTCATGGATTGGAAAACTCAATATTATAAAGAAATCAGTGCTGCCCAAATTTGTCTAGGATTTAATGCAATTCTCACCAAAATTTCAGCCGCCCCCTTTTTTCTTTGAAGGTGCAAGCTGATTTTGAAATTTACATGGGAATATAAATGGCTAGGAATAGCTATGGTCATCTAAAAGAAGAACAAAGCTGGACAACTTGCATTATCAGATATTAAGACTTAATGTCAGTTACTTAAAACTCTGGAGCAAACTGGAACTCATGCACTGTTGGTGAGAAGGTAAATTGGTACAACTACTTGGGTATACTAGAAGTAGCTACTAAAGCCAAACACAGTCATATAACCTTTGTGCCAGCAATACCACTTCTAAGCACATAACCAGCAGATCTGTGTACATATGTTCATTAAAAGACATGCACAAGAATGTTTATAGTAACACTATTCACAATACCTCTAAACTTGAAACAACACAAGTATTCATTAAAAGTAGAATAAAATAGTGAGTTCATATATAAGAATATCAGCAATAAGAATGAGAGAATTGAAATTACATGTAACAATATAAAAAAATCTCATACTCGTAATATTGAATAAGAGGAGCCAAATACAAAAGAATGTATGTATGATTCCACTTATTTAAAGTTAAAAAAAAAGGCAAAACTAATCTATGGTATTATAAAGAAGGATAGTTGGGCTGGGCAGGGGTGTAGTATCTTGAAGTGGGTATAAGAGGTCTGGGGTCCTGGTAATATATATTATTCGGTCAGGACACTGGTAACAAGGATATGTTCACTTTGTGAAAATTCACTAAGTCATACATTCAGGATTCGTGTGCTTTTCTGTATGTATCAGTAAATAATTTAAAAAATTCCCAAAATTGTACAGATTATCATTCAACCCTTTGGGCACCTCTTTTAACTAGTTGATAGCTACTATGTGTAATACTTTTTCACAGACTCGAATGTAGAATGAACTACTTCTACTTAAGTACTCTTGATAGTTTACATAATTCGCCCTCTTGCTAGAATCAGGGAACCCCATGGAAAGCCAAAAGCTTAATTACTTTCTGCTTTTGGAAAAGTTTGAGAGAGAAAATTTAAATTAAATTCAGGGAATTTGAGAGAAAATTAGCTTTCTCCAGCATAATTTGGTTTGTAAGGAAGAGACTATGAGGAGGAAACGAGAGACTCTCTTAATTCCACTGGGAATTGTGAGTGGGGAAACACCCCAGTTTTCTGGAACAAAAGTAAAGCAGAACATTCATCTAAGATGTTAACCTCTTGACAGTTACTGTTGTTACTGAATGGTATCTTTGTCAATCTAGGTCAAAGGGTAAGGCCTGAAAAAAGGCTGAGAATCGAGAGGTGACAATGTTTCAGTGAAGAAAAGATATTTGCTAGAAAAGAAGCCTGACTCAAAATGAGAACATCAAGCTCTCTGGCTAGGAAACATCAGCTGGCCATAGCAATCTGATTAAAAAATACATAGGATACATTTTGGTGAATAGTGGAATTTCTTCGTTTTTCTGAAATTTCATCATTTCACATTCCTTTTTACCCCTAGTAACTTTAAATAGCTGTAAAATGCAAAGATAGCCTCCATTATATCTGATAACCTGGTATAATACATAAGGCAGGATACATAATGAAGGAAATTCCCATAAAATTTGCTATGAATTAATCTTTCTCTTGTGTTTTCCTAACTGGCTAGCGGGATAGGAATGGAAGATATTTGTGTCCCCTCGTATAACATCATAATTCCTATTAACATGGTATGCTTTCATTATTTAATTAAAATTGACTTCTTATAATATAAACTACCTCCTCATAGAGTTTTGAGGATTAAATTAGTTAATATCTGTAACTTAGAATAGTATCTGGCCCATAGTAAGCATTCAATAACTATTATTATTTTTATTACTTGGAGGTACATCAATATACTTAGCAAGTAACAAGATATAGTGATAAGTCAATTGAAGTTACTCTTATCTAATGTATTAATAGTGAGCATTCCTTATTGATTAGGAATGGAGATTTGAAACTGTTTTATGCATCTTTGGATTTGATTAACTTGGAACTCTTGCAGGGTTGGGATAGAACAGAATTATCTTTCTGGTATGTTACTGTCAGCTTTGGTATCCAGGTTTAGAGCTACCTTGGTGGTATGGCTTTGTGTTCTTCAGTACCAGCTTGAAAACTGGGATCTCTGATAATTTTAAAGAGAAGCTGACAATTGCTCCCTTTGACTGCAAAGAGCATTACAAAAACAAAGTGCAAAATGATCTGTCAATGGAGAGACTTGTTTAATATTTTCAAACAACTTACAAAGTGGAAATCTTATTAAAACTTCTTTGTTTCATAGAAGTTCCACAAATAAATGAAATCTGTTACAATTCTGAGGATACGTTGCCTATTCTGGACGTAGGAAATACCAGGAAGAATAGGAATTGGGATATCCAGATATTAGTACTTCCAGATTTAGTCCCATTAGATAAACTGAGTTTAGAAAAAGGAAGCTCATGCTGATATTATAATAGTTTTAAAAAATATTCTATATTATAAAGTTTTGAAAAGACTTTGAGATTCAAGTTAGGCTTTTAATTTGTCTTCTTTAGAAGACTTCACTGTTAAAGGACTAGTGGCTTCTAAATGAAAACAAATCACCTATCAAACCTAAAATCCCATGTGAAGTACTTTGATGTAGGTGAGAATTCTTCTGTGATGTGATATGTCTCTGTGTATAAATAAAGGATTATATAAGTTCCTGTGTTGGTTAATTTAAGTAGAAAAGCATAGGGCCAGGAATAGCTGTTAATAAACTCCTTTCTTCAAAATCTTATGAAAAGAACAAAGTCCTTTTTATTTTGCTAAGTGATTAACCACTGATTATCAATATTCATATGAACACAATTTCAACTTATATATCCCTATTGTATTACTTAGCCAGGTTTAATTCTTTTTTTTTTTTTTTAAGATACCATCTATCCAAAGAAAGTAATTCAAGTTAACCAACCATGCCCTACAATCATAAATAGAAATGATACTGAGTAAGTATTGATTAAAACAAAAAGCACTTAAAAAACAGCATTAATTCTTACCAACTCCAGAGGTTATTGATTCTGCATCAATGTCGCTAGCTCTTTTTCTTGCCACTTCAGCTAGTGCCAATTCCCCCTTATCTAGTGCAAGATAATGAATGTCCTTTGGAAATAAAGCAAAATAAAAGATTAATTCAAAATGAATGTTGGTCAAGTAACAAAGGACACTTTGAAGGAACTTACTGTTCAGATTACAAAACAGACATGACCAATTAATATTGTTTTGTATTTGAATTTTGTTTTCTTCTAGCATAAGTGAATTTTTCTGAAATAGAAATCACAGCTATAAATAATAGCAATTATTTAAATAAGTTATCATAAATCTTTAGGGGAAAAGACAAGTTTTTAAAGCAAATATTTGACATAATCAGTTTTGTCAGGGAATAAAAAGCTTAATTACTGTTTCCTTTGCTGAGATTTTAATGAAAAATCTGAGAGAGCTTCTTCCAAATTCAGTTGTGTGGATACTACCCACATCAATTTGTCTCTGATATTTATATGTCTGGTACATATTGTTAATATTAATATATTATTTTAACTCATTCAGTCAACACATCATCTCTCACTAAGTGCCATACTGTTCTCAAATACAGAGCTCAATCACAATACCAGGTCTCAAGAAGCTTTGGGCACAGACGGGGGAGACAAATCACCGAAAACAACAGTTAACTGACTACATAATAGTGTGCTAGATTTTATAGCAGATATTTGCAGAGAGTGCTCCGAAGCCAAAGAGGAGGAACTGATCCTTGATCTGAGTCTTGAAGGATAAATGAGTTAGGAGGGAAGATGGAGAAAAGGTGACAGAATGAATGATTATCTAGAGAAGCTTGAGGAGACAGTTCTGTCAGGCAATAGCAGGTCTTTCAGTATGAAAGGAGTGTTGGATGCATGAGAGATATCAATGGTAAATAATACTAAAACAAGTAGGTGGAGCCACTAACAAGGGCGTAGAACTCTTTTTGGTAGACAGAAGGTTGTAATGAAAATTTTACTGCAATAAAAATGGAACAATATGAAGTTTACAATGAAGAAATATATAGCTTATAATCATGAAAAGACATTTTACTTTATTAACTCTCAAAGAAATGCAAATTGAAAAAATATAATTTCAAATTAAAATTTTTAAAGTTAATATTTACTGGTTGCAAAGTTTGGTAGGGAGACAGGCACTTACATTTACTAGGAATATAAGACTTAATAGAGAAGGGGTCTGTAAACTATGGCGTATGGGCTAAATAATAGCATGCCTTTTTTTTTTTTAATCAAGTTCTTTTCATTTATTTTTTGGGAGGGTGACACTGGTTAATAAAATTATATAGGTTTCAAGTGTACAGTTTAATAATACATCATTTGTATACTGTATTGTGTATTCGCCACCCATTCTCAAATCTTCTTCTGTCACCATATATTTGACCCCCTTTACCCCAATCTACCTCCTCCTTTGCTCTTGTTGTCCATGTCTGTGAGTCTCTGTCTTGTTTGTTGCTTTTAGTGTTATATCACACATGAGTGAAATCACATGGTCTTCAACTTTTTCTGTCTGATTTCTTTCGCTTAGCATGTTAATCTCAAGATCCATCCACGTTATCACAAATGGCAGTATTTATACAGTTCTTGAGTTAGGAATGGTGTTTATTTACACTTTTATTTTTATTTTTTATTTTTCCCACAATCTAATATTTTTATTAGTCTCTGGACTTCTCAATATTAAAAAATGTGTATATGGTGACTGGTTAAAGAAATCCACTAAGTTTCAGCTGTACACTTTAACAGTAAGGCATATATGTTTACACTGTGTGTTTACCTCCCATAGTTAGATTTCTTTCTATCCCCTTTATCCAGTCTACCTCCTCTATCCCCCTCCTCCCTTCCCTCAGGTAACCACAAGTCTATATAGTCCATGTCCATGAGTCTCTGTTTGTTTGTCCTGTTCATTTGTTGCTTTTAGGTTTATATCCCACATATAAATGATATCATGAAGAACTTTACCCTTAGCTCTGAACAGCTTTGGGATTAGCTTATGCTGCAGACTTGAAAATGTTTCAACCTAAAAGTATGAGGCAATGGTACTTGTATGTGAAATTTATACTGTTGTAAAGTTATTTCAATGAGAACTAACATTGTTTGATTTGCAAGTAATGCCAAGCTTACAAGTAATCTTATATACTTCCTGTACTGTCAACAGTTGAAAAAGAAGTGAGAACTCCATTCCTACACAAACTCCCAGCAATGTCTTTTCTGATTTCAATCCACAACAACATTCTTCAACCTTGATGCAAGTGCAAAGAAATTTCCATATTCTGAAGTCTATTTAACTGTATAGTTGAGGAACTTTAATTGGAAGTGATTAATTTGCAAGGTAATGACTTCTTAAAGGCATTCTAATCTTTTGGCTAAAGAATTCTAAAAATGACTTCTAATTGGTGAATATGCTTAATTAAAACTGTATGCTTATGGACTGATATCAATATTTGTTAGTACCTACATATGAAGAAAAATATTTGCAAAGGTAAAATATGTAAAATCTCATCACAAATCAGCATTAACAGATGAACATTTGCAACAGATTTTGATATTAAGGAGCGCCAACTTTCAACACTAATCTCTCCTCCCCCTAATTCCATTATTCACATTTATAGACCTGTTATGAAAATTTTACTTAACTATTTTAATTTCATCAGTAAAGACTTATGGAAATTTCTTTCTTGTTATATATGAGTACATTTATAATAACCTCAATTTGTTCTCTTGGCCCATAAGCCTCTAATATTTGCTATTTGGCCCTTTATAGAAAAAAACTGCTGATTCTGCATTTTAACAACATATTGCATTTAAAATTTGCATATGTATACTTATAGGAATACTTCGCAAGGAAATGATGTAACAGTGTAGGTCCAAAATTGGTAATTACAGCATTATTTATAACAATGAAAACTTGGAAGCAACATAAATATACATCAACTAAAATAATCATTTATTTTTTATCTTTTAATCCAGAGTATCATACTTTCATAATAGATCCATATAGTCTATAAAAAAATTAATAGGAAAAAGATTTGTCATATCTGAAAAGAAACTCACGCAAAAAATGAACAATCAACAAGACAAACAAAAACTCATAGACACAGAAAATAGTTTAGTGGTTAGCAGAAGAAAAGAGGTTGGAGGGAAGGCGGATAGGGTAAGGGAGTCAAATATATGGTTATGGAAGAAAATTTAACTTTGGATGGTGAAAACAATGCAATATACATATGACATCATGTACACTTGAAACCTATATAATTCTGTTAACCAATGTCACCCCAATAAATTTAATAAAAAATTAATAAATTAAAATATATGGTACTGTATTCAATTTGCTAGTATTTAAGACTTTTGCATCTGTGTTCTTTTTTTAAATTAAATATGGTTAGAATACCTGAATAGACATTTTCCCAAAGAACACAAATGACCAAGAAACATAGGAAAAAATGCTAAGTATCAGGAAAATGCAAATCAAAACCACCATGAGATATCAACTCACACCTAACAGAATGGTTATTATCAAAAGTCAACAAATAACAAATGTCGGTGAGGATGCTGAGAAAAGGGGAACCCTTTTGCAAAACATGAGGCTGAGCCACAGCCCTCCAACCCAGAGGGTACCTCCTCCCATATCCTCAGAGACTGAACACCACGAGCCCCCAAGGGAATCTCAGCAAATGCTATTGAAACTGTTGCTAACACTGACAGGGACCGAGACTGAGGGTAGCAAGTATGATTAAATGAGAAAAAAAAAGGCATTCTGAAGGCTTTATATACAGCAGGGATCCAAGAGGCTTAGATGCCACCTACTGAAAACCAAAAGAAAAATGCCTTCATAGCAAAAGGCTAAAGAGAGACCTTTATATAATCTTTCTGGGAGGAAAAGAAAGGCAGAATACACTTCCATTAATGCCCAGGCGGAGAAACAGTCCATTAAACACCATGAACAATCACAGTGACAAGGCAGCTCAGAAAGAAAGAGAAAAATCTCCAGAAAATTGGCTAAAGACATAGATATATGCAACTTAAATGACAGAGAATTCAGGATGTTATTTCTGAAAAATCTCAATGAGATCCAGTATAATTCGTATCAACAATTCCAGGAATTGAAAAAACAACTAGATTAGCAGAATGAGTTTTTAGCAAGGAGATTGAAACCCTATAAAAGACCAAATAGAACTTCTGGAGATGAAGACACTAAAAGATATGAAGAATGAAATAGCAAGCTTGGGAAATAGAGTGGACCAAACGGAGGAAAGAATCAGTGATATCGAAGACAGAAATCCAGAAATAAATCAGAAGGAAGAAGAGAATGACTGAAGAATGATACCATCAGGAAAGGAAACATAAGAATAATGGGCATTCTCGAAGGGGAGGAAAAGAAGCAGGGATTAGAAAGCATTTTCAGAAAAAAATAGCTGATGAGAATTTCCCAAATCTAAGGAATGAACTGGAGCTTGGTTTTCAAGAAGTCAACAGAACACCAATTATCTCAACCTAAAGGCCTTCTCCAAGACACACTGTATTAAAATTATCGAAAATCAACAACGAAGAAAGAATTCTCAGGGCAGCCAAGGAAAAGAAGACTGTAACCTACAAAAGAAAACCTATTTGATTATAATCAGACTTCTCAGCAGAAACCTTACAAGCCAGAAAGGAATGGAACCAAATCCTCAAACTATTAAATGAAAGGAACTACCAGCCAAGAATAAGGTAATCAGCAAAGCTCTCCTTTAGATGTGAAGGAGAAATAAAGACCTTTCCAGACAAACAAAAATTGAGGAAAGTCCCCACTATGTGGCCTGCATTACAGAAAATACTGAATGGAGTCAACCACCTGAAACAAAATGACAAAAAAATACACAGCTAACTCTGAGAAAGATGACTAGCAGGCAGACAGAAGCAGCATAGTGCATAGTGTCCTTACTAAGAATAGGACATTATAAGCCTAAACAATAAGAAAATTGCTGCTGTAAGTTAGAAATGAACATTTAGCATACATGGGGACATTCTGAGACAACAATAACAGAAAAGGAGAGGAATTAAAGATCCAAATTTGCAGAGGGGAATGGAGATAAGGCACACATATTAAAAAAATGGACTACTATATATATAACTATCCTTTATATATTCTTACTGGTAATCACATGCCAAAGTGTCAGAACTGAGGTACATAACATAAAGCAAGAAGGACCAGAGGGAAAATCCACAAACCCAACCAAAATAAAGAAAACAGAAACACAAGGACAAGAAAGCAATGGAAACACTGAGCTACCAGAAAGCAAAAGATAAAAGGGCTATAGAACCTCATATTTCAATAATCACTTTAAATGTAAATAGACTGAACTCACCAATAAAAAGGCACAGAGTTGCAG
>NW_006434709.1:7346565-7347251 GCF_000325575.1 Pteropus alecto | reverse complement strand
GCACAAAGAACATGCTCAAGGATTGACCACATACTGGGACAGAGAGAGTGCCTAAACATATATAAGAAGGTTGAAATCATACCAACCTTATTCTCTGATCATAATGCTTTGAAGCTGGAGATCAACTGTAAAAAGAAAGCGGGAAGAACCACATACACCTGGAGATTAAACAACATGCTACTGAAGAATGACTGGGTCAGAGAAGAAAAAGAGATCAAGAGATACATAAAAACAAATGAGAATGAAAGTAAAACATATCAAAATTTGGAGGACAATCCACAAAAGGGGTAATAAGAGGAAAGTTCATATCATTAAGCCTATTTCAAAAAATAAGAATGAGCCTAAATAAACAACCTAACACTTCATTTTAAAAACTAGAAAAAGAAGAAATGAAGCCTAAAATCAGCGGAAGGAAGGAAATAATCAAAATTAGAGCAGAATTAAATGATAATTGAGAACAAAAAGACTATAGAAAAAATAAATGCAGAGTTGAGTTGATTCTTTGAGAAGTTTAACTGACATACCTCAGAATAGACTCACTAAAAAAAAAGAGAGGACACAAACAAGATCTGGAAGAAAAGAAATAAAATAAATGCAATAAAGAGTTGATTCTTTGAGAAGTTTAACTGACATACCTCAGAATAGACTCACTAAAAAAAAGAGAGGACACAAACAAGGGATGAAAG
>NW_006434709.1:7345828-7346466 GCF_000325575.1 Pteropus alecto | reverse complement strand
ACACCAAACATTCAAAGATTTAATACCTATTCTCCTCACACTCTTCCAAAAAATCGAAGAGGAGGCAATGCTTCTCAACTCATTTTGTGAGGCCAATATTACCCTGATACCAAAACCTGGTAAAGATAACACAAAAAAGAAAACTACAAATAAGATACTAGCTAATAAAACAGCAACAAACCTGGTAAAGATAACACAAAAAAGAAAACTACAAATAAGATACTAGCTAATCAAATACAGCAACAAATTAAAAAGATTATACACCATGATCAAGTGGGCTTCATCCCAGGGGTACAGGGATGGTTTAACATATGCAAGGCAATTAATGTGATACACTACATGAACTAAAGTCTAAGAATCATATGACCATATCAGTAGATGTAGAAAAAGCCCTTGACAAGATACAGCATTGATAGATAATGAAAACACTTAATAAAATAGGTATAGAAAGTAAGTATCTCAACATAACAAGGCCAAATACAACAAACCTTCAGATAACATTATACTTAATGGTGAAAAACTATAAACTTTCTTTCTAAGATGAGGAATGAGACAAAGATGTCCACTATTACCACTATTATTCAATATAATGTTAGAAGTGCTAGCAAGGGAAAGAAATAAAAGGCGTCCAAATAGGG
>NW_006434709.1:7301045-7345803 GCF_000325575.1 Pteropus alecto | reverse complement strand
CTGCAGATGACATGATCTTCTACATAGAAAACCCTAAAGACTCCATTAAAGCACTATTAGAAATAGTAAATACAGTAAAGTTTTAGGATACAACCAATGTTCAAAATCCATAACGTTCTTATACTTTAATGATATTCAGCAAATGAAAAAAAAATCCTTTTTTTAATTGCAATAGAAAGAATAAAATACCTAGGAATAAACCAAATAAAACATGTGAAGTACCTATATACTGAGAACTGTAAGACTCTATTAAAATAAATTGAAGATACAAAGAAATGAAAGATATTCTGGATTCTTGGATTGGAAGAAACACCATAACTAAAATGACCTTATTACCTAAAGCATTATACATATTTAATGCAATCCCCATCAAAATCCCAATGGCCTTTTTTAAAGAAACAGAACAAAAAAATCCTCAGCTTTGCATGGAAGCACAAAAGACCATGAATAGCCAAAGTAATCCTGAGTGGGGGGAAAAAACAAAACAACGAGGCTGGTAGTATGTATCACTCTGTGTGACTTCAAATTATACTACAAAGCAGCAGTAGTCCAAATGGCATGGTATTGGCAGAAAAACAGACACACGAACCAGTGGAACAGAATCAAGAGTCCAGAAGGAAACTCCTGTATATGGCCAACAAACATGAAAAGATGCTCACCTTCAATAGCTATTAGGGAAATGCAAATCAAAATCACAGTGAGATACCATATCACACCTGTTAGAATGGATATCTTTAACAAGACAAGAAATAACAAGTATTGCCCTAGATGTGGAAAAAAAGGAACCCTCATACACTGCTGGTGGGACTGCAAACTGGTACAACCACTATGGAAAACAGTATGGAGGTTTCTCAAAAAACTAAGAATTGATCCACCATATAGTCCAGCAATCCGTCTAGTAGGTATTTACCCCCAAAACTTGAAAACATGTATCCAAAAAGATATATGCACACCAATGTTCATAGCAGCCTTATTCATGATGGCCAGGAAATGGAAGCAACTGAATTATCCTACAACAGATGACTACAGAAGAGGTGGTACATATATACAATGGAATATTCTTCAACTATAAGAAGAAATGAAGTACTGTCATTTGCAACAACATGGATAATCTTGAGATAATCATGCTAAGAGAAATAGACCAAAGGTGAAAACCACATGATATCACAGATATGTCAGATATAAATCTGAAAGCAACAAACATGGCAGAGACTCATGGGCACAGACAAGGGACTAGTGGTTACCAGAGGGAAGTGGGGCGGGGGAGGAATGTAGGGGTAAAGGGGGGTCAAATATTTGGTGAGAGAAAGAAATTTAACTTTGGGTGGTGAACACACGGTGCAATATACATATGACGTATTATTGAATTGTACATTTGAAACCTATTTGATTTTATTAAAAAATGGTACCCCAACTGTTTTAATTAAAAAAATAAAGATATAACTTGGGCTATAAATAAAGTCACACATGAAGAGTAAGGATATAACTTTCTGAATAAAGATTGTTCACTTTTACAAATAAAAAGGAAAGTAAAACGCTATTTCTCTCCTTCTTTTAGGTTCTTACCTTTTACACATAACAATCCTTATGGGTTAGAGTTAGGGTTAGGGTTAACCTATCAGTAGAAAGGCTATTTGGATTAAAGAAATTTAAACTAACATGAAGACTCTATGTTGTTACTGGCTAAACTGAGACTAAATGCTGAAACAGGTATTTAGAAAAACAGTTTAGAAGATGGCTTTGATGATTATGTATTAATTAATAAACAAAGCAGTATAAATTATAGAACAATACTATAAGTTGATAAAGTCTGCCAGACACTATACATTTAAATATTCAATCTCTTCAAGCTCTTATTTTGGCTAGGAAAAGAATGGGACTATCGATATAAAAAAATAAAGATGTGAAGAACTCTTTTTTGTTTTTATTTTTTATTTTTTTTAAGAAAATCTACCTTTACTGGGGTGAGTAGTGGCAGAGGTGAGAAAGTGGAAATAAAGAGGGAAAGTCAATGGAGTCAGAAAATCTAAAACTTGTTGTAACTAAATTTCTGACACTGTGATGTCTATATGCATAGATTTTGGTGAAAATGAAAAAAACCTTCCCTCAATATACTAATATGCCTGCTCGGTTTGACATAACAAAATACAGATAACATACAAATAACAGAAAGTTCACACTTTTTCAATAATTAGAAAGATTTTTTTCATGATCAATGAAAGCACAATTGAATGATCAATAGTTAGAATTAAAATGACAAACTCAGTCCAAAGACAAGTGACCTAATGTCATGAATCCATATTAATATCTAAAGCATCAAAGCTTAAGGTACAAAATGTCTTCATTGTATAGAAGATTTAGGTAAAAGCCTTCCAGAAGTTTTTGTTGTTTTCAGGATCTTTGGTTTTATTGTTTCTTTGACAACAATGAAATCTCTGTGGAGCAGAATACACTGGGAAACCAGAAAAGGAACCCCACCTGTGTTCATGTAATCTTGCTGTGATATTGTGGTGAAAGATCTTATAAAATAAGAACCTGATACAGAGCACAAGGATCTGTAAGAAACTGGTCAGTTTTACTGTTCATAGCTAATAAGTGGGAGAACTAAAGTGTATGTGAATTTATAACCTCTTAGGTCCACTTTATACTGTGATTATTCTAAAAATACAAGTGAGAACATTCATAATTTGTTACTTTACACGAAAACCGAAGGGACAAACTGAGCACATTCCAGATGTATGGGACATGTTTTACCCTATGTCCTGACTTCTGTAGCTATACTTCTTTAGAAAATGGATTAGAAAGACATTTAAGCTTATTAGATAGAAAGGTGTCATCCCCTCAAATCAAGGTACATGAGGAGAAAGGTTCAAGAATTATAAATTCTTAGAAAACATAAAAAATCTTTTGGGTCTTGGCAAAGAAAATGTCAAGAAGTCAAAAGAGACTAGATGGCTATTGAGCAGTTTCATGAAGGCAAAGCTGCAAGCCAAGATGGAATAATGCTTTCCCACCATGTGTCTACGGCACAAATGACAGTAATCCTTTTTAATGGTCACAAAAGCTGACAACTTACTCAGCCTTAGAACTGAAGGCACAAAATCATCTCTGGGAATGACTCACCATAAAAAGGTCACGAGCACCAATGTCAACAGCTAACAGAAATGCCTTTTCAAATCTCTGGTACCTATAAGGAAGAAAAGAAATGTTATGTTAGTTGCAAACAAAACTATAAAAGGAGAGAGCTGTTTACTTAATGTATTTATGTTATTTTTTGTTATTCTTCCTCTGATGGGAAATATTTTCAAACAGTAGGGTCTTTACCTGCTGGGATCTTCTATATGTGAAATGTTATTGCATTTAGGAGGAGCTGAGGCACAGAGTCTGTGGAAGCCTTCAGTGCAACTTTCAAGAATAAACATAACCCAGAGTAGATGCTGTTGAATGGAGGGAAATGATAGCTTAGGAAATATGTTTCTCATAATTTTTTACTTTATTGTGCCTTTATAAGAGAAAAATATGGGAATATGGAAAATATAGCAGGATAAGAGTAATGAACAAGGTATATAATTATACATTTGTGTTTCTTAGTTAAAAGTTGAGAAGTCAAATGTTGCATTATTACAAAAGTCATATTTGTAAGTTTTGGAAAAAATACATTCTAGGCTGTTGTAAAATGACATTATAAGTGGTTTCTAAATATGTTTTTAAAAATATTTTTCTTTTTTCAATATTATTTCTCTGAAGTATAATTTTGGGAATTTTCTTTGTGAAAGTTTAATTTTAGGCTAAGATAAAAGAGAACTATAAATTAATTACCTTTATAGAAAGTTTAGGATCTTGAAAGAAAAGTATGTCATGAACATAAACAACTGACCCTTGATCAATGTGGAGGTTATAGATACTGACCTGGCACAGTTGAAAATCCACATATAACTTTTGACTCCCAAAACTTAATTATAGTTGGCTCTTGGTATCTATAGAGGGATTGGTTCTAGGACCTTTCACAGATATCAAAATTCATGGATGCCCATGTCCCTTATAAAATGGTATGGACAATGCATAGTCAGCCCTCTGCATTTGGGGATTCTGAACTATGGATGGAAAATATTGTTTTCAATCTAAACCCTATGGATACAGAAGACTGACTGTATTTATTGAAAAAAATCTGCATATTAGTGGACCCCTGTGGCTCAAACCCATGTTATTCAAGGGAAAACTGTACTTTGCACAGAGTTTGGAAGGAAAAGTTATCTTTATTTTGTCTGAATGCTGAGATTTACATAGGTATAGCTATCACTTTTTCTGACTCTAGAAACTAGCAGGTAAATTAACAAGTTCTCTGGTTCTCTATTTTATATTGTGATGTAGGGTGTTACAAAATATAATGAGATTTCAAATAAAACATCAGAAATACGGAATATTATTAACAGATTATATAAATTTTATTAGTGAAATAGCTGAAATAATTAAAATTCATACAAACAAGGCTTATTATTATAACACAGGAGCTGTTTCCACCATGTTTTTGCGTTTCCCCAGTCAGCTTGGTTTGATGAAACTTGTCCTATAGTAGCTACCATTTATTGAGTACTTAATATACGCTAGTCAATTCCTTAGAAGGGTTCAATTTTCCTAAGACTTAATTGTTTTTACCAGGTTTGACACCATATAGAACAGCTTCAGATGATATAAAATCCTCGGTTCATCCCTTTTTTCCTTGAATATTTTTTAGCAATTATACCACTGTTACCTTGTTGGCAGGAAATCCAATGTTAGACTGATTGTTTTTTCCCTTTCAAAATGACGTAATATTTTTGCCTGAAAGCTCAGAGGATACTTGATCTTTAAAATCTATTAGTTTTACTAGGATATTTCTTGGGATTGACTGGGTTACTTTTCCAGGTACACTGTGGGTTCTTTCAATATGTAGATTCAAATCATTTATTTCAGGAAAGATATCCTGAATATTTTTATCATCATGTGCTGCTTTGGCATCAGTGCCCTTCCTCAATCTCCAGACCCTGGCAACGACTGTTCTTAGACTTATAATCTTTTTTTTTATTTCTTTAAGGTTGGTGTAATGTGCTGATTTTCACTTTTGATTTTAGTTGTGTCTTTTCTCTCTTTTTTAGGCTATCTTAAGGTTTGTCAATTTTGGTGATGTTTTTCAAAGAATCTACTTTTAGTTTCTATTCTCGGGTTTATCTTTGCTTTAATCTTTATTTCCTTTCTATAGCTTTGGGTTTTAGTTTGCCTCTTTTACTAGTTCCTCAAGTTGTAAAGTTAGGTTACTGATTTGATAATTTTCTTATTATTTAACAGATATTTACAGATATAAATTTATCTCTTAATTCTACTTTTGCTGCATCTCATAAGATGTTGTGTTTTTGTTTTCATTTACCTCAAATGTAACAATGTGATTTCTTCTTTGATCCATTGGTTATTTGGGACTGTGTTGTTTAATTTCCATATAGATGTGTATTTTCCAGTTTTCCTTCAATTATTGATTTCCAGTTTTATTGTGATAGCATATACTTTGTATAATTTCCATCTTTTTAAATTTATTAAAACTTGTTTTATATCCTATCAGTGGTCTGTTGTGGTGACATTTCCATGTCCACTTTAGAAAAATGTGTATTCTTCTAAGTAGTGATGTATATACATCTGTTAGATATAATTTGTTCAAGCTCTCTCTATTGATCTTCTGTGTGGGAGTGCTATACCGCATAGAAAGTGGGGGTAGTGAAGTCTCCACTATAATTACACACATTTCTATTCCTTGGTGCATATACATTTAAATTTATTATATCTTCTTGATGCATTGTCCCTTTTATCAGGAATGTTCTTCTTTACCTCTTGTAACAATTTTTTACTTAATGTCTGTTTTGCCTATTAGTATAGCTGCCTCATCTCTCTTGGTTATTATTTGCATGGAGTTTATTTTTCTATCCTTTCAATTTCAACCTGTCTGTGTCTTTGAATCTAAAATAAGCCTCTTCTGGACAGCACATAGTTGGATCACATTTTTCCCATTGTTTTAATCTCTTTCTTTTAATTGCTGGGTTTAATCCATTTCATTTAAAGTGAATATGGATAAGGAAGCTCTTCTGCCATTTTGAAGTTTTTTTCTATAACCCGTATCTTTTTTGTTCCACAACTCCCACAATACTGCCTTCTTTTCTGCATGATTGACTTTTCCTAGTGTAACATTTTAATCCTCTTCTCCTTTTTTGTATTTTTTAGTTACTTCCTTAGTGATTACTTTAATGATTACCTTGAGGACTACTCTGTTAAATTTATAACAATCTGGTTTGAATTATGTCAATTTAGTTTAATCAGCATACAAAAACTTTGCTTCTATACAGTTCCAATCTCTCCTTTTATGTTATGATTGTCACAAAGTATATCTTTATATATTGTGTGCCCATTAACAGAATTTTATAATTATAGTTTTATTTGTTTTTTAAGTCATATAAAGGAAAACAAGTTATAAACCAGAAATACAATAATACTGGCTTTTATATTTACCTACATACTTGTCTTTACTAGTATTCTTTATTTCTTTGTATGGCTTTGAGTTACTGTCTAGTGTCCTTTCATTTCAGCCTGAAGGACTCCTTTTAGCATTTCTTTTAAGGCAAGTTGACTAGCAGTGAACTTCCTCAGCTTTTATCGGAAAATATCTTAATTCTCCATCATTTATAAAGGATAGTTTTGTCAGGTGTAGAATTCTTGGTTGCTGTTTTTTGTTTTTCCTTCTACACTTTAAATGTCATTCCAACACCTGGTGACTTCCATGGTTTCTAATGAGAAATCAGTGAGAAATCAGCTGTTAATCTTATTAAGGCTCCCTTCTATAAGACAGGTTGCTTTTTGCTTGCTGCTTTCAAGATTCTGTCTTTAGGTTTAGGCATTTTAATTATAATGTGTTTTGATGTGATCTCTTTGAGTTGAGTCTAATTGAATTTCATAGTGTTTCTTGGATGTGTAGATCCATGCTTTTAGTCAACATTTTCTTCTCTAAGATTCACATAATGCATATAGCTTAATGGCATCTCAGAGGTCTCTCAGGTTGTTTTTATTTTTTCTTTCTGCTCCTCCAACTTGATAATTTAAATTGTCCTGTTTTAGCATTCATTCTTTCTTCTGCCTGCTCATATCTGCTATTGAACCTATCTAGTGTATTTTTCATTTCCGCTATTATACTTTCCAGTTCTAAATTTTCTATTTGGTATCTTTTTTTATTTCTATTAATATTATCTATTTAATAAGACATCATTCTTCTGGTTTCCTAGTTCATCATCTGTGGTTTCCTTTAGCTCTTTGTGCTTATTTAAGACAGTTGATTTAAAATCTTTGTCTAGGAAGCGCAATGTCCGGGCTTCCCCAGGGATGCTGTCAGTTTATTTTTTTGCCCTTTAAATGGGCCATACTTCTCACTTCTTTGTGTGCCTTTTTAGTTTTTTACTAAATTTGGTGAGGTGACATTGGTTGATAAAATTATATCGGTTTCAAGTGTACAATTCAATAATACATTATCTGTATATTGCATTGTGTGTTCACCACCCAGAGTCAAATTTCCTTCCATCACCATATATTTGACCCCCTTTACCATTATCTACCACCCCCTCCACCCCCTTTTCCCTCTGGTAACCACTAAACTGTTGTCTCTGTCTATCGAGTTTTTATTTGTTTATCTTGTTCATTTGTTGCTTTTAGTTTCATATTCTATGCATGAATGAAATCATATAGTTCTCAACTTTTTCTGACTTATTTCACTTTCCATGATAATCTCAAGATCCATCCACATTGTCGTAAATGGCAGTATTTCGTCTCTTCTTATGGCTGAGTAATATTCCACTGCATATATATAGCATCTCTTCTTTATCTAATCATCTATCGAAGGACACTTTGGTTGTTTCCATGTCTTGGCTACCATGGATAATGCTGCAGTGAACATCGGGGTACATACATCTTTACAGATAAATGTTATCAAATTTACCTTTTAGATTTTTGTTGGAAACTAGACATTTTGAATATCATGTGATAATTATGGAAACCAGATCCCCCCACATAAAAATACCCTGTAAGGTTTTGCTGTTAAGGGCAGTCATGCATTTGTTTGGTCACATACCCTACATTCCCTCTCATGTGCAATTATCTTGTTAGGCAGATATTTTTTAAAAAATCCTGACAGATTTTTTAAAAAATCCTAAAGCAACAAACAATTCTCCCAGTCTTTTTGATTTGGTTCAGAGCTAAGGCACTATTCATTGCTTAGCCAGGTTACCTAAATACAAGTCTGTCTTAGCCTTCCTTCTTGCATGTGCAGACCCCAAAGGTCCTCTAGAGCAGCAGTTCCCCAACCTTTTTGGCACCAGTGCTCCTATGAGAATATAATGCCTGATCATCTGAGGTAGAGCTGAGGTGGAGTGTCTGCAAATACAGATGAAGCTTTACTTGCTCAACTGCTGCTTACCTCCTGCTGTGGGCCCAGTTCCTAACAGGCTATGGTGTACTGGTCTGTGGCCCAGGGGCTGAGGACCTCTTCTCTAGAGGTTTAAGCCTGGGGTTCTCTCAGATCTTTTTTGAGCATGCACCCAACTCCAGGCATATATGTTGCACCTGATTCCCTGGTATATGAGGTAGACCTTAAAGGACCTTATTTCCCCAAATATCTTCTCAGCCTTCTTTTTACTAGGTTTTTGGTCTATTTTCTGCTTCTTCCATTCTCTACCCCTTGCTTGAGACAGGTATGCATATTATATGTTTTTAAATGCTTTTGACATCTACAAATGCTTTTGCCAGAAATGCTGTTCCAATCTAAGAGACACAAAACAAAGCCAAGCCTCTGTACTGGTCCCTCTGGAAACCATAAGACCACAAAATGCAAAACTACAGTTTTGAAAACAAGGCTTGTCATAGTTCTCTGTCATCAGTTAGCTAAATCAGAAATGGTGAACACTGTCCCCATGAACACTGTCATACTGGGGAATGCGGGATGGTAAAAAGGTAAACAAAAATGCAGCAATGCTCTCTTACCAAAATTTAGCAGTCTCTATCTACATTAAAAACTCCCCTGATTGTTTTAAAAGTTATATTGCAGTTTTTAAAAAGTTAATTCTGTTGGTTTTGTTTGCTTAATGATTGCTTCAGTGGAAGTATTGATTCTTGGAGCTCCATACTCTGCTGTTTTTGTGATGTCTTTCCCACTTCTATTTATAGACCCTAATATGGCATTCATGAGAATATATCTCTCAGATTTCCTACTGCAGGTAGTGTAACTGACTGACAGCCCCAGATTATGCATTTTGAAATGTATCATTGTATATTCATGTTAAGGCTATACCTTTCACAAGCTGCTCCTGAGAAATGACTGAGGGCAGTAGGGCTACCAAGGCAGTCTTCTTCCAGGGTTATATGGTTTTCTTCAGATGGGCAACATCAGTATGATGACTCCTGATAGCCTTACCAAACTTTCCTTAGGACTGCTCTGTCATATGCCAGGAGTTGAGGGGTGAGGGTGGCTATGGATGAGCAATACTTAACTAAGTAGACAGTGGAATAGGCTGATTACTACTAAGTTGTATTTATGCCCTGAGAAAGTAATGAGAGACTGTGTGTTCCTTCCAAACAGTTAATGGCTAAGTATGACAGGCAGAGAGCTGTTCTGGTAGCTTACAGAGGTTCATATCTTCTGCATTTGAAGGGCAAACACAACTGACAGTGGGAGATGTAATTCTTAGATGTTCAGATGCAACCACCAAGGCAGGTCTTCTTTGCTAAAGTCAAGACCCTGCTTAAGGATATCTGGGATCCTGATACCTAGGATGGCTACATCTAGATGGATGTGATTGAGGATGCTGACAGTGCAGACACCCTGAATCTGAGCTAGCCACCATGCTAGATCTACTCCACTGTGCTAGAGGATTCTGTAGAGACTTCTCCCCACAATACAACAGATACTCCTTCCTCCTCAAGAGATGCCTCTATCCTTCTCCTGGCTGCCAGTCTGATAACTAGGGTTAAATCTCAGCACAACTCAGCTGGAAACATGCTGGACCTGATAAGGTAGGAGACCATACACTTACAGAGTAGCAAGAATTAGCCAACATGTGCCATCAGGAACAGAGTATTTGGTTCATAAGACAGGATAACTAAGAATTTATTATTGTGAAGGGAACCTTTTCAGAATTTATCCCAAGGGATGGGATAAAATGCTGTTAGAATGGCTCTTAGAAGCCTGGAAAATGGCTAATACTAAAGAAGTGGAAATGTCTGAGTGCCATGGCAAATAGTGCAGGAAGAAATAGACAGTGAATGAGTAGATAGTGAATGAAGAAGACAATGAGTACTGCAATGACAGTGGATGCAGTTTATCTCATTAACCTCCCTTTTTGTCTCTAATCGGTTTCAGTGGAGTAGCTGCTCTATCAATCTGTGTGGAAAAATACATTTATACAGTCAAGGAATGAATGGTGGTAACCATGAGAATGCACCTCTCAGATCTCTGACTTCAGGGAACAAAACAGACCAACAGCCCCAGCTGCTCTGATCTGAAATTTGTCAGTGCATCTACACTAAGGCTACATTCCCCACAGACTATTCTCAGCCTTATAGGAAGCCAGCAGGAAGCCTCAGTACTGGTGGTAGCTGGCCTTGGTTTGAAGCATGGCCTCTCCAGCATGCCTCCAGGTCCAGCACAGGCTGTAAGCAATAGCAGATAGCTTTGTAGCTCCTACCAGGTAGCCCCATGTGGTCACAGGCAGCAGCTGACCTTGGCCTGCATGGGAGTCCCTCTGAAGAGGCCCCAGAACCAACACACCTGGAGGCTGGTGTGAGACTATGGCAGAGCACAACCTGATGAACTCAACAAGTGGCACACCCAAAGAGTGGATTCAATAAGCACATAAGCCTACTTGGGTGAAACCCACTCTGTAGGGTCAACCCCACACAGCAGATACTATGTTGTGGTCCTGGCCAATCCTCTCAGCCAGTCAGCCTGAGAGTCAGTTCCACCTACTGACATGCCAGTAACAATCCAGGCTCAACTACAACAGGAGGGCAAACACAACCCACATAAGGGACACACTCCTGGAGCACCTGGCACAGGTGACCAGGGAGACTGCGATGCTAGGCCATACAGGATACCTATTACATAAGTCCACCTGGCCAAGACTGAGAGACGTAGAGGATCGACCTAATACATAGAAACAAACAGAGAGGCACCAAACTGAGAAAAAAAAGAAACGTCCCAAATGAGAAAACAGGAGAAAACTCCAGAAAAAGAACTAAACAAAATGGAGGCAATCAATCTATAAGATACAGCTTTCAAAACACTAGTTATAAGGATGCTCAAGGAACTTAGTGAAAACTTCAACAAAGAGATAGTAAGCATTAAAAAGGATGTAGAAACTATTTAAAAAATCAAATAAAGAATAAATAACAAATGAAAAATATGCTAGAAGGAAAAAACATCGGATTAGATGAAGTAGAGAACTGAATCAGCGATTTGGAAGAAAAGGTAGCAGAAAACACAATCAGAACAGCAAAAAATAAAAAAAAGAATTAAAAAAATGAGGATAGTTTAACCCATGTCCCATTTAGGAAAAAAAAAAGTGCAGCTTGCTTCTAGCATTGATTTAATTTTACATAAACATGCTCTTTGAGGCTGAAGCAAATCTGATTGGTTTCAATGTGAAAATAAAATATAAAAACTGGAGGAAGAGTAAAAAATGGCGTAGATGATAGAAGCTCTGTTCATCCCTCTGGCGACCAAATCAAAGTTGTGCTGGAAATAAGGAGCAGCAGCAAGGAAAAATCGCCTGGGATCTAGATGAACAAGCCATACAGCTACAGAGAAATCCAAAAATGCACCCTGCAATAACAGAAGGTAGGATGGGGCGAGGATGCAGGGCTGCCTGGTCCTGAACAGCTGAGTGAGATGGAGGCTGTGGCAGCGGCAGACGCCTCTTAAAGGGGCCACTGCCACGTGCAGATTTTCTCAGTGACTGCTCGCTGTGAGCACCAGTGCCAATTCGGCTGCACACAGGAAGCACCAGGGACTTAAAGGAAGACACTGTCAGAGTGAGGGCTTAGGCGAGACTTGCTAGGTATGGAAGTGCTGGTGGTGTCCATTGTTCTTTGTTGAGCCCTCCCCCATCCCAGTGTGTGGACATAGCACCGTCATTGCCATGAGGTCATCAGACTGGATAACAGAGGCCATTCTGCCCAGAGGATTCCCTGAAACCCTGCATACCCCAACTCGGGCCCCACGCATACCACATCCAGGCGTATCCTTCGTGAGTCACGAGCTCCTTGCTGAGACTTACACTGGTGGAGGCAACTGACCTTGGTTTCTAGTGTGGCCTTTTGAGGCAACCATAAGCACAGTATCTGTGGATTGCCTGCTGAATCTTAATAGGTGGCCCCAGAGGGGCTGAGGCTTGGGCTAAATTTGGCCTGCAGCTGAACCCCTCTCAGGACTGTGCCACTGGACACCTACTTTACAAATCCACACTAATAAGACCGGGAGACTCAGGAGCTTTGCTTAGTACATAGAAACAGACAAGGAAAGGCAGCCAAAATGGAAAGACAAAGAAGCAGAAACCATATGAGAGGACATAACAGAGATCCAGATATAATGGACTCAAGCAATCTAACAGATGTGGAGTCCAAAACACTAGTTATAAAGATGCTCAATGAACTTTTGGGAAGCGTAGAGAATGCCAACAAAGAGATGAGAAGTATATTAAATGGAATAAACAAAGGCATAAACAAAGTGAATAAAAAAAAGGATCAAATGCCCTATCTAGAGGACAGCAAAGCCAAGGACACTCAATTAAAATGGCAAGGAAAAAGATGCTAAGATTATAAAAATAATTTAAGGAACATATGGGACACTATTAAAGGTCAAAATATCTGTTTGATCGTCGTACCCGAAGGAAAACAAGATGTTGAACAGCTGTTTGAAGAACTAATGACGGAAAACTTCTGTAACCTGTTAAAGAAAATGGACATAAAACCCCAAGAAGCTCAGATATCCCAAAAACCAGGGATCCAAAGAGGCCCACACCAAGACACGTCATAATTAAAATGCCAAAGGTTAAATATAAAGAAAGAATATTAAAAGCAAGAGAAAAACAAATAATTACATATAAGGGAACGCCCATAGTTTCTCAAAAGAAACTATGCAGAAGGGCTTGGCACAAATGATACTGTGATTGAAGTACACAGCAGAAATGAAAAGAAAATTAAGAAGCCATGTCATTGTGGATTTTATCAAGAATATTCGACAGGATGAAGACCCAGGATATACAACCAAAATATTTTATCCAGCAAAGCTATCATTTAGAGTTGAAGGACAGATAAAGAGCTTCCCAGACAAAAATCAACTAAAGGAATTTATCACCGCCAAGCTAGAATTACAGGAAATGTTGGAAGGACTTCTTTAGGAAGAAAAAACACGTATCAAAAACAGGAATAAAGAATGTTAACAACTACATTCCTATCGATAAGTACCTTAAATGGAAAAGAATTAAGTGCTCCAACCAAAAGATAGAATGGCTGGAAGGATAAGAAAATAAGACCCCTACATATGAAAAGGAAGGGGATGGAAAAAGATAATGCTTTGATGAACATAGAAGGTATTTAAGTCAGACAGACAAAGATAAACACTATATGATTTCACTTATATGCGGAATCTGAGGAATAAAAAGAACAAACTAATCAAAAATAGACTCACAAATATAGTAGACAATTTGGTGACGGACAGAGGGTGAGAGGTTTGGGGAGCTGGGAGAATGGGGTGAAGGGTTAAAGAAGTACAAATTAGTAGCTGATGGATGGTTACAGTGATGAGGAGCACGGCATAGGGAATGCAATTAGCATTAATACATTGGCTGGTGGAGGGTCAGGGGAGGGAGGGAACAATTGGGATCGTTTTACTAACTATATAGATGTCTAACCAATGTACTGTATACTTGAAACTAATTAAAATTTTAAAAAGAAAAAAATTAAAAAAATAAAAACTGTTCTTTCTAAACAGAACTTGCCACTAATCCTAATATAACAAAAATATATATGATGATCAGTATTTAATAATTTATTTTTGTGTGGTAAATTTCAAAGTATGGAACAACACAAAGCAGAACATCACATTCTGCACAAAAATACTGGATTTTTCTCTTTATCTTCTTGCCATCCTTGTCGTTGTGCGAGCAGCATACTTTGCAGCAACCAGTTTCGCTGATGTTGGTGGTATGCTCTTGGGGAAGTGTCTTCCAGACAGGTGAAGAGGTGTGACATCATCAGAGCATAGACAAACCAGAAGACACTGTTGCCCTGGTTTGTGATGCTTTTCCAGTATTCAACGTCAGTCTGAAGTTTACATGGCTGATCGTGTGCTCAGGATTGTCCATCTTGAATAGGATTTAGAAGTTTAGCACTGTAATGTTCAGAAGGTAGCAAAAGAATTTATTCTAAAACTTGTGCCTTTTGTGCTCAGTTGGATAAGAAGTGAGCATCTTATCACTCAAGTCTATTGCTCTCATATTCTCGATATAATCCACAATGACATGGCTTCTTAGTTTTCTTTCCATGTCTGTTGTGTATATCAATCACAGTATCATTGAGGAATGCTGAGAACACTGTCACTTCCTTCTTGTCACACCATTTCAGGGCCATAATTTCATCACAAAATCTATCTGGCTACAGTCATCCCCGTTGCAATCCTTTTTTTTTTTTTCAGATCCTTTGGCAACTCTTTTCTGTTCAGAAGAGCATCATTCGTGTTTTGATATAATACTCTGAAAAGCATGGGAGATGTATGGCAAACTTTAGGGGTAAGCTTAGGACTGTAATCTGTGAGTTATCTTGGGGTAAACGGTGTAGCTGCAAGTGCTGCCAGCGAGTATTCTCACGGCAAATGGGAAATGGGTTAAGAGACCTTTGGGAAAACATTGAGCATAACAACGTTTGCTTCATAGGAGTACCAGGAGGAGAAGCGAGAGAACAAGGGATTGAGAAATTAATTGAAGAAATAATGACTGAAAATTTCCCTAACTTGGAGAAGGAAATAGACATACAGGTCTAGGAAGCACAGAGAGTCCCAAACAAGGGGACTCAAAGAGGCCCATACCAAGAAATCTTAATTAAAATGCCAAAGGTTAAAGGCAAACAGAGTATCTTGAGAACAACTTAAGACAGTTACCTACACGGCAATTCACATGAGAATATCAGAAGATTTCTCAACAGGAACTTTGCAGGCCCGAAAGGATTGCCATGAAATATTCAGAGTGATGAAAAGCAAGATCTACAACCAAGGCTATTCTACTTAGCAAGGCTATCAATTAAAATTGAAGGCGAGATAAAGAGCTTCCCTGAGAGCAAAAAGTTAAAGCAATTCATCACCACTGAGCAAGTATTACAAGAAATAATAAAGGGACTTCTTTAAGAAGAATAAGGAATCGGCGGGGGTGGGGGGGACATAAGTATGAATAATAAAATGGCAATAACTATGTACCTATCAATAATCACTTTAAATGTAAATGGATTAAATGCTCCAATCAAAAGACATAGGGTAGATGAATGGATAAGAAAATAAGACCCATACATTTGCTGTCTACAGGAGACCCACTTCAGATCAAAAGACACACACAGACTGAAAGTAAAGGGATGGAAAAAGATATTTCATGCAAATAGAAATGAAAAAAAAAGCTGTGGTAGCAATACTTATATTAGACAAAATAGACTTTAAAACAAAGGCTATAATAAGACCCCCCCCCCAAAAAAAATTACATAATGATAATGGGATCAGTCCAAAGAGAGTATAAAACCCTAGTAAACATTTATGTACTCAATGTAAGAGCTCCTAAATAATAAAGCAAATATTGACCGACATAAAGGGAGAGATCAAAAGTAATACAGTCATAGTAGGGGACTTTAACATCCCACTGACACGAATGGACAGATCTTCCAGATAGAAAATCAACAAGGAAACAGTGGCCTTAAATGACACATTAGACCAGATAGACTTAGCTGATATTTTTAGAGCATTTCACCCCAAAGCTGCAGAATATACATTCTTCTCAAGTGCACATGGAACATTTCTCAAGAAAGACCACATTTTAGGCCATGAACAAGTCTCAATAAATTTAAGAAGATTGAAATCATTATCACGTATCTTCTTTGACTACAATGCTAAGAAACTAGAAATCAATTAGAAAAAAGTAAAAAACACAGATATACCTGGAGGCTAAAAACACACTACTGAACAATAAATGAGTTAACAGTGAGATTAAGGAAGAAATCAAAAGACCTTGAGATAAATGAAAACAGAATAACCCAAAATCTATGGGACAGAGTAAAAGCAGTCTTAAGAGGGAAATTCATAGCAGCAGAAGTCTACCTCAAGAAACAAAAATCTCAAACAATCTAACTTTACACTAAAGGAACTAGAAAAATAACAGCAAACAGTGCCCTAAGTGAGCAGAAGGGAGGAAATAATAAACATCCGAATGGAAATAAATGAAATAGAATCTAAAAAAAATACAAAAGATCAATAAAACCAAGAGCTATTTCTTTGAACAGGTAAATAAAATTGATAAACCTTTAACTAGACCCACATAAAAAAAATCAGAAATGAAAGGAGAGAAGTGACAACAGACTCCACAGAAATACAAAGGATTATTTAAAAAAAAAATACTATGAATGATTATATGTGAACAAAATGGATAATTTGGAAGAAATAGATACATTCCTAGAAACATAGAATCTTCCAAGACTGAGTCAAGAAGAAACAGAAAATCTGATTCGACCAATTACTACTACTGAAAATGAATCAGTAATTTAAAAACATCCAAAAAATAAAAGTCCTGGACCAGATGGCTTCACAGGTGAATTTTACCAAACATTCAAAGAAAAATTAACACCTGTTCTTCTCAAACTATTCCAAAAAAATTCATGAGAGAAGGCACCAACACTCATTTTACGAGGCCACCATTACCCTGATTCCAAAACCAAAGATGTTACAAAAAAAGAAAATTATAGGCCAATATCCATGATGAATATAAATAGAAAAATCATCAACAAAATATTAGCAAACCAAATTCACCAAGATATTAAGATCATTCACCATGATCGAGTTGGATTTATTCCTGGGATGCAAGGTTGGTTTAATATTTGCAAATCAATTACTATGATGCACCATATTCACAAATTAAGAGATAAAAACCATACAGTCATCTCAATAGATGAAGAAAAAGTATTGGAAAAAATCCAGTATCCATTTATGATAAAAACTCTCAGCAAAGTGGGAATAGAGGAAATATACTTCAACATAATAAAAGCCATATATACAAACTCACAGCTAATATCATACTCATTTGGGGAAAAGCTAGTAGCATTTTCCTAAAGATCAGGAACAAGACAAAGATGCCCACTTCCGCCACTTTTATTCAACATAGTTTTGGAAGATCTAGCCACAGAAATCAGACAAGAAATAAAAGGCATACAAATTGGAAAGGAAGAAGTAAAACTGTCATTATTTGCAGATGACATGATACTATAAATAGAGAACCCTAACGAGTGAACCAAAATAAAACTGTTAGAACTGATGAATTGAGTAAAGTAGCAGGGTACAAAATTAATATTCAGAAATCGGTTGCATTTTTACATACCAATAATGAACTATCTGAAAGAGAAATTAAGAAAACAATCCCATTTACAATTGCATCAAAAACAATAAAATACCTACGACTCAAATTACCTAAGGAGGTAAAAAACCTGTTCTTGTAAAATTATAAGTCATTGAAGAAATGGAAGCATATACTGTGCTCATGTATACGAAGAATTAAAATTTTTAAAATGTCAGTATTACCCCAATCTATAGATTCGATGCAATTCCTATCAAAATACCAATTGCATTTTTCATAGAACTAAGCCTAAAATTTATGTGGGACCATAAAAGACCCAAATAGCCATGGCAATCTTGAGAAAAAAGAACAAAGTAGGAGGTGTCACACTACCTGATATCAAACCTATACTTCAAGGCTATAGTAATCAAAACATCATGTAACTAGCATAAAAACAGACACATAGATCAATGAAATGGAATAGAGAGCCCAGACATAAACCAATGCCTATGTGGTCATTTAATCTATGACAAAGGAAGCAAGAATATACAATGGAGGTAAAGAGAGTCTACTCGATATATAAGTGTTGGGAACCTGGAAGGTACCTGCAAAAACAATGAAACTGGACCAACTTCTTACACCATATACAAGAATAAATTCAAAATGGATTAAAGACTGAAATGTAAGACCTGAAACCATAAAATTCCTAGAAGAAGACATAGGCAGTAAACTCTCTGATACTGCTACTAGTAATTTCTTTTGTGATATACCTTCTTGGGCAAGAGGAAAAGCAAAAATAAACAAATGGGACTACATCAAACTAATACGGTTTTGCGCAGCAAAAGAAACCATCAACAAAATGAAAAGAGAACCTACTTATAGTGGGAGAAGATATTTGCCTATGATACATCTGACAAGGGGTTAATGTCCAAAATTTATTTAAAAAACTCATACAACTCAATACCAAACCAAACAAAATAAAACAAACAAACCAAAAACAATCCAATAGAGGTTAATATCCAAAAATATAAAAAGAATTCATAGAACTCAACAACAAAAAAACCCATCCAATTAAAAAATAGGCAGAATATATGAATAGATATTTCTCCAAAGAGGAAATACAGATGGCCAATAGTCTTATGAAAAGATGCTCAAGGTCACTAATCAACAGAAAATGAGATACCACCTCACACCTGTCAGAATAGCTGTCATCAATAAATCAAAGAACAGCAAGTGTTGGGGAGGATGTGGAGAAAAGGGAACCCTCATACACTGTTGGTGGGATTGCAAATTGGCACAGCCACTATGGAAAACAGTCTGGAGGTTTCTCAAAAAATTAAAAATGAGTATACCTTTTGACCCAGCAATTGCACTTCTGGGTATTTATCCAAAGAAAATCAAAACAATGATTCGTAAAGACCTATGCACCCCTAGGTTGATGGCAGCACAATTTACAATAGCCAAGATATGGAAGCAACCTAAATGCCCATCAACAGACTACTGGATAAAGAAGTTATAGTTCATATATACAATGGAATATTACTTAGCCATTAAAAAAATGAAATCCTACCATTTGTAAAACATGGATGGACCTAGAAGTTATTATGCTGAGTGAAATAGACAGAGAAAGATAAATACCATATGATTTCACTTATAGTCGGAATCTAAGGAACAAAAAGAACAAACTAATCAAAAACAGACTCACAGATGTAGAGGACAGTCTGGTGACAGCCAGAGCAGAGAAGGGTTGAGGGGCTGGGAGAGAGGAGTGAAGGGTTAAAGAAGTACAAATTAGTAGTTGGTCATGGGGATGGGGAGCACTACATAGGGGATGAAGTCAGCATTAATGTAATGGCTATGTGAAGAGCCAGAGGAGAGAAAGAGCAATCAGGGGGATCATTTCATAAACTATATGAATGTCTAACTAATGTAATATATTTGAAACTAATAGAAAAAAATGAAGAGAGGATCTGAATAGGCATTTCTCCCACATCACTGGCCACCAGGAAAATGCAAATAAAAACCACAATGAAATAACACTATTCATCTGTTAAAACAGCTAAAATAAAAAAAAATAATGACAATGTTGGCAAGGATGAAGAGAAGCTGGATCTTTCATACATAGCTGATGGGAACGCAAAATGACACAGCCACTATAAAAATAGTATGACAGCTTTCTATAGAACTAAACTCACATCACCTAGCATATGACTTAGCAAGCACACTCTTGGGTATTTATCACAGAGAAGTGAAAACTCATATCTACACAAAAATCTGTGCACAAATGTTCATAGAAGCTTTATTTGTAATAGCTTCAACCTGGAAACAACCAAAATCCCACTTGATAGGTAAATTTCATGATTTTTTAAAATTATACTTTGTAGAATAACGTTTTTTGGTAGAGTCAGATTGGAAGTGTTATATAAAAAAGTAGTATCCATTAAAACATATCTAAGAAACTATTTTTCCCCAAACAATACAAAACAAATCAAATATTAGCTTTGCATTAGACTAAAGGCCAAATAATAAGTCTGTGTCTTGGTGTAACTGTATGGTTACAAACTGGTTATTCAGAGAAATTTAAGCACTTATGGTTAGAATCCTAATTGTCAGCCCAGGTATAAGCAGAGATGAACATTTTTACTATTAGGGATTGTATGTTTTCGTACCTTTCACTTACATGTTATCAAAATAAATGGTTTAAAAACATAGTTTTAACAGGGGTTTCCCTTAGATGTCTTTATCCAGTAAGTAACCTCTATTATTCTCTCCTCTCAAGGAAAACCTTTATGTTTTACTAACCTCTTTACTTAGCTGCTTCTCACAAGTTTGTGTTTATCTCTGAACGCAGGCATGGTAAAGCATTCTTGGCAAAGTGTTTCAGACTAAAAACAAATGTTAATTAAAAATGTTGATAACACCCCAGGCACCTGTTGTTTCACACTTCTTTTGCTCAAGCCCCAGTTTGCCAAATCTCATCCTTTATTTTAATAATTCTCCAAAGCCTCTCTTTTTTATTCCACCCATAGGTCTTTCACTGTAGTGATCATTTAAACTTAACAGGAAAGCCATGTTTTACTGAGCAGACCTATCAAGGTGACTACACACAGTCAGCTCAAGGAACCCAGTGTCACAACTCTGATTAAGAATGAACTACGTTCTAATGATAAATGTCAATTTGTCCGGATGTGATATCATGAAAATTTTAACTATGAGAACAAGAACTTAGTAAATCAGTTAAATGTGTGTCCCTCTACCATTTCTTCTGTAGATCTTAGTAGAGTGTGCTCATGGCAGGACAAGATGAAGAAAAGGAAGGGAACGTATCTAGCACTGAAAAATACCAGGTCATAATTCATAGTGACTTTAATCACCTAAACATGTAGTCAGAAAAGATTAAGGTTCTTGACGAGAAACTAGATAAGTAACTGTAAAGGAAATCAACTATATAAAAGTGATAAGATGGGGAAAGACTAGATGAGAATATGTCAGAAAGATTTAGACAGTGGATCATATAAAGGAATCAAGACTAAATAATGTAATGTGACCAAAATAGCTAGAGAGGTAATCTGTGTATAAATTGGAATATCCAGAAACTGATTACTGACCATTGACCCTAAATTATACTAAGCATGTGGTTACAGCCTCAGCAGGTACAACAGAATAGAGCTTTGAGCTCTATTCTGCACTCCTGGCATAGTGGGTGGCACATAGTAAATAAATATTTGTTGAGTGAATGGTTTAAAAAAAAAAACTAAATAAAAAATTGGAGCAGATTCTGCAGAGAGCAAAAATAAAGATGTGGTTTGAAACTAAAGCCGCCTGAGTCTAGTTCACACTACATGATGTGTAGGGTAGAAAACTCTTCTTGCTAAGTTTTATATTGATAGTAGATGACCTGCCCAAGCACCAGTCTAATCTTTCATTCTTCTGTAGACAGAAGTGAGGGAAATGAAAAGAGAGAGTAGCAGTGAGGACAAGACTGTACTTCTCAAAGTGAGAGGGGATGAGAGAGCAAAGCTCCAAGATTCATGACATCTCAAGGGATGGCAATTTAACTTGAAAATTTGGAGAAGAGGAAGAAGGTTTAGAATTTTTCCTTTTATTGAGGTATTGCCACATGCATATCCTGGAAAAGTCAGTGGAATCCCATTTCTGTGTGTGTGTGGCGGGGGCGGGGGGGGGGGGTTGGTTTTGAAAGAGTGGGGGAAAAGGAGAGAAAGAGAGGAGAGGATGCCTAGAAATAGAAAGTAAAACACTATTCTACTCAAAGAGTGACCAGAAAATGTGTTATTCTTACTGGGGTAATCAGTGATGTTTTTGTTAATATCATAGTCCAAATAGGACCCACTACTGCCAGGGGAATAAATTATGCTAATGACTCTGGTCTACTTAGATCTGCTTGTCCATTTAAGTCTACGAGAGAGCTTGGATGTATGAAATCTCTGAAATGTTCATACAGATTTGAAAAATGATCTGGTTTCTTCAGAGATGAGTTTTTTTATTATTATTATTTGTATTTTTACTTTAGATTAACAAATATTTTACTTCCACAACTTAAATCAATTTTCTTAACAATTGTGCTTGATTGCATGTTTTCTTTATGAACTAAGCTTATTCTTATGGCATACTTCCTGCTTCAGTTTTCCGGTAATATAAAAGTCCATAAAACTATGATTTGGGGTAAAATTTTAATACTATTTTTCATATATGGTCAAAAACTTTAAAAATTAGAAATTTAAAAATATATAAAATAAAAGAAAAACATAATTACCATCATTCACATCTAGATACACTTTCACTAAGATGTTTTTTAATATGGACAAAATAATTACTCTTGCTTTTATAAAATTGATGTGTTTATAAAAAAAGAATTCAAACAGTACAGAAAGCACAAAAATGGAAGTATAAGTCACTCCCATATTGCAATACCCAGACATTGCCATTGTTCACATTAGGCACACATTATCCCAGACCTCTTTGTATAGGCACTTAACAAATAGACGGAGGAATATCAAGGAATTCTTTTATGTAAATAGGCTTATGTTATACATCCAATTTTTAAATAAGCATTAAACTTCATTTTAATTTAAAGAAAAAAATAAATAAAATCAAAGCTTTATAGAAATTATTAACCTTCAAATATTTGTTTCTTAACCACACACTATTTCCTAAAAGATCCCTGTAAGGTTAAGAGATAATGAAAAATATTCAGTTTTTTTTTTTAACAATTTATATTACTTTTAAACAGAATTCACTGGCTACCTGTTTTGAAAGATGAAGAATCTGATGTTTTCTCTATCTCTGCTTCCTACAACTTCTAATTTTTATTACATAATTATTTTTACATTATCCAAAATAATACTCATTTCCTTTTTTTAATATTATTTATAGCTGTTTGGCATTAGTTACTCATGAATGGATTGCTCACCACAATGATTTTTTTCAAAAATATTCTCCATTTTTGAGAAGCCTTTTATTTAAATTCATTCTTCAGCATTTTTTCCACAAATAGCTCACAAATGCTGTATTCTCTGACAACTTTTATGTTTGAGGATATTTCTTTGTTGTCTCTAAACTTGACAGAAATCTCAAGTGGGTATAATATTCTTAGATTACACTGCTAGATTCTTTATCCACTTCAGGGATTTTTTTTTTTTTTTTTTTTTTTTTGCTATATTTGAGTACATCTTCTTGTTATCCTAATGTCGAATCATCTGTCTTCTATATCTTATACATATTTCTAATTGCTTTAATCTCTTTGCCTTTTCATCTACATTCACTGTGATTATCTCAAGTTGGTCCTGATTTTCAGGGATATCTGTTCTGTCTGGTGCTATTTCTATTTTATTTAATTGAAAGGTTTAAGCCATTTACATACAGTGTGATTATTGATATGTTTTAGTGTTAAATCTACCACATTACTATTTATTTTCCATTTGTCCCATTTATTCTTTGTTTCTATTCTGCTTTCCTGGTATCCTTTTGGTTCAAGCATATTTTATGATTCTGTTCTACATTCTTGATTATTATCGAGATTTTTCTTTTCTTATATGCTAGGAACAAACCTATGGTTTTAAAAGTCACTGAAAGAATGATGGTTTCATGCAATTTTTGCTCAGGACACAAAAGACATCAAGGCTGAGGCTCATTTTCATCTGTAAAATACTAATGTCCCCCCCTTTTTTAAAGAAGAATCTTATTGTAGCATTCAATTTTTGGATCAAGTGTTACTATTTACAACTGCTTCAATAGTTGTGGTTAGGGTAAATACATTCCAGGAATGTAAGAATGGTTTATTGTTAAGAAATCTGTCAATAAAATGGACTGTTCTTATAGCAAAGGGAGAAAAGTTATATATAATCCTATCTAAAGATCCCCAAGAGGCAGTCAGTAAGATACAAAATGTTTCAGGTGCTTAGTTGGTCAGGAATAGATGTTTGATTAATATGGTTTTAAAAACAACAACAGTGGGGATTCAAGAAAGATGGTGGAATAGAAAACACCAGGAATCTGTCTCTTCCTGTAGATAGCAATTATACTGGCAGAATCTGTCTAATGTGACTACTTTGGAGCTCTGGAGGTTATTGAAGGCTTGCAATTTCCAGAAGACTTGGATGGTAAATTGTGACTAATTTTGGTCAGTCTTTGTGGGGAGCCACAAGTCTTCAGGCCTCGGAAGCTTAGTTGCAAGACTAAGTGTTTGGCCTGCCTCAGACATTGCAGAATTCTATTTCTCTTAACTCTTATCACATCCTCCCCCTAAGCACACACCCCTTAGGCTGTCAATAACCCTCACCCCATCCCCTTAGACCCAATGGGCGTGTGACACCGCGTACTCCACCAGCTAAGAACCAATGCGCTTGTAACAGATACTCTTCCGCCAGCTAGCCCTGCCTCCCTTTGTTAGCCCTGTATAAATATCCCTGCTGAAAAATAAAGTTTGAGGCTTGATCAGAATACTGTCTTGCCTCCACTCCTTTGTGTCTCCTGTCTCGCCTTCATCCTCCACAGGTTCCTCCTCGTCTCACGTTGTTTTGTCCCGCTGGCCGGGACAAGTCTTAGCTCTTACTACAGTAGCAGCTACCCATCTCCATTCCCAGCCATGAGGCAGGCAGCTGTGCACATGTTCCTAGAGTAGCCTACACAACTATGAGAGCTAGCATGGGGAAAAAGGATTATGTCCTCCAAATATTGGGGAACTGGGCTCTGATCATGGATTGCTGCTTCTGTTAACAGAAGTACAGATAAAGAGGTAGGCGGTCATTGTCATTGCACCCCCCCCCCATTTTGTTACAGGTCCTTTCCTTTTGGCTAAAGTGACTTCTGGAAATTTAATGGGTTGGTGACCATTTTCCCCCTCTTCATTTTTGCTTTTTCCTCTTTTGGGAGTCAGACATTAAGGACATTTGAAACCTGCTACTTATGCATGAAAATTAGAAAGTGAACACACATGCCCAAGGAAAAGCTGAGAAAAGACCTAAGAAAATATTAAGTTTAAATTTACACTTAAGGCTGATCCTTGGCACGGAGACAGCCTAAAACAAACAAAAAAATTAATCCCTGGGGGAGGACAATAATCTGATTTTGAGTTGCTTCATTTTAGATTCAAATGCCCAGTGTTCAACAACAACAATAAAATCATAAGGCATAAAAAGAAACAAGAAGGTATTATCCTGTCAAAGAAAAAAAATAAACAAACTGTTCCTAAAAAAGACGTAGTGGCAGATACATTAGACAAAGACTTTAAGACAAATGTCTTAAAGATGCTCAAAGAATAAAAGGAATATGAGAAAAGTCAAGAAAATAATGTGTGAACAAATGGAAATCTCAGTGAAGAGACAGAAAACCAAAAATAACTTCTCAAGCTGAAAAGTACAATAACTAAAATGAAAAATTCACTAGATGGATTCGAGTTAGATTTGAAGAGACAGAAAAAGAATCAGTAAACTTGACAAAAGGACAAAGGATGTTATTGAACCTTAGGAACAGAAAGGAAAAAAGATTGAAGAAAAGCAAACGAAGCCTAAAGCACCTCTGAGTCACCATCAAGCAGACCAATATATGCATCAAGGGAGTCCCAGAAAAATAAAGAGAAAAGGGCAGAGAGAAGAATAATGGCTGAAAACTTCCCAGAGTTGATGATAAATATGAATATAAATATCTAAGAAGCTCAATGAACTCCAACTAAGATGAACTCAAACTCACAGAGATACACATTATAATCAAAATTCAAAAGATGAAAGAATCTTGAAAGCAGCAAGAGAGAAGCAAATCATCACATACAAGAATCCTCAATAAGATTTTCAGAAACTTTGGAGGTCAGAAGACAGTGGAAAGATATATTCAAAATGCTAAAAGAAAAAATCTGTCAATCAAGAATTCTATGTCTGCAAAACTGTCCTTCAAAAGTGAGGGAGAAATTAAGACATTTCCAGAAAACAAAAGCTGAGGGAGTTCGTGATCACTAGACTTCCCCTGCAAGAAATGCTCAAGGTGGTTCTGCAGGATGAAATGAAAGGACACTAAGTAACTCAAAACCATATGGAGAAATAAAAGTCTCAATAAAAGCAAATACACAGGCAATTGTAAAACCTAGTATTATTGTAACAATGATTGTAACTGTATTTTCTGTTCATTTTCTATATAATTTAAGAGACTAATAACATTTAAAGGAACAAAACCAATTAGTGTAAAAGCTGATATTATTATAACTTTAGTTTCTAACTCCAAATCTTTTTTTCTACACAGTTTAGGAAACTAATACATTTAAAAGATTATTCATGTATGTTTGGGGCACGTAATATATAAAGATGTAATTCTGTGACACTAATAACTGAAAGGGGTAGAGATAGAGCTGGAGAGGAACACAGTTTTTGTATGTTATTAAACTGGCATAAATTCGAACGGCGACATTAAATGTAATCCCTATAGTAAACATAAAGAAAATAGCTATGGAATATATACAAAAGTAAATGAGAAAGGAATTTAAACTTTCTCTACAAAAAAAATCAACTAAGCACAAAAGAAGATAATAATGCAGGAAATGAGAGACAAAGAGCTATAGCACATATAAAAAACAAACAGTACAATGAGAGAAGTAAGTCCTTATCAGTATTTACTCTCAATGTAAATAGAATAAATTCTCCATCAAAAGATAGAAATTGGCAGAATGGATAAAAATATATGACCCATCTATATGCTGTCTACAAGAGACTAATTTGAGAATCAAAAAGACACAAGGGTGGAAAATGAAAGGATGGGGAAAAATATGCCATGCAAATTTTTCATCAAGGGTGGCTATACAAATATCAGATGAAGTAGACTTTAAATCAAAAAAGGTTACAAGAGGCAAATAAGGATATAATGTATTAATAAGCAGTTCGATACAGCAAGAAGATATAACAATTATAAACATTTACGTATCAAAATATATGAAGCAACAAGTGAAAGAATTGAAGGGAGAAAGTAGACAACATTCTACAATAACAGTTGGAGACTACAAAACTCCATTATAATTTACTTATAATAATAGATAGAATAACCAGACAGAAGACATGTCAATAAAGGACTTAACACAATAACCAACTAGATCTAACAAACATATACAGAATACTCTACCCAAAAAAGTATATACTTTTTTTCTGAGGTACACCTGGGACATTTTCCATATGTTATGGCCAGAAATTAAATTTCAGTAGATATAAAACATAGAAGTCATACAAAGTATCTTCTCTGCCCACAACGGCATAAAGTTAAAAATCAATAACAAAAGTAAAACTGGAAAATTCACAAAATTGTGGCAATTAAATAATACATTTTTAAACAACTAATATTTCAAAGAAAAAAATCACAAGGGAAATTAGAAAATACTTAGAGATAATTGACTATGAAAGCACAGCATACCAAATGTATGGGATGCAGCGAAAGCAGTGCTAAAGCAAAAATTTATAGATATGGATACTTAAATTAAAAAACAAGAAAGATTCAGATTAACAAACTAACATTACAACTTAAGGAACTAGAAAAGGAAATGCAAACTAATCCCAGAGCTAGTGTAAGGAAGGAAATAAAGAATAGAGATAAATAAAGAAGAACAATAGAGAAAATCAATGAAACAAAACTTGGTTTTTCAAAAAGACCAACAAAATGGACAAAATTTTAGATAGGACTAAGGAAAAAAGAAGACTCAAAATACCAAAATCAGAAATAAAAGTGAGGACATTACCACAGATTCTATAGAAATAAAAAGATTATGAGAGTACTACAAACGGTATACCAAAAGATTGGATAACCTAGATGCAATGGAAAAATCCTAGAAACACAAAACCTACCAAGATTAACTCATGAAGAAATAGAAAATCTTAAAGAATATAATTAATACAGTGATTCAATCAGTAACCAAAAACCTCCCAACAGCTTCACAGGTGAGTTCTACCAAACATTGAAAGAATTAATAACCATGAGTTTGAAGAAACATGGTAGAGTGAGAGAAGTCCCCATATCTCTCACCTTGAAACAACAAAAAGCTGAACATCTAAAACTCAACAAAAAACACCCAAAATGCACACCAGCACATCCGAGCCTGGATCTGCGCATAAGAGCTACCATAGGTCAGAACCCCAGGTGTTGGGCGGTGGGCTGGGAGAAATAAAGAAGCTGCCTCTCGCAGGCAACGGAGCTCCTTTAGGAAGAGGGGAAGGAGAGAAAGTACAGCGACTTCCCTGAACAGCCCTGCCTGGGAGAGTTTGTGAATTCCACACAGCCAGTGGCAGGGCCCAGTCATCAGGGCAAAGAGCAGAGAAGCAGGACAGCAGAGAAACAACAGTTGATTTTTACCAGCCAAGGTTGCAAAACCTAGGCTGAACCACAGTTCCAATCCTCCATCCAGACGGCCCCTCCCCACATAACCTCCGAGACCAAACACTATGGAGCCCAGGGGAATCTGAGGAAACACTACCGAAACTCTTGCTAACACTGACAAGGACTGAGACTTAGAGTAGTGAGCACGATTAAACATCTATAAGAAAATAAGAAGGCATTATTAAGATTTTATATAAAGCAGGGATCCAAGAGGCTTAGATGCCACCTACTGGAAACCAAAAGAAAAGCGCCTTCTTTACAACAGACTAAAGAGAGACCTTAATATAATAAATCTTCTGTCTGGAAAAACAGAATACACTTCAATTAATGCCCAGGTGGAGAAATAGTCCATTAAACACCATGAACAATCAAGGTGACAAGGCATCTCAGAAAGAAAGAGAAAAATCTCTAGAACACAAGTTTACAAACAAAGAAATATGCAACTTAAATGACAGAGAATTCAGGATGGTACTTCTGAAAAAACGCAGTGAGTTCTGAAACAAGTCATATCAACAATTTCAAGAACCGAAAAAACAACTAGATGAGCAGAGCAAGGACACTGAAACCCTCAAAAAGAACCAAGTAGAACTTCTGGAGATAGAAAACACACTGCAAGAGTTGAAAAATGAAATAGCAAGTTTGGGAAATAGAGTCGACCAAATGGAGGAAAAGATCAGTGACATCAAAGACAGAAATCTAGAAATCAGAAGGAAGAAGAGAGACCAAAGAATGAAAAATAATGAAAGAGAAATACAAGAAATAGCTGATACCATCAGGAAAGGAAACATAAGAATAATAGGCATTATCAAAGGTGAGGAAAAGGAGCGGGGACAAGAAAGCATTTTCAGACAAATAGTCAACGAGAATTTCCCAAATCTAAGGAAGGAGCTGGAGCTTGAAATTCAAGAAGTCAATAGAACACTCAATTATCTCAACTCAAAAGGCCTTCACCAAGACACATCGTATTAAAATTATCAAAAATCAATGACAAAGACAAAATTCTCAAGGCAGCCAGGGAGAAAAAAATGGTAACTTATAAAAGTAAACCCATTAGATTATCCTCGGACTTCTTAGCACAAACATTACAAGCCAGAAAGGAATGGAATCAAATATTTAAACTATTAAGTGAAAGGAACTACCTGCCTAGAATAATGTATCCAGCTAAGCTCTCCTTTAGATATGAAGGAGAAATAAAGACTTTTCAGACATACAAAAAATATTGAGATAACAATGAATGAAAAGGAGGGGATTCAAAGACCCAAATTTGCAAAGGGGAATGGAGATAAGGCACACGCAGATGAAAATGGACGACTGCATATATATAACTATCCTTTACGTATTCATAATGCTAACCACATGACAAAGATTCAGAACCATTGTATATAACATAAAACAAAAAGAGGGAAAATCCACAAAAGCCAACCAAAAAAAAAGAAAAGAGGCACAAGGACAAGGAAGCAATGGAAACACCAAGCTACCAGAAACCAAAAGATAAATGGCTATAAGAAGACTTCATATTTCAATAATCACCCTAAATGTAAATGGATTGAATTCACCAATAAAAAGGCACAGAGTTGCAGAATGGATCAAAAAACAAAACCCACCAGGTGCTACAGGCATTTAAAAAACAAATGAACAAACGAACAAAACTCAACCATATGCAACCTCCAGGAGACACATCTGAGTTCCAAATACAAATATAGACTCAAAGTGAAAGAGTAGAAAATAATATTTCAAGCAAATGGCATTCAGAGAAAAGTGGGAGTCACAGTACTAATATTGGACAAAATAAACTTCAAAATAAAAAAGGTAAAGAAACATATTGAGGGACACTTCATAATAATAAAGGGAATCATGCACCAAGAAGACATAACACTTATTAATATCTATGCTTCCAATCAGGGAGCCCCAAAATATGTAAAGCAATTACTAACAGAACTAAAGGGAAAAACAGACCAAAACACAATTGTAGTAGGGGACCTAAATACCCCACTGTCGGATATGGACAGATCATTCGAACAGAAAATAAAAAATAACACCCTTAAATGACACATTAGACCAGCTGGACATAATTGACATATACAGAGCCTTCCATTCCAAAACAATTGCTTATACATTCTTCTCTAGTGCACATGGAACATTTTCAAGAATCAACCACATATTGGGACATAGTAGAGATAGCTTCAACAAATATAAGAGGGTTGAAATCATACCAACCATATTCTCTGATCATAATGCTTTGAAACTAGAGATCAACTATAAAGAGAAGAAAGAACCACAAATACATAGAGACTAAACAACATACTACTGAAGAATAACTGGGTCAGAGAAGAAATAAAAAGAGAGATTAAGAAATACGTAGAAACAAATGATAATGATAGTACAACATATCAAAACTTTTGGGACATAGCAAAAGCAGTCATAAGAGGAAAGTTCATATCATTACAGGCCTATCTCCAAAAACAAGAATGAGCCCAAATAACCTAAGTCTTCTAAAACAAAACAAAACAAAACAAAACAAAAAACAGAAAAGAATGGCCAAATGAAGCCTCAAGTCAGCAGAGAAAGGAAAGAATCAAAATTAGAGCAGAAATAAATGAAACTGAAAACAAACAAAAAAATAAATGCAACAAAGAGCTGGTTCTTTGAAAAGGTTAAAAAAATTGAGAAACCCCTGGCTAGACTCACTATGGAAAAGAAAGGACACAAATACATCAAATCAGGGATGAAAGGAGAAATTACGACTGACATCGCAGAAATACAAAGGATCATACAAGAATACTGTGAAAACGTATATACCACCAAATTCAATAACCTAGAAGAAATGGACCGGTACTTAGAAAAATACAACCTTCCCTGACTAAATCAAGAAGAACTGGAAAATCTAAATACTCTGATCAGCATTATGGAAATTGAAACAATCATCAAATACCTAACAAAAAGTAAAAGTCCAGGACCAGATGGCTTCACCAGTGAATTCTACCGAACATTCAAATAAAATACCTATTTTCCTCAACTCTTCTAAAATATCGAACAGGAGGCAATACTTCCCAACTCATTTTATGAGGCCAATATTACCTTGATACCAAAACCTGGTCAAGATAACACAAAAAAAGAAAACTACAAACCAATATCTCTCATGAACACAGATGCCAAATCCTAAATAAGATACTAGCGAACCGAATACAGTAACATATTAAAAAGATTATATGCCATGATCAAGTGTGCTTCATCCCAGAGGCTCAAGGATGGTTCGACATATGTAAATCGATTAATGTGATACACCACATAAACAAATTAAAAAATAAGAATCATATGATATCAATAGATGCAGAAAAAGCCTTCGACAAGATACAGCATCCATTTATGATCAAAACTCTTAACAAAATCAGTATAGAAGGAAAATACCTTAATATAATAAAGGCCATATATGACAAGCCCTCAGACAACATTAGACTTAATGGTGAAAAACTAAAAACCTTTCCTCTAAGATCAGGAACAAGGCAAGGCTGTCCACTATTGCCACTGTCATTAAATATAACACTGGAGGTCCTAGCAAGTGCAGTCAGACAAAAGAAAGATATAAAAAGCAGTAAAGTTTCCGGATATAAAATCAACATTCAAAAATCCATAGAGTTCCTATACTCTAATAATGAAATGTCACAAAAAGTGGAAAAAATAATTCCTTTTTCAAGTACAACAAAAAGAATAAAATACCTATGAATAAATCTAACAAAACATGTAAAGAATAAATTTAACGAAACATGTGAAGGACTTATATAATAGAAACTACAAAACTCTATTAAAAGAAATCGAAGCAGATACAAAGAAATGGAAATATAGTCCATGTTCTTAGATTGGAAGAATCAACATAGTTAAAATGACCTTATTCCCTAAAGCATTATACAGATTTAACCCATTCCTCATCAAAATCCCATTGGCCTTTTTTTAAAGAAATAGAACAAAAAACCATCAGAATTGTATGGAAGCACAAAAGACCCTGAATTGCCAAAGCCATCCTGAGAAAAAAGAACGAGGCTGTAGGTATCACTCTGCCTGACTTCAAATTATACTACAAAGCGACAGTAATCAAAATGGCATGGTATTGGCAGCAAAACAGATATGTGGAACAGAATCGAGAGTCCAGAAGTAAGCCCATATTTATATGGGCAAATAATGTTCGACAAAAAAGCCAAAAACATACAGTGGAGAAAGGAAAGCCTCTTCAATAAATCATGCTGGGAAAACTGGAAAGCCACCTGCAAAAGAAAGAAACTAGACTGTTGTCTATCACTACACATCAAAATTAACTCAAAATGGATTGAGGACCTGACTATAAGACCTGAAACAATGAAGTACATAGAAGAAAACATAGGAACTAAACTCAAGGACTTTGGACTTAAAAGAGGATTTTATGAATTTGACCTCAAAGGCAAGGGAAATACAAGCAAAAATCAGTGAATGGAACTATATCAAACTAAAAAGCTTCTGAACGGCAAAAGAAACCATCAACAAAACAAAGAGGAAACCATCCGAATGGGAAAATATATTTGCAAGCAATGCCTCCGATAAGTACCTAATATCCAAAATATACAAAGAACTCATACACTCAATAACAAAAAAAATCCAGTTAAAAAATGGGCAAAAGACCTGAACAGACACTTCTCCTAAGAAGATATAGAAAATGGCCAACAAACATATGAAAGGATGCTCAACTTCAATAGCTATTAGGGAAATGCAAATCAAAACCACAATGAGATACCATTTCATACCTGTTAGAATGGCTATCTTCAACAGGACAAGAAATAAGAAGTATTGGCCTGGGTGGAGAAAAAGGAACCTTCATACACTGCTGGTGGGACTGCAAATTGGTACATCCACTGTAGAAAACAGTATGGAGGTTTCTCAAAAAACAATTGATCTACCATCCGATCCAGCAATCTGTCTACTGGGTATTTACCCAAAAAACTTGAAAATATTTATCCAAAAAGATATATGCACACCAAAATTCACAGCAGCATTATTTATGGTGGCCAGGACATGCAAGCAACCTAAGTGTCCTAAAACAGATATCTAGATAAAGAAGATAAAGGTGGTACATATATACAATGGAGTATTACTGAACTATAAGAAGAGATGAAATATTGCCATTTGTGACAACATGGATGGATCTTGAGATAATCATGCTAAGAGAAAGCCAGATAGAAGTTGAAAACCACATATCATGGATATGTGGAATATAAATCTAAGAGCAACAAACAAACATGACAAACAAACAGGTACTCATGGACATGGACAGGGGACTAGTGGTTACCAGAGGTAAGGGCAGGTGGGGGGAGGCAGATAGGGGCAAAAGGGGGTCAAATAGGTGGTGACAGAAAGAACTCTAACTATGGGCGGTAACATACAATGCAATATATATATTATATTGTATGACTTACTGTTGAATTGTACACTTGAAACTTATCGGATTTTGTTAATCAATGTAACCACCCCCCCCCAAAAAAAAATAAATTTAAAAAATGGATCATGGTCTTATATGTAAAAAACTACAATTTTTAGAAAAAAAAAATAAAAGAGGAAGTCTTTGATATATAGGGATAGGCAAAGACTTAGTCTTGACACCAAAAGCATTATTCATAAAAGGAAAAATTGATCTATTGGAATTCATCACAATTAAAATCTTTTATTCTGTCAAACATCCTATTAAGAGGATGGAGAGAGTAACTACAGACTGGTAGAAAATATTCACAAACCATATATCTGACAAAGGACAAGTATCAATGTGTAGAGAACTCTGAAAACAGTAAAAAAAAAAAAAAAAAAAAAAAAAAGAAAATGGGCAAAATATATTAAAAGACATTTCATCAAAGAGGATCTACTAAATTGCAAATAATTGCAAAGAAAGATATTCAACATCATTATCCATTAGGGCAATGAAATTAAAGTCACAATATCACTATTCACCTCTCAGAATAACTAAAACGCATAAGATTGGCAACATCAAATGTTGAAAAGAGTGTGGAGAAAGTAGATCATTCATTCATTGCTGGTGGGAACATAAAATATAGTCACTATGGAAAACAGTTTGGCATTTTCTAAAATAAATTAAACCTACAAATACCATACAACCCAGCAAATGCACTCCTGGGCATTTATACCAAAGAAATGAAAACTTATGTTCACATAAAAACGTATACAGTAATGTTTATAGTAGCATTATTCATATAGCCAAAAACTGGAAATAACCCATCCTTCAATGGATGAAATGTAAAAGAAACCATGGTTGATCCACACCATGGAACACTACTCAGTAAAAAAAGAAGTGGATACATGCAACAATATGGCTATTATGAAGCCAGACTATGGTTATAAATATTATTAAATGTGTCAGATAAACATTATTGTAAATGTTATTTGAATCTACACTAAACTACTCATGGACGCCATTCTTTATGTCTCATACTGGTTTACCACAATTGTTCACTCAGAACTTGGGAAAGTTAGAATCCATCAAGTAGGAAGAGGTTTCCTTAGGGAACAGAGATTTTATTTTTCTACTCAAAAGATCCTCAGAAACAGGATCATAAATTCTCAGAGTTGAAAAAAACCTTAAAAGTATGAGGAAATCTCAAACAGTCTCTTTTTCCCTCTCAAACCTAGGATGACTCTCCTATGAGTTTAAAAGGAGGCATTTCCTTCTAAAACATGCATTCTAATAGGGCCACAATCACCTTCGAGGGGACAAAAATTTGGTTCTTAGGGATTGAAAAACGTCTATTACGTTTGTGGACCTCCACCCTACCTGACAAATATTATTCCTTAATATTTAATTATTTTTTAGGAAAAAATTAAAGTCACTTACTTTTTTAATGCCTATAGCACCTGGTAGTCCTAGGTGGTCTCCCATCCAAGTACTAACAGGCCTGACCCTGCTTAGCCTTCGAGATCAGACAAGATCTGTCACGTTCAGGATGGCATTACTGTAGACTAAAGTCACTTAATTTAAATGTCCTTTTTCTTCTTGGAGTGGCAATAGTGAAAAAAAGGTTGAGTATATGATTCTAAAAGATCATTTAGTCCACCTTCAACTAGTTACTAAATCTCTATAACACCATAATCGATAATAGCATTCATTGTGCCATTAAGTGCCAGATTGTACCATATGCTGTTGTTATAGGGATGATTAATTCTCAGAACATACCAGTGTGGTAGGTACCATGTATATCTTTACTTACAAATGAAGAAACTGAACCTGAGGAATATTAAGAATGTGCCCATATTCAAAACTCCCAGCTGTTACCTTCTATACTGCACTGCTCCTCCACATGAGTATATGTCTCCTCTTTTATCAAATACCTCTAGAAAAGAGAAACTACTTTGTCTTTTTAGGTGGTTCAGTTCCTAGTATGATGGTATAGATTTTGAGATAGGATGAACTCAAGTTAAAATTCTCTTCTGCCACATATTGCACATAATTGTTGAGCAAATTACTTAATCTAAGTATCCTTGGCTATAAAACATGGATAATATATGCTTAAATACTAGGATGTGAAGATTAAATGTAATCATGTTTATAAAGCCCTTAGCTTTGACTAGCACACATTAAATAGTAACCATTCACATAATAATACAAATAACCCATATATAAAGAAAAATGTATGCAATCATTAGTAAAAAAGAAAGATATTAAAGCAGGGTGGCATAGAAGGTATATGGGAAATTTCTCAATTTTGCTATAAATCTAACTGCTCTAAACTGCTTTAAAATAAAATTTTAATATTAAAAAAATTTTAAATAAGAATTTAATACATAAAAAATTAAAGCAGGAAGGTGCCAAATTTCACCTTTTTAATTTCCAGTGCTTTAAGAGATTATATATCAATTGTGGGTGTGATGAGTAATTTCACAAAATTATGACAGAGACATTTAATGATATATATCAAGAATCTTAATGTGCATAACTTCTGACTTGATAATTCCACTTACAGGGATTTATTCTCAGAAAAAATTATATAAATGCACAGAAGTAGAAGTGTGTGTGTGTAAAAGAGAGAGAGGGAGACATCTCATCATATATATATAAATCATCATATATATGATGTTTATTACAATATTGTTTATAGTAGCAAAGATTAGAAATAGTCCAAGTCCATAGATAGGAGGATGGTTGAATACATCATGGTGGTGAATCCTTAAAATGCATGATTTGGCTCTATGTTTACTGACATGAAAAAAGGGCAATGCTATTATACTGTTTAAAAAAATCATGTATTATACTTTTATAACTAAAAAGCTTTTAATTTTGGAAAAAAAATGTAGCTTAGTATTGTAAAAAAGCATAGGTCTTATAAATAAATGTTGTTCAAATCTAAAGCCCTCCCATCAATTCAGTGTTTCCTGATCCACAGGACTCTGCACTGTCATTATACCTTTTCAGAACACTAAGCTACATTTTAATCCCTCTCATCTGCCAAATTAAAGAGAGAGAGTAAGACTTCCTGATAAGCATGATGAGGCCGTCAGTTGGAGCCAATCTGGAGTTTGAGGTCAACAATTGTCTGATCAGGAGTTTTGGATATGCAGATACAGTTCACTAACTTATAACTGTGGCCTTTTATCCAAGCCCTAGAATATCACTCATTGAATAAGGGTAACAGAGAAGACAATAGGAGTTACATGCAAGAGAAAATGAGTAACGAGCAGTTCTGAATATACAACTCAACTTAGAACTTAGGCAGAAAACAAATTTCTACATCACATATGAAAAGAATAATTAATGACTAGGGTGAAGAAGTCTTAAGAATCATCTTTTCAATAGATGCCTAATAAACAGACTGTTCCCCACTCTTAGCTCCATCCCTACAATGAATTTGTCTTCTTGTCTCACACTGGACAAAAGAGAGTTCCTAAATCCATTACATAAATTCAAGGGGAACAGAATGGTTATTATGGAGCTTTTCAATAATCATGGTTTTCCTTTTAGCAATGTAGTTTTTACCCATTTTGATTTTTAGATATAATATGAGAGAGAACGTGAGCAACAGAAGCAAAATTTAAGGACTTATTTCATTGGTATAGCATCTTCAGACTATGATTTCCTTTGTGGGAAAAACATTAATTACTAATTTATTTTTTAAAATAGTTATAGAGCTATTCAGATCGTCTGTTTCTTTTTGAGTCAGTTTTGGTTATTTTTATTTTTTCTAAGAAATTTTCCAATTCACCTAATTTTTCAAGTTTGCTGTAATGATGTTGTTCATAGTATTCTCTTTATTTCAATTTTTAAAAATCTCTACATATTTGTTGATATATCTATCATTAGGTCCCTTTTATAGACCTAAAAGGGCTCATTATCTTCTTTTACTAATCTTGTCAAAGAATAAATGCTTAGCTTTATTAAGCCTCTTCTTTAATTTGTTTTCTGTTGCATTAATTCCTAAACATACCTTCATTATTTCCTTCCTTCAGTATTCTTTGGGTTTATTTTACTGATATTTCTTAAATTTCTTAAATTGCATGGCTCTTAAATTTTAAGTCTTTCTTTTTTCCAATGTAAAACATTTAAGGCTATGTATTTCCCTCTATAACTCTCAGAACTCACCTCTGAATTCCTCACTGAAATTTCAACAGGTCCAAAACCAATCTCCTGACCTTTTCCAACATATCTGTTCTTTTTGCAGTATTACCAGTCTTGTCAATGGCAACTCCATTTTTCCAGTTGCTCAGGTCTAAACACTTGAAATCATTCTCGACTTCTCTAACATATTCTTTGTCCAATATGTCAGCAAACTCTGCCAGCAAAATCTTCAATACCCAAACACTCTAGCCTCATCCCTTTTGCTATCGCCTTTTCTCATTCACTTTTTGCAGCAGCCTCCCAACTAGTCTCATTGCCCTTGCCTTTCAAAGGTCTATTCTTAACATAGCATCTGCATGATCCAAATCAAGGTTCCAAATCATGTACTAACTTTCCCTATTATTCAAGACAAAAATTTCAGTTCCTTACAATAGCCCACAAAAGTCGTATATTACAGATCCACCTGCTACCTCTCTGACTCATTCTCTTATTATTCTGCCTCTCATTCACTGCTCCAGCCAAACTGCTGGAATTTAACTTACCTTCTTGGTGAAAGAGGCCTTCCTAAACAATCTTATTTTAAACTGCAATCCACTCACTCTACCTCTCAATACTACCTAGCCTCTGTTCCTGCTTTGTCCTCCTTCGTGGTACATAACATTACCTAACATACATACTATTTAGTTTACCTACTTATTTACATATTGTTTCCTTCACTATAATGTAAACTTTATGATGCTATAAATTTTTGTGTGTATGTCTCTTTGGTTCATTGCTATATTCCTAGTTCTAACAATAATGGCTGGCATGTGGCATTCAGTAATTAATTGCTAAGTAAATACAAATGATCCTTTGAAATTTTAATGGACTTCATAGCCTAGAAAATGGTCAATTTTAAAAAATGTTTTTGTTTGTTCATGAAAAGGTATAGTCTCCAGTTGTATATAGTATCCTATATGTCATTAAATTAAGCTTTTAATTATATTGTTCAAATCTCATATTTCTGTACTGATTTTTTGTTCACTTAATCTATCAATTATCACATGAAAGGAATTAAATCTCTAACTATGACAATGGACATGTTCATTTTTATTTTATGTGCACTTAACCAGTGTTATATATTTAGAATTATTATGTCTTCCTCCTGAATTGATTTTTCTGTCACATTTGATCTCTAGTAATCACTACTGATTTTGCTTTAAAGACTATCTGTATAACATTATTAGCTCCCCTTAGGGTACTAACCTAGTATAATTTTTTTTTTCAAATTCCTTTCTACTACTTCATTGGATGCATCTTGTTTTATATGTTTTCCCTCTACATGCTGCACTCTCCCTCAGTTTTTGATTTCTTTTGGGTTGAATATTTTTTCTTCATCTAACATTTTCACTCTGTTGTTTGAAAATTATATACACTATTTCTATTCTTTTAGTGATTACCCTAGAAATTCTACCATGTATATTTTACTTAATAATATCTAGTATTAATAAGTATCTCTATCTTTCTCTTGAAAAGTATAAGGACCTTAGAATGCTTTAAGTTCTTCACTTCTCTTCTGATTTATATGTTGTTATTGTCCAGGATTTTGTCTTAATTTTTAACCCCTTGGATTAGATAATAGTGTTTATGTCTTCTGCAATTGATTTTTTGTTTAGAATCCTGCAAGTTTAACATTATTTTTTGCCCACCATTCTTTCCTGTATTTCGTATCTTCCTTCTAGTTTTCTCAGAGAGGACAGTGCCCTTTCAAGGGTCCTAGATTGATGTGGAGATTCTCTGATCCAATCTCCCACCCTGCCTTAAGCCCAAGGCTCTGTCTTGGAATCTCTGAGTACACAGTCTTTGTAAACCAAGCAACCCACTACCAGGTGCCAGTAGATGCCCTCAAGGCAAACTTTGAGTTTGCTTAGTCTTGTGGAATCAAGCATCCTTGTCATTTCAACCTCTGAGTATTTCCCTTAGTTTCCTGTCAGGTCAACCATGCTTTAAACAAGTATTTTAAATATATTATCCAGCATTTTTATTTGATCTGACCAGGAATTTTTTCTCTGGAGATCATTCTGTCTTATTCCCTAAATATTCTTAGATAACTGTGTTAGTATTCATATTCTTTGAATTGATTTCATGTAATTGTTTTATTTACTGTGTATGGTCCATTAGTGAAAAGTATAACTGAAAAAAGCCATTTAGAAATCAAATTGATTAATAACATTTTTAGTTACAAAATGAGTTCTTTTTGCCTATCCTATATATTTAGCATGAGCTAAGAACCATTTCCAAAAGACTACTTTTTTCCTCCTAAATTCTAAGTGTAAATTTTGACTCCAACATAATTTCCACCAACATCTTATAAAAATTTTCAAACATCCAAGAAAGTTGAAATATATATTAACTGCCTAGATTCTATCACTGTCATTTTACAATATTGTTTTATCACTTATCAAGCTCCCTTTCTATCAATAAATTCATCTTACTTCATTGCATTGAAAAGGAAAATGCAGATGTCAATATATTTCCCCACAAATATTTCATAAACAGTATTTTTATTCATAGGCAATAAAGCTTCCTTTCCCAACATTTTGCTTACTATTTTAAAAGCATTTAAAAAGCATGACTCTCGGTGCCACCATCACATAATACCACTTGAGTTAGAAAACAACAGTCTTATAGTTAAGAGGGGAAATAAACAAGTAAAATAAATTAATTGTTAATCCCTTTTAACATATTTCCATGCTAGTAAAATAAGCTTCATATGTGGCACATTCATTTGAAGTGTTGCCCTTTTATTTCATCAATATCTAGGAGTTCCTGTTATAGTTTCTGTTTGTTTATAATGAAAGCGCTTGTTAATATTTCCCTATTCCGTAGCTCTGGAGTACTATTCAGTTTCATGGAGGCTGAGAGGTAAACAATCACTTGAGCTGCACTGGCTTTCTATATTATTGTAATTTATATAAGAAATACATATTTGGACTTTGTCCCATTCTTAGCACAGAGCTCCTAAAACCCTTGGAATTTACTGGGTGATAGAATCAATGGACATCACCAGATGGCCAAAACAGAAATCAAACAGACTATGTAACTGGAAGCAGGAGATGGAGAAGCTGTATTCTCTCTGCCAAAATAAGACCAAGAGCAGACTGTGGTACTGACTGCAAATTGTTAGTATCAAACATTGGAGTAAAACTGAGGAAGAGCAATAAAAGAATTATAGTGAAAAAATATAATGTAAATAACATTCCTGATGGATTTAAATTTCACATAAAAAATAAATTTGCACTGTTAAACTTAACTGACCAAGAACCAGAAGAACTATGGAGTGAAACTAGAAATATTATCAGGAAAGAATGCAAAAAGATAATTCCAGAAGTAAAAAGGAAAGAAAAATCAAGATGAATGACAGAAGAAACACTAAAAATTGTTAGAGATAGGCAAGAGGCAAAAGCAAAAGGTGACAAAAGCAGGGTTAGAATCCTGAATGGCATTTTCAACACCTATCATGTAGAGATAAAGAGAACTGTTACAATAGTCTATGTAAGGAGATAGAAAAGAACGAAAAAAAAAAAAGGAAAAACAAGGGATCTCTAACAGAAAAATTCAAAAAATAAGAGGGAAATTCAACCCTAGATTAGAAATGCTGAACAACCAATAAAGAAGCACATTATCTGACCAGGAGAAAATAAAGGGAAAGCGGAAACAGTATACTACAAACCAATACAGACGAGACAAAAAGGATGACACATACCTTTTCTGAAGATTCCTATGAGGAAGAATCTGTAATTCTAAAAAGTGAGGTGAAAGCTGCTTTGGAAGTATGGGGAAGAAATAAATAACCAGGGGTATATAGGATACAGATAGAATTATTTCAAGCCACAGACACTGAATCTGTCAAAATCCTAACAAGAATATGTCAACACATATGGAAAACAAAACCATGGCCTACAGATTGGAATCATTCAGAATACATCCCAATTTTCAAGGAGATGCCAAGGAGTATAATAACTGTAGGATCACTGCTCTAATTTCTGATGCAAGTAAAGTGATGGTCAAGGTGATTCAACAAAGGCTTCTACCTTACATGGAGGAAGAAATGCTGGATGTTCAAGCTGGATTCAGAAAAGAGGCACCCAAGGCCTAATTGTGAGCATTCGCTGGATACTGGAATGCTTCAAAGAATTTCGGAATGTCAGTCTATGTTTTATAGACTATAGTAAAGACTTGACTGTGTAGATCATGAAAAGCTATGGGTTGCTCTAAAAGGAATGGGTTGGGCGACAGCACTTGACTGTCCTAATGTGTGGAAGCCACTATCAGGACAGAATATGGAGAGACTGAATGGTTTCCTATAGGCAAAGGTGTCATACAAAAGTGCATTTTATCTCTCTATATTTTAGATTTGTACACAGAACATATTCAAAAAAGTAGGCTACACTCAGAGGAAGGAGGAGTGAAAACTGGTGAAAGAAATACCAATAACTTAAGATATGCAGATGACACCATCTTACTGACAGAAAGTAGTACGGATTTGAAAGAACCGATGAAAGTGAAAGAAATGCCAAAGCACTATATTTGAACATCAAAAAGACAAAAACCATAACTGCAGAAGAGATACACAACTTTAACATAAGCAATGAAGGCACTGAAATTGTTAAAGCTTTTGCTGACCTTGGTTCAGTCGTCAATTCAAATGGAGACTGCGGCCAAGAAATTAAGAGAAGGCAGAGACTCAGAAGGGCAGCAATGGAAGAATTAGGAAAGATCACCAAGAGCAAAGATGAGTCATTGGGGACCAAAGCTACATTGTGGACATCACTCATTCATAGGGTCGCCAGGAATTGAAGCTGACTCAATGGTACATAAGACACATGACGGCCAAAAAGGTGAAAGTAGTTTTTTGTTACTCATAACAAGCTCCTTGCAACCGCACCTGAGTTTATATTAATGAGGTAACTTTCTGAAAGACCCTATAAATGGGGCCGGTTATCAGAAGAACTAACCACATTAGAGAGTCGGAACTTTCAGCCCCACCTCAGACCTCCAGGAAAGGGAGAGGGGTTGGATAGAAACTGAATTAATCACCAGTGGCCAATGATATAATTGATCATGTCCATGTAACGAAGCCTCCATAAATACTAAAAAGGATGGGGTTCAGAGAGCTTCTGGACTGGTGAATAGATGGAGGTGCTGGGAGAGTGGCAGGCCTGGAGAGAGCATGGAGGCCTTGTGCCCTTTCCCATATAACTTGCCCTATGCATCTGTTCATCTGACTGTTCATTTTTATCCTTTAAAACAATAGCAATAGTAATTCAAATGTTTTCCTGGATTCTCTGAGTGGCTCTAGCAAATGATCAAACTTGAGAAGACGACAGTAGAAACCTCCAGTGTGTAGCCAAGCGGGTCAGAAGTTGTGGGTAACCTGAAGACCTATTACTTGCAAATGGCAGCTGAAGTACAGGCAGTCTTGTGCGACTGAGCCCTTAACCTGTAGGAATCTATGCTAACTCTGGCTAGTGTCTGAATTGAATTGTAGACTATCTAGCTGCTATCAGAGAATTGGTCAGTGTGGGAAAAAAACTTCTGGTGTCAGAAGTGTTGTGAGCATGAGAGAAAAGGGAAACACTGAATTTTTTTTCTAGACACTTCCTATAGGTAAGAGTCTTCAACTTAACAATTTTATGAATTAGACTGTATCATATCTTTAAAATTTTATAATAAACACTTATTTAGCTATCCTAACAAGACTATACTTCTGTTGCTTTCTATCTTTAATGTTAGCAGCAATGATTCACATTTATAGAGAACATTTCTTTAAAAACTCAATCACTTTAAACACATACAAAAAGATGCTGGGAAAGGACATGAGAAATAAGTTTTAAAGTTTAGATTAATTTGGTTTTGGAAGAAGGCTTTCAGGATAATATTTTATACTTGATAAAGACAAAAAAAAAAAAGCCAAGAAACAAAAAGATGTCTGTGGACTTCCTCTTTTATCAAGAACAAAATTGTATACAAAAAATTTTATTTAAATAACTCATATAGTATACTTGTCTATTATCACAAATTCACCCTTTATATTGCTGTGTGAAATTAAAATCAATGTAACATTTTATTCTTCTTTACCAAAAGAGTCCAATCTAGACTCAGGCAATCTCAGTCATCAGCTTTACCAGTGAGTGATCTCAGGGAGATCCCTACTCTGCACGGCACTCCTTTTCTTCATCTTCCATTTAAAATTCCCTGTGATGGTTTTTACTATTTAGAACTTACTCCATTATCTAATGATTTTTGTTTAGAATATTAAAATACCAGCTAGCCGAAGTACAAGGGGTAATGCAATTCTAGCACTTCACAAATACAAAAAGTATTTGGCCTGTTTCTGTTCTCTTAAGCAGTAGAACTTGGCAGCAGATTAAACAAAAGAATGGTTCCAACTTAAGCTATCTCATTTAATTTCTTCTAAACTAACTTCCTTCCTTCCTTCCTTCCTCCCTCCCTCCCTCCCTCCTTCCCTCCCTCCCTTCTTCTTTCCTTTCTTTCTTTCTTTCTTTTTCTCTTTCTTTTTCTCTTTCTTTTTCTCTTTCTTTTTCTCTTTCTTTCTTTCTTTTCTTTCTCTTTCTTTTCTTTCTTTCTTCTTTCTTTCTTTCTCTCTCTCTCTTTTTTTTTTTTCAATGCCATTTAC
>NW_006434709.1:7292745-7300825 GCF_000325575.1 Pteropus alecto | reverse complement strand
CTTTCTTTCTTTCTTTCTTTCTTTCTTTCTTTCTTTCCTTTCTTTCTTTCTTTTTCTTTCTTTTTTTCTCTTTCTTTTTCTTTCTTTCTTTTTCTCTTTCTTTCTTCTTTTCTTTCTTTCTTTCTTTCTTTCTTTTTTCTTTTTTCTTTCTCTCTCTCTCTTTTTTTTTTTTACAATGCCATGTATAGCCTACTATCAAAAGAACTAATAAACCCTCATAACTGAAATTGTAAGTAGCAAAGCATACAAAAAAGGAAACATGAAAAACCTACACTACCCCAAGGGAAAATATTCAATTGCAGACATAACCTCATAGAAAAGCTAGTCTAAAAATAATGATAACAATAACAGTCACCTCATCAAAGCACATTCAAAAAATAATTAGAATACTGCATTTAAGGAAAATAAATGAAAAAGTTGCACATTAGAATATGTGCATATTAGCAGGATATGCACAATCTAGGGCCAGCAGCATTATGAAATGTAATGCTTATGCACAGCCAGACTATGGTATCAAGTCAAAGAGGCCAGAGACACAGTGAGGCCAACAAGAGTATGCCTCTAAAACATCTGTTTCATTCATGTTAATCTTTTGTGCTCTTTAGGCAGGAGCTGAATTCATTAATTTTCCTCAGGAACAAGGAAAACAAAATAATAGTGAAAGCAAAGAACAAAGCCCTCAATCCAAATAAATGTAACAACTGCCGCGGTATTTTTGGCATATGTTCACATGTAGGAAACTGCCTCATTCAGGGTGGAGAGTCTCTTAGAATACACTAAAGTCATTCAAATAAAAAGGCAAGATTCAATTACAGATCATATAACTCATACAATATATTAACATCTCTCAGCTTTTAAAAAGACTTTTCCAAAGGCTTCACTGTTGGGTAGAGATCAAAGTGCCACTTTAGAGTTAACTCATTTGTCAAATGATAATATCCCTTTAACAGGGTTGTTCTGAGAAAAAAAGAAGAGACCATGCATGAATTGCTTGAAAGAGTTAAACAGAACTATAAGTAGTTCTGTTACAGATTTATATTGTAAGTAAAACTAAAACTTTAAATTCAACTTGATATAATACTTCCTTTTGGTACATGAAGTTGAAAATGTTATTACTTTGCTATAAAAATATCATATATAAAAGTATATAAAATGTATATATTCAGCTAAAATAAAAATAATTTTTAATGGCCCCTGATATATATTCCACTCATCTTAAGAAATAGAACATTACTAACACCTTGGAGGCTCCCATGTGCCTGTTCCTATAAAATTTCTCTTAACCCATTCCACACTATCCTAGATTTTGTCTAATAACTTATTTGCTTTTGTTTATAGTATTGACACATTTACATGTATTTCTAAATTAACTATATCATCTATCTATATCCATCCATTCAGCTTCCATCCATTCATCCATTTGTTTTTGAACTTTATATATATGGAATTTGATATATGTACTTGTTCTTCAACTTCTACATTATTTTTCTGAGTAATTCCTTGACATTATCTAATTTTTCATATAATTTCTAAGGTTAAAGGAATGTATCACACCCATTTAAAGGAGAGAAAATGAGGCACAGTAAAGCTAGCAACTTGCCACATTATATAAGAGAACGGACAAATCTTTCCATAGTAATTCTGAAAGTAAAGCAAACCAATAACTGTCTCAGAGCTTTTTATAGCACATTCATATTTTTAGGTTCAATAAAACTAAAACATTTCTCTAGTGCATAATTAAGTTAAAATTTTTAAATTAACCTTACATAGCTGATATTTTTTGCTTTCATATTAAATGGAAAGTATACTGATGATACAAAAGCCTTAAAAAATCTTCATAGTCCTTATGGGAAAACAAGAATGAATTAAATAAAGAAAATCAAGGGAATATTTGTTGTTTTCCTTGGGATATATACTATTAGAAAACAATCATATTATGTAATATTCTAATTAAAGAAGACAGCTCCTTAAATAGATAGTCTAACACTAATCAATCCTAAGGTATCATTCACCTGAGCAAGTGGTGGAAGAATCTCCTTGCATATTTGCTGATTTGTTCTCTATATTCCAATATGGTTGTATCCAGGAGTGGTCTTGTTGGAGCATAGAAGGTTCCAAGGCTTGCCTCAAGCTGTGCTGTGGAATTCAAACATAGCAGCACTAAAACAAGTGAAACTCCTTCAATTACAACAGAATACTCATGTTTGCAGTCAGTCAGGTTTTGCAAACTTGGATGAAATGTGAGCTTGTTGCAGGAAAGACGAAATTAAAATATGACAGCTGGTACAAAAACAAACCTGTGTATAAACTTTCACTTGAGGCAAAGCTGACAATGACTCTGAGCAACAAAAAGCTGTCAAAACTGAAGAAATCCGTAATGAACCAACCTCTCACCACAAATGTTTAATTAAAACAGTGACTCATCAAAGTAACACAGTTTGAACTAGTATTTCCAGTAAAATCAACTCACTGTGTATTCAACATTTACTCTCTTTAGTTGAAAGGAGAAAACTAACCTTTCCATACTGGGAACTGAAATCAGTATTAGAAATGTTTAAAAAATAATACAAATAAAAACTTTATTGGAGTAATAATATCTCTGTATTACAATTGTAAAGAAACAGTGAAAGTCCCTGTTTCTTCCTTCAGTCCTGTCCTAAACAACAAGATTGTTGGTTTTGTGCAAGTGTGAAAGCTAACACCCCTGAGAGGGATGGCATGCTAATCTGCTCTTAGTCAAGTAACACCTTCCTAGGAAAAAAGGGTTGGACAGCAAGTTTCGATAAACCAGAGGGCTAGAAATTAGGAGAAAGAGGCACATTTTGCTTACTTCACAATTTTACCAAGACATGCCTGTGGGGTTGTGTTTTCTCCCAGAAATACCTGGAGGTTATATAATTACCATAATGGTGAGAATATGAGCATATATGAGAACGCTGCAGTTCACAGTAAGAACCCAGTGATTTTTATGCTACTTACTAGCACTGGGTTGAATAAACAGTTCTTTATTTAGCAAAACTCTTTAGTTCTAGGCACATTTGGGTTTGAAAGTACTAAATACCTCATCAGCGTAATTGCTATGGAGTTGGCTAAGCTGTAAGCAATTTCTTTCTTTTTAATCTCAAATCTAGACAGTAAAGTAAGATGAACTTTAGGGGTATTTTCTTTCAAAGCAGCAGTCAATTTAGATTAAAATTGAATACAGCAATGTCATTGTGAAAACAAGCCAGATTCTTTTGCCATTGCTTGTTTTCTTGACAGCATGTTTTGTACATTTGAAATGTTCAAGCCTACATGGAATACTCATAACTCCTAGCACAGTTACAGATTCATTAGATAGCCCAGCTTGATGTTTAAGGCTGAAATGAAGATCTTGAAGATAACCACAACACAGCTACAAATAAAGAGCTCAATGGGTTCCGCTAATAAAAAGGAAACAAATTACCATGTCAAATTTGTTGGATGCAGATAGAATAAATCTCAATACAGAAGAATTCTGAATGTTTTAGAAATATGTTTTGTAGTTACTTTGGGGAAAATGCATATACATAAAATGTACATATTCTGATAACCCAGCATCATGCAAGCATTTCATTTTAACAGCCTAATATCACACAAGCTTTTTATTTCCCTATTTCTCTAATGTGGTTCCTTGAAAATATACTTTATTAAATCAAGGATCTGATAATGCCCATTTGTGAATTCCCTAATAATCTTTCTTACAATACAAACTCACTAAGGTAGATGGAATTTCTCAGTGTCCTAAGTGACAGTAATTATTTTATCTTCTCTATATTTATTCAACTGTAAATTTAAGATCTCTTATGCAGATTGTGTGTACCATAACAGGGCTTTCTTTAGGAACTCTTTTTTTTTTTCTACTACACACCCAATCTTGAGGGTGTATCAATACTATGAAATAATTACTTGAGATAACTTAGCAGGCAGAAATATTACAATAATACCTAGTACCTAAAATTTTGAAGTTATATTCTTTTATTTTTAATTAACATTCATCAAGTACCTACTGTGGGCTAAGCACTGTGCTAGGCACTTTCTCATTGTAGAAATACTGGAATCTCCATAGATGGGTTGGACTACCTCCAACAAGTATATTCAGTTAACATTAAATAAATACTTATCTTGGGCATCTTGTGAGTTGAGCATTCCATGATGCGGACCTCCTGAAGGAACATGTTCTTACTGATTGTTTTTCTCTAAAATTACTAAAATGAACGGGATATACAGAATTCTATCTAAACAACTTGTTTACTTTGGAAACAAAATGGAATGAGAAAATCTATAAACATGCAAAGAAAACAGTAGGGGGAAAAAAGCTCTCCAGTATAGACCTTTTGACAAATTTCCTGTTTTCCTTATCTTGCAAATTACCTAGGGAGTTTCTCATTGGCCATGTGTCAATATTTATTTCAAAAATTTGAAATAAAGATGCAAATGCAAAATATGTAGGTTCATTTTACATTAAGTAAATAGTAATAAAAGTAATACACTAAATGGCAAATATAAAATTTAATTTCATTATTGTAGGTGACATATCTTTTACCTTTTTTTTTTTTTTTAAGTGTCATCTCTTTTTGATGATAAACATATGAGATCCTATGGGCAAAATTACTTACCTGAAAGAAAAAGAGGGAAATCCAAACAGGTAGAAGGGAGAGGGATATCAGAACTACAAGTTAAAATGAAAACATGAAGGGCAACCTGGGCTGCAGTTATGATATTGACACTGACACACACACACAGTGGTAAAGATTACTGTCTGGACAAATAACTTGGGGTGTGAAAGAACAATATTGATGTCTAAAGTGAAGGAGAAATAAAGATCTTTGTTTGGGACCTTTTGTCTACCAGACCCTAGAGAGTACATGGAATTCTTGATCAAAATTTGAAATCTGAGCATATTCCACATACGAATTTAGACCAAAATATACAATGACTGCATTATGAGTTCCCACATAGATACATAACAGAAAAGTTCTTCTTTATGTTGACAAATACTATATAGTATCATATGGGAGTAATTATTTGATATCTGATATTGTCAGTTTTAATAGGGCATTACCATTTTTGTCTTTTAATCTCCAAGAACTCAAAAACATCCTAAAAAAATAACTGACTATAAAATGTACTTCATGTATTTGCAAAACCCATTTATGAAATATATTTCAAGTCTCACCTTCTCTCTCTGGAGTGAGCTTTTGTCTAAGAAGATAGTTTACAATGGCACTCATGCTGATGAAACACTGGTGGCCCAAAGTGTCCCAATTCATACTGCTTAGTATGTTTATCGCCTCATAGATCTCATCACAGTGAATGTACTGGAAGATGATCTCTGCCAGGCCCAGCTGTCCTCGCGTGAAGATGCCTGTCACAGAGAAAATGTTAAACCAAGTAAATCTTTTAAAAATAAAAAAATAGAATAACTTTTCCATAAAGAAAAAAAACTAACCATTTCTAGTGTAAATGCTACAAATGCAGTGTTTGGGGTCCAAGAGTAATAAGTGTCTGTGGTTAAATCTTCATTTTAAATAACACCTACCAACTCTATCTAGCTTATCCTTATTATTTCAGCACATATTAACTAATTTATACTCTACATGATAAAACTGCTTAAAGTGAATAAGCATGAGAAGAATTTTTGGGTACACCACAATAGCTAACCCTATTTTTCTCATCAGTTGTTTAAGCCTGTTATATGCATTTAAAGACAGATTTTGATACAAACAAAACATTCTTATTGCCTGTCTTCATTAGTTCTAAATTGCATCTAGTCTTTAACTCTGTGTATTTGGGGGAGGGGAAAATACAAATGTACAAATATCTATGATAAATAAAATGTGACTATATAAATGCTTTTAAGTCTGTTTTTATTAATGGGTACTCTCAATTGATAGTTTCTTCGTAGATCACATATCAATTTATTTTAAATTGGCATTTAGAGATTATCCTCTTCTACTGAAGTAAAAACTAATCAGATTAATCTTGCTGTTGATCCCTTTCACAACTAATATTTGCTATAAAATATCTTGGTAAAATATAAACACATCTGTTTATCCTTTTAAAGTAAAATTCACTTCTAATCTTAGAGGAACAAGAACACAAAACACATGGGGGAGCATTCTGTTCTAGTTTTATCATCTTTTAACTATGGCTCATCTAATTTGAAACTAAAAATTTCTGTGTAATTAAATCACAATAAATACTAAGGCTTTAAAGCAAATTATTATTTTTTTAAAATCTTTTAAAAATGGCTCGCTGTAAAATATTTTTTCTTCACCCAATGTTTACAGATTTGAGTCTACAAAAACTTCTCAGTACAAAAAACCGTAAGTATAAATGAGAAAATGTCTGAAATTGTAAGCTGTAAGTATAAATGAGAAAATGTCTGTGAAATTGTTTGTTTGTCATTTAACTGCAATAGTTATAGGTTTCAGGATTTTAAAAAATGTATTAGCTCATGGGAAAAATGCCAAAGTTCTTCATACTAACTTCAAATCACATCAAAATGAGGATTTGTGTATGTCTAACAGGACTCAACCTTGATAGGGAATCTGGGGAACTGCCTTGATTATACTAAGCAATAAAACTTTACTATTCTTTTAGTGTTGGTAGAATCAATGAATGCTACTATCCAAAAGCCTTCATGAGCCTGCAGTCAAGCAGTTAAGTCTTCATAAATCAGAGTGGTTTCTTGGCAGTACATATTGATGTGTAGGAACTTTGCAGGAAACCGAAAATATCTGAAATCTGTTGACCCTATGCAATACTTCTGGCAAGAAAAATAACTGATTTTTGAGAAGAAAAGCTTACATATAATATAATCATAATCAAATTATACAAAAGGTGATAAGAAAGAAAAATCTTAAAAATCAGCCAAAAAAGGGTCACATGATGTACAGAGAAACAGATATGAATAATTGCAAATTCTGCTTCTGAAATTATGCAAGCAAGAAGACAACAGCAATTTGAGGTATAAAAATGAATTAACCTAAAATTTGATACCTTTATAATAAAGAATTAAAAATTCATGAAGAAATACAACAATCTTAGATACACCTAATAACGGAGCTCTGAAATAATAAAGCAAAAACTGATAGAACTAAAAGGAGAAAAAGTCAATTCTAAATTTATAGTTGGAGATTTCATTACTTCTCTCTCACTAGTTGAGAGAATATATAAACAGAAAATCAGTAAAAATAGAAAATATTTGGAAAAAGCTATCAATGATTTTGACCTGATTTATAAAACAGTTCACATAACAACAACAGAATATATTCTTTTTAAGTACAAAAAGAACATCAATGATAAAAGAAGCCTCAATAAATTTAAATGTTCTGAAATCATACAAAGTACATTCTCTGACCACAATGGAATTAAAATAGATATCAATACAGAAAGATATCTCAAAAAATCTCTATTTAGAATTTAATCAGCATTCTTCTAAATAACATATGGGTCAAAGAAGAAATTGCAGTATAAATTAGAAAATGTTTTGAAATGAATGAAAATTATAACATCAAAATTTTTAAGATATGGCTATAGCAGTACCTAGAGGGAAATTTCTAGCTTTAAATGTTTCAATTACAAAAGAAGAAGGGTCTAAAATTAACAATCCAAGCTTCCACATTAAGAACCTAATAAGAGTAAGCACCCAACATAGAAGCAACTATATACATAAAGCAATTATTGACCAACATAAAAGGAGAGATCAATAGTAATACACTCATAGCAAGAGACTTTAACACCCCATTGACACCAATGGACAGATCTTCCAGGCAAAGAATCAACAAGGAAACAATGGGCTTAAAAGATACACTAGAACAGATGGACTTAATAGATATTTTCAAAGCATTTTACCTCAAAGCAGCACATGGAACATTTTCAAGGATAGACCACATGTTAGGACACAAATCAAGTCTCAATAAATTTAAGGAGAAAGAAATCATATCAATCGTCTTCTCTGATCACAATGGTATGAAACTAGAAATTAACTACAAGAAAAAAAACATGGAAAATATATAAACACATGGAAGCTAAATAACATGCTACTAAACAATGA
>NW_006434709.1:7276983-7290722 GCF_000325575.1 Pteropus alecto | reverse complement strand
CATGTCTCATTTATTAGCTGTATTTTAACATGAAAGTAGAGTCCTCCAAGAGGCAAATATGGAAGCTTTGACCAAGACACCAGGATTGGTTACATCTTATTGGTTAAAGCAAACCATAAGACAACTCAGATCCAAAGAGTGGGGAAATAGACTCTACTTTTTGATAGTAAGAGCTGTAAAATATTGTGGCTCTGTTTTTCAACCTACTACTGTCTATTTTCTGGCTTCCAAATGTAAAAAGTGCTTACCGTCTGCCCTCAAAGTCATACCCATCACAGCACTATTATCAAGTTTGAAGTCCACAATCTCAGTGTAACTTGGGAGAGAAGTATATCATTTTTATTGCCATAATGGTAATCATGCTAAAGATATCTGCTATCTAAGAACTGCCATTCTTTTTTTAACAATTTCTTTATTTATTTTAATTAGTTTAAAGTATACAGTACATTAGTTAGACATTTATATAGTTTATAAAACGATCCCCCTAATTGCTCCTTCTCTCCTGGTTTTCCACCTAGTCAATATATTAATGCCAACTGCATTCTCTATGCCATACTCCCCAACTTCATGACCAATTGCGCACCCCAATATTCATAGCAGCACAATTTACAATAACCAAGATATGGAAACAACTTAAATGCCTATCAACAAACAATTAGATAAAGAAGTTTCGATTCATATATATATAATGGAATAGTACTCAGCCATTAAAAAAATGAAAGCCTACCATTTGCAACAACATTGATGGATCTAGAGGTTATTATGCGGAATGAAATAAGTCATACAGAAAAAGATAAATACCGTGTGATTTCACTTATATACGGAATCTAAGGAACAAAAAGAACAAATTAATCAAAAACAGATTCACAAATATAGAGGACAATTTGGTGACGGACAGAGGGGAGGGGAGTTGGGAGGCTAGGAGAATGGGGTGAAGGGTTAAAGAAGTACAGATTATTAGTTGATAGTTGGTCACTGGGAGCACAGCATAGGGAATGTGGTTAGCATTAATATGATGGCTAAGTGGAGGGCCAGGGGAGGGAGGGAGAAATTGGGGGGATAGTTTTATGAACAATATAGATGTCTAACCAGTGTACTGTATATTTGAAAATAATTTAAATAAATAAATTTATTTTTTAAAAAAAGATTTGTATTTCTAACAGTAAAAAAAATTTTAAAAAAAGAACCTAAGAAGAGTAAATTAGTCCTAAATAGAAGGAAATAATAAAAATTAGAAATAGGAAATAAAAAAATACAGAAAATCAGTGAACTCAAAAGCTGGTTCTTTGAAATATCAGTAAAATTGACAAACCTCTGCTTAAATCAAGAAAAAAAGAGGGAAGAAAACTTACTAAATCAAGAATAATCACTACAGTACTGCAGACATTAAAAAATAAGTGAATAATATAACTTTATAAAAATTAATATAACTTATATGAAATGGGTTCCTTGAAAGACCTAAACTGTCAAAGCTCATTCAAGAAGGAATATATAACCTGAAAGGCTCTTTATTATTTGCATTTGAATTTATAGTTCTAAAAAAACTTTAAATATACATACATGTACACATGCAATCTGCATTATCCAGATGCTTTCACTGGTCAATTCTCTCAAACACCAAAAGAAACAATATCAACTCTATGCGACTCAAATATAAGAGGAAGGAACATTTCCCCCAATTCATTTCATGATGTTAGCTTTAACCATTGATACCAAAAGTGACAAAAAACATCACAGGAAGTAGAAAAAAAATAAAACTACAGATCATTATCTCTCATAAATAGATAAAATCCTTAACAAAATATTAGCAAATACAGCAATATACTGAAAAGATAAAACATCACGAACAAGAGCAATTTATCCCACAAACTCAAGGTCACCGAAGCGCCTGAAAACTATCTATGTACTTCACCATATGACCAGAAAAAAACATGTTATTATTTAAATAAATGCAGTAAAAGCACTTGAAACATATTCAACATCCACTCAAGATTGTGTATCTCAGCAGACAAGGAATGGAAGATTTTTTTTCAACCTAATAACATCATACTTATAGTGAAAGATTAAATACTTTCCACCAAAGATCAGAAACGAAACAAGGATGTCTTTTCTTGCCACTTCTATTCAAAATTATACTGAAGGTCCAAGCTAGTATAATATGGGAAGAAAACAAAATAAAAGGCATACAGGCTGGATTAGAAGATGTAAAACTGTTTTTAATTGCAGTTGTCAGTCATCTATGTAGAAAATCCTAAGGAATCTACAAAAAAGTGACAACTAAGAAATGAGTTTAACAGGGTTGTATGATACATGGCTATATTTTCCAATTTTATTTCTATATAATCCCAATGAACAATTAAAAACTATAATTAAAAAATACCATTTACACACTAGCATGTGAAAACATGAACAAACTATGTACAAGATCTTTATACTTAAAATTATAAAACACTGAGAGAAATTAAAGACTACCTGAATAAATGGAAAGAGATACTGTGGTTATAGATCAGGAGACACAATATCGTTAAATTGTTATTCTACTCCAGATTGATCTATTGATTCAACATAATCCCAATGAAAATATATATGTTTTTGCAGAAACTGACAAATTATTTTAAATTTTATACAGAAATTTGAAGGTCTAGAGTAGCCAAAACAATTTCGATAAAGAACAACAAAGTTGGAGGACTAACAGAACCTGATTTCAAGACAATATAAAAACACAGTAATTAAGACAGTGTGGTACTTGCTTAAGCATAGACAGATCAGTGGAAGAGAAATTAGTCTATTCATACACACATACAATATGGTCAAGGTTATTCAATAGAAAAAGGATAATCTTTCCAACAATTGGTGCTGGAACGATTGAATATTTATATTAAAAATTAATTTCAACCCATATCTTATACAATATGCAAAATTTAATTTGAAATAGACCATAAACCTAACTATAGGAAATAAAACCATAAAACTTCTAGAAAACAGGGTTAGACAAAGATTTCTTAGGTCATAAAAAGCACAAGCCATAAAATAAAGAAATTTAAGAATTGGATTTCATTAAAATTAAAAACTTGTGCTACCCAAAACACACTGTTAAGAAAATGAAAAGGTAAACTACAGGGTATTAGTTAGAAAATATTCATAATGTTAGTATCTTACAAAACACTTGTTATTCAGAGAATATAAAAACTTGTACAATTCAGTAATAAACAGTCCAATTAAACGTGGACAAAAGATTTGAAGATATACTTCATCAGAGAAAATACATAGCAAATAAGCTCATAAAAAGATGCTCAACTCCAACAGTCACCATAGAAATACAACTTAACATCACTACACACCCACTAGAATGGCTAAAGTTAAAAAAGACCATTAATGCCAAGTGTTACTAAAGATGTGGAGCAACTGGAACTCCAGAGTAGTTGCTTCTTAAGTTAAACATACACTTAGCATATGGCTCAGCCATTCTACTCCTCAGTTTTTCCCAAGAGAAATTAAAATATATGTCCATGAAAAGACGTGAACAAGGAAATACACAGCACTTTTAGTGATATTAGCTTAAATCTGGAAACAGCCCAAATGTCCATCAACATGTGGAAAAATAAAAATTTGAGGAAATTTACAGATATACACACCAATATGGAAGGTTCTCACAGGTTATTGCTGAGTGAAAGTAGCGAGACACAAAAGAGTATCCATTTTATGAGTTCATTTCTATAAAATTCTAGAAGAAGCAAATCAAATCTGTAATAACAGAAAGCGGATCAATGTAAATGGTCCTGAGAGAATTTTGGAGAGTGATGGAAATGTTCGATATTTTAATTGTGGTCGTAATCATGGAGATACATACATTTGTCAAAACTCATTGAACTGTACATTTAAGATGGGTACATTTCACTTTATGTAAATTATACCTCCATAAAAACTTGAATTAAAAAAATCTATCATTACTCTAGTTTGAAGAATGCAGAATGCTGTCTGGAATAGCAGTCCATTTCAAATGATATAAGATCCAATTTTAAGATGACTAGGCATATAGTAAAGTATCTGACATTTGTTTCCAGCAATAAATTACTACCAATTACCATTTGAGTAAAATATAATATTTAAATCACTCATTTAAAAAAATATTTTGAAGAAAAAAACACTTCTTACAAAATTTCTAAGACAAAAATCATACTGCTTGCTTTTTAGAGTTACAGATACACACAGGCACATATACACATTGCCTCTGAATTTCAAAATCTTATGAGGGAAGAAGTTAGCTTTAATTATTTCTTAATATTATCACTTGAATATTTAACCTTTTTTCAACTTTGTAGGCTCTATGAGAGCATTTGGGGACACTCTAGGTAGATGGAGTACTATCTATCAATATCACCATGGAATAAAGGGAGTGTGAGAGTACATGCCGTGACTGGGGAGCTACACTAGTGCATCCCAGCTGGGGAGATGAAGCCTGAGAGGCAGACAAGGGCTCATCAACCACCGAAGGATTTGAGACTGGAGAATCCAAGACTAAATCTGTACTATTAGATTATTAATAGGCAAGGTGAGGTGGGGAAGAGGGGGTGGAGATTGGAAGATAGAAGGCAGAAGATTACAGAGGGCCGCTGCTTGATCATGGTAAGACAGGAAAGGTCTAGATTAAGGTAATGACAGGCTGACTAAAATGAGATGATATTGACAGTATTTAAAAGGCAGAATTTATGGGATTTAATCACTGAGTGGATATAGCATTAAGGGTAAGAGAGGATTCCAGGATGACTTCTGACTTAGAATTCCATCTGAATAACTGTACCATCCACCAAAATGGAGAATACAGAAGTAGAAGTAGGTCTGGGGAGAAAGACAATGACTTCCTGTCTGTATATAAGGAACCTGAGGCACTTGTGTAAATCCAAGGGGAGGTATCCAGCAAGTCAGATGAATATGTGGATGTGGAGTCAGGTGAGGTCTGGGCTGAAGTCAGAGATAAGATAGCAAAATTAAAAAGAAACTCTCAATCTGTATAAAATGGAAGGAGCGCTAAAAATGTAATCTTAGAGAGCCTCCACATTTTCATGAGTAGGTATAAAGGTGTGATGAAAAGTTGCATCCAGGGTCATAGAAGGCAAGTATGATAAAAATTCAATGACAGTGGAAGCAGTCATCAACCATCAAATGCTGAGAAGTCATCAAGTAAATAAGAAAACTACATATCAAGTAAGAGGTCACTGGTAACCTTTCCAAGAGCAAGTCCAGGAGAACACTGAAGACAGGAGCCAGAATTCGATGCTGTGAGGAGTGAATAGTAAATGAAGGTGCAGAAAAAGTCAGTGTTCAATATTATTTCAATGAGTTTGACCATGAAAGGAAGGTATTTGATTGATAACAGAGAGAATACAATTTAAAGAAGAGATATGTTTGTTTTATGGTGTGGTTTGGGCATTTATCTGCTGATGTAGCAAGATTTGTTGGGGGAGTGGGGAGGGTCAGAAAGTGAAGGTGTCAGAATGGAAGTAGTTGTGGAACTAGTCTTGGACAAAAGGAAGGTCTCCTCTTCCATTGAAATAAAGATTTATGTACATGTAGATAAGTGGTTGGTTAGTTGGTTGGGTGGGTAAGTGGTGAAGGGCAGATAAACTTAATGAAAATCCAATTAAAAGGCAAGATTCTCTGTTGAGGGGGCAGGGAGCTGATCATGTGTGTTTAAAGAGAGCAGTGAAGGCTGGAAAAGGTACTGATGAGAATGGAGAAGCTTTAATACCTGTAGTATGATTAGGGATTCCTTTAAAAAATTAATCTCAGTCTATGTATGTGGGAATATGGGATAATGATTGTCAGGTAAAGAAATCATAGTTACATATTGTTTTGTATAAAATAGTACTTCTTGGCTTCTATGTAGGAGGATGACATTTCTAGTTCCCTCCTGAAGACATGTTCTTCAAATTCTTCTAATAACAGTGTTGATGGACTTTTAATCCCCAGTGCATTTCATCAATGATTACAAGGATTTGAAATGGAAACTCTATTTGGAACAGAGTTTTTCTTCAACATTACACTAACTGACCTATTCTTCTAAGTGTCAAGTCCCCAAAATCTTAGCATACTGGCGCCAGTAACTGCCACATTTACATATGATAGCAGTCTATTTTAAACTATGATCTATCTCAGCATCTTAAATTGTAAGCTACACCTTTCATGTCAAATTTTCCAAAGCCTTGCATAACAAGCATATGAAAAAAAATCTCATAAATGCTCCATAGTAAGGAAACTGTACATGCAACTACCTGTTTATATATGCAGTAACTTGAATTATACATGAAAATTCCACATAGATGCCCAGAATCAGTACTGTGTTAATTCAAGAAGTATATTAAAATTTTTGGATGTATTTAGTAGCAGATCCTAAGATAAATCTGTCATTTAAACAGGGTTTTCTTAAAAAAAAAAAAAAAAAAAACTGTTAGTTGGAATCTACTGTTTCAGGGAATCTACTTTTCCTGGGGGCGGGGCGGGAGGGAGAAATCTTTAATAAACATTAACCTTATAATACATTTTAAAAATCCTAGGAAACTCTATATTTAGATCCTTTAAGTCACCTATAAGACTGTAAAATTTCCCTATTCTATAAAATGTAAGAATCATATATTGAAAATAAAATTTAAACGATAAATGTCAGTTGCAGAAGTTATCACCTTTTCATTTGAATGCTTGACTTCTATTGGATAATTCTCTTCCAAGAGAGCTTCTTGGGAAAAAGAGGTGACAGCCAACTCATTGCCTAATTGATTTAGGAACAGTGCCCAGGGAGGCAGTCCAATTAAGTTTACAAGCTGGCAATTAGCAGGAAGCCCTCTAAATCCCTACACCGAGAGCCTATTTACTTTAGTAAGAAGGCAAATGTGCTAGAGATAGGAAGAGAAAGCTGTGCTTTTTGCAAAAGCTGTTGTGAGTAGGCCCACAAGGGAGGGCTGAAGAAAAGTTAGGTATATGTGGGCAGACAGCCTTCTGTTTGACAGGTAACTGGGTAATTTATAGGGGGGGTGTGTGTGTGTGTGTGTGTGTGTGTGTGTGCGCGCGCGCGCGCGCACGCACATGCATGCACATGCACATGTGTGTGTTTTAACAGGCATGCAAAACATCTAACATCCACTTTAATGAGTGTTGTGTATGGAGACATAGAACTGTTAAATATGCAGTGGGGTGAAGCAGACCTGAATTATCTCATAATAAATGAGAGTCCAAACATTATTTCTTGGACAATATTAACATTATGAATAGATCTAGTTACATTTTTATTATGTGAAAAAACATAGCCATTATATTATATCCATTATATCTTTCATGTTAATCAAGACAGTTTCAATAAATTTAGTTCATGTGTTCAATCTCAGGAGTAAGAAGATCCACAGAAAAACAAAATAAACTGACATCTATTTAATAAACACTACAATGTCTTTAAAAATTTAACTTTGTGCCACAGAGCCAAATCCTGGAAGGGGTTTTAAAATGTATTTACTTTTCTATGTTTTTAAGTAACAATAATGTGCATAATAAATTAAAATCTGTTTTTCTTTTTTTTAACATAAGTGAGGTTCTTTCAAGAATGTTAAATTATACAAAACTACCTAAAGAATATCATATATGCCAGGGCATAGCTAGTAATGCATAACTACAAAAGGCAAATAAATCATAATAATAAAGTTTTGTTTTGAAGTTTCCTGGTTGAAATAGGCTATATTAATACACGATTTGCATAGCACTGAGAAATCCTTTTGAATACTTTTATCTAAAGGGGAAACAAAAAAGTTATACTATACAAAAATCTTCAGCAAATTCTAATTAAACATTTGCTTTCTCTTTTCGAACACTTTAACCATTCCAATCTGGGAAGCAATGGACGTCTATAATCTAAATAATTTTAATAGAAAAACTATTTCATTCCTACCACACAGAATTTTTTAATGGACTTATTAAGTGCTTCTAAAATATTCACATACCTATTTATTAAGGAATTTTTTTAGTAGACAGCTTATTTTGGAAGTATCAAATGTGAAAGTTCAGGCTTTTTATTCATCACAATGGATAATTTCCATTTTCAAATTCTTCAATATCTAATGTGTCTTGACATTTAGAAAATCATCCACAAAGCTTTCTTAAGTAAACCATATGAAATGTGTGAAAGGCAAGCATACCAATGGGATGACAAGTAGAAAACCTACATTCCAAGGAGTTTTATTGTCTTCATTATAATGCTGCCATCATAAACACTTTACTCACCAACTTCCTTGACTTACCAAGTTTAAACAAAAGTACACCCAAAGGTCCTCTGTCAAACCTCAGGAAGAGGAGATCATAGATGTTCCCACTTTCAGGCTTCTGAGAAACAACCTGTGGAGCTACCCACTGCATTTGAACAAGACTGCTGGAAACATCAAAGAATTTATTGAATTGCAAAGTCTCCCTGGGTGCCCGGTCTTCAGCCAAGAGCTGGATGTTAATAGGGGATAGAGCCATATCAAAAATTTGTAGCTCTCCTTGGTTGCTGCCAACCAGCAGAATGGCACCACTTGGGTGGCAGCTTATTAATGAAGGCAAAAGTTCAGCCTGGGCTAAGAGAGTCACTCTTCGGTGAGTTTCATAAAGAATTACTGAAGAATCTTCACAGCCCAGAATTAGTTTGTCTTCAGGAACATTCCTGCAGCAACTAATGGCCTTCGATCTTAGTGGTATTCTGGTGACTGAAACACACTGGATTTTGTTCCGAACACATTCATAGATGCAGCTATCAGCCATGGGCTCTTTGTCTACACTGACGGAGCGCTCCACTGTCAGCACCTGGTAAGTCTGTTTGGTGCCAAAGCGAACATCCAGTGGATCCCACTCTGTGCGGATAGAACTCAGAACCTGAAAAACATGCACCAAGTATGTTCACATAGACCTTAGCTTTTCTTCAGCTGTCACACATAGGCCTGCATATTAATCTATCATTGTTCCGAAGATCAATTATCACCTTAAACAGAAGCAAGATATATGCAGTATATAAAATCTCACATAGAATACATGTAAATACATATAGCACATATATAGCATAGCGCAGAAATTAAACTATAAGATTTTAACTTGAACACTGTTTTAGAAATTTTGTAAATAACTAAAAGACAAGTATGTCCCACAGTATATAAAAACTAATGAGGTGGGCTTTTAGTAAATTAATATGCTTAGCAGATTATCCAAAACCATTAGAAGGTTGATTTTTAAATGGATGAATAAAGGACTTAAAGCATTTTAGCTAATCTCTTTCCTACTCACTATCCTTCCCAATTCTGAAATTAAGGGAAAATTATTTATTAGATAAATATTTCTAATTAGTAGGGCAGGATAGGCAAAGGAAGAAACTTTAGAACCCTATTAACAGTCTTGTGGAAATATTTTACTATCAGAAAGGATATGAAGGGTTGTAAAGTAGATAAATGACCAAAAGAAAAAGAGTAATGCATAGGTTTTAAAATTTTTTTTAAATTAAAACCTGGTAAGTAATATAAATTGTCAATACTTGTGAAGTAAAATTTTAAAAGCATCCTTGGTGTAGAAAGGAAAGGCTAAAAGAAATACCTAGGCAGAAGAATTAAAAAATGAAACAGCAGAGATTTCCAGTCAAGATGGAAGAATAGGTAAACACTGTGCTTACATCTTCTCTAGACCACATCAAAATTACAACTAAATGACAGAACAACCATCATTAAGAATCACCTGAAGTCTAGCTGAACAGAAGTCCTACAACTAAGGAGAAAACACATACAGACTGGCAGAAGGGGCAGAGATGCAGAATGGGCTGGTCTCATACCCGCACGGCAGTTAAAAATCAGGAGAAATATCTCGGCTGTGGAGGTCCCCCTGGAGGAACAAGGGGTCCCAGCCCACACCAGGCTTCCCAGCCCAGGGTTCCAATTCCAGGAAGAGAAGTCCTCACACTTCTGGTTGTGAAAACCAGCAGAGACTGTGGCTGAGCAAGACAAAAGGCGGCTGGAGTCCCAGGCATTCCTCTTAAAGGGCCCGCGCATGGACTTACCCGCTGACAGAATCACTTGCTCTGAGCTCCACTGCTGGGGCAGCAACTTGAAAGGTGCCAGGGATATATGGGGAGGAAATGAATTGTCCGACTTCAGGGTGAGGGTTGGAAAGGCAGCTTTCCCCTAGAAAGAAGTGCTGGCAAAAGCCACTGATCCTTTGTTGATCCCTCCCCACTCCTAGAGTGCAAATGCAAGTGGGTGCCATATCTGAGTATCCATCAACCTGGCTAAAACCATTCGTTCTCTCCTGGTGATTCCCTGAGACCCTGCCCCATCCAACTTGCAGGCCCACCCAAGCCACTTTCAGCCGCTTTTCTGTACAGCCTGTCTTGGCTCATCATATGGACTTTCATAAAATCTCTCAAAGGTTCACAAACCCCAAAAAAGCAGCATCTGGCTTTGGCATGCCCTGTATCTCTTGATGAGCAGCCCCAAGCCTGGTCACTAGTGGCAGCAACCTTGGTTCGAGGCTTGGCTTCTCCTAGGCACCTTGAAACCCAGCACGAGTAGTGGCCATCTGTGGATTCCTTGGTGGTTCATTCCAGAAGGCCCCTGACTAACTCTGTAGACAACACACCCAAAGGGCAGACTAGGCAGGCACCAGAGCCCTGCTAAAGTGACTCCTGCTTCTTAAATTCAGCAACTGCACAACAGCTCCTCCATTGTAGTCACAGCCAGTCCTCACAACCAATCAGTCCGAGGGTCAGTCCCTCCCACTGACATGCAAATGGCAACCAAGGGTCAACTATAACAGGAGGGCACACACAACCCACACAAGCGACACACCTGGAGCACCTGGCTAAGGTGGCCGGGGGAACAATGACACTGGGCCCCATAGGACACCTACCACATGAGGCTACTCTACTAAGACCAGGAGACATAGCAGCTCTACCTAAAACACAGCAACAGGGAGGGAGTCAAATGGGGAGACAAACATGTCCCAAATGAAGGAAAAGAACAAGGCTCTAGAAAAAGAACAAAATGGAGACAAGCAATCTACCTGATGAGAGTTCAAAACACTGGTTATAAGGATGCTCAATGATCTCAGAACTTCCAACAGAGAGATAGGAAACAAAAAAATGGAGACAAAACATAAAAAAAGAACCAGTCAGAAACAAAGACTACAATAACAAATGAAGAATATACTTTAAAGGGAATCAACAGTAGATTACATGAAGCAGAGGACTGAATCAGTGATTTGGAAGATAAGGTAGCAGAAAACATCCAATCAGAACAGCAAAAAGAAAAAAAATCCAAAAAAAATGAGGATAGTTTAAGGGGCTTCTGGGACAACTTCAAATGTACCAACATTTACATCATAGGTGTACTAGAAGGAGAAGAGGAAGGACAAAGAACTAAAACCTATTTGAAGAAATAATAATGGAAAACTTCCCTAACCTGGTGAAGGAAATAGACATACAAGTCCAGGAAGCGCAAAGAGTCCCAAACAAGATGAACACAAAGAGGCCCACACAGGGACACAAATATCCTAATTAAAATGCTGAGTTAAAGACAAAGAATCTTAAAAGCAGCAAGAAAAAAGCAGTTACCTATAACACAGCTCCCATAAGACTGTCAGCTGATTTCTTCAAGAAACTTTTCAGGCCAGAAGGGATTGGCATGAAATATTCAAAGTGATAAAAAGTAAGGACCTACAACCAAAATTAGTCTACCCAGCAAAGCTACCATTTAGAATCGAAGGAAAGATAAACAGATTCCCAGACCAAAAAAAGCTAACCACCAAACCAGTATTATAAGCAATCTTAAAGAAACTCATTTAAGATGAAAAATATGAATAATTAAATGGCAATAACTACATATCTAGCAAGAATTACTTTAAATGTAAATGAACTAAATGCTCCAATCAAGAGACAAAGGGTGGCTGAATGGATAAGAAAACAAGACCCTTACATATGCTGCCTACAACAAACTCACTTCAGATTGAAAGACACACACAGACTGACTGTAAAAAGATAGAAAAAGAGATTTCATGAAAATGGAAATGAAAAAAAAAAAAAAATTGGAGTGGCAATACTTATACCAGACTAAATAAACTTTAAAACAAAGGCTATATAACAAGAGACAAACATGGACAAAGTAATCCCACTTCTGAGTATTTATCCAAAGAACCCCAAAACACTACTTTGAAGGGGCATGGGCATCCAGATGTTCATTGCATCATTATTTATAATAGCCAAGATATGGAGGCCACCTGGGTGTCCATCAATAGATGAATAGATCAAGAAGAGGTGGTACATATATACAATGAAACATGAATCATAAAAAAGAATGAAATCTTGCCATGTAATAACATGGAGGGACCTAGAGGGTATTGTGCTGAGTGGAGTAAGTCAGAGAAAGACAAATGCCATATGATTTCACTTATATGTGGAATCTAAAGAACAAAATAAATGAACAACAAAACAGAAACAAACTCATAGATACAGAGAACATTTTGATGGTTGCCAGATGGGAGGAGTATTGTAGGGATGGGAGAAAAAAGGTGACGGGATTAAGAAATACAAACTGCTAGTTATAAAAACAGTCACAGGTATGTGAAGTACAGTATAGGGGAATATAATCGATAATATTGTAATGGTATCAAATGGGTACTAGACTTACTGGGGTGATCACTTCTTAAGGTATATAAATGTCTAATCACTATGTTGTACACCTGAAACTGTAATTAAAAAATAAAAAATTATTTTAAAAAGTAAATAAAAAACAGGCCATTCAATTTATTCATTTGTAAATGTGAGAGACCAAGAACTTGGAGAGTGGAATTATATTGGTATTAAATATTTTCTAACACTTTGTCAAAATCTTCAAAATCAGATGCAGAAACATTAAAAAGCACACTTCTACACATATGATAAAATTTCATAGAGCTATCAACACCCACACACACAAAAGTACATGTAAAATCTGATAAAATCCAACTAAGGCCTGTACCTGAGTTAACAGTATTATACTAAGGTCATTTTCCTGGATTTGACAATGTACTGCAGTATTATAAGATACTATCATTGGGGTGAACTGGGAGAAAAGTACAGGAAAGGAATTCACTTTGAGCAATTGTAGCAATTTAGCAGTTTCTTCGGCATCAAACTATTTCAAAATTAAAAGTTTTGTTGTTGTTTTGTTTTTCTTTTTTTTACATACAGCTATACATACAGCTATATTACATTGTACTGGCTTAGGGAAGGGAAGGGGACGTCGATGTGAATTTTTAAAAAAAATCCATCCTACACATCATCACCAAGCTACCTCCTAAACTAAATGTTTTTGCTCTCATTCCCCAGTTCAAACTCTTCACTGGCTACCTGCTGACTAATGAATTAAATTTTTATTCCCCTGCCTGGAATGCAAAAGCCTACAGGATCCATATCTAATTCCTTCCCTCCCTTGCACTCTCTTTCCTTGTTTTTTACTTTTTTGTCTGATAAATATTGAGTATAAGTTATTTGCCAGGCACTGGTCCTGGGTCCTGAGGATACAGCATTAAGTCCTCATCCTCAGAGAACATACTCCCTAATGGCTGAAAACAAGGCAATAATTCACAAACAAATATCCATCTATAGGATGCTAGTGGTCCTATATACATGTTTCCTAAGTACTATGAAGAAAAATAAAGTGAAATAAGCAGCAGGAGTGTGTGTTGGGTGGGGTAGGGGTGGGGGC
>NW_006434709.1:7266694-7276955 GCF_000325575.1 Pteropus alecto | reverse complement strand
GACGCACACAGAGTTTATATAGAGAAGTCAGGCAAGCCTTTCTGATAAAGGTGACCTGAAAGAAGTGAAAGGCGAGCCATGCAGCCATTTGGGAGAAGACAGCTCTAGGTAGAGGAAAGAAACATCCTGAGTTGGGGCTCCTGGCCTGAAAGAATAACAAGAGAGAGACTTGGCTAGAGAAGAGGGAGCAAGGAAGAAAGTATTGGGAATTAGGGGAGGAGAACAGATTATATAGTAGCTTATAGGCTACTTTTTAGGGGCTTTAGTTTTTTTTCTAAATGAGATGAGATGCCATAAGCAAAGGAGGGATAGGATCTGACTCGCAAATTCTAGTGTTATGTCCTATAGTTTCCCCTCATTACTCTACTCTGAATTCAAACTAAACCACGCCCTATATTTTCCAGCTCTCCAACTTGTTATATTAATTAAACAAGGAGGCCATTAGCCTGATGTGACTCTAATGCCATGGGATCCTACATAAGCAAATCAAAATCTGTAAGTGCCTCAAAGTTACAAAATCAAAACACTAAAGATAACCAATCACGAGCAGCCAGCTGGGCTTTCAGCTATAGCCAGTCAAATAATTTCCTTTCTTTGCTCTTGTACTTTCTCTAAATAAGCCTTTCCCCCAGCTCCAGTCAGTGCAGAGCTCCTAGCCACCTCATATTTGGCACCGCCTGATTGGAAAAAAAAAAAAAAATCAAAAACAAAAAAATCTCCTAAAACTTTTAAAAGGCATTTCTCTTTTAACAACTTCACTCATGTCCTTTGCTGAAATCCATGCTGTTCACCCAAAGAGACTATTTATCCTTCCAATCTCAATCATACTAGAAGAACCAAACCAAATGCTATCCCAGTTTCTAGATTCCTTCCAGTTAAGAAGTATCAAAAAAAAAAAAATCAAAAACAAAAAAATCTCCTAAAACTTTTAAAAGGCATTTCTCTTTTAACAACTTCACTCATGTCCTTTGCTGAAATCCATGCTGTTCACCCAAAGAGACTATTTATCCTTCCAATCTCAATCATACTAGAAGAACCAAACCAAATGCTATCCCAGTTTCTAGATTCCTTCCAGTTAAGAAGTATCCTTCCCTTGATCTCATCTCCATACCCCCTTCCACACTCCAACATGGCCAATGAATGACTCTGGTGATATTCGGCCTTTAATTTACTTCTAATGTTTGGTCATGTCTTCATTTTCACTTAAAAAAAGAATTGTTTTTAATTCACGCTTTTTCTTTTTTTCTTTTTACTTTTTTGTTATTCGTGTAGCAGCTAGCCAAAAGCTATGCTGGAAAGTAGATATGAAATAAACTTTTAAAAACTATGAATCAAAAAAGAAAAAAACACTATAATGCTGTTTAAAATATCATACTTCCAGAAAGCTTAAAGTTTTATAAGCCTCAGGGCAGAAAACTGAGAAGCCAGGTGACTCTGAGTAGGGTCTGTGCTTATACAGACAACCTGAAAGAAGGGGCCCAACCATATGGCAGTCTTGGTATAAAATAAGTTAGACTCAAGATCCAGAGAGAAGGACCCTAGGTTTTTCCATTTCCAAATTTTGGGAGACTCTCCACTAGACTCTGTAGTATTACCAAAAGAACTAAGCTAAAAGGGGAATGTGATATTGTGATTTATAAGAAATAGCTTTGGTCTTTGTCCATAGTTCCTGGATCACAGCTCCCAAAACCCTGGGATTTTTCTAAGTGCTGAGAATGATCAAAAGTGTCTTTCATTATGCTAATGAGGTGACTCCCAGAAAGCATCTAAGGATGGGAGCTGGTTGCCAATAGAGCCAGCCATATGATTAGGGAGGAAAGAGGGGCTGGAGGTTGAAGCAATAGCCAATGACCAGTAATTTAATCAACTGTGCCATTGTAATGAAGCTTCCAAAAAAAACCAAAAGGACTTGTAGAGGACATGGAATCTCCACACCCTTTCCCCATACCTTGCCCTATGCAACTCTTCCATCTGGCTGTTCCTGAGTCATATTTTTTTGTAATGAATTGGTGATCTAGTAAATAAAATATTTCTCTGAATTCTGTGAGCTGCTCTAACAAAATAATCAAACCCAAGGAAGGGGTTTTAGGAACCTCTGATCTATAGCTAGTTGGTCATTAGTATAGGAAACAACCTGGACTTGTGACTGATGTCTGAAGTCCAAGGAGGAGGTCATGGGAACCTCCAATCTGTAGCCAGTGGGTCAGAAGCATAGGTAACAATGTGGGCTTACAAGTGGAGTCTTAAGTATGGGCGGGGGCAGTCTTGTAGGACTGAAGTCTTAACCTGTAGAAATTGATGCCAACTCTGGATAGATGGTGTCAGAATTTAGTTAATTGTAGGACACCCTGCTGGTGTCCAAAAATTGCTTGTTGGTGTAGGAAACCACATACACACATTAGAAATGGTACCAGAACCAATTTAGGGAGTAAGACCATGGACTCCATATATGCCTTCTGTCCACTGCCAATCCCAGATAACTTTAAAAAGCTAGGAAAGGCCAGAGTATCACCTGCTGTCTTCCTAACTAAATGGCTAAAATTCATTTAAGGGAAGAAAATGTTTTATGTAGCATAATTAAAGACACCATAAAAGTTTAAAGATTAAAAAACCCTTGCATGTGCATAAGTTTCAGTAAAGAGTAAATCCACTAATAATAAGGCAGAAAGTAGGGTATTGTGCTAGTCACTTTTCATACACGATTTAATCTTTTCGATACTCCAAAAGTAGTTATTACCATCTACAGTGGTTTTCCCTTATGTGCACAGGATACATTCTAAGACCCCCAGTGGATCCCAGAACCATGCAAAGTAATGAACCCTATATACATAAATTATATATTTTCCTATATATAAATACTTGTGAAAAAGTTTAATTTTTAAAGTAGGCAATGTCATGGATAAAAAAATTCATCCTTACCATAGATCTCAATAACCTCAGCATGTGATATTTTTCTTTCCTACATTCACCGTTTCACTTAAAGGAAGCACCTTATGGCTTCTCTTTGGCATATCCAAATTGCCAACATCACTACTCTTGTGCTTTGGGGCCATTATTAAGTAAAATAAGAGTTACTTGAACACAAGCACTGTGATACTGTGATAATTGATCTGATATCTGAAACAGCTACTAAGTGACTAATGGGCAGGTAGAGTGTATGCTGGACAAAAGGATGATTCATGTCCCACATGGGAGAGAGTGAAATGGTACAGATTCATCATGCTTCTCAGAATGGCATGTAATTTAAAACTTATGAATTTTATTTCTACAATTTTCCATTTAATATTTTCAGACTGTGGTTACTGTTTCAGACTGTGGTAACTAAACCAAGGAAGGTGAAATCATGGGAAAGGGGGGACTACTGTACATTCTAGAAAAAAAGAAAATGAGGGTAGGGGGATGGTATAAGTTCCCCTTGACCCCAAAGTTAATAAGTGATAGAGCTATAGCTTGAATCCAGGTTTGTCTGACTCTAAAAGCCAAGATCTCTGCAAGACACACTGCTTCACAAGCACAGTTAATTTTATATGAATGTACCAACTCTTTATGTGATCAGAGAGAGGGAATGAGAAGAACCATAGGGCATTAGGACCTTTGGTGTGGTGGAGGGATCCCACAGAGAGGAGAAACATGAGGAAAAGGTGAAGGGACTGAAAAGACAAATTATGCAATGACAATGGAGCTTATAAACTTTGGGGTGAGGAAGAATGGAGTTTGTGCTGAGCTATTTTTATCAAGTAAGTAAATAATATAGGAAACTCTGTTTTTCATGATTGAGGAAGTTTGGAAGGCAAGGTTCTTCATAAACGAACTTCTTTTAAAGATGCTTCATTCTTGGATTGAGTTGTACTGAAAATAAAGAGCATACTTTGTAAATGTGTAAATGTAAAAATATGGTGTATAGTGAAGGGAGAAATGCTAAGTGACAATGCCCTGAGGAAAAACCACAAAGGAGAGAAGAATCCTAAAAGAGAAGACTGTGGCTGATGATATTCGAATAATCTAGCGAGATTAATTAGTGAAGTCTACTCCCACCTTCAATGAGGTATGCTCACTGTTATACTCTGCAAACGTCATGATTAAGAATTCCCTTTTCTCATTGAGTTCTTGATTCATTCTCCCTCTCCTTCCTTCTTTCTCTTTCTCATTTGTTCACTCATTTGTTCTTTCTTATTGAAGCATAATTGATATATAACATTATATTAGTTTCAGGTGTACAACAGAATGATTCAGTATGTATGTATATTGCAAAATGATCACCTCAGTAAGTCTAGTTAACATACATCACCACATAATTACATCCATCACCACATAATTACAAAAAATGTTTTTTCTTGTGATGAGCACTTTTAAGATTTACTCTCTTAGCAACTTTGAGTTCTTGACCTAAATCTTATCTTCAAGTACTCCTCAGATTTGGTGAATTCTGAAGCCTAATAACTCTTAAAGAGTCTTAAAATATATGCCAGAGGTGTCAGGAACTACTAATTACAATTCAAATGAGAATGCCTGTGATAAAGAACAGGGCAAAAAAATCTAACAAAGATACACAGAATAGGCAAACAATGAGAAGGGGAAGAACAGTTACAGATAATTAAGAGATAAAAAAAATACTTTTATAGTGTATGGTGACTAGCTGAAAGCCTGCAAATCTGAAGGAAAAGAATCTGCTTTAATTCTAAGGTAACAGGAAGGTACAAGGAAGAAAAGCACAAAAATACAGGTGGTGTGTTAACCAAACCACAAGCTATGTAACGTTAGAAGTGGCCAATGATGGGAGATTGTGATACAAGACAAGAGATGGATGACCATGGTTCAGTGTGTTTTGTTGTTTTGCTTTCTTCTTTTTTAAATAAAACTGTGTGGTAAAGAAAAAAAATGGTAAGGACTAAAAAATTCAAGCTAAGAAAAAGCAGAAAAGATAAAGAGTCCTAATGTTCTTGGAATGTCCCAGTTTCGAGGATAAACAAGTTGGTAGTATCCTTCCTGAAGTGAATTGTTTCAGTCAAGTTGAAATCAGTCAGCTTTAAGGTTGAAACTAGCTGAAAAAAAAAATTCACACTGAGATGATTTTTATTCTTATAAAGCTAAATTTGAAAAAAGAAAATAAAAATGATCCAAAAGTCATCAAAGGTCAAACAGTATAGTATAGAGAAGGAAAGGTATACAACAGTCAACATGATTGATACCTTCTCTGGAAGATATTTTAAAAATCAGAACAAAAAGTAGAGAAGCAATCATGGTGAGCTGGAGATAGGCTCAAGATTCTTACATTTCATGTTTAGCTAGAATGGGTACCTATTATATTCCCTTTAAAATCATCCAACATGTAAATCAGGAAAAAAGTTTATGTAGAGTGCGCTTTTCTGGAACTGAAAACTTCAACCAGTGAGTACCCAGGTTATTTAAATGATTATGCAACAACCAAAAGTTCTTAGCTTATTGCTAGAATTTATTCTTAAATCTACATTTCTCCTTGATTTTGCATAAATTTTTAAGAGAAAAGGCATCTTTATTTTAAATTCTTTATTATGAAACATTCAAGATGCACATAAAAGTAGACAGAACAGTATGATAAATGTGAAAGCAGCTTTATGAAATACTATCCTTTTGCTATAATTTTTCTAAAGAAATAAAATATCAGACACAGCCAAAACCTGCCAGATCTCATTCTTTCTTCTCTCCCCAGAAGCAATGCTGTTATGAATTTGGTGTTTGTTCCTATCATATTATTATTACACTAATCTAGAACAATCCTGAACAACACATAGCATTGTTTTGAATGTTTAAAATTTTTATATACATATTATACTGAATCATACTGTATTTCCTTTTGGCTCAACTTATTCTTTTGGGATTTAATCATATAGCTCGTTTCTTCATTTCAACTTCTGTACAGCATTCCATTCTCTGAATACTATACCACAAAATATGTTTTCATTTTCCTGTTAGTGGACATTAAATTTGTTTCTAATTTTTTGGCTAATAAAAACAGTGCTGCTATGAACACTACTGTAAGTGTCTCCTTATGTAGGCGAGCCAGTTTTTCTTAGTCTAGGGGACTCAAACCTTCAATCATATTAGCTGTTTCTAAGTTGTTCCACATAACAATTTACTAATTTACTTCCAATAAGCAGTGAATGAGTTCTCTACTGCTCTATATCTTTACTTATCCAAATATAGCAACTAAAAACAAAATAGTAATAACTGTTTTCAAATGGATACATCGCTTATTTTTAATAGCTTTCAGTGAACTCTGACATTTGTATATAGGGTAAATATATAAATGTCTTACAAGAAAAGTAGACATATCTGCTAGGAAATGTAAACATTCCCTTATTCATATTTTTTGGTATCCGAAAGTTATCAACTTATATGTTTGTATTAATAAAATCCTCTAATCCACAGAACTACTCATTGTAACAACACAATATATAAAAGTTATTTCATAAAAGAAAAGAAACAGATCAATGGAACAGAGAATAGAGAACCCAGAAACAGACCCACAGATCAGATCAGCTAACTGTATCTGACAAAGGAGTAAAGGTGATTCAAAGGACAAAGGATAGTCTTTTCAAGAAATAGTGGTAGAACAACTGGACATCCATATGCAAAAACATGAATATAAATATAGGCCTTAAACCTTTCACAAAAAGTTAGTTCAAACTAAAAGTGTTTATCATGACCATGAACATAACATCTTTGGCAAAGTGGCAATGGTGGCACTATAGTTTTTGAATCTCTCTAAATCCTCATGTGAAAGAGGTGTTCAACTAAACAGTGAAACCCATGGATGACTAGATGTAGATTAAAGGAGAGAGAGCATTGTATGTAATGACTATATGCTTCATTAATGTAAAATAAAGTATGACTATTTGAAAGTGAAAAGGGAGAAATGAGAAAACAGTTAAAAAAATTTTTAATGTTCTTAGGAATTTACATTAGCAGTGGTAGTATTATTATGATTATTTTGAGACAGTTGTAGACTGTGGGATAAAGTAAACAAGTAATTATAAGATATAATTCATCCCCTGTGGCCCCAGGATTTTTGGCATGAAAGAGAGGAGATAGAGATGTAATACAGAAGAGGTTAAATTAAAAACTCTGTAATCCTGAATTTGAGTTACCAGTATCAATATGAACTCACTCTGAATACATGTATGTATAAAACCTCTAGCCCTCTTTACTAAAGAAACTTAGAAACAATGACTACCCCAATAACAACAACACAATATCCCTAACTCCCATACTTGGGTTTAAAATACCATTTTCCATTAAAAGAAACAAATTTATTAAAGAAATGGCTATTTCTAGGTCTGAGGCAGGAAATGTACAAAATGAGCATGGAACATATTGTCATACCAGATAGCAAGGAAGCTACTCCAGACCACTGGGGTCATGACAAAAAGAGGAGCCAACTTAAAGAAGCTCCCACTGGCCAAAGATAAGACAACCCAAGTTTCCACAAGGATAACAGTTACAATTTGTGAAAACCATTAAGTCAAATATGTTTAAACCCATGAATTAATAATGCTATTTAAAAAACAAAACTAATTGATTACTTTTAGGTAGTGATTGGGAACCAATTCATTATCTTGAAAACTGGTAAATAAAAGAAACAAAGACACTTATCTTAATTATATGAATCCAACCACTGGGAAAACAAATAGGAAATTAGTGGAAGTATCTTTTTATAAAAGTATCCCAATTAATGAAAAAAATAATAATTAGAATATTGCCATTTTGAAAGCCTAAGGAATTAATGGATCTAGGCATTGAGCATCCATAGCTGCTACCATCAAAAAAGAGACAACCAAAAGAAAACCTGACATTATGTGCCTTCTGATAAAAAAACACCCCATCCCATAGAGTCTTGCCAAAACTGATGACTAACTTGCAGAATTTTCAAAAGACAGAGAAACATGTTGAACTACACCATGACTGTACAAACAACAAAATCTAAATGTGGGACACTGCAGTTCCAACAGACAAATTTTAAGAAAGGAATGGAGAGGGAACTTGTACATTAAAAGAAATTTGAGACACATTAAAAGTATTTTAAATGGATTTTATTGAGCAACAGTTTTGGGGGATGCATATTTAGGGGATAAAAACTATATAGTATGCAAAAAAGTGATTAAAAGTCATAACAGGTTATTTTTGAGGCCCGGGAAGAAGTGGAGATCATGACAGAATATGTGGTGGTATTTTTGAGTACCTGGCAAAGTTCTATTTCTTGACCTGAGTGTGGTTCCAGGGGTGCTTCTTTGTAATAGCATATTAAAATATCATTTATTTTGTGTGGTTTTATGTATGTTTTATAATAAAAAGAGTAAAAAAAAAACATCATCCCTAAACAGAAAATCTTTGCTGTTTGGTTGAAAGCTAATACAGTACATACAGTTCTTTGAAAGAGATGTTTCTTAATATTTCGGGTTTTCAGTTGAACATATTTATAATGATTTCTGACTGCTTCTTTTATCAAATTATACTTTGTTAAAAGTTGGTCACATTTTTACTTTCCCATCAGTTGATGCTCCTGTAAATCACTGCAAAATTTTTTTTAATTTTTATGGGAAAAAAGTTATCTTTGTAAGGATTTATTTCTCTAGCCCTGACAATAGTTTTTAACATTGAATAGCTTTGCTTATGTGTTTCTGATTAATTTGGTAAACAAATTCAGGTGATCTTTTCTGAGTAGGGTATCTTGAAATTAACACCACAGTCACAAAGCATTACTAAATCCATATGGCTGAAAAGTTAAAAAACTGGCTCAAATACAAAGATAAGGAAAGAATAAATAATGTTATCACATTTTTGACAAAGTAAATAAATAGTTTTAGGATGATGGCAGCTTTCTAAAAGGAAGTATAAAGAATATGCAGAATTTAAATAAAAATACTACAATGTTATATATGATAATATACACATACACTAGTAAAAACTTTTTAAACTAATTCATACTGTAAAAATTTTTTTGTTTTTTGAACATTCCTAGACTACATAACTCTCTGCTTTATGCTTCCAATTGCCATATGTACTGTTTAGAGCTTTGTGGTGTGAAATTAAACCAGAAGTTTTCTAATAACCATAAAATAAATTTAAAAAAATGTTTCTCCTGTGACAAACAATTCAGTCACAGAGAGCTTATGTCTATGTTTCCTTTATTTTCTTTTTTTTTTTTTTAGCTGCTTGGTAAGCCAATTTTCTACTTAAAATTTACTGTTAAAATTCATTGTGGATAAGGGTTTTGGAGAAATATGGTGGAGTGAGAGACATCCCCACATCTCTCTCATTGAAACAGCAATAATCTGAACATCTGAAACAACAAAACACACCCAAAATGACACTAGCACATCTGAGTGTGGGATCTGCACATAAAAGCTACCACAGGGTAGTGGACTGGGAGAAATAAAGAAGCTGCCTCTCATAGTCGCTGGAGCTACCTATAGGAGGAGGAGGAGGGAAGAAGGTGCTGTGAGTTTCCTGAACAGCCCTGACTGGGAGAATCATGGGTTTCACACAGCCATCAGCAGGGCCCAGTCATCAGGGCAGAAAGCAGAGAAGTGAGAACGCAGAGAAACAACAGTTGATTTTTACCAGCTGCAGTTGCAAAACCGAGGCAGAACCACAGCCCCCAACTCCCAACCCAGAGGGCCCCTACCCACACACTCTCTGAGACCGATCACCACAGAGCCCCAGAGGAATCTGTGCAAATGCTGCCAAGATTGTTGCTGATACTGACAGAAACTGAAACTGTGGGTAGCGAGCATGATTAAATATTTACAAGTAAATAAAAAGGCATTACTAAAGCTTTATATAAAGCAACAATCCAAGAGGCTTAGATGTCACCTACTGGAAATCAAAAGAAAAGCGGCTTCTTTGCAACAGGCTAAAGAGAGACCTTTATATAATAAATATCTTTCTAGAAAAACAGCAAATACACTTCAATTAATGCCCAGGTGGAGAAATAGTTCATTAAACACCATGAACAACCAAGGTGACAAGGCATCTCAGAAATAAATAGAAAAATCTCCAGAAAATAAGCTTATAGACATAGAAATATGGGACTTAAATGACAGAAAATTCAGGGTGGTACTTCTGAAAAAGCTCAATGAGATCCGAAACAAATCATAAGAATTTTAGGAATTGAAAAAAACAACTACATGAGCAGAGCAAGGAGACTGAAACACTCAAGAAGGATCAGAATAGATATTCTAGAGATGAAGAACACACTGCAAGAGTTGAAAAATGAAATAGC
>NW_006434709.1:7262804-7264879 GCF_000325575.1 Pteropus alecto | reverse complement strand
TCCAATAAACCTACGTAATGATGGCAATGACACATCTGAGCACTGACTACACATCCTACACACCTATAAAAATCCTACTAAGATAATATATTCCCTGCAGTTCTAAACTGTTATCATTTTTCGATTTTAGATCCCCTTACTTTCAGACACAATCAATGACTCAAATACTTGCTGGCAATTTGAGTGATTCTATTTTATCTTCATTACTATCAGTATTTCATGAATATATGCATCTAAGCATCCCACTGCATTTTCTCTCAGAATCTCTTAGTCTAGTACTATTTTCTTTATAAAAGTGATTATGTTGCCAATTACTTCTGAACTGAAAAGGTAAATGTCTACACTGGGCTAAAAGTACAACACTTTAGCAACAATACTATAATCAGTGGGATACTAAGTCATTCAACTCTCCAATTTAAAATATCTCCTCCCTCTAAAACCTAAGACTCCTAAAGGAAGCGAAAAAAAAAATACAAAAGCTCTTATTACGACAGATACTGTAGAAATACAAAGGATCATACAAGAATACTATGAAAAAGTATATAACACCAAATTTAATAACCTAGAAGAAATGGACCAGTACTTAGAAAAATACAATCTTCCTAGACTGAATCAGGAAGAAATGTAAAATGTAAATAGAACGATCAACAGTATAGAAATTGAAACAATCATCAAAAACCTACCAAAAAGTAAAAGTCCAGGACCAGATGGCTTCACCAGTGAATTCTACCAAACATTCAGAGAAGATTTAATCCCTATTCTCCTCAAAAACTCTTCCAAAAAATCGAAGAGGAGGCAATGCTTCCCAACTCATTTTGAGGCCATACTACCCTGATACCAAAACCTAGTCAAGATAACACAAAAAAAGAAAACTACAGACCAATATGTCTCATGAACACAGATGCAAAAATCCTAAATAAGATACTAGCTAACCAAATACAGCAATATATTAAAAAGGATTATACACCACGATCAAGTGAACTTCATTCCAGGGGCACTGGGATGGTTCGACATACACAAATCGATTAATGTGATACAGCACATAAACAAATTAAAAAATAAGAATCATATGATCATATCAATAGATGCAGAAAAAGATACGGCATCCATTTATGATCAAAACACTTAACAAAATCGATATAGAAGGAAAATACCTTAACATAATAAAGGACAAATATGACAAACTTTCAGCCAATATTATACTTAATGATGAAAAACTAAAAACCTTCCCTCTAAGATCAGGAGCAAGACAAGGCTGCCCACTATCGCCACTGTTATTCAATATAACATTGGAGGTCCTAGCGAGTGTAGTAAGACAAGAGAAAGATATAAAAGGCATCCAAATAGGAAACGAAGAAGTCAAACTGTCGCTATTTGAGGATGACATGATTCTCTATATAGAAAACCCTAAAGATTCCACAAGAACACTACTAGAAACAATAAGCAAATAAAGTAAAGTTTCTGGATACAAAATAAACGTTCAAAAATCCAGTGTTCCTATACTCTAATAAGCAAGCATCAGAAAAAGAAGTGGAAAAAATAATTTCTTTTGCAATTGCAACAAAAAGAATAAAATATCTTGGAATAAATCTAATGAAACATGTGAAGAACCTATATAATGAAAATTTTAAGACCCTATTAAAAGAAATCGAAGAAGATAGAAAGAAAGGGAAAGATATTCTGTTTTCTCGGATTGGAAGAATCAATATAGTTAAAATGACCATATTACCTAAAGCATTATACAGATTTAATGCAATCCCCATCAAAATCTCATCGGCATTTTTTAAAGAAATAGAACAAAAAATCATCAGATTTGTATAGAAGCACAAAAGACCCCGAATTGCCAAAGCCATCCTGAGAAAAAGGTACAAGCCTGGAGGCATCACTGCCTGACTTCAAATTATACTACAAAGTGACACACAGACCAGTGGAATAGAATTGAGAGTCCAGAAGTAAACCCATATTTATATGAGCAAATACTTTTCGACCAAAAAGCCAAAACATACAGTGGAGAAAGGAAAGCCTCTTCAATAAATGGTGCCAGGAAAACTGGAAAAGCTACCTGCAAAAGAATG
>NW_006434709.1:7248390-7261286 GCF_000325575.1 Pteropus alecto | reverse complement strand
CTTTGTTGTTAAGTAGTGGTTCTCAACTTGGATGTACATGAGTATCACCTAGGGAACCTATAAAAGAATACTGATGTCTCCTTCCTCTCTAGAGATTCTAATGTAACTGGTCAGGGTGCCATTTATAAAAGCTCTGCAGGTGACTGTAATGTGTTGCCAAGGCAAGGAACCACTACTCTGGGATCTTGCCTCTGTCCAAAAAAAGAAAAAGCTTATTATCTTTTCTAATTTACTTGGATGAGAAATGCTTTTTTACAAGTCTATAGTTTAATAGATGCAAAGATTAAATTCTCTGTGAGGTTACTACTTTTTTAGTTTGAATTTTAGGGTTTGAGTACATAGTATCTTCTATTCTGATGATTAGTTCAAGAAGTTTATTGGTCATTAGTGAAAAGAATTTAAAGATATGCCTGAATATTACTTTAATATAGAGTAGTTTTAGTTCCTGATATTCTAAAAGAAAATTGTGCTACAATTCATAAAGATGATGTCTTCACACTCAAAAAAAGAAATAATTATTTCCCTAAACATTTCTTCCAAAAGATATTCGCCTTTGCATACAGAAATTCACATGAGGTGCTGAAATAGAAATCTTTCCAAATTTTTCCTAATTTTAATTTTGATCGAATGACCAAAAGGGCCAAAACCAACATAAAGGCCACTTGCCAAAAAATGAATTATATATCTTAACATATTAGGACTGAAAAGGGGGACATTAATTACGTAATCAGTGATGAATAATTAAAATCACGTACAAGTATCATATACAACTTTAGGAAAATCTGTTCAACTATTTACATAAAATAGGTAATTTTCCAGAAAATTATGGAATATAACTTATGGAATATAACTCAAAGAATAAAAGAGAATTTCTGAAAAACAAACAACACTTGAAAAGCAGAACCAGTATGAAAAATCTACTTTCCTTGAAAGACACCACACCCAGGCAATTTTCTAGGTGAGTTTCACCAAACATTTAAGTATTAGATATTCCTTTACTGTTTCAGAGAGAAGAAAAAGAAAAAGCTAGCCAAATTGCTCCACTGGGCTATTATAACCTTGATGTAAAATTTAGAATAGTAAAAGTAAGTAAAATTGTGTACCAATCTAATAATTGAGCAAATTGTGAAGCCTCCTTCTATCTAAGTAGAACCAATCATTCCCCATTGGCTCCTACTATAGCTTACACATATTCTATTCACAGCACCATTTAACACTACAGTGTACTTACACATTTTCATATTTGTCTTTCATTGGTAGATACTAAGATCTTTGTAGGCAGAGATTTTTTGCATTCATATCCCATGGCATAGAATATAGTGCTTTCTTACTCCATGGTTATGCTAAATAGTTGTTGAATGGTGTAGAAACAGAAAGGGAAGGGCCTTTCAAGTAGAAATAGCAGTAATGTGTACAGGCAGGAGGTGAGAAATAATGAGGCAGTGAGTAAACCATTTGGCTAGAACACAGATTCGTATGAGGAAATACCACTTTCTGAAAAGGCCAGTCAAGGTGGGCTTTTCAGGGCTGAGGCTAATTTTAGTTTCAGTATCTACTAAAAGGCATTTGAGCAGGCAATGGCTAAATCAGATGTGTACTTCAGAATCAAAATGAGCACTTTTTAGAGCTGTCAGGGACCTGGCGGTGACCTATCTGGTTTAAATTCATCATTTTAAAAAGTATAAAACTAAACTCAGAGAGAGTAGGTGATCTACCCAAGGTCAAAGAACATAGAACTAGCTAAAAGCAGGTAGAAGCTTTGAGGTAGTAAACTTGATTAAGGTCACACAGTTAGAATATGGTCCAAACAACAGGCAAATCCAGGTCTGTTCAACACCAAAGTCCATGACCTAGATGACACCAGGAGATGAGGAAGGTAGACCATATGTATACCTTTTCAGAGGAGTCCCAATTTCATGTAATACACTCATTTCAAATAAAGGTCATTTGTGCAATGTATAACTAAAGGCTGATTTAATTATTTTTACTTTTATTATAAGACATAACATTTAACAGAATTATAATTGGCTTTATTATATTGTCATTTTAATGAAGTCTTTTACACAATTAGCTTCAAGACCTAAGATCAATAAAATGGTGGGCATGAACAGGAAGTAAATAGGAACAAAGCATTTCCTTAGCCTCACAAAATCCATATCTAGAGCACTGTAAGTGATTTTAGTTACTACAATAGAACTGGAAAAGTTCCAGAAAAAGGTTAATTATTAATTAATCAAGCAATCAAAAAGGACTCTTCAGTCTTAAATAATTGCCTGAAAGCTTATAAAACAAGAAAGATAGGTAGTGATAGGAAAAACCTAGACTTGTTCATTATATCTCAGAATACTAATTCTGAGAAATACTTCTTAAAGCCTAAAAGATAATAGACTTAGAGAAACTAGAGGAATATACTATTTTACTAAGGCAAAAAATTTTTTTAATGAAGGGTGTCTTTTTTTAAGTTATAAAAAAAGTAAAACATAATTTCATACTCAAAGTACTGATACAAGCTGAAAATATCCATAGGTTCACAATAATAAATGATGATAAAACTATTGTCTGGAATAGATAGGGTGAGACATTGTCCTTGCTTCTTAGATTAACCCTTTTGGTGCTCTTTTCTAAGGCAGGATACTAGATTAAGAGGCCACTGCTCTATAGCTCTCCTTATAAATTCTTACCCCAGCCACTGATTGGCACCACAGGGCTGTACACAAAATAGGCATTTGACTGTTTGTTAACTGACTGACTGAAGTTTAAAGAAGGTGACTGATAACATAGCTTTCACAGACATGATATCATGAGCAAACAGTAATGATAATGCTGATAATGATAACAAGCATCACAATAGTGATCAATGATAAAAGAGTTTACTATATATAGGTATTGCTCTAAATGCATGTATTAACTCATTTATCTTCGTTAACTCTATTCTTCAAATAATAAAACCACAACACATAGAGGTTAATAACTAGGTCAAGGACCGAGAGCTCCGTAGTGGCAGGGGTGGGAACTGAACCCAGAAGCCTTGCTCTAATCATTGTGCTATTCAGGCCAGCCCTGGAATTGTCTATATATCCTCTAGATATAATACTTTCAAGGACCCCATTTCATATTCCTTTTTTGAATATTTGGACAAATAAAGTATAAGTTGTAAAATAGCATTTGCATTTTTTCAGGAAAAAAAATACTAGTAATCCTATTTTATTCGCTTTTAAATAAAATGTATATATTTTAGATTTACCTCCAATCTTCCTTGAGTATAACCCAGGAGCAGCAGATTGGCTCTGTCTTTCTCAGAAGAAATGGGGGCCCAAGGCCAAGCATCATCACTGACCAGTGGCCACCAGCAAACAACTATATCCTGAGCACAATTGATAGCTAGATGACGCTCTGTTGTCCTGTTTACTGGGCCAGGTATTTCGTAATAGGAAATCTAATGGTTAAAAAAAAGCATACCAGAATAATTTTTTCATGCAAAATCCTCAGAGTATTATAAAAATTAAAGCATCTGTAAATGTAGATAAATGCAAGTAAATACGCATGTTAAACGGAGGTGTCAGAATTTACTAAATTCTTTTGACACATGTATAAAAAAAGACATATGTTCAAAATTCTCTCCATTTTTAGCAGAGGAAAGGAAAAGGAGAACTGTGAGTTAGGGAGGAATTGGCTGTAGCAATCCTAATCGATACCAAAATGTACAGTCATGGTTGCTTGACAGCATCGACCTACACGTAGGATTTAAGACCAGCTATATTAAATGACAAGTTCAGTACTGCTGACCAAGAGTGTCTGACTACTGTTTAAGACATAAAACGTTAACAATGACTGACAATAATAAAAGGAAAAACAACTTGAGGCAAATATCACTTTAAAAAATATGACACATATACACATATATTCTGCATAAAAGGATAAGCTACAGCATCATGTGTAAAAGTTTATGCAGCTTCTGAGAATTATGATTCTCTTTCTTAGGAAGGATTGTAGAATTTATTATTCAAACTATGTTATTTTGGAACATGGTTATTTGAAAACATAAGCACGACACCATCTGGGTGACACATGCCAAGGAAATATAGATTGCACCGTATTTCTGCTTAAGGAATTAATGGAAGGTTGATAGCTTGGAAGAAAAAAAAAACTATCTTGCCATTGCTGGTCAGCAATAATCGAACCACTTTCTGGGGATTAAGCGCATGGCTAAGCCTACTGGACCAGACACTAGCAAAGGGCAGGGGGTCTTCTTATCAGAGAAATGCTTCTGGAGCCAGTCTCACTACATGACAGATTGCTTTCATATTCCTGTCTGCAAGGCAACAAAGGATGGCAGTAATGCGATAATGCCAGAGTGCAATGGGTGTTAAGAACCCGTTGCATTTATGTATTGTATTTAGTAAATAATCAGGCTCATCCAAATTGTGATCTTACCACTCAACCAAGGCCATTAAAATCAAGGTTAATGCTTTAATAATCCTCTGCTATTTTTTTTTTTAATATGGTCAAAAGGAACCCCTTTCTATTTGCATGGCCATAATATTATTGACCTCTTCATCCTCTGAATGCACATCAAAAGGAACTGAAATCAAAGTAATTACCAGTGTTGTTCTCTCATGGTAAACATTTAACTCCTTGCACTGTACCTTCACTGTTAAATAAATTGAATTGGATTTTTAAATTGTAGACAGGAAAACTTGTTAAAGAGCAATAGTTTCAGGATATTTATCTTGCAATTTTCTTTGCCAAAATTATTTCAATCTAAAAGAACTGAATTATTGTACAGTTATAAAGAAAAGCAGAATTATAATACTCTACACTACTTGCTTGTTTTAAAATACAAATGGGCAATGACAGACAACACAGATGCACTTCATGCTTTGAAGTCAAATTCTTATATTTAAGCTCTCGATATCATTATTTTTATTAGTTATCTTCTAATAAAAGATAGTGGGATTACTAAGTCCTTAAAAATATACATATTTTGATCTCCTACCTGCCGTGTAAACATGTTGAATTTCTACTTGAAGAAATAGAGTTAAAACAAGAAACTGGCACTTTCATTCCTCACCTAATGCAAATCATGCATGTTACCTGAAATTTCATGTTTCCTGTTTTAATGGCATCAGTATTCTATCAAGACAGTCAACAGGTCAAGTAAAATGAAGAAATTTCTTAAAATAGCCTTTCAATTGACAAAAGGCAGTTTTTACTAAGTATTAAATATCTATATTTAAACACTGAACCAGAAAATGAAATCCATGGGCATTCGAAAGGTAAGCAGATTACTTCTCTAATGTATAAAAATGACATAGTGTGCCTTTACCCTAATTTCTCAAATCCAAAGGCAGAAAGAATAAACAAATAAGTAACTGCCTTACTTAAGGTATAGGGGCCCATATACTAGGTCAATTTTCCACATCTTTTCATAAGAAAAGATGACATCCTGACAGTCTCTCTCTGTTCTCATTGACAGGTAGTTACTATTTACCACACTATTCATCAAACCTAACATGGAGAAATTAATCATACAAAATTTATATGACAGCATTAGAAACACTTACTCAAAATAGTTTAAATTAATGTCCACTGGTGCATCTCAAAGAACAATATTAATAAATAAACAACATTTCAAGTAAATCTATAGTTAGCTATTCTGGAAAATAACATCTCATTAAAAATGTTAATACCAATTTTTGTACTAACCAAAATATAATACATGAGTACCACTGATTTCCAGCTAAAGAAAATCAATATTATACGAGTTACAGAAGCTCAACAAAGCTGGCAAACGTAACCAAATTGTAGTTTATTACCACAATGAAAACCTTATTTAATATATTTTATCCAATGTTAAAATATTTTTTATAAAAATAAATGTTCTTATTAAATAAAATTAGATCCTCCTTCACATCACTACCACCTGAATTACAATAAGAAATAATCCCAAAGAGCAAAAAGTTAGGTTAAAAAAACTACTTTTTTAAAAAAACACATAGTTTCAAGCCACAAAGCTGACTTCTAAAAATTTTTGCCCTTACTATATACTCTAGGTATGGCATAAATGTGCATCTTTTTTAAGGAAGTTGTATATCAGCTCTGTTCCCAGTGAACAGTGAACTGTCTCAAATCCACGTCACAGAGGCTGGATCAATCTTGCAAACACAAGTCATTGCTGAAAAGAGGCCTTGAACTGAAACCGCCTGGAAAATGTATTAGATACTCATCCTAGCAAACAGTATGCTTTCCAAGCAGTTAAAATGTAATGTGGCAAAACTTAAATACATCATTTAAAATCAAAATCCTGCCTTAACAGATATAAAGTCCCTGATACAAGGAAACAAATTACCTGGAGTTAGTGGAGAGAGATACTAACACAGGAAGATTTCTTTTTGCATTTTCTCCAGTTATAGCTGGGGGAAGGAGGGCACCTTCCCACTCATTGTTTATAACACTTTTCTATTAACCTTTGAAAGTACCTTCTTCCTTCTTTCTTTTCTTGTGAAACAGAAACAAGAGCGGCTATCTTAGCCTAGAAAGATAATATGGGGTCTTAGGGAAAAATAAGAATGGTGTACATACTACCACGAGCAAGAAAACCATTTTCAAATGTGTAACTTGCCTCCATTATCAGTCTTTGACTTCCATAAGTACTATACAAATAGCTGTGAACATGCCATTATTAGACCCCTATCATGAAAGTAAAAAAGATGTCCACTGTTTCTAGTGAATCCAGCTTAATCCTGTAACTCTGGCTTTTCTGAAATCCAGAAATGAACAAGAATAGCGAGCATAACATCAATTCACGTGATACTCTAGCATATCTTAATAATTAATAATATGACTATTTAAATTGAAATCTCTACCTTATAATCCAAGGCTGAGAGTTTTTCCAATCTTTTGTTTACATCAGGAGAATCCATCTTCTTGGTAAACTGAATAAAACATAGTTTGTTTTGTGCCAAAAATGATAAGATGATAAAGCTGTCTGTGAGAAGAGCTTAAAAAAAAATTTTGATATCAAATACTAAAATAATGATGAATAGATTTTTCCACTGAAATATTACAAAAACCTATTTTCGGAACATAAATATTAACTGAAATAACTAAAGTCCCTAAATATCATTATGACACTTTATAAGGACATTAAAGATATTGAGAATAAAAAAATAATCATCAATCTAATCATGCATAGATTTGATACTTTTCCTTCTTTTCTGAAACCATTTCAATATATACAGATGTTTGGGGACAACCACCAAATAAGATGTATTTGGAACTAGGGCTTAAAAAGCATAAAATAAGGACCATAATATTCCTGAATATAAAGATTAAAATGTTTACTTTTACTTATACTTAGCCTTTAATCCTCTGTTTATATAATATAAACCATCTGAGAATAAATTAGATTTATTAAAGGCTACAGATCAGTGTTCTCCACCAATGTTTTTTTATTTTAAAATTTTTCATCAATAAACCTTTTTAACAAGGTGAATGAAATGAAGCATATTATTCCCAATATGTGCATTATATAAATTAATATTTAATAAGGAAGATTAGCAAAAAATTTCTACAGCTTTATTTCTAAAGCATATGAGTAGGTAGATAATTTTTATGGGTTATATAAAAGGCTATTAATATTATATAAAAGTATTGTTAAAAATAATTGAGAAATGTTTTATGTTATTCCTAGCATAAAGAAATTATTGAATGTTTTATATATTTTCTTTACTTCTACACCTCTCATTGTGCAAACAGTGACCAATGGTAGATCTACACAATTACAGGAGAATCTGGAGAACTGCCAAGAAATTATATTGTTATGGTCTCATGAGAATGTATTATTTCAGGTATAAATAAAAGATACAAGTAAAAAAAAATCTGAGAGACACGAATAGTATTAGAAGTCTCCTTTTAATTCTTACAAAGGTGCATCGATATGATAAAATCATTACAGCCACTATTTTATTGTGGTATCAATGAAGGGGTCAATTATTAGACATATGAAAATGGAGTCTCTTCTATAAGGAAGTTTCCTGAGCACCATACTTCTACGAGGAAGAAGAAATGGCACACTTACAATCCTACCCCCAGCTTATTATTATCAGTACTGTTGCTAATTATAGCCATCCTACAGAATGTTTTTCTTTAAGATGATGAAATTGGGTCTGATTTATTCAGAGGTGGCTAGTGAGAGCACTGAGGAGAAGGAACGTTTCTGAATTTTCACCTCTGTCCTTTCTAATCGACCATACTTTCCTTTGATTAATCAAGATACTGACAATTTTCAGTCTCTAACGATAATGCAATCTGTTTTCTAGATCTTTTACTGTGAATAAAAGTATATAATCTTAAAACTTCAGGAGTCAGCATAGTATAGTGGAAAGAAAATGGGTTGTACAGCTAGAACCTGGGTTCAAATCTCAGCTCAGTAATTTTTGAGCTGTTCCTTAGTATCTCATTTGTGGGCATGTTCTATAGTATCTCAGCTGTAATTTCCTTTTCTATAAAGCAGAAATAAGTACATCTTATAAAAGACAGATTTTTGAATTAAAATAGGTAGGTTGGTACAGCATAGAGCCTTTTAGGGCTCAATAAATGTCAGTATCCTACCTTTTCAATAGCTGGTTTAAAATCTTATAATCTTATAATTGCTTTGGAGCAATTATATACTACTGTGGCATCACTAAATAGGTTCCAGATTTGTGTAGTATATTTGGCAATGATTTTTGATATTTAGAAATACTGCCCAATCACTATGTTGTACATCTGAAACTAATATAATATTGTATGTCAACTATAATTTTTTTAAAAAGAAAGAAATATTGCCCAAACTCTGTCAAAAGTTAATATTCATAGACTTTGGTAACAAAGAATGTTCCTAAGAAGCAAAAGACAATTTATTTTTTTTACTGGTGGCTGTGTTAACACATTTGGGTTATTTATTCAAAATCTGAAAATGAAAAATATTTGAAATGTCAACAATAGGGAACTAATTTTGAAGGAACACACCAAAAAAATGCCTATTTCAAAAATATGTTCACATTTTTTAAGGAAAAAAGTAAAAAATATTCAGAATATGAGCCTAACACATGACCAAAACTTTGATATTAAATATTAGTCAAAACTTGTATTTGTCCCAAGGGCTGTAACTACGCTATTACAAGCAATTACTTGTGTTTGCAAGTCCCCAGTGGTAATAATTAGTCTACCTGTTGACACACTATTTCTTCTGTCCCACTGTTAATCTAAGCAATTGATTTGCACATAGTGGTAATTACCATCACTGATGGAGTCTGAGATGAGCTTCCCCACCAGGCTCCTGTCAATCATCACTTTCTCCAGCTGCGGCCCAGAAAGGCTTAGGGACACCAGCACACCTGAACCAAAGAGGAGCTAAAACCAGGTAAAGGGGGAGAGAGGGAGGAAGATATACTGAGGATTAGAATCTTTTAAAAATCTCTCCAAATATTTAACTTATACATATATTTACAAATGCACATATACCATGAAGTTATAGTTTTTCTTCATCAAAAACAATCACTGACATTCCAAGTAAAAAGATATACAGGTGGTTAAATGATGCAACACAACAGGTATATTGATTAAATCTATGCAGAAATCTAATTTAATCCATGTTTATTAGAAGTCTAATCTTCTAAATACTTAGACAGTACCCATGCAGAAATAACTACTTTTCATTGTGTTCTGAAATGTAATATAGTCTATTAATATATTTTGAAAGAGTACTATTTATATCAGAAATTAAAAGATTTCTTGAGGTTTGAATAGTTTATGCTGTACATTATAGAAAAAAATGCCACCATTATAATATAAAGAACAAATGTTAATGATTTATTTGGAATTTAAACCCCATTTCTACAAATAAAGATCCTGTCCATCTAAAATGTTAAATACATTAAATCAAGGCAATTAAAGTAAAATGTTAAATTTTAAAATTCATAAATAAATACCAGAAACAATTTCTCAAGAAGAGATGAAGAAATAAAAAAGTACATGGGCTTTATCAAAATCAGTGCTCACCCAACCACCCAACAAAAGATGACTGAATATTGCCATTATGATTTCATACTACTCTTTTCCATTTGTGGCAGCATAATTCATTCATCTCCAAATGTTTAAAACTTCTGAAAGGGCTATGCATATGTGTATGCTTATCTATGAGAATATGAAATATCAACATTGGAAGAAATTGTTTCACCTTCAAGGCAACAGACTCAAAGCAGATGAATCATGGAAAAGCATATGGTATAAGAGAAAAAAAAAAACCAATTGTCAGTAAACTTATCATGAACATGCCAGCCAAACCCAAAGACAACTATGATTTTAAACAAAACAGGGAATTTCTCCACCTATTCAGGCATCATGTCCCAGCTAGAGAGGATGATTCCGTGTCAAAACATATTGGGACACATGTGAAAGATGAGCGGCATGAGATGATGGTAACACAGAGACCACTACTCCTCCACTGCCTAATATATTTCAGACACATAAATCAGAAAAGAAACTGAAGGTCCCTTTGTACTTGTTAGAATCCTTGTCCTAGTCACCATAAAGCTTCCTCTTAAGTCTTGAGAACGACGTGACTTAATAGACTATACATTTCATGTTAATGTTCCTAAAGGAGGAGGAAGGGGCAGGACTTCATCATCTTTATTGGTTTAGGAGAAAGTACGTTTGTTCCAAGAATTTCAAATTACTTTCTTTACTGAATTACATCAAGCCTTGTACTATACTTTCATTGGAAACATTGATATTTCCCTTTTGGAGAATTTCCCCATTAAGAATATAGCATGTGGTCTTCACTTCCTAAATTCTCCTTTCTCAGGAAGGTAATTTTAGGGTCATCTTTCAAATTTAGTTCTCCTCCTTGTAATTGCTTTTTCTTCCCTTCTGCATTTATTCAAAACATCTCAAAAATAAATAGAAAAGATCAATTTCAATCTACTAAAACTTTACAACTATACTCTTGAGCACCTCTTAATTATCCAGAGACTACCACCTCTTTATGGATACTGGCTAGGCCACTTTTATCTTTATATCTTCAGTGTCTAGAAAAATGCTAGACACACAGTAGGTGCTAACTTAATGTTGACAGAAAGAATAATTAACTCATCACAAGATCAGATAGTTCATAGTTAGAAGGAAACCTGCAGCATCCCTTCACGCATCTAATCCATGTGTGAATACTGCCAGTGACCAGGAACTCATTACCTTATGGAAAAGCTATTCCACCATTGGACAGTTCTAGTCAATTTAAAGATTATTTATTTTTCTTTTTTCTTTTTTTCATTCAACAAAAACTGAATGTTGATTATATATTTAAGTACTAAACTAATCTAGTGGCTCAAAGTGAATCAAATGTAATTCTTAAGTTAAATATAGGTTAACAGAGAGGTAGAGATACAAGTAAATAATGTAATAAAGTGCTGTTAATGGTCTTATTTTTATAGGAGTATATACTGGGTAAAATGGAGGGAGGGGTATTAAGAAGGAGGTGGCGACAATTAAGGTGAAGGCTAACACTGCCTTCTTAGAATCTCTATAGTATTCCCAGTTCTTCTGCAATAGCACTTTTTAAAAATATTTTTTAAAATAACAGTAGTTGAAAACATGGACTCTGAAATCGGAATCAGCACTGGCTCTACCTCTTATTAGCTGTGTGACCGTAGGGGAGTTACTTAACCTCTCTGTAACTTCATTTCCTCATTTGAACAGAGACTAAATAGTACCTACTTCATAGGATGAGGATTAAGTAACTCTTCACAGTGTTTAGAATAATACCTGGCACACAGTAAATGTTTGCAATTACTATTATTATTATTCAACCACTACTCATATAAAGTGTTCACACTATGCCATCTTTGAACACATTCTTCTCTTTATGTTTTCTATGTATGAAATTTCTATTTATGAAATTCTAAAAAAACACATTTATGGGATGGAGATGGTAAAAGTGAGAGTAGGTAAAAGAAGGAATTTAAGCTGGAAAGAATTTGAAAGGGATGTGTCAATGTGCAGCAGGAAAGTATGCATACATCAACAGATAACTAATCTACACGTGGAGATAGGGGCAGTGATTTGAGGACTATGGATCCTGCCAAGTGAGCTTGGGCATTCCTTCATAATCTTTCTCAAAGGTCAGGTTCAGCCACTTATTCATACATTCATTCATTTATTTCACAAATAGTAATTTGTATGAGTCAGGCCCTATTCTAGGTGCTGAAGATATAGCAGTGAACGAAACAGCCAATGAGCTTGCCTTTACTCCCCTAAGGGAACTTGCATTTGAGTGTGAGCACAGGCAATAAACAAATAGTTTTAATATGTCAGATAGCAATAAGAAGTAGAGAGAAAAATAAAGCCTAGTAAGAATGGAGATTTCAGGAAGATGCTGTTTTAAGTAGGATTACTAATAAAGAAATAAAAAGGCCTCTCTAAGGAGATGACATTTGAGTACAGATGCAAATAAAGTGAAGAAACTAGCTTTGATTACCTGGGGGAAAAGAAGTTTGAGGCAGAGAAGAGCAAATGGAAAAACTCCAAGCTCAGAATGTGCCTGGGATGACTAAAGAAAGCTAGGCTAATATAGCTGGAGGGAAGTGAGAGAAAGATTCATAGAGAACAAAATCAGAGTGATAGTCAGGGGCCAGGTCAGGTGGGACCTTTTTGGATGAGAAGCCATTGCGTTTTAAGCAGTAGAGAATTATAATCTGTGTTTTAAAGGAGGAATCAGGGCAAGAGTAGAAGCAAGGAGACCATTAGGAGGCTACTGCAGTGGTCTAAATGAGAAATGATGATGGCCTGGACTACAATGGCAATGCTAAAGTAAATTATATGTTGACAGATTTGAGATTATATATATATATATATAT